>NC_060123.1:370531843-371156843 GCF_021461395.2 Schistocerca americana | reverse complement strand
CCCCACATCCACCACTGCTGGCGGCTCACCTCCAACTGCGCAACGCTACGCGCTGTTCACAGCCAGCTGCCTAACACTACAATGGCGAGTATTACAACAATGCAAAGCAGACACAGACTGCACACAGCACAGCCAGTGATTTTCATACAGAGGTGGCGTTACCAATAAAAAAACCTAAACAGCCTACTTACACTTCTAACAACGATTTTTCGCGAATTGCTTTCCTAGCGTGCCGAAACAGCTCCAAGATTCTAAGTTCGATATTAGTGCCATTTTTAAAATGTATTGTGTCAGATACTGTGCGAAAGGATGAGCCGAGGTGAAGGCAGGGTGAAGGGGATATGATCGAATAGAGTCGTAGGTTTCCTTTCCTCCTGTCATTAATTACTCTTCCAGAAATGACGCTCTATGTGTAGTGCCTTCTTGTGCACGTCAATTGTCGTCACCTGACTGCTATGAACGCACGGAGTCGATGATGTAGACACCCCAATTTGCATACTATGCTTTTGTAGGAAGAGACTGTGATGTCTTTGAAACACTGCTGCCAGTTTACTTATTGTTTCCTTCGCTTTCAGGGCTTGCACGATTTAATCATAGATGCAGTATGGTGCATGTCAGATCAGATTTATAGTTCCGAGAACCGCTTACTCAAGAGTATCTTTGTACGACATATTCCAGCACTGCTTGGACAAGCTTCGACCCATCACCAGGGCAGCTACAAGTGGACCTCAAAAAGTAAGTTACACAGTATTATATGAGGCCAAGTAAATTTTATTGAATGCTGCACTACGCTTCAAACTGACACAGTTAAATGATAGTGTTTTCCAACATAATCACCAAACAGCTGCAAACAACGGTCGAAACGGCCCCATGTCAGTTCCTCATCGATAAAACCGGCTGCTTCGTCACACAGCCATTCGAGAACCGCTGTGCGAAAGTCATCACCGTCTGAGAGTCTCTTCCTCCACAGATGCTCTTCCATCTTGCCGAAATGATGGAAGTCGTATTGCGCAGAACCTCGACCGTAAGCGGATGCTTCCATCGAAAACGATGAAGCGATACTTGCGTCGAGCGCGCCGTGCAGGGGCTGATGCATTGTCATGGAGAACAATGTCTTTGCACAATTTTCCACACGTCTCGTTCCTTATAGCATTGCGCAGCGATGTCAGTGTTGCACAGTACGAGTCTATATTAATGGCTGTGGCTTTTGCCATAAATTCTGTGTACATAAACCCTTCGTTGTCGATTAAAAAGTTGGCCTTGGCCTTTCCTGTTAGTAGGGCGTTCCACTGAGGACAGGACGTGTGTCTCCACCGTTGCAACAGTGAAATGACAGACCAATCTCTTATCGTCGGTTACGATGTGGTTCAGGAAGTCACTGCTTCCATGGAGTTACGCTCAGGGAAGTCAGAGACGCCACAAACGTTCCGCCTTTGTGTGTAGGTCACAGTGATCACGGAACCCAGCGTGACCCCATTTTCCGAGTCTGCAAACGACTTCGGACGATAGAATGAGCCCTGCCTACTGACATGGGCATCTGTTACGTGTTTTTCAGATTGTTTTTGCCGCCACTTCGCCTTGGTTGGACGTGACACTGCATTTGGTCCATACACCGCGACAATTTTAAAGTGAATCAGTAAGCAATATGGACGTTTAGCTCACAAGAATCATATTGTCCTGCATACTTCGACTTTGGAGGACATTTTCAGATGCCGTGTAATTTCTTTCGCACACTGTGCTGAACCTGTTACCCCTATCGCAGCAAAACTGTGCCTTCAGGAAGCCCGGAATATGTGCTCTATTATGACAATACGCCCCTCATGTTGTGCAATGATCTTGACGTGAGATGGCATGTGCAACTAACTTTCCGAAGTCTCTATGTATTAATAAGTGGCGCTATTAAGTGGCGTGTTAATGCCGGACGATTTAATTTTAACGGCGCTCATTCTGTTGACTACGCACATAATCGATTTGGCAGGTATTATCTACAAAAATGTGAACGGTACACTGACTATGATGCTGCTCTATAAAGAAAATTCTTCTTAAGTCTAAGTGTACTGCGTGAACAAACCCAAATCCTCCTTTACGACGCGGTTTCTTTCTCATTTTCATACTTTTACGTGAGACACAAGTTGATACGCTGGAGAAATGGCTTTCGACTCAGGCCTCAATGAAGAACTCTGTGGTAAGAGAGATAGACGGCTTTTATACAGAAGAAACCAGCCAGAAAACCCCTAAGAAAAGTATGTCATAGTTTGAGTATAAGTAAATTAATATACTGCTACAATTTTAAATTTAAAATACGCTGTGGGGACAGTCACGTGAGTTAAATTTTTCTTGAATTTCATTTGAAAAATAAAATCGAGTTAAGTATAAAAAGGACTGTAATTTTACCTGAAGAGTGCTAATGAAGTTAAAACTGGTATGTATGAGATTTTAAAAACCATCATTTGATTCACTATTTCGAAATTCCTGTATCAAGGACTGCCAGAAGCTTCTGTGTAATTCACATCTTTGTTGGAATACAGTTTCTCGTTAAAGAACAGTGAGCCGTCTGGTATTAGGTGAAGAACGGAAAGAGTATAATTACGTATCTGTCTTATTATAGGTTTCCTGTCTGACCTTAGGGAAATCAGTCTAATCGAATAAAAGGTGTCAGATGGTTTCTCCATCCGCTGAACCATAATAATCTGATTGACATAACTTTACAATGAGGTCAAACATTTTGCTACGTGTGTTTAAATTGTCTGAGCATTGCACCAACTAATTTTTCTTCCCTTCATTTACTATTAATGCTTCTACACCATCTGACAAACAAAGTAAAGAACCCAGAAAACGTGGTCGGATGTCAGTATAATTTTGTACATGTACACACCCTGAGTGAAGGCAATTCTCTGTGACAAGTAGAACGGCCACGAGAATGCATTTGTGTTGCTCGTATTTAGTGTTGTTACCTGGCGTGGTAGGATATAAAAGGGGCATGGACGGCGTCACATGTTGTGTGATGACCATGGAGGTCACAGAGATGCCGCGTACTCGTTTGGTAACTGAGAGAGATTGCGTAACGGCTCGTCACAGACCTCTTGAGTTCTCATGTGTTACTTCTCATGCGACAATATCACGATGACATGTTCCAATAAGGCAATGCTCGACCGCAAGGACCACTTGCCTCTGCATTGGATCCATGATGTTGAGGCAAGATCCCCGCATCTGTACCCGAGATAACACGTGTGGGACCAAAACGGACAATAACTCCGTCCCAGCGGCAGTTTTCGGATATCGAGGACCATTTTGCTTCGATTTACCACGTCAGTTAAAGCTGTTGCGAAACCATTTTTTAGACAGAGGCATTGCGCTAATGATTCCAAATTAACTAAGGCAGGGATATATGAACTTTTTAAACATCAAATTAGTGACCTAACGACAACAAGCCATATTACCGAAGTGCACTTAAGTGTAATTGCATGAACAAGGCGGAGTGTAAGGATGGCAACGCGCCTATTTTCACAACGAACAGCTCGGACTTAATTTGTGTTCTTCACAAAGACATTGAAGATAATTTTACTCAATTCGTTAGCGACGTCTTCGATGTTGGGTTGGGTTGTTTTGGGGAAGAGACCAAACAGCGAGGTCATCGGTCTCATCGGATTAGGGAAGGACGGGGAAGGAAGTCGGCCGTGCCCTTTGAAAGGAACCATCCCGGCATTTGCCTGGAGCGATTTAGGGAAATCACGGAAAACCTAAATCAGGATGGCCGGACGCGGGATTGAACCGTCGCCCTCCCGCATTCGTGTGCTAACCACTGCGCCACCTCGCTCGGTCGTCTTCGATGTGTTGAACTCCAGAGTTACATAAAGTGAATGTGCAACTCTGCCTATTATGCAAACAAAAGTGTAGTAAAATTTCTGTGCCTATTTTGAAACAAATGTTTCCTGAGCCATTATAATACAATTATTGCTCTGTGCGTAAGAACAAGAACAGTTATAAGTAATAGTTACCTGAATCAGGAACCTAAGTTGGAAGCCACGAAGAAATATGCCACAAGGAAGAAGCAGCTATGTATTGTGTCTTCATATGGTGAACGCGATAGAAATCTGCGACGTTTTACATTAACATCTGCTTCTGTATCAAACGGCAAACGAATGAGCTATTTTTCGCGTTAACTGTCATATATTTCGTCCTAAGGTGTAATATCTCTGCCATGTCGCTTGATTTCATTTCTCCAGCTGTGTATTGAACCTAATAGAAAGTAAAAAATGAACGAGTAATACGCCACAGCTCATTTGGCGTATAAACACACTGCTGCTCCTTTCTAGACGTCTCCACTGTGACGTCAGGGGCTCCAACGAACAGCAAGCGTTCTTGTCGGTATGCTCCTCCGTGGCGTGAACAGCATAAATGCTGAGTGACCACTGTGAAGGATGCAGAGATGCCGCATATTCGTGTGAAACAGCTTTAGTGGCACCTCACAGGGTTTGAAACGGGTGGCAATGCGGGTTTCCATATCGCTGGCTGGTGGAATCGTGAAAATTTGTGAGGCATTCGGATGTGACATCTACCCGATGTAGAACAGCATGAGAACGTGAGGGGCAGGCATTTTCGTCGTCAAGGTTCCGGTCGACCAAGTCCAACCACCACAAAAGAGGACAGCTGTACTGAGAATCAACTACATCGTAACTCCTTCATACAAGCGCCTACTATCCGCGAACATTAAATGGACACCTTATAACATTCTGTTTTATACCGCAGTTTCGTTCGGAGACTAGAAGCAGCTGGGTTGTAGAATTATCGTTCTGTGCATAAGGTGCCGTTAACACCACAACACAAATGCCTGCATTTGGATTGGTGCCATGACTGGGAAGCATGAACTGAAGCTGAGGGCATGGCATTGCGTTCAGCGATGAAACGTGGTTCTGCACTATCGCAGATAGAGACTAGCGTCGACGAGTACGGCGACGTCCTGAAAAGAGGTCCCGTTCTTCCAAAGTTTTGGACAACTACAGCGGTATTACTCCTCGAGTTATGGTGTGGGGGAGCCATCGGATATGACTTCGGCTCACGATTGGTAGTGACTGGGGGAACTACAATGGCACATCATGGACATTCTGCGTGCTCATGTGTTACCTCTGAAGCGACGGTATAGTTGTGCCAGTTTTCAATACGGAAATGTTCCTCCACGCACTGCATGTGTCTCTACGGACTGTCGCCGTGATGTTGATGTATTCCCGTCCCCAGCAACATCTCCAGAGCTGTCCCCAACAGAATACGTGTGAAACAAGCTCGGACATCAAATCCATTCCAATGCCAGTAGCTAGAATACCAAAGACCTCTTACAGCAGTTGTGGATCACCTTGCCTCAGGAGACGATACAACAACTTTATGACACCTTACCAACCAAATCGGTACACGCTTCCATATCAGAGGTGGGTGCAAAGTCATACTGATAGCTGGACTCATACTCCCAAGTCCTTTGTAAATTTGACTCGATTTTGTAACAACTGAAATAGCATCACATCCCCTGTCAACCAATGAAGATTCAATTTGTTTCCTCCTCCCCTTCAGTACGAGAAACGTTTTTTTCACTTAATGTACTTCGAAATGACGTCTACACCGAAATATATACTTAACAAGATATGTGTGCCAAAAGTGACAATTTAGATACACAGCTACAGGATGACATTGTTAACAAGGAACCACTACAGAATGAGCTCGACAAAGGAGGATAAGCCTCAAAACGCAACTGCCTGTGATTTGGACACTGCTAAAGATATTGAAAATTTTTAATCAGTATGTTTTGACTCGGAAAAACAGATTGTCTCTGTAGAATAATGTAAATTTAGCTGTTGATAATAGGCAAATATGAGACATCCTGTGTCCTCATTTGTTACCTCTGAAGCGACGGTATCGAGGTGCTAGTTTCCAACAGGACAATGATCTTTCACACCTGTCATGTGTTTCTACGAACGATCATCATGATGCCGAGCTTCTCCCGCACCTAACAACATCTCGGTTGGAAAGGGTGCCATAAAGTCGTATTTTCTCCTGGGGCAAGCTGCCCTATAACTGTTATAACTGGTCCTCGATATGCGGATACCGCCAATGGGACCATTTCCTGGTATCGTCTGCTAGATTCGCGAAATGTATTTTACTTGTTTCGCGATACAGTTTCTTCCTGACTTCTACGTTTTCTCCACCCTTATCACATATTATAGCTACAACATATATTGCCGATTCCTCAGGTGCAACAATGATTCACAGCAGCAAACCATTAGTCAAAACAGTGTCGAATTCACAAAAAAAGCTGGTTGCTTCTACCGCTCATACAACCCACGAATTATGGCAATTTTAACACTGAAATGTAAACCAACTTCTGTGTTCTCTAACCAATCACAATATGTGCGACCATCAAAATACGTCTCGTCAGCTGTCAAAATTGCTTGTCTCTCTAGGGGAGCAAGTTGTTTAAGTTAGCCTGTGATAAATATAGGATATCTACAACACCAGCTGTGCAGTTAAATTCATACGTTCGTTGCTGAAGTATTGCCCTGGATGGCAAAGGTTGGTTAGTTATTTGAGGGGAGGGGACGAAACAGCGAGGTCATCGGTCCAATCTGATTAGGGAAGGATGGGGAAGGAAGTCATCCGACCCCTTTCAAGGGAACCATTCCGGCATTTGCCTAAAGCGATTTAGGGAAATCGGGGAAAAGGACTTTTTCATAAATAAGCAAAAGCTTCTGGAGATAGCTTTTAAAGTCAATGCATGGGCAGAGTCGTGTGAACTCCATTTTACCCTTTTGCTTTCGTTTCCGCCAGCGTAAAAAATAAATTGGTAACACACTACTTACAATTTTGTGTAATTTGATTTTATCTTTCGCGTCAAATGACGTTTCTGTCCGCTTTAAAGAACGGACACGGCGAAGAACATTTGTTTTTCTTCTCAAGGCTGCATTACATCGTTTTAGTAATCATATTTTTCTACGTTCACTTATTCCTAAAAGTGGAATCTCGGTTCTCAGTTCCTTAATTTCTGAATCCTTATTCACTGTTGTACTGAGATGATGAACGAGATTTGTAGATTCGGTCTGGTTGACTTTTTTCCCCCAGTGACGCTGTCTCAAAGTTGTGTAAGCTCGTTTTTGCGAACTTCATGTCCCGCAGACAATATTGTCGGCGAACTTTGTAAGCTCCGTCTGATCCAAATAGCCGTTCTGCAAGAGATTCTCCTGAGTCATTCTGACCTACGTTAGTATGTCAGTTATAGTCACAAAATGGAAGTGTAATAGTACGTTTTAAATTCTCTTCAATGGCATTCGTAAAACGGGCATTTCAAATGTAGTAAACACATGACGCTCGTAACGGTCACTGCACGTAGATATACAGGCCTCAGACAAAGAGTGCTCGCTATCAAAAGTGCACACACACACACACACACACACACACACACACACACACATACGCCTGAGACACGGGAGAGAGGCACTAAGTGATGAATCACGCTTGCTTAGCTGTAGGTGGCAGTCGTCGATAAGAGTATCAGCTGAAATTGTAGTGCAAGTCATTCTGTGTACATCTGCGCTTCCACATGGTCACAAAAAAGCAGGGTTGCCAAACGTACGACGTTCCTCCTGCAAATATGAGATCTGTGGTCTGCTGTATGAGGTGCCGGGAACGGTCAGGCTCTTACAGTTATGTACGAGATTCCGACACAGGAAATTTTATGATTTTTTATTGTGGGCAACAATTTATAGCGTAAATGGGTCTTTACACGCTGGCTACAATGGGTGTGCTACATGAAAAGTAGACGCATTGGGTATGTTCGCGAATTTTTTTCATTTTGATGTACCTTTTAAAGTTTTCCTACCTAGTTTCTTTAGCTCCCACAGTTTTCCTCGGAGCTCGTCAGCAGAGTCCGGAACGTACCGTAGTTTCACACACTGCTGCCAACGAATGCGATTTACAATGTGCGGCACTACAATGAACAGAAGTTCAGTGAGCAGTGGACCCGATAGTGTTAATGATGACGACAGTGATGATGATGATGATGATGATGAGGCCGGCCGGAGTGGCCGAGCGGTGAGCGGTTAAAGGCGCTACAGTCTGGAACCGCACGACCGCTACGGTCGCAGGTTCGAATCCTGCCTCGGGCATGGATGTGTGTGATGTCCTTAGGTTAGTTAGGTTTAAGTAGTTCTAAGTTCTAGGGGACTCATGACCACAGCAGTTGAGTCCCATAGTGCTCAGAGCCATTTGAACCATTTTTGATGATGATGACACAGAAATCTAGAGTAAAGAAGAATGCAGTGTCTGCGAATGACTTGTTAATGATTATATCCGTTCTCAGTGTTACTATAAATTTTTACATGGTTTTCAAGGTAACTGTGTCACGTCACGATTTATTTTTTTCTATATTTCGTATTCATTGATTTAAAAACGTCCTGTAACTTAATATAAACTTGCACAAATACGCTTTTTCAGCAAATGTATTTGTTTTCGTGCTTTTTACACCACAATAAGAGAGGACTGCGTGCCCGATGGCAAAACTGCGAAGAAATCAATCCGCTGTTACGCGTTGGCTTTTGCTTTCGTTCCTCCTTGCTGTGCTTCCCCCTCATCCCAAGAAACTAGAAAAACTTTACAAGGAATAGTGGCCCATTCTCGTGCGTATTAGAAGTTATACTTGTAATTTGCATGGGAATGGCACATGCGCAATAGATTGTTACTCAGCAATTCAAAAACTGTTAAATGTAATACTCAAGGAGAATAGATCTATTCTCCATGGTAATACATTAGACTCGTTCATTTCCTAAATATGGCGCAATGTTCTGTAAAATTAGCGTTTCTGTTGGTAGATTTTTGTACCTTTTAGTTACAATTTAAATTTATAAAGTTTTACATAAACTTAACATGCCTGTGATTTTCCAGTTAACAAAGAAATGAAATGCTTTATTGTAATAATGACATTAATCAATCTTTATTTATTTGCAGTTCATAAAAAAATAATTAGTTGATACAGCCTATGTCTGGAATTAATTTCAATTAAGTTTCGAATTTTGCACACTAGAGTACGTGACAATGAGCATGAGAAAGTCCAATGGAAATAAAATAATTTTTTTCTCATTGACATTAATTTTCGTTTCAGTGGCCTTCAGTCACACTAAAATGGCCGCAAGTCGCCCAAGGTGGCGTCGAATAAAATAAGGCTTGCACTGGACTGCCGAACTTCCCTGAACAGGGTCCTCCCAGCCAACAATGTCATACGCCCATTTCCATTTTGACGAACACTTGCAATCGTGTACTGAGAGTCTAGTCTAAGCTAAACCTAAATAAACATGTCATCCTTTAAAAGGAAAAGCAGTCTTCTCTATGGTTAGTTAGCCGGTTCAACATGGTTCAAATGGCTCTGAGCACTATGAGACTTAACATCTGAGGTCATCAGTCCCCTAGAACTTAGAACTACTTAAACCTAACTAACCTAAGGACATCACACACATCCATGCCCGATGCAGGATTCGAACCTGCGACCGTGGCGGTCGCGCGGTTCCAAAATGAAGCGCCTAGAACAGCTCGGCCACACCGGCCCGCAGTTTGCTGGGAATCCGCGAGGAACATATCCCGTTCTTCGTATTTGACTTCTCTATCACAAAAGCGAAAGTACTACTCAACTAAGAATAGATGGACCCTTATTTCGACGCTTACCGAAAATTGCCGAAGTGAAATCGTAGCCCTGCCAACATATGCAGTCTAACAATGCATGGTGCGGTATTATTCCAATAGGTATTTCATAATGAAGTAGCCATGCATTTGAACATGAACACATATGCAACGCTCTGTAACGTAATCAGGCGATCGTGACAGCTCTCTGAGATCACATTGTGTTTCCGGCACTGACAATAGTTCGTCCCGCCATATGTAGAATACAAATGGTTCAAATAGCTCTGAGCACTATGAGAGGTCATCAGTCCCCTAGAAGTTAGAACTACTTAAACCTAACTAACCTAAGGACATCACACACATCCATGCCCGAGGGAAGATTCGAACCTGCGACCGTAGCGGTCGCGCGGTTCCAGACTGAAGCGCCTAGAACCGCACGGCTACCAGCGGCCAGCTGTAGTATACACTTTCCTCTGTTCCACTCATGTAGTATTGTGTATCTCGTGTAGTTGTTTGTGCTACCCTTTTACCTATAATTATGAGTTATTATGAGGAAGACAGTGACCATTCGTGTACTCGTACTGCTCCAAGAAAAATACCCAAGATAGGCGGCTGGACAAGAAAAAAAGGTGGCAACACATCATCGCAGCATGGTTGGTTGGTTGTTTTGGGGAAGGAGACCAGACAGCGAGGTCATCGGTCTCATCGGGTTAGGGAAGGACGGGGAAGGAAGTCGGCCGTGCCCTTTGAAAGGAACCATCCCGGCATTTGCCTGGAGCGATTTAGGGAAATCACGGAAAACCTAAATCAGGATGGCCGGACGCGGGATTGAACCGTCGTCCTCCCGAATGCGAGTCCAGTGTCTAACCACTGCGCCACCTCGCTCGGTCGCAGCATGGCTCACAAAATTTTAGACATCAGTGATTAAAGGATCCAGCTTTTAGGGAGTGGCTTTTGTCAGACACCAATGATTCAACTAAAGCTAAGTGTGCATTTTGCCTGGAAACATCGATGGTAGCTGAAATCTAACTTGAAAACTCACGCCACTGCCAAAAAACATATGAATAACAAACCTAGTTTTAGTGTAAAGACGCAAAACATGCCAAAAAGGTGAAACTCCCCAAAATAAAGAAAAAGCACGTGCAGAAATTAAACTTGCTGCTTTTTTTGCAGAGCATAACATTGCATTTTCTGTTGTTGCCCATTTGATACCTTTAGTAAAAGAAGTTGTGACGGATTCTAAATTAATTAAGGAAATGGAACTCAAACGAACTAAAATAACAGCAGTGGTAAAGCAAGTTCATGGAGAAGGTCATAAAGCAGAATTAGCCCAAAAACTACAAAAAAAACCTAAAACGGACGAGACAACTGACATTTCTGCGGTCGAAATGGTTTGCATTGTGGTACGCTATTTTGATCAAGAAGCTTAAAAAATATGTAGCACATATTGGGAGTAGCACCAAGTTTTTAAGGATGGAAACGATGCTGCTGATATTCCGACAGCCAATGCCGAGATTTTATACAGATCTCTTATCGATTCATTCACTAGCTATAATGTCCCACTGAAAAATGTTATAGGCTTTGGCTCAGAATGGTGTAACGACATGATGCGTAAAAACGACTCCGTAAAAACTAGATTACAACGTGATTTTAAAGGAATGACAATAGTGAAATGTGTTTGTCTCTCAGCCCATTTGTGAGCCAGCGAAGCATGTAAACAGCTACCTGAAAGTGTAGAGCAACTAGCTGGTGATATTTATGACTTTTTTAAACACAGTGATATACGCCAATTTGATTTTCGTAGCCTCCAGTCATTTATTGAAATGGAGCCCCACAAAATTCTTAAGCCATCTCAGACAAGGGGCTTTCATTGTCAGCAGTGGGTGAAAGAATATTAGAGCAGTGGGAAGCCCTACTCGGGAGTATTTATTTCTGAAAAACTCAGCAACCCATTCTACAAACTTTATTTTTGTTTCCTTAAATGGTTGCTCCCTTTATTTAATAAATTCAATCTGGAATTTCAAGGCGAGAAAGTAGTTATTCACAATCTACAAGGGAAAATACGTGAACTCTACCAGGAAATCTTATTGTGTGATTCACAACGCGAATATGTCATGAGGCCAAACCTAGGTCAAATAGACCCTAAAGTCAGCAACATCAACTTCATAACACTGAACTGTATCTTGGCGTCAAAGTGTATGGGCTCTTAACACATCCAGATGTGGTCAGAAATCCTTCTCATGTTGCAAAAATTTCTACAAAGTTCCTGCCACAGAAATAAAAGACAAACGATACAACATGGAGGGCCCTGTCTTGTCAAAGTTACAAGTTTTCAAACCAGAATTAGCGCTCTCCCACAATTTCAGGAGCCGTTTTCCAATACTAATGCCTCTTATTGAAATGGTTCCATTTATAATTGCACCAGATGATTACGCAAAAAAGCAAATAATAGACGATCAATGGAGACGGCTGTCAAACGCACAAGCTCGGTATTAAATGGTTCAAATGGCTCTGAGCGCTATGAGACTTAACTGCTGAGGTCATCAGTCCCCTAGAATTTAGAACTACTTAAATCTAACTAGCCTAAGGACATCACACACATCCACGCTTCCGTAGCGATCGCGCGCTCCAGACTGAAGCGCCTAGAACCGCTCGGTCACGCTCGGTATCATGAAGGACTGAATGAAATTAGTGAGCCAGATGAGTTTTGGGATTTTTTTACTGAAAAATGAAGATTTTTCTGAGCTGATTCCTTTTGCTCTAACTGCATTGTCCATACCTCATACAAATGCTGACTGCGAGCGAGTTTTAAGTAAGGTTAACTTTATAAAAACAGACATAAGAAACCGGCTGACTGTGGAAAATGTGAACGGGACACTTTTTGCGGCAGAGAGCGTAAAATGACCAACACGTACTGGAAATTACATCAATTTTGAACCGACAAAAGGCATGTATAGCCGTATGACAAGGGAAAAATTTTACGGCAATATAAATAAGAACGGTGTAAGTGCGGTTAAGGATGTACCTGATATCATATTTGGAGACATACTAAGACTAGAAAATACCACAAAAAATTTCGTAGTTGTATGAAAATATAGGTTAGCTGGCGCCACATTTGAGTGTTGTGTGGCGGTGTCGTGGCCAAAGTCGCACCTCTAATGGCAGACCAGGAACGAAAAACGCTTCAACATCACCAAACATTTGCCAAACCAACGAAGAGGTTTCTCCCGCCAATGAGAGGGAAATATATTCCAGATAGATAACAACACAGTTAACTAGAATGCCTTAAATATCGTCTAAATAATAATAATATATCATGTACCTGTGTAATTTTATAAACTAATAAATTATCACCTAATTGTTATACCTCGTGGTGAAATTATTTATTAATGTGCATTCTGTTTTAACCTCATTGTATAATGCGCTTTTGCGAATCCTTGTTACTTCCGAAAGTGAAATAACATTATGGCCACCGTAACATTTTATTTGTTTGATTCAAAATTTTTAAATTAACAAATGCCTGCTAAATTCACACTCATTTAATATTATTAATTTTTGGTTTTATAACATTTTAAATGCTTGATAAATGTTCGAGGTTTGAGAGCCAAAGTACGAGATTTTTAGTTGTTTGTGTACGAGGAAAAAAGTTCTATGGTTGGCAACATTGCAACAAAGCTAAACGCAGTTCACTTCCCTAGTGTTGCAGTTTGGCGTGTAGCGATATGCCGTCCACCCACTCGTGGACACCAGGATCCTATGCGGTCCACTTACAAGTGCCACTCGCCGATTCCGATTCACTTCGACTATGTTGTAGTCTAGGTCAAAATATGGCCGTTGAAGTGGTGAAAACCCTCCCAAAGAAAACGCGGTTCTTATCTTTCTGAGCACATATCGTCGAAACAGTAAGATATAACGAAAATGTTTGAACATAATTTCCATCGCTTTTACTGTACTTTACACCTGTGCAATCACATCTTTAAACATTTTAATATATTTCGAAATCCTCCCCTCACCTCACAGGTTTTGAAACGGTAAAAACTTTATGTAAAGTGAATCTCATATTAACAACAAATTCAACCATATATGATAAAGTCATATACTGAAGTCGCAATAGTCAGATATACGTTGAAGCACCCCTGTATACCGCTACACGCACGCTCTCTCCACTTACGACGCTTGTCATACATGGCGATAGTGTTATTTGCAATTTCACAGTGTAACCATAAAAGCCGGGCTCTTGACGGTCTCTCTGTCTCTGTCGAGTCCGAGAATAACCAACGTGGAGGTGGCTAAAGGCTATTCCCGTTTTGTATTTTCATGTCTTTGTTTTATTTGTTTGTTGTTTGTTTTGTTTCATTTCTTTGGTTGTTTGGTTTTGATATCACGTTTGACATCTACTTTGTTATTTTACAGTTTTTGTGTTATCTTTGATAGTCAATGCAATAATGAGGGACGTTGTATTATCCTTTGCAAAGAAGTGCTGCGTACACATACACATTGTGCACCACGTACATCTGATTATTGCAACATTATGGCACAATGTACAGCATGTATCACAATTTTTAAAGCAATAATTAACAGGAGGTTCACATTTATCAGGTTTCTCTGCGATATATCCGCTCTTGAACCATGTTCACAAATCGAGGGGATGAAAACTGATTAGGAATCAAAGATTGTATTTTCAGGATATTATTCCTCAGGTGCAAATCTGCGTCATAGCCGTGCAAGGATTACGTCAGATAACTATTTTAGAAAATTCTTCCACGGTCTGAATGTGAAAACATCAAGTGGCTGGATTATCCCGGTCGTTCTACCAGGCATCGTCATAATTTTTAGTCCTTATGATCTTTGTCTATGTTGTTAAATTTGCGGCGAGATCTTTTCACGAAACTTCAACCAACAACTTTCTCCTCCAAATGCGAAAATATTTCACTGACGCCTACCTACATACTGACAAATGATTATAATAAAATAAATCACAGCTCCCACGGAAAAAATTAAGTGTGTATTTTTCCTATGCGCTATTTGAGAGTGGAACGGTACAGAAATGTTCTGAAGGTGATTCGATGAACCATCTGTCAAACAATTAAGTGTGAACTGCAGATTGACCATGTAGATGTAGAAATACAAATTGGGCCACCAGGTGTATAAATGCAGTGACGGAAAGTAGGAAAATAAGCGAAGAATAGAACTACACATCTGCGGCCATTTCACAAACGACGAAATAAAAACCTTGATTAAAAATTCGACTCTAAAAAAATCAGCGAGTCCCAGTAGAATTTTATATACGTTATTGCCACCTTATTACAGACGGGAACTAATTACATATGTTCAATGAATTGCTCACCACGGACAACTTTCCCCGTTCGGTCATTTAAAAGGAGACTAGGAAAACAACAGTTAAAGATCTGGCACCTAGACTGAACACGGATAACTTTCCCGCTGCGCTCATTTCAAAGCGGACTAGGAAAACAACAGTAAAATATCTGGGATGCACACTGAAGAGCAAAATAAACCTGTACACCTGCCTAATATCGTGTAGGGCCCCCGCGAGCACTCAGAAGTGCCGCAGCACGACGTAGCATGGACTCGATTACTGTCTGAAGTAGTGCCGGAGGGTACTGACACCATGAATCCTGCGCCATGAATCCGTAAATGTACGAGGCGGTGGAGATCTCCTCTGAACAGCATGTTCCAAGGCATCCCAGATATACCCAATAACGTTCATGTCTGAGGAGTTTAGTGGCCAGGGGAAGTGTTTCAACTCAGAAGAGTGTCCCTGAATCCACACTGTAGCAATTCTGGACGTGTGGGATGCCGTATTGTTCTGCTGGAATTTCTCAACTCCGTAACAGTTTCTTTGGCGCTTCAGTGAATAATTGCATTAAACACGGATTTCAAAACAATAACGAGCGCCCTAAACACAACTTCTCATCAATGATGATGACATCGGAGAAGCAAGGAGAATTATAGTGGACTATGAGCAAGGCAACGACTTCCCTTGAACTGAGCTTGTCAGACCCCTAACAGACCAAGGTACAGGAATTTGGTGTTCCTACTCAGCGAGTAGGATCGGTTTCCTCTGCGTTTGGGGTGGTAGAGATCCGTTGTCGGGAGATCGGCTGGTTCGAATCTCCGTCCGCACATTTAGATTTATGTTTTCTGTTATTTCCCTAAATCGCTTCCGGTAGAGGGGGGGTTGGTTCCTTTGAAAAGGGCGCCGCCGATTTTCTCCCCCATCCTTCACTAATCCACCTTGTGCTCCGTCTGTAGTGCCCTCTTTGTAGGCGGAACGATAAACTCTAACCTTCCTTCCTTCTAACACGCAACCCTGCGTGACACACAGCCACGATGAGACGCCATTTTGCTTCTGCGTCCTGCGAGGTGAACCAATCACCGTAAGATTCATCAGGCGTACGTCCGATATTAACATCCCCTTCACAAGTGTACATGATGCCCAGTTGCCACACTGAATCAAAGGCCCATGAGACGTCGAGGAACCCTGAGTTCTGGTAGTAAGTATTCAGTTTTGTCATGTTGGAGCAGCTGCACAAGTTGGGGATCTAGAAGAGTTTTGAGAACGGAGGCTTACGAGACTTCAGCTACCGGGCGACTCTGGATGGAGACGATTTCGGAATGTTTCCATTAATTTAGAAATTTTCTTAACCTTCGAACGCCATTAAATTCTTTAGCTTGGTATGCAGCCATAGACAGTGACATTTTCTTAAGCATTTGATTGGATAGCAGGTCAACAGAACCTCCTTTTCTGTCACGTCTATGGTGCTCGATTCCATGACGTCACCGTCCTCTTGCGCAGCTAAGAAGCGTGACCATACACTCGTTGAAGTTGGTTGCCAACACATCCACCACTGCGTTTGCCTCGGCATCAGGTTCGCTGATGACTTCAGTGGCGACATGCAGAGACGGGCTGCGCAAGCATTAAAGCAGAAGCTGCTTCGTGGCGTCCGTCCTGATCCACCGTCAACCTATGGGCCAGCTACACTACATGCCTACTTGTTGTGTAGCCCGACGACTGCTGCCACCGTGTTTCGCTGGTTGCGGCTCAGACGTCTGTTGGTAGCCTGGTTCTTTTATCTGCTGCCATTCTCGGAAAGCCCTGTACTTTCCCGTTATGGCAGCACACAGCTGCAAGGGGAGTCGGCGCGAGCAGCCGCCGTCCTCTCTTCGTTGCCTCGTTACGGCCGCGACCTCAGCCTCGAACGCCCTTTCAGGAAGTGCTGCAGCCTCTCTTCCGCCACGACTACATCTAGGTGTAGCGGTGTCTCCAGTTCCACATTCAACTGTGTGCCCGTTAGATTGAGCCCTCTCTGTGGTGGTGGTACTCATCAAGTTCCCTGTCACAGATCTAACAGTGGGAGCCCCATTTATTTAGTCGGCCAACTAGCTAGCAGTGAAATTTGACATCAAATTAATTAACCAATTATTCAAATTGATCAATTAACTACCCGCTCCCCTTCAGGGAAAATGGGGGGGGGCTTCTCCCTCCTCCTCCCCCTCCCCCTTCGCACCCATACTCTCCCCCTACACCTCCTGGAAAAAATTGGCGGGAAAAATCGCTCATTCTGTGCTGAGCTGATGTACTGGAAGGATCTCATGGCGCGAAATTGAAATCAAGGTCAGTTACATTGAACGGGGTATATTGTTTATTTATGAAATTCTGTTTGCGTATTCTTTATTTAATCAGTTTGTAGGAGGCAATAATAGTTAAAATAATATATTCATTACTTATATAAAAGAACAATTTGCATATCACTGGTGTGGAAGGATGTAGGGTACTCTCTTTTTTCATCATCTTTAGAATACTGGCACAGTCTAACTATGACGTCACAATCCAAGATGGCCGACCCAGAATACTGGCGCATTTTAACTCCCCTCCTCGTATTGGTGGAAAGTTCAAAAACTGGCGAGAAATTAAAAAAGCAGTGCGGAGCTTGAAATTTTTTACCTCTGGCTGTGAAGCATTGGAGTTGGGGAGGGGGTAGATACCACTGATTGAGGGCCAGAGAGTGGCTCTGACCATCTCGTCAATAACTGCTGGATGCAGAAACCATATTTTCACTTTTAGTCTAGCACTAAGGAATTGCTTCAGCCAGTCTAACCAGTAACCCTATCTGGGAAGGATAGATAATAATAGGACAGCGAACTGCCACTCACCTGCAAGAGAGTAGCCTCCTGCCGATCTACAAGTGAACAGCTGCTGGGAGGAACATAAGGATGAGTAATAATATTAGGATAGCGACCTAATGTCCCAGTGCTGCTATTTTTTTTCCGTTTATTGTACTTTCAATTTCCCATCCGGATCCGGAGCAGGCCTGCAGCAGCAAAGGCACTATTCTTCAGCCCAGAGACATCAAAATTCTACAGAAGGACATTTAAAACAATACAAAGGAGAAACATGGTTGAACATAGCTATAGGCAAGGGGGAACATAATGGAAGAGAGTATACAAAAAAGGGGTGACTGTAAAATGGAGATAAAAAACAAAAAAAAAATATTTTACGCAATAAAACCGCATACTGTGAGAATTAAAAGACACAAGTCTAAGTATGGCAGGAGCATAAAAAGTTGCAGAACGATTAAAACAGCCACGCGATGGGTGGCGCGGTCAACAAAACTATATACATGTCAAGCACACGATTAAAAACCACACCACTTGATGACACTGTAGAACTCCATCGAACAGAACACTGAGGCAGCACACTCGATGATAAATAAAAAACTGGGAGGATCTGCCAGGGGTGGGGATGCAAAGGAAATAGGGGGGAAGGGATGGTGCTAGAAGGGAGGAGAGAAGGGAGATGGGGCATGGGGTGGGGGCGCACCGGGGGAGGCCAGGGAGGGAAGGACGTGGAAGGAAAACAGCCAAGGAGGGAGTACAGAGACTCAGAGGGGGAAGGAGGAAACCAGGGGGTTGGGGGATCAAGCCTGCAGGCAGTGTAAAGGACACAAATATGTTGGAGGAAAAGTTAGAGGTGGGGGAAAGGGGATGAGTTCGTACAAGATCGGTGTGGGGAATGGAAGGCAGATACAGAAGGGAAGGTGGAACAAGTGGCACTCAAGGATTTGGATGTTCTTATAAAAGTGGGGGGGGGGGGGGTGGAGGCGGATATCCAGGCAATGTTGGCATAACAGAGGATAGGACAGATTAGGGATTTTTAGGTGTGGAGGATGGTGGAAGGATGCAATCCCCATGTCTGGCCAGACAGGAGTTTCAGAAGGTGGAGGTGGGTACAGACTTTCTGCTGGTTGGTCAGGAGATGAGAGGGTCCAGTGAGGTGACGTTTGAGGGTGAGGCCAAGGTATCTCAGGGTAGGGGTGAGTTGGATGGGACAACTATAAATAGTGGGGTAGAAATCATGGAGATGGAAAGAGTGGGTGGTGCGGCCTATGATGATTTCCTGGAGTTTTTGGAGTTGTTACAAAGGAATGACTGGTTGCACTAAGATGGGAACTGGTGAAGGTGGGTTTGGAGGGTTCGTTGGGATTGTGGAAGGACAGGGTAAAGATCCAGGAAGGTAGTGTCATCAACTTATTGGAGGAGGTGTGCAGGTGAGGGTAGCTTGGTCATATCAGCGGTGTACAGGTGATACAGGGGAAAGGATGGAGCCTTGTGGGACACCAGCAGTGGGATAGAAGATGCAGGAGTTGGTATTGTGGAGGGTGACAAAGGGAGGATGGTGTGAGAGGAAGTAAGTGACAAGATGGACAAAATTGATAGGCAGGGCATAGATTTGGAGTTTAAAGATGAGACTGGGATGCCATACTTGGTTGTAAGCATTTTGGAGGTTGAGGGAAACAAAAATGGGAGAGTGATGGGAGTTAGGTTGGAGGGAGAGAAGGTGGGTGAGGTAAAGAAGTTGGTCTGTGGCAGTGAAGGAGGGTCAGAAGCCACACTGGGTAAGGGGGAGGAGAATTTGTTCATTAAGATGGTGATGGATACGAAGGGAGAGGATGGATTTGAAGATGTTACTGAAGACGGAGGTGAGGCAGATGAGATGATAGGAAAAGGTGGCAGAAGGAAGTTTGTTGGATTTGAGGAACAGGAGAAAGCAGGATGTCTTCCACAGGTCGGGGTAAAAGCCAGTGGAGAGGATGATGTGGTATAAAGTGGCAAGGACAGTCAGGAAGGTGAAGGAACATTCTTTCATGTGGCTATATGTGACACAGATGTGACCAGGGGCCATGTTGCATTTGGACTGGAGGATAAGTTTAATGTCTTGTGCTGTGACCGGTGTGTTAATGTTGGGGGGGGGGGGGGGGGGGGAACTGCCCCAAGTACAGGAGACTTGGAGCGAGTGGAGTGGTGTGTTCCATGATTGAGGGAAAAAGGGAATAATCAAAGTGGGAATCATCAGGGACAGTGAAGACCTTGGAAAGGTAGGAAGCGAAGTGGTTGGCCTTACTAAGGTTGTTGGCAAGGGGGCGGTCATTATGGAGAAGGGGGTAATGGGGTGCAGAATGGGAACCAGTAAGGGGATGGAAGGGAGACCAGTATTTGGAGGAGTTTATAGGGAGGGTAGCGTTGAGTCATGTACAGGTCTGGCGCCAGTGACGATAGAGGTGGTAAGATTTGCAGAGGAGGATGACAGCCCACGGAGGGAGAGTAGGGATGATGGGGATGGATGGTTTTAGTAGGGACATGGGCCACCACAGTGTCAGTAATGGTCTTCTGTAGGAAGGACGAGGCGTGGCTGATGTCAACAGGATGGTGATAGGTAAGAGGGTGACTTTCGACATGGGTGGCGATGGATTCCCGGTAGGCATCCAAGTTGGTGTGATGGTTGTCATGGACTACCTTGGGAGAGGGTGCAGGGTTGGGAATCAGAGGCGGGTGGTGAGCAGATGTGATGGTGAGAAGGATGGGAAAGTGGTCGCTACCTGTGGGGTC
This sequence comes from Schistocerca americana, assembly GCF_021461395.2. Taxonomy (NCBI): domain Eukaryota; kingdom Metazoa; phylum Arthropoda; class Insecta; order Orthoptera; family Acrididae; genus Schistocerca; species Schistocerca americana. The sequence continues at coordinate 371,136,284 of NC_060123.1, read as the reverse complement.
AAGGATGTCTATGGTGATACGCCCATGAAGATTGGCAGAGGCAATGACAACATCGGGAGTGGTGTTGCTTTCGGGACGGGTGTGCAGAGGTAGAGGAACAAGGTCACTTTTTAGCATGGGGAGGAACTGATGCCACCACTGAAGGGTGGCATGGGAGTGGGGACCAGAATCATCTGTTCAGTGGAGTATATAGGAAGAGGTGTGGACAGTATGGTGGGGCAGGAGAAAGGTTTCATTCAGGAGGAAGGTGTCGACCTGGTGTTAGGAGAGGGTGTTTATGAAGAGGTATTTGTTGGTGTGGAAGGAGCAGATGTTCTGGAAGAGGATGCGACACTTGTGCCACGCCATGACTGGAAGAGAGGAGAGGCTTAAACTAGGGTGTCCAGGACGGTGCAGGTGAAGTGGGCTTAGTTGTGGGAGTAGGTGGCGAAGTTGTGGAGTTGGAAGATCGAGTGGGCGATGAGGGGAATCTGCTGGAGGGTGTGAGGACGTAGGAAAGGGCGGAAGTTTTGGAATACTATGGATAAGAATGAGTGCTGCTATAAATACGTACTCCCTATATACATGAGTCATGTAGCAAAAGCATTGCGGAATGAAACACACTTATACCTATTGTAAGTAGGCTGTTTAGGTTTTTATGTTGGTAACGCCATGTAGCACTCTGTATGAAAATCACTGACTGTGCTGTGTGCAGTCTGTGGCTGGTTGGTCTCATTGTTGGGATATTCGCTTGTGTAGTGTTGGGCAGTTGCATGTGAACAGCGCTTAGCGTTGCGCAGTTGGAGGTGAGCCGCCAGCAGTGGTGGATGTGGAGAGAGAGTTGCCAGTTTTGAGAGATTACTATGTGAGCACGATCTGGACGTGTGTCCTCCAGAAAAAGGAAATCTGTAAAGATGGATGTCATGAATTTATATATATATATATATATATATATATATATATATATATATATATATATATTGACATTTGAACATTATTAAGGTAAATAGATTGTTTGTTCTCTATCAAAATCTTTCATTTGCTGTCTATGCCTATCAGTATTTAGTGCCTTCAGTAGTTAGAATCTTTTATTTAGCTATCAGTATTGGCGCTCGCTGTATTGCTGTAGTTCGAGTAACGAAGATCTTTGTGAGGTAAGTGATTCATGAAATGTATAGGTTATCGTTAGTCAGGCCCATTCTTTTGTAGGGATTATTGGAAGTCAGATTGCGTTGCGCTAAAAAAATATTGCACGTCAGTTTAATGATGATCAGACTAAGTAAAGAGAGAACTGTCTGAGTACGTTCAGTTTTACTCAGCTGTCTTCGTATCAAATACCGTAGAAGTTTACCAGCACAGTCATTTATCATTTTTCTAAGCGGACGTTTCACTATTTATGAGACGCATGTCACATCCTAGCCAACAGATACGTGAGAAATACATCGTATGATATTTTTTGCGAGTGTGGTGCTCATTATCTTACTTGAACACAGAATCTCCGGACGAAAAACTGGCGAGTCACCTCCAGTTTATTCCAGCGCCACATACCGAGTGTACTGGGTACCTGAAGAGTCGACCAGCCGGAGCCTTTCTTTGTACCCGCCAGGTCGCGACGGACTAAGTCGCGGCCTCCGGTCGGCCGAGTCCTCGAGACCCATCGCTGCCACTGACCGCGGACCGGTGTCGCTAACTCCTAGCACACTGAGAGACGGGCAGACACGACTTGGACGGAGAGGTCTAGCTCCAATGCCACCACCGACCTAGACTCTCCAGTTTAAAAAATGCACTTTACCTAATCGGAGACGCAGTTGTTGTACATACACCTCGAATTTCTCATGTGAAATGTAGATTCCTCCCTTTCATGAGCATTAGCTTCGAAGACAGAAATCTGTTCATATCAGCTTAGTATATGTTAAGTCCTGCCCCAAACTCTTTTTGACTCATGATAGAGTGATAAGAGCTCCATTTGTGAGTGTAATAGGAAAGGAAACGACTAGTGGTGGTACAGGGTACCTTCCACCACACACCGTACCATGGATTGTCAAGTACGTATGGAGACATAGATGTAACGTTTAGTCTACCTGCTAAGGTGTTAGTCTATCCATTTATAGACACACAAAATTCACGGAAGAATATTGTCTTTTATTTATCGAGAAAACAAAGGACAGAATTTCTGCTGCTGGTTGTCTCTCGGTAAAAACCTTCGTATTAGCCTTTAATCTTCTCACTGCAGTCGCCTAGCGAGGCGTATGTGAGAAGGTGCTCACAACTGTTAGAAGAAACGGTGCAGAACTCACCTCTCAACTTCCACTTCGTCAGAGTATCGCTTACCCGCCATATTCTCACGAATCTTCTATTCTTTGATACATAGCATTTGAATCCACCTGTTTTTGACCAGTAGGAGACGTACCCTGCCAAGTCACAGAGCCCTGCCAATTCTCTCGAAATCCCATTATGTTCCGACAGCACTGTTCTATTAGTCAGAAGTAGTCTTGCACATAATAGTTCGCGACTGGGAACGTTCAGTTTAGTTAGCGGTTCCGTCGCGAACTAGGTCGCTCTTTTAGTTCGTTAGCTCCCATCTCGATTTCCAGAAAGACAGTTCGCTCGCTTTGCTACCGCTACTGCACACGCTCTTTTATTCGTTATCCTAGTCTTTTAAATAATGACCAGTGTTGCCAATTCCTGTATTATTACAGTTTTATGTCGAGTAATTAGACTTCGAAAGGGCAAAAAACCAGTTATTTACACAAATGGGTAAAATGGGGTAGCCAACTGCTTTAATTTACATACAATGCACTCGTAGTAGTTTAATTTTAAAATTTATTAATTAATTTATTTATTTATTAGTTCGTTGTAGGAATATTACTTACAGAATATACTAAATTCGTTTTTTTGTGAATAAAAATACACTTCCATAAATAATCGACTTTTTTAAAGTTTTGGAAATAACCAACAAAAAATATTTCTGCTTTAGGTACAGGTTAAGTACTAAATGGCACAAACAATAATACCTTTATCATTAACAGAAGAAACATTAACACTTATAATTTGTTACCAAACAATTAGACGTAGAAAAGATGACTATGACCCCTGAGTGAGATCGTATTCTAAAGCATACTTTTTGTGCTTTGCATTATCATTCTTTAAATAATCAGTCTTCTAATTTTCAAGTGAAATTTACAAAAATTTACATATTATTATGTAAAAACATTAATTTGGAAACTTTGTTCGTCGATAACAGTGTTCTTCGTTCATGAAGGATTTGTCCCGTCGCCAAAAAAACGCGTTCGCAGGTCACTGATGTCGCTACTATGCAAAATATCTTTAACACATACGCATATACATGAGGATATAGCTGGCGACGCTCGTGCCACCACTGAAGCGGATCTTTTTTTCGATCTAAATACTCTTCATTGAGGTATTTATCGAGTTCGCGAATACCGGCAGCAAGTTGGTTATCTGGTCTAGTGATTTTTCTTATTTCTTGGTCATACTCGTCCCATATAGAGTCTTTTTTATTTTCATTACTGCTGCTACTAGAACAAGACGCCGAAGGGTCGCTAGCAGTAGGATCAGCCACTAAAATATCTCGATTCTCCCTCTGAAGTAACTGCATTCTGCCTACTTTATTTTTGAGGCGTTGTGTTGCAACTTCACAAGCTTTTTGATTTCTAAATCCTCTCTGTCTAAATCGGGGGTCCATAATAGTACACTCAGCGTATAGAATGTTATTCTCTAAATCTTTAAAATGGTCTTCCATGCCTTTCTTGAGCAGTGATTGCACAGCGACAATAATTTAATTGTTAGAAGCATGCTTCTGCAGAAAACTGTTGAGCAGGTTACAAAAAACAATAACTTTTGACAAAGTCACATTTCTTTCGGCACTTATTTCTACCGTAATTTCATAGAATGGACTAAGTAAGGGCAAAACTCCTATTATTTGCCAGTCACTTTCTTTTATTGTTAGGTCAGAGCGCAGAAGTGCTAACGTAGCAATCACTGCATCCTTCACCTTCATTATTCGCTGAAGCATGTCAAAAGTAGAACTCCAGCGGGTCTGGACGTCCTGTTTGAGCTTGAGGACAGGCAGATTCATTTGCTGTTGTGTAGCAATCTGTTTTTTTGGCCTTGTGTACTAAGAATGAAATACTCGACAATATTTTTAACTTGCGCCAAAACGTCAGATATTTCTTTAGTAGCTTCTTGTACAACAAGATTTAGAGAGTGGGCGAAACATGAGACTGATCGCCACTCACCAAGTCTGACAGCAGATAAGATATTTGCAGCATTATCGCTAACAATAGCAGCAACTTTGTGGGAAATATGCCAGTCTGTCATAACGTCTTTCATGAAATTGCACAAGTTTTCGCTGGTATGCCACTCTTTATAATTAATACAACCAAGTAATGCCGACTGAAGTTTAGTATCTTCATCTATAAAGTGGGATACAATGACTATATAGCTTTCATTATTCCTCGACGTCCAACCATCAGTACAGTACTGAGAGATAACGCAGAAACAGCTTGCACCTTCTTTTGTACTTCATCCATTATGTCATTGTGAACACTTGATATTAAATTTTCCGACAACGTTTTTCTTGATGGAAGTTTGTAGTTTTGGCAATGAGAAACTAGTTCTATCAGTTTGCGAAAATCTTCTTCTTCCACAATTCGTAGAGCGTGATGCCCTCTAGCTACCATCTTGACAACTTGTCTGTCTATTTCTTCAACCTTTCGGACTGACGGTGGTCTTCGAATATATTGGTTCATTGGTTGTTGGGAGGCTGATACCGAAATAACATTCTGCAATAAGGATGTAGTTTGATTTGCTTGCAGTGAGTTTAAACTAGACATTATCGGTGGTTGTCTTTCCATCGTTATTGGGATTAAAGCGTGTTTTGTTTTCATATGCCGGGTTAAATTTCCGTTTGAGCCTCCTGCAATACTTATTAATGTTGGAAAGTGGTTACATTTTGCTTTTTTTTTATCTGTGTCTTCAGTGAAATGTGTCCACAAGGAACTATGTTACCTTTTTGATGACATCGTAATAAACAACCTAAAGCAAAACATAGTAACCCTATAATCAAGCGATACGCGTTACCGTACTCCACATCATCACATTGTAGAAGTCCATTGTTATGTGATGATAGTCATTTTACATTACACATTTTAGGCACTGTACTTACCACACGCTGTGTATGATTTTACTTCTTGACACTATGGTTATGTGTCAGACACTGCAGTGCAGAATACCGTAAAACAGAAAATTCGCAGCACTGAACTATGTAACTGCAGCTGGCAGACGCTCAGCACGATATGACGCTCATTGGGGGGGGGTGGGGGGTGGGGGGAGCACCTGATTCTTTCGGGCTTACGCTCCGTCTCGCTATTGACCGTCGGTCTTCGGAAAGAGCGAACGAACTAAGTAGCGAGGTTATCCGTGAACTACGAGGTGCATTCAAGTTCTAAGCCCTCCGATTTTTTTTCTCTGGACTGGAAAGAGATAGAAACATGCGCATTGTTTTGAAATGAGGCCGCATTCATTGTCAATACGTCTCAGAGATGGCAGCACCGTACGGCAGATGGAATTTTACCACCAGCAGCGAGAATGAGAACTGTTTTAAATACTTAAAATGGCGACGGTTTCCTTACATGAACAGTATGCAATCATTCGTTTTCTGAATTTGCGTGGTGTGAAACCAATTGAAATTCATCAACAGTTGAAGGAGACATGTGGTGATGGAATTATGGATGTGTCGAAAGTGCGTTCGTGGGTGCGACAGTTTAATGAAGGCAGAACATTGTGTGACAACAAACTGAAACAACCTCGGGCTCGCACAAGCCGGTCTGACGACATTATCGAGAAAGTGGAGAGAATTGTTTTGGGGGATCGCCGAATGACTGTTGAACAGATCGCCTCCAGAGTTGGCATTCCTGTGGGTTCTGCGCACACAATCCTGCATGACGACCTGAAAATTCGAAAAGTGTCATCCAGGTGGGTGCCACGAATGCTGACGGACGACCACATGGCTGCCCGTGTGGCATGTTGCCAAGCAATGTTGACTCGCAACGACAGCATGAATGGGACTTTTCGTCGGTTGTGACAATGGATGAGACATGGATGCCATTTTTCAATCCAGAAACAAAACGCCAGTCAGCTCAATGGAAGCACACAGATTCACCACCACCAAAAAAATTTCGGGTAACCGCCAGTGCTGAAAAAATGATGGTGTCCATGTTGTGGGACAGCGAGGGCATAATCCTTACTCATTGCGTTCCAAAGGGCACTACGGTAACAGGTGCATCCTACGAAAATGTTTTGAAGAACAAATTCCCTCCTGCACTGCAACAAAAACGTCTGGGAAGGACTGCGCGTGTGCTGTTTCACCAAGACAACGCACCCGCACATCGAGCTAACGTTACGCAACAGTTTCTTCGTGATAACAACTTTGAAGTGATTCCTCATGCTCCCTACTCACCTGACCTGGCTCCTAGTGACTTTTGGCTTTTTCCAACAATGAAAGACACTCTCCGTGGCTGCACATTCACCAGCCGTGCTGCTATTGCCTCAGCGATTTTCCAGTGGTCAAAACAGACTCCTAAAGAAGCCGTCGCCGTTGCCATGGAATCATGGCGTCAGCGTTGTGAAAAATGCGTACGTCTACAGGGCGTTTACGTCGAGAAGTAACGCCAATTTCATCGATTTCGGGTGAGTAGTTAATTAGAAAAAAAATCAGAGGCCTTAGAACTTGAATGCACCTCGTAGTTCGCGTAGTTCGCCTGTGGGAGTGCTCTTCCGAACTAGTTCGTTCGCGAACTGCACAAGACTAGTCAGAAGGCTGTCTAGTTCCCCACCCGTCACTGACTAGGCAGAGAGCTATCACAACGAGCCGTATCGCTGTAGCTATGCTGCACTTCCGATTTACCTCGTTCCTAAGGTATTTATGTAGCTGTATTATCGTCTTCTCGTGAACACTTTTATACTTCCTCGATCTGTTCGTCAATCAGTAGATGTATAGCCGCTAATTTTCTCATTGCAGTCGCTTCGTGAGACCTAAGTGGGAGGAAGTAATACGTTTTCTCACAACGATTAGAAGAAGCCGTAGAGAGATCACCTCTCAACTTCCGTTTTGACAGAGTATCGCTTACCTCCCATATTAACACGAATCTTCTAGTCTCCGATACGTAGCGACAGATACCGCCAGCCAAGTCAAAGACTCCCCTAATTTTCACAAAATACCATCACCTTGCGACAGCGCTGTTCCGTTAGTTAGGAGATTGCCTAGCCCTCTTCCCGTTACTGGCTATGAAGAGAGCTATTACAACGAGAAAAAATTGAATACTACCGTTTAGGGAGTAATTCACCACCATGCGGATGCTTGTGTCCTGATATTTTTTACGATTGGTAGGCCTACTGCTTCTATTGATTTGTAATCGATGAGGTAATAGAACAGTAGTAGATCTTTTCAGCTATTTTAGATTCAATAGTTAAATTAATCTACATTTAGCTCCAACGCCCACAAGTCATCAAACGTCTGCAAGTCGCTATGGCTTACTGGTGCTACAGACAGGAGCCTACACCTGAATACGTATTCCGTCAAAACATTGCACTGTGCGTACTGTATTGTAACAGCATTGTCGATTTCTTTGTTCCTTTTCCAGTCACATGCGTAATGATCAAGTAAAAATGAATGTCTACGTGTGTCTCTGTATATGATCGATACGCCTGATACAGGTTTTTGAATGGCCAAGGAAGCCTTACTGCGGCGCCTTTACTATACGAGGACTGCGCAAAGAAAATCTGATCCATCTGCAATTCATAGATGTCGAATGATTATCTATAAATATGTCCCTGTACGCGACCTAATCTCTTTTATTGTATTCCTATGATTATTGCACTAGAAATACGACAATGTAATGGTGTCAGGGTCTTCGTTGATACCACAATGTTTCGTGAGAAATGCGTAAATACATCATTTTTTTTTCAAATGGAGCATACCTCCGAATCTAACAGTATCATAGAGCTCCCAATACATATCCACTGAATCATTTACATTGGTGCCACAGTCTCACACCTCCACGCATAATTCAGACCTATGGCAGGAGTAACGGGAAATTCGGGACTTAATCGTTGCATTGCTCATTTTTTTAACCCTAGGTGGTGGTCGATAGTGAACCAACCGTTATACTGTATTCCTTCTAGAACAAAGTACATCTACGTGGATAGTACGCATATGTGTAGCGCCAGGTATTTATTTAGAAGCAAATCCAGTACTTATACACTTATTCAACTATCGTACATCGATAATCAATTAGCCAATAAGTACAAGTCAGACCAAATCAATGTCAACGTTTCCTCCAGCAACAACGCTCATCTTAGTTCCCCTTACACCTCGATCCGAATTGTAGCGCCACAGTCTCTAGGTGACGTACCGATGGAATCTACAGCCACTCGACCCCTGGACCGTCACTTCTTAGTGGGCGGATCTTACCCGCCTTAAAAATCCATGCAAATGAATTTGAGCCTGACATATTCCTCCGCCTTAGCTCACCGACTTGTCAGTTGTTAGTGTTTGGATTGCTTCCCTTAAGATTACAGCAAATGAGTCCGAACCCGACATATGCATTCTACTTCGCTCCAGATGCTTACTGCTCGGCATTTTACGACAGTTAACGCTTCCGATGACAGTGTAGTGATTTTTAGTATTATTACTGTGCAATAGATTTAGTTACTCCAACACAGGTCTTCCCGCCTGCCTGCAGACAACTCCACCACCTACGAATATCCCACACCTAAAACAAATAGGCCTACACTGCAAGCGGCTGTACAGTGGATGGTGTAGGCTGCATCGCACCAATGTTATCGATTACCCTTCAATCCCAATCTCACCCGCTGATCAAGTAAAAAATTGCCTATACACATCCATACGTACCCTAACGCACCCTTATGTTTCCGGGAGAAATACATCGACTTTTCGTGAAATTTTTTTCCTGTGACATATTCGAATGGAGTATCCCAGCTTATATGGTCCTAGTAGCGTCCACATGATGGTTTTGCTTCGCAGGTCAGTCACGTAACACGAACAGATGTGGGCTTACAGGATTAATAGACTGTGACTATGTAGTGTCAAGTTGTCGTATCGATATTACTGTTCGCCAGTACGCGTCATTTAAGCACAAACATTAATGTCGAGATAGCAGCTGACAATGACCTCAAAGTTATAGTGGAAATTGAAAATCTATAGTGAAGTATCAAAGTGGGGCTCGTTCAAATAGAATGGGGGAAGCTGCCTGTGGAACATACACCAATGAACCAAAACTTTGCGGCCACCTGTTTAGTAGGGTGTAGTTCCACTTTCCAAACCCAGTACAACAGTGAGTCTGCTTGGCATGGATTCTACAAGTCCTTCTACAAGTCCTACGCAGGTTTCCAGAAAAAGGTGGCACCAGATGCCTAAGCACCAGCACCAGTGAAAGGTTGTTTACGGGCACATAGCTGGCGCCCAACGTGTTGCAGTGAGTGCAGATCAGGCACATTTGATGGTCAAGACATCAATGTGAGTTCACTATAATGCTCCTCAAACCACTGCAGCACCATTCTGACCTTGCAACACGAACAGTCACGCTGCTAGAGGATGTCATCGCTGTAGGGGGCAGACTTCAAGCATGAACCGATGCAGGTGGTCCGCAATAATGTTCACGTAGTTACTGCTGTCATGATGCCTTCGATTATCACCATAGATCCCATGGAGGCCCAGCTTCAATGTACCACACAGCATAATTCTCACCGGCCTGCATTTTTGACGCAGTGCATGTTTCGTGCAGTCATTCGATGGGATCACAGCCTGTAAGGACACAACCACCGACCTGGTGTAACAAGAAATGCGATTCATTCGACAGGCTACGTCTTTCTACTAATACGTGGTGCAAACTCAGTGATGCTGTGCCCGCTGCAAACATGACTAACGAAGTCGTTGGGTCAACAAAGGAACACGTAGCGGTCGTGTGATGTGGAACTCCACGTTGAACAATGAAGGGTGTACTCCGAAACACTTGTGACTGCACTAGCTAGCATTGTACTCTGTCGTCAGATCTGCCACAGATCCGGAACCGCGCGACCGCTACGGTCGCAGGTTCGAGTCCTGCCTCGGGCATGAATGTGTGTGATGTCCTTAGGTTAGTTAGGTTTAAGTAGTTTTACGTTCTAGGGGACTGATGACCACAGATGTTAAGTCGCATAGTGCTCAGAGCCATTTGAGTCATTTTTTTGTCACAGATCGCTGCCTGTCCTGGATTACACAGCATCGAATCCTCCAACTGCTACGTTTTGTGATAAGACGGGTCGTCCTGCAACATACGGTCGACTCGTTATCTCACCATCCTTCAACCATTTTCCATAGGTACTCACGACAACAATGTGCCCTTAGTCAAAACCGCTTATATCAGCGGATTTCCCCATCTGTGGCCCGTACCTTCGCTGTAATCACTGCCCATTCGTCTCTCCTCCGCTTACATTCTTCCCTTAATGCGTCACTTGGCCCAAACACCAGCAAGAGGTATACAACCATGCGATGCGCAGTGGTCATAACGTTTTGGCTTATCAGTGTATATGTCGAGGGGCAGTTGACGGCTAAAAATGACACATTCTGTCTCGGCATTTCCGTATTAGACTGCCGAAATCTTGGTGCATCGGTACTCATTGTGCTTGTCGTTGCTACGTTAAAATTAACAGCTCGAGAGTCATCACAGGACGTATTTCTAAAGAACGCAGTGCCATGAACACACATGGTCCGCAGGAAGTGGAATGTGCTGTAATGAAAGGAGAGTAGATATACGGTACTGTTTTGCTTAAGATAGTGGGAGCATTGAGATGGAGATCTGCTGTCCGTGATTTCGGTCACTCAGTCATTCCAAGATCAACGAAAGTTCATTGCAAGATGGTTTATCTACTCCAACAGGTTTTGCTTGCAATAAATGTCGAATTCAAAGCATAGAAAAAGTCGCATAGCTTCCAAAAGTCTGTCAGTGCTATTTAAGTATAGTGATGCTGTGTGTGGTGCTCCCCCCCCCCCCCCCCCGACAATAACAAATATTACATTAAAACAGTCTTCCATGCCATTTTCGTGCATATAGAATCCATCTTAATTCCGAAATATAGTCTGCTTACGCTGAAAGTAAGACCCACCCAGTGGAGCTATGGTACCAGATGTCTGCAACATAGTTACCAAATGTCTGTCAGGCCTATTTAAGTAAAGTGATGTTGTGTGTGGTGCTCCTTCCCACCATTAACAAATGTGCCATTAAAACTACAGACTTCCATTACATATATTTGCATGTAGATATTCGAAATGTAATTGGCTTAGGAAAAAAATATCCAATAATCCAGCGGTGCAATGGAATGAGATCTGTGTAGATTAATCTCCAACGTATGTCAAGCTATTTAAGTACAGTGATGCTGTGTAGTTCACTTCCTTCCACAATTAACAAATGTTCCATTAAAACTACAGTCTTCCACACCTTATACGTCCCACGCAGATTTTTGAAATGTACTTCCTTATCGCTAGTATTTAGACGGGATCAGACTTGAACAGTCCATTTTCATAGTTGTAGATCAGAGCTTAAAAACCAGGTTCTTTTTGTTACGGGAAAATGAAAACGTTTCTCTCAAATCTTATGTCGTTCCACATCTCCATTCCGATTATCCGAATCCATAAGCTAATAGTCATCTATAGAAGGCCATTGCACTAGTACAGGCTAATGGTCAATTTCAACGTCAACCAGTTCCGCTCTAGATGGAATTTTTATATTCTCACTGCATGCCAATTTCTTCCAATATACACCATGCTCTGACTATAGAATACGATGCAATGTTTCTACAGTGCATAAACTTCCCTTATTAAAGTACTGGTATATGACATCATTCTTTCATCCAGAACATGGTGCATACATTAAAAAACCAAGTACATTCAACTGCCAATACTGACTACATCTGCTGTGTAACATTTTACATTAAAGTAATATGACTGGGTGTTGTTGTGTCGTCTTCATCATCATCATTCATCCCCATCACGGTCGGAGGAAGGCAATGGCAAACAACCTCTACTAGGACCTTGCCACGTAAAGCGGTGCGGGTCTCCCGCATCGTTCCCCTACGCTCTGTAAAGACGCATGGGACTTCATTTCATTTCATACACAATGTGACGCCGTAGGTAGCACTCAGATTTTCTTTTTCTCCTTCTGTACAGCCCAGTACAGAATCCAGTCGCTACTAGCTTAGTGAGGTGTACATGTCGCAAAGCCCTTGTTACTGGATCATATGGGACAGATCTTAACAATAGTGCTTTACTGGGGGATGAAATGATGTTTTTTTTAAGCCCATGGAAGACTGCATACGTTGACAGAACGGTGGTATTGTATGTCAATTCCATGCATCGACACTAAAAAAAATGACGATTCTTCAACACAGGTTAGGAGTTGCTAAGACCACGAGGTAATCGTAACCATCATATTAAGAGCAGAAATGTGTGATTGCTGTAGGAAAAAAAGTGTGCACTTTAACAATAATGCTTTATTAACAAAATATAAAAACTGCATCATAAAATAATAGTATCTCCTACAACGTTGTTGCATTCGTCAAAAATGCTCGTACTGCAGCTAAAACAAGACTCTGATACACAGCACGCGAGGAAAGGGTAGGTCCACATTTAATGCAAGCAGCAAAATGTCTGCAGGGAAAGAATAGCAGTCCCACTTCTTCCAGGAAAAAGATTTTTCCACAGGTGAGCATTATCAGAAGCTCTCTCAATCACATGGTGTTCTGCTGCTGCTTTCAGAAGATTTGATGGAAGTTTAACATTAGATCCAACCTCTGCAGTAAGTTTTACACCTCTCTCCTGACAGATATTATCCACAAAATCCCTATGTTTCGCAAGAAGCACAAACAAGCACTCGGAAAACCACACAGCATGTTCAACCCGTGGGTTGTTTCATACCAATATTTCAACCTTCCACCACAATGGAAACACGTGGTTTTATCTCCATTCCCAGTATAAAATAACCCAGCTACACTTACTTTGTCAGGACGTTGCTTAATAGCAAAAGAGCTTTGAAAGGTGGCAGTCTCGCATCATTTGTTTTATATTTAGCGTGAGCTAACCTAATCTCCTTCACATCGCACGTTGAACTGCATAACGTTGCTGATTCAGAAGACGAATGTGGTAGTATCTCCATTCCGCACAGGTTACAAATATCGTACAAACCAATCAGTTCGACCCGCCGATATAGCTCCTCAGCACCCTCAGTCATCCACTATGTTACAGAGTGACTTGCCTTAAAAGCTTTGTACAGCCCACTCTAAAGATGCTGACACTTCTGCTCACGTGATCATGACCTCACTTCGGGCCACGTGTTCTATATTTGCTTGTAAAATGTAGTACAACTGTAAACAACTAGCACAATCGGGCTATTTTTCTGTATATTTGTGTATTGGTTTCTCGCGGGAGGCAGAGTAGCCATGTAGATATATACTGAAGAGCCAAAGAAACTGGTACAAGTGCCTAATATCGTGTAGGGCCCCCGCGAGCACGCAGAAGTACCGCAACACGACGTGGCATGGACTCGACTAAGTAGTGCTGGAGGGAACTGACACCATGAATCCTGCTGGGCTGTCCATAAATCCGTAAGAGTATGAGGGGGTGGAGATCTCTTCTGAACAGCACATTGCGAGGCATACCAGATATGCCCAACAATGTTCGTATCTGGGAAGTCTGGTGGCCAGCGGAAGTGTTTAAACTCAGAAGAGTGTCCCTGGAGTCACTCTGTAGCAATTCTGGATATGTGGGGTATCGCATTGTCCTGCTGGAATTGCCCAAATCCGTCGGAATGCACAATGCCCCTGAATGGATGCAGATGATCAGGCAGGATACTTACGTACGTGTCACCTATCAGAGCCGTATCTAGACGTATCAGAGGTCCCATATCACTCCAACTGCACACGCCCACACCATTACAGAATCTCCACCAGCTTGAACAGTACCCTGCTGACATGCAGCGTCCATGGCTCGATACAACTTGAAACGAGACTCGTCCGACCAGGCAACATGTTTCCAGTCATCAACACTCCAGTGTCGGTGTTGACGGGCCCAGGCGAGGCGTAAAGCTTTGTGTCGTGCACTCAGCAAGGTTACACGAGTGGGCCTTCGGCTCCGGAAGCCCATATCGATGATGTTTCATTGCATGGTTGGCACGCTGACACTTGTTGATGGCCCAGCATTGAAATCTGGAGCAATCTTCAGAAGGGTACACTCGTGAAATGGTCGTGCGCGAAAATCCCCAGTTCATCGCTACCTCGGAGATGCTGTGTCCCAGGGTGGCCGAGCGGTTATAGGCGGGTGTACCGTTGCTCCCCATCCCCCTCTCCCTTCCGCTGTGGCACGATTCCTGTGTCAACAGACGCCAAGGCACTCGCCACTCTGCGGTACTGTTGTGTCAGACGACTCATAACCAAGAGTATGTTTTGGATCCAGCCGACTCATGCGCAGATGCGGACAGCCGGCCTCTGTAACGTGGAGGCGGCACGCGCTGCGTGTTGCGTGGGCGGCAGCTCTATTTCCACTCGGAACGAGATGTAAACAGCGGCGGAGCGCGGCGCTACCAGCTCAGCACGCCAAGGTCGCCGAGCCGAGTCGTTTCACTGCCAACACGTGCTCTTCGCTGGGCCACGTGCCGAATGCTCGTGCTAATCAGGTCTTGATTACTCGACACGAATTGCTCTTCTCGTGTGCTGAAACACGTCCATGAGGTAATCTAATTTTGCATCAGCGACTAAGCGTGCCACATGGTGCATGTCCAGCGTGCTTAAGTAATAGTGACCCGCGCAAGAGGTTTCAAGGCCACACGCGAATTTTGAACCATTGTTAAGTAAATGTATGCTCTGTCCTCAATAGTTTATGAGATGTGCTAGGAATGTTATCCGCCAGGGATGAGATTAAATCAACAGCGGCTAGAAGTGACATATTCACCACAGTGACTCCACACATCAACACTACACAAATAAAACTCGACGCATCTTCACTCTGAATGGACGGAGAGTATTCATCCACACAGCGGCGATGTCAGAACGACCGGTCCTGGGGACTGATTAGTTGCAAACGCAGACTTCGAAACTCGTCGCAAAAGAGCTAGTACACAATCTTACTTGTTGCTGACGACTCGCAGTCGCGATAAGCGCACACGCTAGCTTGTCAACAGCGTGGTGAGAGTAAAAACACAGAGGCCGTAGCATATTATCTTCAGGGGTCGCCACTCTATAATACAATAACATCTCCGCGCAACAGAATACGTAACTGATAACTACAACACAAAAAAGGCAACAGGGGCAGTGTTCCAAGACATCGAGAATCGGAAAGGCCTTCGAGCGTCTGTGCACAATGGCCTCATCCTAAAACTAAACCACACATGTCTAACACTTGCAGTGAAACCCTTTTGCTTCTGGTTAATCTGATGTACATTTTGACAGGATCAAAAACGAAAGGCTAATCTAACGCACAGAAGAAGACATTATGAGCTTAATTACTAGTGAAAAGCACACTATTAAATATGCAATACAATTACTAAGGTTGTTCATTACTAATGTGTAAGAACCCATGACTGTTTATTCTATGTAAATACATAAAACTGCAACTAGTCACTTTTTTAAAATATATTCATTCCATGAATCGGTTCCCGAACCTTTTCAGGCTCATCTTCAGATGATGTACGGGAAGTTGTACAACTATTTCAAACATAATGCTAGATGCTGGCTTTGTGACTTACTGTCAAAATTAAATTTTGGATCCTAATCGGCAGATAAAAAATGCTAATGGCGATACATTAAAGTATGTTCCACCTTCTTGTCACGGAGCCAGCACTCAGCATTATGCTTGAAAGAGCTATGTAATTTCCTGTACACCATCTGCAGATGAGCCTGAAAAGGTTCGAAAACCAGTTGATGGACTGAATAACTATTTTTTAAAAAAGTGACTGGTTCCAGTTTTATGTATTTCCACGCAATATGATTATATTTGTTATGGATCGCAAGCTGCTCAGGCCGTGCATGAAATGGGGCTGTGCATACTGAAAAAGCATCAAAAAGTGACAAGTAATTACCCACAGATTACACGAATCTGAATGTTAAAAAGGAAAGAAAGACTTTCAGAGAGGCTGCAACAATAATCATACAAAACAGAAACCGAATTATATCTATTTCTCAGCTCTGGCCCCGTGCTCTGTAAGTATTACGTATTTGCAATATTTTCTATCCAAAACTGAACATGAAGTTTATAAAATTCATGTGTAGAGTATGTCTCAGGAAGAGTGGTCAATATTCAGGGGCATGACAACGCTCGTTTGAAGCAGAAAAACTTCATATGGACATGTCCACTATTCCGAATGGTTTCCGAGAGATAACACAGATAATATACATCTGGTTTTGGTCTAGTGGTGTGCACTATGTGTCTAACCCTAACGGGTGGATTGGTCGTGATAGTACAATTAACTGGCCATCAAGATCGCCCGACTTTACGCTATTAGACTTTTGTTTATGGAGCTAGGTGAAGTCTGAATTGTGCAAACGAAAGGTGAAAACACGAGACGAACTGCTAGGTCGCATCATGCACGCTGCAGCCTTCATTAGCGACCATGCAGAGGCAGTCAGACAAGCAACACAACGTGTTCTCCCTACAGTGCCCAAATGCACTGAAGTTGACGATGAGATTTTCGAGCACAGCTGCAATGTGACGTTTACGATCATGCTTAAAGGTGAACGTGTTACAAATACGTATTTTTCAGTTGATACTTGGTAAAATGCGTGTTGTGATGTTTACTAACTGTTGCACATGTGTAAACCTGACAATGTATTGAATAACAAAAAAACAGCGATGTACATTAAATTTGTTCTGTCTTGGAAACCATAGGGCATACGTCCATACGAAATTTTTGCCTCATATGCTCGTTCCTGTTACACTCCTGAATATTGGTCATTTATTCTGGGACGCCATGTGTGTATATAAAGTGGGAGAGCGTATATGACTAGGTGTGATAGAGAAAATAGGTTCTCTTTTTCTTATACAACAAACAAAGCGGTGGTCGATCGAGGTCGGTATAGCCACGTTTCGGAAACGAAAAGATTAAAAATTGCGATTCATTGGGAGAAACATAACCTCCGAATCGCACGCACATTTACATGGATAATTGATAACTGCTAAAAATTATGTTCAAGTATGCCAAGTGTGATATTAAGCTATATCATGAGTTACCAACAGTCACAAACGAACTTATAGTTTCCAGTTTATCGACATACGTACTTGGACGAGCGACTTAATAGATTTGGAAGTCATAAGAACAATCATAACTCAGTGGAAGAGGCTCCATCAATTTAGCTACTGAGGAGGATACGAACAAACTCTACCAGATGCAGCCAGATTCATGAAACAGTAACTACTTTGACCTACTAAGATCGAAGCCAAAATTACCTTGAGACAATGCGGCTTCCAGTTGCCAAAATTTCTTAACGGCTACAATCGATACACGACGGATCACTGAAGATTTATTCCTATTAAAATGAGTTAAATGGAACATGGGTCACCATAATACATTGATTATACTTTACTTCGTATTCGTAAAGCAAAGTGATCTGACTGGCGGCTTACAAAGTCGAACCGAGAGTGACGATTCGACTGTAATCGTGACTTTGATCTGACTGTGATTAATACGAGTAACAATGATTGTGAACTGAACCCTGAAACAAACTATTACAGTGCGCTGAATCGGATAACAACTGCCGCTGTTGTGTATATGCAGTAGAGTAAGAGAATTCACTCTAAGGATTTCTAGTGTTGGTGCTGTGAAATCCTCACCATAAACGTGTAGAAAACTCGTTATGGAGTACACCGTGCGCCTCGGTGTCGAGTCGGACGGTGGACCTCTTCTGGTTCATATGCACTTTCGCGAGCAGACGCCAAATCTTTCCATGGGACGCAACCGAATCCCGTCCTCACTCCTCCGTGGTTCGCCACCGAGTCTCGTCCGCACTCTTCCGCGGATCGCGACCGAATTCCCCTGCTCCTCACACTATCTACAAGACCAGAGAAAGCTACACGTGGAGTTTACGCGAACAAACTAAAACCGCCAATTGAGAAGTCGGAAAACACCGCTGCACCAACTGCACATCACTTCGCGTACCGTACAGCCTCCCTCCAGTAGACGGGAAAAAAACTGTTACTCCAGTCCCAGCCCATTGACAGGCGTCAGCTGTGACGATTTTTGACGTCACGGACTGCGGTCCAAACAACACACTGTTATTTTGCGCCCTAGGGAAACCGCACAGTCCAGAGCGTCTACGTGACCTGGAAGAAACGCCACAGCATTCTCGGCCATCCAGTGTCCGGCCCCCGCGAAATGTTTTGCCCGTCAAGCTGATACCGATCTTAACGGAAGCGGGAAGCAATATGAGGCCCTCCACCAAAAAAGTGGTCTGTATGTCGTTTCGTTCAGAAACAATTGCTACTCTCACATTACTACGTAACTTTTCAAGAGAATTTATGATAACTGTTTTTTTTTTTTTTTTTTTTTTTTTTTTTTTTTTTTTTTTTTTTTTTTTTTTTTTTTCGTCTGGCTACAGGGACAGTACGACAAGGTCCCTTGCACGTGGCTCTTGGCTCCCAGTGGTCAGTGAGCCCAACGTCAAATGCGGCGGCTTCTGCTATGCAGAAGCTCTGGCTGTTGAACTCTGTTTGTTCATTCAACAAGTTTTAGGAATATTGTTCTTTGTGTAGCATATTTCTAACTGTTCTAGTAGATTAAGTTTTTTACTGTTGGGTTCTGTGTGAAGTACAGTTAGGCTGTTGTGGATGTCGTCAAGTCTGTGTTTATTAATATACATGTGGTTAGCTATTGTAGATTATTCAAAATGGCTTAGTCGAAAGAAGTCGGTGTGTTCCTTATACCGTGTGTGGAAGGGTCTTCCAGTTTCCCCTATGTAAAATGCAGGGCAACTGTTACATTGTAATTTATATATTCCACTATCTAATCTACAATAGCTAACCACATGTATATTAATAAACACAGACTTGACGACATCCACAACAGCCTAACTGTACTTTACACAGAACCCAACAGTAAAAAACTTAATCTACTAGAACAGTTAGAAATAATACTACACAAAGAAAAATATTCCTAAAACTTGTTGAATGAACAAACAGAGTTTAACAGCCACAAATTTTTCTACACCTTTAAAAGTTTTTTTTTTTTTTTTTTTTTTTTTTTGAGGAATCAAATCTATATTAGTACAAACAGCTGACAACCTACAACATGGTGCCAAATAATTATTTTAATAACACCTGTGTACTAGTAATACTATATGATATTATCTTCTGTGAAACAAGAAAATCGATTATATTTAGAAGTAGAACATCTGTATAACGAGAATCTTTGACATGTTTACGTTCTGCTACTACAATGTGCAAAAAAGTGTGTGACAATGTATAATCCCAGTACGTACTGCAAAATTAAAGATGTGTATTGTGTATACCAACTGCACAACAGAAACAGACATCATACAATGTTAAACTGTAAGTTTGTTTCATATTATTAACGCTGTTAAACTTATATCTACAATATACCATGTTGTAACACAAAAATGTAATATCAACAGGCAAACAACTAAAAAATCTGATGTAATTCAGTAAAAAGCACCTGAAGATGAGCCTCCAGGGCTCGAAATGCATAGTGCAGTAAATAAACGCAACTTGTGACTGAAGGCGGTTTGTTCTTCATTTTACGAAAGTAAAGCAGTCGCGGACGAAACACTGAAAAACAATGGATAAAATTAAGACAAATTTATTGTAACTCTTCAGGCTTTCCCGGCGAAATATTGACATGTGGAATAATCGGGTCTACTGCCGGATGTTTGTGTCGCTTTGGTACAATATTTCGGCCACGTACCTCGTTGCCTTCTTCAGGTGCTACCTGAGACTGCCGTATTGGAGGATCTTGTACAGTTGGCCGAAATATTGTGCCAGAGCGACACAAACATCCGGCAGTAGACCCGATTATTCCACATGTCAACAAATTTATTAATTAAACACAGGATGAGCAATATTACTAACCTAAGACGTTACAACACCAATCAAATTAACTCGCTAAACTAACTATCCTACCATTGGCACAATGGAAACTCTATTCGTTATTGCGCCCCTTTCCCTAACTTATGTTGGTTCGTACGGGTCACGCAAGTCATTGTTCTACTGAAGCTCCACCTAGACGGACACAGAATCAGAGAGCTCAAGCAAAGAGTTAGTGGAACACGTACTTATTTACAATTACAGTGCCCTACTTTGCCAGCTGTTTGCGCTAATATCGCCATAATTCAGTGCGAGGATTACGACGGTCGTCCCAGGCACCGGCGTGATGTCGTCTTTCCCCTGTGAAAGCTCGACTTTACCTAAAAATTCCTGACCGGAAGTTGCTCAATTGCGGAGTCCGTCACGAGTCGATACACAATCTACTTGCACAAATGCCAGGAGTAGTTGGTAGACTCAAGTGCGTGGCAGCAAAAGAACACTTAAAGTTGAATTCGAACGCCACAAGGGAGCACAAATCTGTTTTCTCTTCTCAGAGTAACAGCTGATTCTGCTTTTGTGGAGACGTATGCACTAACTCTGAACAATTGGAGAGGGATCACTGGTCGCTGTGCCAGCAATATCTCCAAACCTATGTCTAGGCCTCCACTCGCCCTGTCTGCCCAGCACCACTCCAGACAACAGAGTTTTTACCTCTTGTTGCCACCAAACTTTCCAGTTCCTCTCACATGTATCCCTACGCATTTTCGGCCAATCAGGACGATGAAATTTTGCGCGGTTCTCCCACCTTTCATGGGCGCGCCGCATTTTTGTCCCGTTCCAACCGTTGTATTGCTGCAACGGGGAGAAGCAGTCTCTCTCTGTACCGCATGCACGCTCTCTCTCTCTCTCCTTTCACCTGTGTTGTCACAGGCTCGTCCGGTGTCCCCTGCGGCTACTGGTGACACTCTGCAGCCAAAGCAGCCGCCGTGCGAAGCTCCCGCCAGCCGCCGGCCACCTCGCTTGTTCTACAGCTCCAAACAACTCTTTCCTGTGTCCGTCCAAACCACCTTCCCAATGGTAATATGCACAGTTCTCAAAATCTTACGTACCAGTATGAACCTTGGTATGTTGGTAGTAGTGTTGTTCTGTTCAACGGTTATACCTGTCCGCGTGGTAGTTGTCATTTATTTACTGAGTAAATGTCATGTAAGGTACTAACATCTGCCACCTTACAACTTCGCTGTTCTTTCCCCGCTATTACCTTAATTGCCTTCCTTGAGACCTTAAATCTAAATCTAGTGAGACTGGAAATAGGTTTTCTTCGCTACTATGATACACCATGTATGCAAACTTTGCACTAGGGCCACCACAAGCGCTCCTCTCAGCTTGACACCCCAATCAGCACTTGCGTCGCTTAGGCTTCAAACTGGTGAGTAATGTTTGTTGAAAGCAAGAATTTTCAGTAACGTTATTTTTACGCCTTTATTTGATCTCCAGAGAACGTCACTCCCGCCAGAGTTGCGCTCAAGACTCGAGACGACATGTGTTCAGGCGCTCACCACCACGGCTACAGAATGGAAGCAAAATCTCTCTCTGTCGTGGTTGGTACGCAGAGAAAGCTCGGACGTGGTGGCTCCGTCAAAGTCTTTGCCTTGCAGTGCGCTCGTACTTCGCACCAACGTGCGCCACCAATGGCAATAACAGCCTCCACGACACATGAAATAGAATATTAGGGGCTATTACATCGTGATAGAATAGATATCACATTAAAACCCAACGTTTCGTCCCCATCTGCGGATGACACGTTTAGAGGGCGCAGTAGCTTCTTTGAGTGTCCGTCTCACACCCAGGTTCAGCTGCTGACTGTGGTAAATTTCCGTTTATGCGTGCTCCCATGCATCGGCGAGACGTCACAAACTTAAATGACGGTATGTTTGTACGATCGAGAAAACGAAATTTAAAACTTCGGCTTTCGTTTAGCTATCTTCAGCTACCACACCAGACTGGTCAACAAGGAACTGAATGGAAGCCTTACACCCGTCTAGCGATTTTGTATACGACCAAAATTTCTCGGGTTCTCTGTCAGATCTTTTGCTAATTTATGACTTCAGTAATATGCTTCCCTCATAGCTCTTTTCGCAGACATATGAAACTCTAGTAACCATTGCTTGTCGTTATTTGAGCGTTCTCCTTTGTACCGTGAGTGCAACAGCCTCTGCTTCCTCAGCGTCTTCTGATATCGTTATTAAACCATGGTGGGTATTTTCCATCCTTTATCCACTTACTAGGCACGTGATTGTCCAGGCAACGATTTACGATATGGTTAATCTTTGCCCACCACTCCTCTACGTCCATCTTACTGGAACTATGTGATTTCAATTCACTGTATAAGTGAGCGCTAACAATTGCTTATCTTCTCTGTCTAGCAGAAACACTCTCATAGTCTTCTTGACTGATTCATTAACTTTCGTAACCATAGTTGATATAATGACATAATGATCACTAATCTCCGTTTCTATACTGACACAGTCGATAAGGTCCGGCCTATTTGTAGCTACAAGATCCAAGATATTTCCATTGCATATGGGCTGCCGAGCTAGCTGCTCAAGACAGCTTTCAGAAAAATGTATTCAACATTATTTCACACAACTGTCTTCCCCCCCCCCTCCCCTCCCCCCGCAATGAATCCATAGACGACCCTGTCTACATATGGTAGGTTACAGTCGCGTCTAACTAGAATTCCATGATCTGGGCATTTTCGCACTACTAACTATATGCTCTCTTTGAATGATTCTAGAACTGTCACAGCGGAGTCGGGTGGCTGGTTCATATGGTTCATATGGCTCTGAGCACTATGGGACTTAACATCTGAGGTCATCAGTCCCCTAGACTTAGAACTACTTAAACCTAACTAACCTAAGGACATCACACACATCCATGCCCGAGGCAGGATTCGAACCTGCGACCGTATCAGTAGCGCGGTTCCGGACTGAAGCGCCTAGAACCGCTCGGCCACAACGGCCGACGGGTGGCTGGTAAAAACATCCAACAATTAACTTGGCTTCACCTACATCTCTTATATGCTTGCAGGTAACTTTACTGTCACACTCAACTTCGACCACAACAGAGACAACATTTTTGGCAAGTACAATGAACACTCACCGTCCTGTGGCCTCTACTGTCTTTCCGATGTACATTCCAGGACTCGCTAAATATCTCAGAACTTTCCACCTCTGGTTTCAGCCAGCTCTCAGTCCCAGGAACAATGTGTGCGTGAGAACTTTCTTGGAGGGCAATAAATTCGGGAACTTTATTACGAATACTTCGACAGTTTACTGTTAAAACTTCGACAGGCGAAGTGTCTTTACTATGAATGCGACCTGACTTCCCTTGCTGCGTACCGACTGGTGAGTATTCATCAGAGCGCCTCAAACTTATATATAACCTAAAAAACCATCATGTGTACTCCACGAGTACTCTGCTACCCGAGTAGCTGCTTCCTTTGTATCGTGCACCGCTGACCTATCAAGGGGACTACTGCACTTCTCCAGACCATAACGCGGTTCTACAAGTCTGCAGCCAAGACTGCCACAGAATCTTTGGTTGAGATCCTCCAGTCGGTTCCAAACCTAAGGACCCCGATCAATTCTGGGAACAATGCTGCAAATTGCGAGCTGTGCTTGCACCCTGCGCGCGAGGCCAGCAGTCTTCACCGCCTCCGCCAGCCGCCTATATGAACTAAGGATCGCCTCAGAATCCATGCGACAGAGGTCGTTGGTGCCAACGTGAGGCACAACTTACAGATGACTGCACTCTGCACGCTCGATAGCCACAGGCAAAGCCGACTCCACATCTCGGATGAGGCTTCCCGGCAGACAAACCGAGTGCACATTGGCTTTCTTTCCAACCCTGAAGGCTATCTAAGGGGCTCCATAATGCGCCTAACGTTGGAGCTTGGAGCTCCCGATAACTAATAAACCCCTCCTCCCCCGGTGTGCCTGCTCGGACCCCGCTGAAGAAGCAGCCGCGTGTCCACTCACAGCGTGAATGGGTGAGGCCAGGTGGCCAGTCTCTGCCTTGGCCCTCCGCCTCCAGCAACATGAATGCGTTACCATCCGCCACTCACCCTGTTGTGATGGCGGATCAACCGTGTGGGGTACACCAGGAGGTGCCTCGGAAGCAGGGTCCTTGGGCAAAACAAGCGACACCTGAGGTGCCCCACACGACGCGCTAAATTCCCTGCCATCGCCACATCCCGAGGCAGCAGCCTTTAGGTGACTAATCGTAGCCAAAAGCTCATTCAGCTGTTCGCGAACTGCGGCCAGCTCCTCTTGCGTCCGCTCACAGCGTGCACACATCCTATTTACCCTAGCAAGACTAACTGAGGAAGTAAACTATAGAAGCAGGCAGAATCCTAGAGATGCAACTTGCTACCTTCTTGATGTGTCACCAGTGGACGCTGATGCGTTAATGAGCTATGTAGCTGACTGTTCAGTGAGCAACCCCTATTGCACTACAGACTGAGTGAATTTACCCTGACAAAAACGAGAGGTTGCACCTCTTAAACAGAAAAACACGCACAAAATTTAATAAATGTAGTACGAGGAAAACACAGGAAAAGGTAAACACTTAATTTGACGCTCTGTAGATGTGAATCAGCTGAGAGCTGTTAACTGACTGCAAGCATGCTTCCAACAGCGGCCCCATCATGTTAAATTTCCCAAGAGGGAGTTCATCGCATCAGAGACTCGCTGGCAACCCAGGTACAGCACAAACAGAAGGTAACTTGCAAAACGACAGTATAAATCACGTAACGCTCCTTAAAAGCTTAGCTGGAATAACTGGGACTCCCATTTGATTTGAATAAACCACTCGATAATTTGAAAAAAGATTATGTGATGATAAAAGTACGGTACCGTTCAGCAGACAATCAAAGGACCTTCAGCTCAACACTTCTATAGCTATCCGGCTTTAGATGCACAAGTAAAAAAAAAAAAAGCTTTGATACAAATGAAGTTGGTGTGAACAAAATCAGCAATGAGAAAACGCAATCATTTTTTCCAGTTGCAAGCTTCTAACTTTCAATTGTAATTATGACTTTAATAAACATGGTAAAGGCAATGTTAATCAGAACTCTAAGAGGAGTTGTGGTCTAAATGACAGTAGATTTATTCAATCTTAACATCACAATACAAAACAACAACAAATGTGGCTAAAGAAAAGACACACAAACATTTTTTATTGGACATACGCTTTCAATTATATGCAGCCTGTGGTGAACAAAGTGATCAGCTGGGTATCAACACACGACACTAGCCACAACTAATCGCTTTACCTGACTTCATACATATGCATCTGTGGTATGGCCCAAAAGCTACGCTACAATCAAGCTATACTTTACTATTCCATAAAGAAAAATATGATTCCAAAGAACAGGGTGCTCAGAGGCATATATTGGAGCCCTACGCCGCAGCAGTGAATACTTTACCCTCCTGCTGGTTGGGGCAGCAAACCACGATGCGCTCGGCGACTGGAGTCATGGACGGCAGCAGTCTGTTATTAATTGCACGAGCCTAAAAAAAAATTAAGTACGCAGTCTCGCCTTCGACTAATTCGGAACGCAGGTACTTCCCTATGAGCCTCTGATACCCTGGTGGATTCCAGTGTGCCGGTGGACCCATTTGCTGGTCTATCAAACCAATATGACTCCGTGCCACGACTGTGTGTGACGGAATATGTCATATGTTTAGACGGCCAACTCAAAACAAATAAGTTCACCCACGCATCACTCGTTGTGTCCGTGGTGCTCGAAGCAGTACCTCTGACAGTTCAGATGGTGACTGGCACAGGCTCTAAGTGGCACACTAGCAAAGGACACAAGTCTCACCATTTAGGTGAAGACCTGCTGGAGCACGGCATTCAAAAATGAGGGACCGCCCCTTGCTCTGCATACACACATTTGACCAATCAGCGACTTTAAAAATTAATTTGGAGAAAAGGAAAAAAGATTCAGCTTCACGGCCTCTTTCCCACGAGCTTACGCTGTGTCTTTTGCTAATAGCATTACCTGGATGGAAACAAAACCCTCCATAAAAAGATCGATTTCGGACTTTCCAAAGAACGACCATAAACTCGCTGAAAGTCTCATGTCTTCACAAATACGTTTTGTATCAGAGTCTGGACTTCTGGGTACCACTGACCTGCCCCACGGAAATTCTCTTTATTGCCGGTCATCAATGCTCTGGCCATTGCGACGGCGACTCCTCGGTGCTAGTCAGCCTACCTGAACGCGGTCGCCGACCGACCGGCGCCATCCAACGTGTCTGCACAACGAGACCGATGGACTGGACAGTCCGCAAATGTTTTCACCCAGGTTCCGCCGAAAAAAAACACTCCCCTCGGCCCTCAGCTTCCATACGCTTTTACTGCAGTCGTTTAAATCGGCACCCTCTTCCTTTGAACGCAGGTAAAGCTTACCGCTGTTCCATCACTAGAGCACACAAGCAAGAGCGTTAACTACTGCCAACAATTTCATCATATGAATGAAGTCAGATGGTATCCAGGTATAGCAACCAAGCAATAAAGATCAACTTCCCTACGAACATTATGCAGCCTAGCACCGTATCAGAAGCGAGAGTGCCCTGCAATCTCTCAAAGTAACGATGTCAGGTGCTCCATTCAGCTCTACCGTAATTTATTTTGATGGTCAATTAATGTACAGTAAATGTCAAAACCATATAATCTCACCATTAGATATATCAAACGTGCCAGAAAAACCGAATGTACTGTAAGTCTAGTATTCGTCCAGAACTGGAGGACACCATAAGAAAATCAGCTGTAGTGCTGAATTCTGCGTGCCGCACATTCACACAACATCCAGTCACAGTAGTCAGAAGACATTTAATTTATCTGTGCCTGTACGTTGGCAGTGGTCTGATGCCTAGTAGAAAATATAAACTGTCCTGGTTTCTCAAGCCAGAATTTATTTTTCTTCTGCAGTAATATGTTAACGCACTATACGTGAACCTTAGCAGGCCAATAGACCAGTAGCTCAAAAACGTCTTCCATAAATGTTGTGTTTTTCTTATCATGCGTTGAGGAGAAAAAAATGTAGTGATATTTCTCTTTGACGCTTAATATTTTGCTGTAAGCTTCACGGAGAGACTCACAGTTTTGATTCCAGTGTCTATCGGACTATACAAATCAACACTGCTGGAAAAACTTACACTCAACTAGATAATCTACTCCTAAATGTAGTATTGTCTCCATGCCTGTTCGTGGGGTTATCGTTTAGCCGAAGAATATCCAAAAGCAGCAGTGAAAGATAAATTTTCCAGTAGAAATTTTGTATTTTTCTATTTCATTTCGTTCTTTTTGTATCCAGTCAATTCTTACGTCTAGGTCACCCCTAAACGCAGTTTTTATTTAGAGTGATGTATTGTGTATCAGCATGTAGTTTCAAGTTCCTCAAATACAGATCAGTTTTCCAGACTAAAGACATCTTCGCCACCAGTTTCTGTCTTGTTGTATACTTCTTGCTTCAGTGGTGGTATAATATCTATCCTTCCTACTATTCTTCCAGAACTATTATTTTAGGAATGCATTTGATGTTCAAAAAGAAAGAATGGGTGTTGTTAAACTACTTTTACCCTACCGTCGCTTAAGTGTTATTTATCTTTAAGCTGCTGTCTTTTCATTCTCAATGTATCTTATAGAATCTTCTTACATCTCATCAGAATGTTACTGTCAGGTATGCCCCTCAACATTTCCATTCTCTTTTCTTCCAGCTTTACTTATCCTTCATTGCCTACACTGTATAGCGAGTTAGGCAAAAAGATGACACATTATATCTGTATCCTTCTGGCTTACAACGAGGTACTGAACTTTACGTTCCTATCATTCTGATTTTCTGACTGTACATTTTGAGAAACACTCGTTACTTCGTATTTTTCTACGTTACTATCTTTAGATTTCCAGGCTTCTTGTTCTATGCATTAACGTCTTGAAGATGGCCGACTTTTTTAAAACACTTCAATCCTTTACAAAAGTTGCAGTCAGAATATATTCGAAAATACTTTTAACTTTTCTGAAGACAGTCTGAAAACATTCAGTGTCTCTTCAATCTGTCTCCCTTTTCTCCACTATAATATTGTTGTTGCGATTATCGAAAGCTGTAGGTAGAAAGTGCAAGCACTGAAGCATTGGCTTGGTAGGAGTTTAAAATTCTCGAATCTGCTTTGAAGGAAATGTAGATGCGAACTATAATTAGCAAGGCGGAATCTGTCTACAAGAGCTACAACATGCAACAGCGTTTTGCGGCGACATCTTTGGACACGAATCGCGGAAGAAAAATTCTCAAATACAAAAAGTAACAATCTTGTACTCTTCCCATTTCTGACAGTTTCAAACATTTCGCTAACCACTGAGAATAAGGCATGCGTTGATACGAGCTTCTTCGTTTATAATGGACCACATTGTCATTTCTTAGGTTGCGTTCATTTCGTCCTGAAACAACCGCTGTGTTAGCGTCTATTGCTAGGTAAAATGCTAGAAAACCTTGAAGTAATCATTATGATAAAATACATTAAAAGTAGACGGTTAAAATTACAAGGCAACACAATCAAATCTTTACTGCACTATAGAGTTCGGATAATCCGTCTCCCGATGGATCAACGCAGCCTGGCACTCAGAGTGTCAGAATTCAGTCCACCTTCCAGGGTGTCTGCATCCGGGAGAAGAACATCAGTCCAGTTTCCGAATGATCGTAAGCAATTCGTGTCCATTCACCTTTGTGTCTGTCAGACGAGCAAGCTAAGTAACGCTGTCTTGTTATAATACAGCTCCAGGAGGTATAATGAAGCCACAACTTCTCGAAGTATCTGTTGTGTTGAGATTACATTCAATTTCCTAGCGTCGTGAATGTTGATAACAGCTAGCGGGCTAGAGAAGTTGTAAGTTGCTGGACTTATCTTCAGGAGGAACTGATTTCAAATTTTTATCGGACCATACAGGTTCAGGTATATGAGGGGAAGGTTTCTTCAACACCATAGCAGATTTTATTCCTCATCATTGGCTAGCTCATGTCTTGCCGCGCTTCTATGGACGAAATCAACTGGATGTGATTCTCACTTATGATTGACAACCAATGACAGTCCCAGCATAAGATCTTGCCATTTATTGAGGACGTAGATCGAAATAACGTGACAGAGGAAAAATTTGGGAACGCGTCAACCACATGCCTGACTTCATGGCTTCATATAAAGCAAAGTTTACTTCCACACGATGTACACACAGAAAATACATAAAAAAGCTATATTAGGTTTTAATATATTCTGTATATAATTTCCATTGGAACAGCAACTAAAACAATCAACTAAGAAGTTTGTTTCTTTTAGCCTATAGTCACACTTTTATTTTGTGCAATGACTGTTGGTTTTTGTGTCAAGTGGTGTTATCGGGTCGTTTTACGGTCAGACGTCAAAGTGCACAATTAAAACCTTTTATGGGAAATATTTTTATAAAATACTTTTCTAGATGATAACTAAAGTAAGGTGGCAGGCTGCCTCGCCCAATCTTGATGATTGACAGCCGAATCAATGCGTCGTTCCGCGGCATCATTTCAGCAAGTTTCTTACTTGCCATCGCCTCAAGATGGCATTCTACTACATTCTTAAACTACATTCTTAAAATATAGTCAGCCCTTTATCCACGACGTGCAGTCGTCGAAAGGTATAACAGATATCCTTGGATAACACAGGACATACTGAATTTGATTGAGGAAAGAAAAAATTAAAAATTAAAGAGGCTTTTGGAGATATGGGAAGCAACTGTATGAATACCAAGAGCTCACATGACAAACCAGTGCTAAGCAAAAAAGGGAAAGCTTGAAGGTGGAAAGAATATATAGATGGGTTATATAGCGAAAACATATTTGAGGATGATATTATAGACAGAGAAGACGAAGTTCGAAATGAATGAGATAAGACCATGCGAGAAGAGCAGATGACATTACCGGGTGATTATTGAGAACCATTGGACAGCCAGCCATGATAAAACCATTTATGAGACAGGGGAAATACCTTCAGACTTCAAAAAGAGTGTGACAGTTGCAATTCCAAAGAAGGCAGGTGCTGACAGGTGTGAATAATATCAGACAATCAGTTTACTAGGTCGTCATTGCAAAACGTTGACAAGAATTATTTACAAAAGAATGGAAGGACTGGTAGAAGGCGACTCTGTTGTAGTTGACCTCGAGGAGGATCAGTTTAGGTTCGGCAAAAACGTAAGACCTACTAGAAAGATTGTCTACACTACGCTTGTTCATCTTCTTCTTGAGCATTGTTGCGCAGTAGGAAATCCTTACGAGATAGGATTAACGGATGACATCGAAAAAGTTCAAAGAAGGACAGCCCATTTTGTATTATCGTGAAACAGATGAGAGTGTGTCACGGATATGATACGCGAGTTTCGGTGCAGATAATTAAAACGAAGGCGATTTTCGTTGCGGCGAGATATTTTCTAGAAATTTCAGTCACTACTTTCTCCTCTGATGGGAACTTATCTTCTTGCACCTACCTTCATAGGGAGAAATGATCATACAGTAAAATAAACCAGTGCTCGCAAGGCAAGGTTTAAGCGTTCGTTTCTCGCGCGCGCTGTTTGGGAGTGGAACGGTAGTGAAATAGTTGGCTGGAGGTTCGGTGAACACTATGCGAGGCACTGAAGTGTGCATGTAGAGTTTGCATGTAGACGTGGAGTTAGTCGTGAGACAATACTTATCCTACGACTTATCCTAGAAGACAGACTGAAGTTAGCCAAGTCGACGTCTGCAGTGTCTGTACATTTAGACAAAGGTCTACACTGTGAAATTTGGAAGATAGCTGGAATAAAATAAAGGGAGTGAAAGACTATGCGCAACTTGTACAGAAATCAGTCTGCAACCATAAGAGTCGAAGGACATGAAACGGAAGCAGTAGTCGAGAACGGAGAGAGAGGGTTGTAGCGACGCGACCTAGATTAACCTAGGTGGGCCTGGTTGCAGCCTATACCCAATGTTTTTCAGTCGTTGCATTAATGAAGCAGTAAAGGAGAACCGAGGAGAAATCTGGAAAGGAAATTAATGTCCAGGGAAAAGGAGTAAAAACTTCGAGGTTTGCTGATGTCATTGTAATTCTGTCAGAAACGGCAAAAGAATTGGAAAAGCAGTCAAACGAAAGGATAGCATCTTGAAAAGAAGTAGTAAGATGAACATAATGTAGAACGAGGGAAATGGAATGTAGTCGAAATAATTCAGGTGATACAGAGGGAATTCATTTTGGAAATAAGGAAATAAAAGTAGTAGGTGCACTCTGTCGTTTGAGCAGTAAGATAACTAGTAGTCGGGAAGTAAAGAGGATATAAAATGCAGTCTGCGAGTAGCAGGAACGCATTTTTAAAAAAGAGTGATTAGCTACCATCTAATATAAATTTAAATGTCAGGAACTCTTTTCTGAAGGTATTTGTTTCAAGTGTAGTCTTGTAAGGAAATGAAACGTGGACGACAAACGGTTCAGACAAAAAGAAAACAGAAGCCTTTGGCATGTGGTGCTGCAGAAGAATGCTCAAGATTCAAGGGGTCTAAGACTTTCATCCAGTGACTCGTTGACCAGTCTGGTGTGGCAGTTGAAGACAGCAAAACGGAAGCCGTAGTTTTAAATTTCGCGTTCAAGACATCGTTCACGCAGGAGAATCGTAAAAACATACCGTCGGTTGACCATCGAACAAGATTCCCGTATGGACGACATAGTAATAAGCATCCCTGGCGTAGAGAAACAAGTGAATGAGTTGAAATCAAATAAGTCACCAGGTTCGGGTGAAATCCTAATTCCAGTTTACAAACAATATTCTGCGGCATTGGCCACTTAGTTAACTTGTATTTATCGCGAATCTCCCGCCCAGCGCAAAGTCCTAAGCGACTGGAAAAAGCACAGATGGCTCCTGTATATAAGAAAGATAAAAGAACGGAGCCGCAGAATTACAGACCAGTATTCATAACATCTGTTTACAGCAGAATTCTTGAACATAATCTGAGTTCGAGTGTGATAAATTTACCTTGAGACCGGTCCGCGAATCAGCACCGTTTTAGAAAGCGTCGCTCTTGTTAAACTCAGCTTCCCCTTTTCTCACATGATATATTGCGAACTATGAATGAAGGGCAAAAAACAAATTTCATATTTCTAGATTTCTGGAAAGCGTTTGATACTGTGCTCCAATACAGACTGTTAATGACAGGACGAGCGTATGGAATAGTTTCCAAGATATGTGATTGGCTCGAACACGTCTTAAGTAATAGACCCCAGCATGCTGTCCTCGACGGCAAGTATTTCATCACAGATAAGAGTATCGTCAGGATTGTCCCAGGGAGGTATGATAGGACCGATGTTGTTCCATGTTTTTATTGTACTCGACTGTTTGGATCCGTACCGCGTCAGATTGAAGGAAGATATCGATGCAATTCAGAGGCAGGCTGCTAAATTTGTTACCGATAGGTTCGAGCAACACGCAAGAATTACGGGGATGCTTCGGGAACTCAAATGGGAATTCCTGGAGGGAAGCCGACATTCTTTTCGAGGAACACTATTGAAAAATTTTAGAGAACCGGCGTTTGAGGCTGACAGCAGAACTACTACACTGCCGCCAACATACATTTCGCATAAGGACTACGAAGATAAGGTATGAGAAATTACGACTCATACGGAGGCTTATAGATAGTCGTTTTTCGCTCGCTCTTTTTGGGAGAGGCACAGAAAAGGAAATGAGTAGTTGTGGTACGTGGTACTCTCCACCACGCACCCTACGGTGATTTGCAGCGTGTGTATCTAAATGTAGAATAACTAATGAGAAGGTACTGAACCGAACACGAGAAAAACGAAGTTTATTGCAAAAACCGACTGAAAGGAGGGATCTGTTGACAGGACACATTGTGAAGCATCTAGAGACAGTCAGTTTGGCAATAGGGTAAATGTTGGGTGTAATAATTGTAGAGGGAGACGTGGGATTGAATATGGATGAAAGATGCAGGAACTACTCAGAGATGAAGAGGCTTGCACAGGATAGACTACAGTGGAGAGCTGCATCAAACCAGTCCTCAGACTGAAGACTGCAACAACAGCATCTCAGAGTCGTGTTTTCTGTTAGAGTCTTCTGTTAGAGTCTTCCGAAAGACTTCTTTGCATGTTTATTCAGTCAGACGTATCTTCAGCACATACTCTATTTATTCACTTCATTATCTGTGACGTTACGCTGCTGTTGTTGTATTGCTTCTACTTTTCTGATGTATTCTATCCTTCACGCTCACCTGTGGAGTGCTGTTCCGGAATGTGTTATTTGAAAAACTTCAACTTCAACGGCATTGGCTCACTGTCAGCTATTACCAACGAACTATTTTATCACCGAAATAGATGTCTGCCCCTGGTAGCTGAGTGGTCAGCGCGAAGGAATGTCATACCTAACGGCCCGGGTTCGTTTCCCGGCTGGGCCAGAGATTTTCTCCGTTCAGGGACTGGGTGTTGTGTTGTCCTTATCATCATCATTTCAGCCCCATCGACACGCAAGTCGCCGAAGAGGCGTCAACCCGAAAGACTTGCATCAGGCGAACGGTCTGCCCGACGGGAGGCCCTAGCCACAAGGCATTTCCATTTCCATTTGCCGAAATAGATTACGGCTTTTCTCATGTTTATGGACTCATTGACAAACGTTTAGTTGCAGTAATTAAAAATTTGCATCTTTTTTTACCGACGACGGAATTTTAGTCCATATAAGTAGAAGAAGCATGTTCAAACAGAAGCGCGCTCACCGGTAATTAAGTAGTTGCCTTGACGTGGTTCAACCTCTTCCGCTTACAACTTGTAGCAATGTAGTTGGCTACTGAAAAATTTATTAGTGTAATTGAAGAAATCCTTGTTTTTAATACAAAATTAAATGAATTTTCCGATAAAAATTTGAAGGAGACATGACAGACTGCTCTGTCTAAAAAAATGCTTTGTATATTTTAATGAACTTCCGCTTAAGAATAAAAATTAGTAGGGGGGTTGAGAACCAGTCGTATTTTATTTCATATTTCATATTTCGTGGAAACCCATTCCTAAGGAGAAATGAAATAAATAGAAAAATATTCTTTAACTACAAAACCTTAACCGTTTGTATTTATTTCTACAACAGGAATGTTACCGATCAGATTATTCATAGTCTGTTGAAAATACACCGCCTGACCAAAAAGCACCCAGAAGACATGATCTGATGTCAATGTAACTTTCTACACGTATACACACAATCTTCAGGTATGTGAATTATTAGAGCTACAATTCTCTGTGAGATTTAGGACGACCACTAGAGTGCATTAGAGTCATTCGTGTTTAACATTGTTACCAGGTGTGGTAGGATATATAAGGGACGGCAAAGTCAGATATTGAGTGAGCTCTGTGAAGGACAAGAAGATGCCGCGTACTCGTATGAGACAGCGTTATCAGCACCTGACAGCGTTTGAAAGCGGCCTCACTTTAGGCTTCCTTTTGGCCAGCTGGACGGATCGTGCAATATCGGCATTTGCGGGGAATTCGGATATGACAGTGGCCTCATTTTAGACTGCATGAGAAGGTGAGAGCAGGAATATTCGTCATCAAGGTTCTGACCGACCACATCTGACCACCACAAGGGAGGATAGCTGCACTGACCGGCAAGCATATCGCAACTTCTTCACATCTGCGCCTACCATCCGAGAAAAAGTAGTGGAATCCCTATAACATTCTGTATCATCCTGCACCGTTGATCGGAAACTAGCACCAGCCAGACTAGGGAGTTACGTCCCATACACAGGCCACCGTTAACACCACAACACAAATGGCTGCGTTTGGAGAGGTGCCGTAACCGGGAAGAATGTACTGCCGATGAATGACGTCGCACTGCCTTCAGCGATGAATGGCTGTTCTGCACTTGCCCGGATGACCATCATCGGCGAGTGCAGTGGCGACCTGAGGAGAGGCCCCATCGATCCAATGTCTTAAGAGAGGCGCAGTGTCATTAGCCCCAGCGGCATTGTATGGAAGATATCAGGTATGACCTCAGGTGACGACTGGTCGTGACTGAGGAAATCCGCCTTCAGAAAGGACTTCGTGCGTCCTCATGTGATATGTCTTGTGAGACAGTATCGTGGTGCCGTTTTACAATGGGACAGTGCTCGTCGACAAATGGCAACGTCTCTATGGCACTGTCTGAGTGATGTTGAGGCACTCCTGTGGCCAACGAGATCCCCAGATAATTCTTCGATGGAACATCTGTGCGACCTGCTCGGATGTCATCTCTGTCCCAGAGCCAGTATCCAGGATGTTAAGGACCAGTTACAACAGCTTGCCTCAGGAGAGGACGCGATGGCTTTATGGCACTCTTCCCAAACGAAGGGTGCATGCCTCCAGGCCCAAAGGAGTGCAATCTCATATTGATAAGTGGACATATCAAGTCCTTTACGAATTCGACTCGATTTTGTAATCACTGAAATAACATGAGGTACCCTCTCA
Source organism: Schistocerca americana (assembly GCF_021461395.2). Taxonomy (NCBI): domain Eukaryota; kingdom Metazoa; phylum Arthropoda; class Insecta; order Orthoptera; family Acrididae; genus Schistocerca; species Schistocerca americana. Next base: position 371,100,653 of record NC_060123.1, on the reverse strand, counting down.
ACCCGCGAAGTTTCATTTCGTTTGCTCTTCTTCATCTGCGATTAAAATGTGGCTGTCGGATTTCTACTGGGATAAGATTGAGAGAACGAATGTACGTTTGTCTATCTCAAGTGTGCATGTCACTACTATTTTCATCAATATGATGAATTTTTTTTCCGGGTTACCTAACTTAATTCTTTGAGCCAACATTCAGAAACGAAACTGTTTAAAAATACTGTAATCATTTGATGTACTATAACCCTCAACTTCTGGACAAATGAATGTGTAATTTCCATCTGTTTTTGTTAAAAGCATAATAAAAAAAGATTTCTAGTTGAAAAATTCGGAAACAGTCGAATATTAGGCTTATTATTTTGACGTTTTTCTCTTCTATTGCTTCAAGGCCGTTTGGAAACCTTATTTTTAACTTAATTTTTTGAAATTATCACTGTCCACTTCTGTAAAAATGCCAACACGTATTTGCAAACCGTCTTGACAATAACAGTAATGACGATGATATGGACACTGGAAACGTTCATTTGTAAGACGGACATTAACACTTCATGTGTCAAGACATTTTAAAAATCAAGTAATTGGAAAAATGTTTCTCAAACTGTATTCGAAGAATAAATGCTACATATTTCAAATTTAAAAAAAAAATGGATAAAGATGAAAACACTGATGAAGAGAAATATTTTATTTTGCGTCTGCTCCCCTCCTCCAGGTACCTCAACGACGATGCCAAATCATTGCACGTATAGAAATAGGCCTAATGAATGTTATGAGACGTGCACGTTTGTCGGAGAGTTAACACCTGTGAAACGTGGTGTTTCAGTGCCGACGTCCTGCACCCCATTCTTCTCAGTCAACAGTTTCTCACAACAAACTAGGCTTACCAGTAGCCAGTCTACTCAAGATGTTTCCAGAATGAGATTTTCACTCTGGAGCGGAGTGTGCGTGATATGAAACTTCCTGGCAGATTAAAACTGTGTGCCGGACCGAGACTCGAACTCGGGACCTTTGCCTTTCACGGGCAAGTGCTCTCTACCAACTGAGCTACCCAAGCACGACTCACGCCCCGTCCTCACAGCTTCCCTTCTGCCAGTATCTCGCCTCCTACTTTCCAAACTTTACAGAAGCTCTCCTGCGAACCTTGCAGAACTTGACTGCGAAAGGCAAGGGTCCCGAGTTCGAGTCTCGGTCCGGCAAACAGTTTTAATCTGCCAGGAAGTTTCTACTCAAGATGAATCAGTTTTCACTGGAAACGGCTCGATATAACAAAATTAAACAGAAATAATAATTAAAGTACCACTTCACCTTATGAAGGGTGTTCACACTTTATTGACAGTTTTTATCCGCCCCAAAACTGTGCATTGCATCACATCCCCAAGCGTTCGCGGCATGTGTTTGTAAACACTATTCTCTCGGCCCTGTGTTACTTTTATCTTGAAGATAAAGCGACACAAAACGTCATGGCATGTGTGTTTGGGGAGACACTTATACACAGTTTCCAAAGAAAAAGCTCATCCACACATTTGGTTTCTTTTTGACGACCAAATTTGAACGTCGGTACGCCAATTTAACCACTATAATAATGTTTAGGTTTAAAATTTTTGTGTCAAAGATATGCGCCAATTTTTAAACCACTGGTGTGCATTTCAGAAGAAACTGCATTTTAATTTGTGCAATATCTTACGCAAGCCCGCAATAACTATTAGACGGGCAATGCGCGTTAATGTTGTCAGTGGTTTTGAGAGAGGAAATCGCCAACTTCACAGACACACTGTATATGTTCTGCAGTCTCACACTGAACGAGGTGGCGCAGTGGTTTTCTCACTGGATTAGCATTCGGGAGGACGACGGTTCAAATCCGCATCCGGCTATCCAGATTTATGTTTTCCGTGATTTCTCTAAATCGCTCCAGGCAAACGCCGGGATGTATGCTTTCAAAGGGCGCTCCGTCTCTAATGACCTCTGTGTCAACGGGACGTTAAACTCAGTCTTCCTTCATTCCTTTTGGAGTGTCTCGTGACGCGAAACGCGTCCTTGAACGCTGTCCCAAGCGGCGTTTGAACGTCAGCTAGAGCCGGTCATGGCCTCATAGTCGAGGTAATCAGCAATCAAGTCACATACATCAAGTCACATACCACACAAGTTCAGATAACAGGCTCTTCATCCGAGCTGTCGACACTGGAACTGGAAACAGATCTTCGTTGTGTACACTGGCAGCTTCAGCACAAAAAGTAAACACTTACGAGGAAAACACTGTATTCAGAATTCGAAGAAAACGTTTGTCTAATTTTCGTTATGTGTAGAGCTTTGACTTGAGTAGTGTTCTGATTAGCGATTCACATAAGTCTTCAACTGAACTTGGATAAGGTTGCGCGTGAATTTCTTGGTCATGTTATAATATAAGAAGTACAGGGGTGGACAAAAGTATGGAAACACCAAGAACACAAGATATTAGTAAGTCTAATACGTTTGGCATTCAAAACAGCTTCCACTGGTCTCCGAATGGATAAATATAGTTTTCAAGAGAATCTTGTACTGTTCTTCCAGCAAGATAGTGGCAAGTTCAGATAACTATGGTGGAAGTGGATAGCGATCACACACCCTTCTCTCTGAAGTAGACCGTAAATGCTCATAATACTGAGATATGTTGAATGCTGTGTAGGAAGATACGGCAGTACATCCCCGTGCTCACGAAACCAGTCCTCGACGTTGCGAAATGTGCTAACACGTGCCCTGGCGTCTTGGAACACAGGAACAGTGCTAGGGGGAAAAAATTGTACCATGGAACGACCTGATCAGCCAAAATCGTCACATAATCCTTGACAGTAGTGTGACCTTATTGAGTACCTATGTGGGCCACGGAATAACACGAAATGGGTACCCAAATCATCACCGAACTGCATGTTTCACTCTTGAGACCTAAACTCGGCCGGAAGTTGAAAACAACAGGAAATAAAACTTATCCGGCCACATAACTTCTTTCCATTGTGGGTTTAGTCCAGGTTTTACATCTCCCGCACCACGTTTTCCTGTTACGGCCATTTGCATCATTGATGAGTATTTCTGTAATTACTGCCCGCCCTGCAGTTTCCTCTTTTTGGAGTTCCCTTCGTGTTGTTTTGGTGCTAACAGGGTTCGGCGACCTTGGTTACAGAAGCACCATCCCAAACACCAACAATCTGCCCACGTTCGAGTTCCTTTAGCTCTGGCAAACGCACTTACAAAGCACTGTTCTGACCACGGCTGACATTTGCAACGTAATAAGGATATTGGACAGGTGCCATCCAGCTGCGCAACTGCAGGCTTGTCTAATATCTCTGTTTCTGTCCAAGCAGGTATTTATCACGATGTTTTCATACTTCTGTTCAACTCTTGTATGTTTCAAATTATTTGCTATAGTCTGAGAGACTCGAATGGCTACGACGGATGGTAGGGACAGACATATCATGCGAGATTGTTGTAAATCCCTTATCCGGAAATTAGCTTGACCAGTTAATTGGAAAGCCGACTCGTGAAGGTAATATCTTAGTACTGTTTATTACAAACAGACCTGAACTTTTCGGTCATATCGACATAGAGAAGGAATGAGTGATCATGAGCCAGTTATAGCATCACTGAATAAGGCTGCAAATAGAAATATAAAGAAAGGTAAGAAGATATTAATGCTTATCAAGGGCACGAAACCGACTTCAGATCACCTGCGCGACGAATATGAAACATTAACTTCTGGGACCTCAAGAAATGAGTACAAATGGACAATATTCAAGAGCATTGAGAGTATTGTATAATACTCCGTAAACAAGTAGATGTTGAGCAAAACTGTGAGAGATGGAAAAGACCAGTCGTGGTTAGACAGTCACGTTAGAAAGCTACTCCGAAACCAAAAGAGCGTTACTACAGATATAAACGCAGCCAAAGCCTCATAGAACGCCAAGAATTGAACGAAAGTAGTAAGGAAAGCCATGCGGCAGGCGTTCACTGTATTCGAAAATAGAAATCTATCTAGCGCTCTGACAGAAAATCCTTAGAAACATTGCTGCTAGGAGAAGAGCAAGTTCTTTATTACATTCTGAGTAGAACCGTAAAACCCGGTCCAGTGATACTCCTTCTGTTGCGCGACATCATTAAGTTTTTCTGTCCTATGGTCACATATTTAAATGAATATCATTTTGACGTTCGTACGACAGAGGAGAAAACGTGTTACGATCTTCCTCAGTGTAACAATTTTAGAAAAAGGAAATTAGTCATCCTCCGTTTCGATGCCGTTGTGGACAAAGTGTCTAGACGGGCGGTTTTAATCAGTTCACGGATTTAATATAAGACTTCGGTTGTCTGATGATGGTTTAGAAAGCCGATACCTGATATTATTGTGGGGCATTTATATTGTTTCAGTTACTAATACGAGGGTGTGTTTTGTAAACATTGTTTTCTTTAGGCCGAACTTAAAACTTGCAAACTTGATGTAGACTACACTTAAAGCTTAATATTAATAATACAAGAATGAGGTTTGTTAGCATTATTTCCTTCTAATAGGTATTACAATTCACAAAAGTGACTGTTTGGCAGTATTATATTAGACACAAATTTGATTGAGAATTTTTAAAATGAATAGAGAAGTTGGGTTATAGATACGGTATATACTTTTTTATATTATTAATTCTGGCATTCGTAAATAAAAATTGTGTAGGCTTTTTAGGATCCTACAATTTCTGACCTCCACTTTAAGTATTTTTGATAATTTTTCAATTTTTGTGGTATTCCCAGTGTAGTGATGTGTGTTGCCGGTTTTGGAATACTAATTTTCTCATTGTTTACTTCCAGTTGCATCAAGAGACTGACGTGGCTGGCTTACGCGTGACCTTACCCGGAGTGCATCCCCTCCAGGTTTAATTGATCACAAAAGTCAAGTTAAAACACACTTCACATTCTAATTTCTTTAGCTTGTATTCTACAACAAATCTAAAATCAGTATTAAATGCACGCTTTCATGCCCAGTAAAATGTCTTAACTTTCCAGCACTGCTTACAGTTTTTTCGCATCAGACTGTTAACAGTTTTTGAGGCTTATCGGAGTTGATAGTAAACCACAAAAACATCTAGATATAAAACATACAAGGTGTTTCAAAAATGACCGGTATATTTGAAACGGCAATACAAACCAAACGAGCAGCGATAGAAATACACCGTTTGTTGCAATATGCTTGGGACAACAGTACATTTTCAGGCAGACAAACTTTCGAAATTACAGTAGTTACAATTGTCAACAACAGATGGCGCTGCGGTCTGGGAAACTCTATAGTACGATATTTTCCACATATCCACCATGCGTAGCAATAATATGGCGTAGTCTCTGAATGAAATTACCCGAAACCTTTGACAACGTGTCTGGCGGAATGGCTTCACATGCAGATGAGATGTACTGCTTCAGCTGTTCAATTGTTTCTGGATTCTGGCGGTACACCTGGTCTTTCACGTGTCCCCACAGAAAGAAGTCACAGGGGTTCACGTCTGGCGAATAGGGAGGCCAATCCACGCCGCCTCCTGTATGTTTCGGATAGCCCAAAGCAATCACACGATCATCGAAATATTCATTCAGGAAATTAAAGACGTCGGCCGTGCGATGCGGCCCGGCACCATCTTGCATAAACCACGAGGTGTTCGCAGTGTCGTCTAAGGCAGTTTGTACCGCCACAAATTCACGAAGAATGTCGAGATAGCGAGATGCAGTAATCGTTTCGGATCTGAAAAATGGGCCAATGATTCCTTTGGAAGAAATGGCGGCCCAGACCAGTACTTTTTGAGGATGCAGGGACGATGGGACTGCAACATGGGGCTTTTCGGTTCCCCATATGCGCCAGTTCTGTTTATTGACGAAGCCGTCCAGGTAAAAATAAGCTTCGTCAGTAAACCAAATGCTGCCCACATGCATATCGCCGTCATCAATCCTGTGCACTATATCGTTAGCGAATGTCTCTCGTGCAGCAATGGTAGCGGCGCTGAGGGTTTGCCGCGTTTGAATTTTGTATGGATAGAGGTGTAAACTCTGGCGCATGAGACGATACGTGGACGTTGGCGTCATTTGGACCGCAGCTGCAACACGGCGAACGGAAACCCGAGGCCGCTGTTGGATCACCTGCTGCACTAGCTGCGCGTTGCCCTCTGTGGTTGCCGTACGCGGTCGCCCTACCTTTCCAGCACGTTCATCCGTCACGTTCCCAGTCCGTTGAAATTTTTCAAACAGATCCTTTATTGTATCGCTTTTCGGTCCTTTGGTTACATTAAACCTCCGTTGAAAACTTCGTCTTGTTGCAACAACACTGTGTTCTAGGCGGTGGAATTCCAACACCAGAAAAATCTTCTGTTCTAAGGAATAAACCATGTTGTCCACAGCACACTTGCACGTTGTGAACAGCACACGCTTACAGCAGAAAGACGACGTACAGAATGGCGCACCCACAGACTGCGTTGTCTTCTATATCTTTCACATCACTTGCAGCGCCATCTGTTGTTGAAAATTGTAACTACTGTAATTTCGAAAGTTTGTCCGCCTGCAAATGTACTGTTGTCCCAAGCATATTGCAACAAACGGTGTATTTCTATCGCTGCTCGTTTAGTTTTTATTGCTGTTTCAAATATACCGGTCATTTTTGAAACACCCTGTAAGAATATATGGTACATCGGCATTATGTGATCTGATGCACTTTTTCACGTGTAGTGTGAGAAATAAGGTATATAACACAGTTTACCAGATATCAGCTCAATTAGCTTAATTAACTCATCCACGGAAAAACCCAATTAAAACATCCATATCTTGCGACATTATCTTACCCTCTATGTGAAAAATGGTAACCTTACGGCAAGTGTACACTGAAGCTCATTTTATACCTTAAAATCGTTCATCGTCATCAGACACTAATGGCAACGCTTTGTTGGTGTAGCCATTCTTCTGTCAGTCACCGTCTTTATCTTTTGGTTGTCGTTGCTGCAATTCGTCCACTGACAGCGCTTTGTAACATGGGTGTTTTCAATGACTAAGCGCTGACTCATCGTTTCGCCAATACACCAGTTTTCACACAGTCGATTTTAGTGTCGCAGTGACTGTTTTCCAAGTGTATGTCTTTAAGGGTCTATAACAGTGGTCGTCAAACATTTTTTTGCTTAAGAGGCAATACTGAAACTGCACGGCGACACCTCGAGCGGCGTAGGGTGGTGGGGTGGGGGGGGGGGGGGGGGGGGAAGAGGGTAAAGACGCCTCTCAAAGAGAAGTTCAATTTCCGCCAAACCTAGATTATTGATAGAAACTTACCACTTATACATTCTGAATCTACATATTATAAGGTATCACACCAATTATTTTAAAGTGGAAAAGAAAGTAATGTATTGAAACTACATGAATTTTCCTGCAGCCTTACACAGCGACAAATATTTCGCAACAGGTTCCGACGTTTATTTTTCTGATTTCTAGGTACATTTTCTACGGACATCCAACCCTCAATTTCTGAAAATACCAAGTGGCTGCAGCAGACCATTTTCAATAGGATTTTTGTATTTGGCCAAGTATAACGGAACAGAGACGGGTTTAAATAATATGACTTAATTAATACAAAATTTTCACAAAGGGTTCTCACTGATAACAATGGCGATGTTTATTAGATCTAGAGTGACGACTTCTCGGCAGGCAGCAGGGCTGTTCAGGGCAAAAAATACAACAGCCGCTTTCCCCGTCCTGACCGTTTTACCACACCTTCCTCTATCGATCTTAATTAGTCACCTCCATAAATTAGTATGTTGTATTAATTAGTAACAATAACTGCAATGCGAGACACACTCAAAAATATTTTTTTTAACATTTTTCTTTTACTCATTGCATTGTATTACAACAGCCTTAATTCGATTGCTTATTACTTTGCTACAAACATGCACAACATTTGAAGATGACCGTCTCTATAACGCGCATTCAAGAATCAAAGTTACTTACATTCGGCCCCCTTAACATAACAGCTGATCGGTCCTAGCCGCGCATGCTCGAAGTTGTCTGCACTGGCAGACAAACAATAAAATGTTCCACCTCTTACTTCTACTAACCCTACAGTGGCCGCGCTGTAACGACTTTGCCCCTGACGTAAGCGGCAAGTTCAACAACGTCAATCAAAATTAAGCACCTCTTCAAATGTTGCTGTCTGTGTAAGTACACGTATTTTTGTTTGTTACTGAACGAGAAAAATACACTCTTAAGAAGCTCTTACCGTTAGTTAACGTCTTTGGATTCGGATGTTAGCTGCTTAATGCATATTACACTCCTGGAAATTGAAATAAGAACACCGTGAATTCATTGTCCCAGGAAGGGGAAACTTTATTGACACATTCCTGGGGTCAGATACATCACATGATCACACTGGCAGAACCACAGGCACATAGACACAGGCAACAGAGCATGCACAATGTCGGCACTAGTACAGTGTATATCCACCTTTCGCAGCAATGCAGGCTGCTATTCTCCCATGGAGACGATCGTAGAGATGCTGGATGTAGTCCTGTGGAAAGGCTTGCCGTGCCATTTCCACCTGGCGCCTCAGTTGGACCAGCGTTCGTGCTGGACGTGCAGACCGCGTGAGACGACGCTTCATCCAGTCCCAAACATGCTCAATGGGGGACAGATCCGGAGATCTTGCTGGCCAGGGTAGTTGACTTACACCTTCTAGAGCACGTTGGGTGGCACGGGCTACATGCGGACGTGCATTGTCCTGTTGGAACAGCAAGTTCCCTTGCCGGTCTAGGAATGGTAGAACGATGGGTTCGATGACGGTTTGGATGTACCGTGCACTATTCAGTGTCCCCTCGACGATCACCAGTGGTGTACGGCCAGTGTAGGAGATCGCTCCCCACACCATGATGCCGGGTGTTGGCCCTGTGTGCCTCGGTCGTATGCAGTCCTGATTGTGGCGCTCACCTGCACGGCGCCAAACACGCATACGACCATCATTGGCACCAAGGCAGAAGCGACTCTCATCGCTGAAGACGACACGTCTCCATTCGTCCCTCCATTCACGCCTGTCGCGACACCACTGGAGGCGGGCTGCACGATGTTGGGGCGTGAGCGGAAGACGGCCTAACGGTGTGCGGGACCGTAGCCCAGCTTCATGGAGACGGTTGCGAATGGTCCTCGCCGATACCCCAGGAGCAACAGTGTCCCTAATTTGCTGGGAAGTGGCGGTGCGGTCCCCTACGGCACTGCGTAGGATCCTACGGTCTTGGCGTGCATCCGTGCGTCGCTGCGGTCCGGTCCCAGGTCGACGGGCACGTGCACCTTCCGCCGACCACTGGCGACAACATCGATGTACTGTGGAGACCTCACGCCCCACATGTTGAGCAATTCGGCGGTACGTCCACCCGGCCTCCCGCATGCCCACTATACGCCCTCGCTCAAAGTCCGTCAACTGCACATACGGTTCACGTGCACGCTGTCGCGGCATGCTACCAGTGTTAAAGACTGCGATGGAGCTCCGTATGCCACGGCAAACTGGCTGACACTGACGGCGGCGGTGCACAAATGCTGCGCAGCTAGCGCCATTCGACGGCCAACACCGCGGTTCCTGGTGTGTCCGCTGTGCCGTGCGTGTGATCATTGCTTGTACACCCCTCTCGCAGTGTCAGGAGCAAGTATGGTGGGTCTGACACACCGGTGTCAATGTGTTCTTTTTTCCATTTCCAGGAGTGTATTATAAAAATACTGCTGAGAATCACGGGGCGCACGAGCACTATATTCGGGCTGCAATCGGCCCGCGGGCTGCAGTTTGACGACGACTGGTCGAGAAGTCTTAAAATGAAAACCTTAGATTGGGTCAATACACCAGTAATTCTGGTTTAAGCAGGTTTCGTTTGGTGTCTCTGCCACTTCTGTCGTATTTCGGTTCTGTTAGTTCATTTACACTCCATAAGTAAAATTCAGCATTTTCACCGCCATTTACCACCGGCCTTAAGTCTGCCAGTCACCATGAACAAAGACGGAACCTCCAATCCCCTAACGTTTCGTACCTATTTCTGGCGGGCTGGCTGCTTGTCCGTCACTGGCTGCAAGGCTTCGCTGCATTCTCTAGAGCCACGCCCAACCCCTAGCCGTTCTGACCTGTCATCTCTCAGCAGCTACGCTGTGTTCTACTGAAAAGTAAAGATCTACTTTGCAACTGCCTGAAAAGAAAAGAGAAAGAGTGTCAGAGTTTAACACCCTCAACAAGAATAAGGTTAGAGACGGAGGGCTTAATCACCTGGACAAGGATGCTGAAGAAAGTTGACCATCGAATTTTGCTTTATGACACTACTGACACTACGAAAAACGTAAATACGTTCTCAGAAAATGAGGCTTCCCGGACAGCCCGCTATGAGGCCCGACAAATAGTGTTGGTCTGGGGTCCATTTCTTTTCATCGGAAGACTGCTTTGGTTGTCTACCGCGGCACCCTTACAGCCCAGCGGTACGTCGACGATATTCTTTGCCCCGTTTTGTCGCCATCCTGGGTTTACATTTCAGCAAGATAATGCCCACCCTTCTACTGTTTGTCTTCGTGCCTGCCAAACCCTGTCTTGGCTGGCAAGGTCGACGAATCTGTCTCAAACTGAGAACGTTTGGAGTTTCTCGGGCAGGCCTCTCTAACCATGTCGGGATTTTGACGATTTAACGCGCCACTTGGCACGGTATCCCTCAGGACGACATTTAACAACTTTGTCAATTCAATGGCAAGCCGAATAACTGCTTGCATAAGGGCCAGTGGAAGACCAATGAGTTACTGACTTTCTCAATTTGTGATTCTCTTTCTCTGGAATAAATCATCCAGTTTTTCTGAAATCATACTCTACATGTACAGCACATCTACCGATTTCCGTCCCAGTCTGATATTTTCTTCTAAGTGCGTTTTTCTCTCTCTCTTCTAAGAGTGTAATCTGAGCAGGTTGGAGTTTTGAAGCATGCTTTTTCCAGTTGAAATGTCTTTGTTAGATTCGTTTCATTTTATTTAATTTGTATTTCGTGTTGTCACGCTCAGTCACTTGTAATTTAGTTTTGTTCGTCGTGTATGTACCCGTATTGTGGTATAGGACGTATAAATTTTATGTCCTGTGGAAAACAGCTCTGGAAACTGGAGAGATCTGGAGAGATTGAATAAGACTCTCTGACCGTTCTTTCTATCAACCTGTCGTCTTTTAAAGTTGTGTCCCCAGCGCAGAAGATAGCTCGTCGGTCGAGGGACCTTCTTCGGCGGAGGCTGCTATGCTGTCATCTCGAGCCTGTGATTGTGCTTTTTATGGGATGCCACCAGGTTAGTCGCTGTTTCTACAGAGCGCAAGATCTATGGTACTGACAGTGATGGTAGACGATACTTCTCATTAATGTATCCTGTTTGGTTATTACTTCAATATTCACACATTTTACACTGTCTTTTACAAGACACGACATAGCTTTCTTAATTGCACAGTAACTTTTCTGACAACTTCCGATATAAAGTACGATATGTCCGTTCCTCCAGAACGCCCGAAACAGAGTGACTAGTGCAGCCGAAGTACTTCATCTTCCAATGGCGCCAAAGCGACCCCAAGGTGTCAGAAGCACTTCGGTTACAATACCGTTACTCTTATGTTTCTCAAAACTAGTGGAATTTAATAAACAAAAACGGTAGACTCGCATGGTAACCATGACACATTGTTGCACTAAAAACTGGGTTAAATATAATGAAAAGTCTATAAATAATTATAAGAAGAGTTAGGCGTTTTGGCGCCTAGCACGCGATTGTGCCGACCAACCAGAAGCAAGTTCAATACAATTGGAGGACTCTGCCACACCTCTTTAGTACCGTGTACTACTTCGCGTTTATCAACTTGCATCAAGGTGAGCTTCTAGGAACATGAAATACTTGTGGCAACAGCCAAGAAAATCACAAATCCCTCCCCTTCTTTGTATTCCAAAATTAGCCTGTTCTCAAAGACAACTAACAAGTATGTAATTGAGAAAATTTTGCTCTTTCTTTAATTCTTTCTGTCCCCGTTCTATCTTTTCTTCTAGCCGTATTTTTAATTCTTTTTGCCCAGATACTAACTCCACTAATATTTCAACCATACTTTTATTATTATATTGTGTAGGCAATGTTTCACCTGATGCTGTTCCACGGCTTAATGTACTTGTTATACTTTTTGATTCATTAGCAATGGCGATGTCGGAGTCATCACCTCTGACATCACCATTCACCTTATTTAACTTATCATTAACATTCATGTTATCTACATCAGAATCCACCTCTCCAAATTCACTCTTACTACCATCTGGAAGTATGTTCTTTTGGAAAACTTCAGTTTCTACCTCAGATGATACTGCTATCATCCATCTGATTTTGTACATTTTCCTCGTCTACCACTGAATCTGATTTTTCCTGTACAGTCTCCAATACTGACTTCAGGTTAATATGCTTTTTACTTAAATCACTAATTTCATCTGGCATGTCCTGTAATTGGCTTGCCTCTTCAATTTCATTACCGTGAGGCCGCACTGCCTCTCTACTTCTAAGATTTTATGGCGTTTCGCTTTGCCCCGACATTTTGTTACTAAAGAAATTATAACGAAACAATTTAACAATATTCTTAATAATCCCTTGGCAGTCAATACTAGCTTCCTCTCGCTAACTGTGAAGTGATTAGCATATAGGCTACCTACTTCTCCGGCGCGGTGCTGCTGCTCGCCGCATTGATTTTGTCGTGTTGGGTGTCTTCGCTGCCGTAGCCAACCACAGACGCCTATCTCAGCTGTTCGCCGTTCGCTGACGTTGGACTGCAGCTGGTGGTGGCGACAGGTAATTCTTCCATGTCATCCGCCTCACCTGCGTACTGTACGCTGCTCTGCTCCCTGAAGCGTTGTTTCTCATAGCGGTGATATAGAACATAATCCCTTTGGACAGCGCACATACTTGTAACTTTGCACTTTGATTTGCGTTTTCGCGTTTTCTCTTTCAACTATGCAAAACGGATTAATTAGCTGCATTTGTAAATTTTGTTGCCTAACAGTTCAAAGAAACTTACAAAAGTTCAAACAGGATACAATTTCACTGTACACACATTGTCGCTCTTTACCTTTTTCACTGTTTATACACTATTGATTCGGGCGTTTTATGATAATCATTACAGTCCACTGTTCTCACTATGATTTTCACGTCTCACCCAGTTCACAGTTATCGTTAACGGATAGTAGCCTCTTCATTAAATACACCTTCCCCACAAGGGATGCCATGTATAAATAATGTGTTCTTTGGAAGTCAGATCTGGAAGATGGAGAGATTGAATAAGAGTCTCTGACCGTTCTTTCCACCAACCTGTCGTCTTCTAAAGTTGTGTCCCCAGCGCAGAAGACAGCTCTTCGGTCGTGGGATCCTCTTCGGCGGAAGCTGCTATGCTGTCATCTCGAACCTGTGATTGTGCTTTTTATGGGAAACCACTTGCCCAGGTTAGTCTCTGTATCTGCAGAGGGCAAGATCTATAGTACTGACAATGACGGTAGATGACACTTCTGACTAATGTGTCCTGATCGCTCCCGGCGGAGGTTCGAGTCCTCCCTCGGGCATTCGTGTACATCTGTTGTCCTTACCGTAAGTTACTTTAAGTAGAGTGTAAGTCTAGGGACCGATGACCTCAGCAGTTTGTTCTCTCAGAAATTTACACACATTTGAACATTTTATATCCTGTTTGGTCATTATTTAAATATTCACACATTTTACACTGTCCGATACAGCGTACGACACGTCCATTCCTCCAGAAAGCCCTACACAAAATGATTAGTGCAGCCGAAGTACTTCATCTCCCAATGGCGCCCAAGCGATCCGAAGGTGTCCGAAACACTTCGGTCGCAATATCGTTACTCTTATGTTTCTCAAAACTAGTGGAATTTAATAAACAAAAACTGTAGACTCGTAGGTTAACTATGACACACTGTTGCACTAAAAATTGGGTTAAATATAATGAAAAGTATATAAATAATTATAAGAAGAGTTAGGCGTTTTGGCGTCTACCACGCGACTGTGCCGACCAATCAGAAGCATGTTCAGTACAATTGGCGGACTCTCCCACGGGACTCGCACATACGTCGCTTTTCGCTCCACTTTCGTAGCCTATACTACTTCGCGTGTATCAAACTGCATCAAGGCGAGCTTCTAGCAAAATGAAATATTGGCGGCCTCATCCAGGAATATCACAAATGACATTACAGTATCAATTTTTCCAGTAATCACCTGATCCTGTGTATGTTACCTACACTTTGTGCTTCCAAATTTCCTTTCTCTCTTTGTCCCCTGGGCAAATGAGGTGTGTGAGTGTTTATGTTGAATTTGTCTTTTATATCGCTGTAGCAGTGCAGCAGCTGTCTCTCTGTTGTGGTAGCAACAGTGTGGCCGATGTACCTTTCTCAGTCAAGGCAAAGAGACTTTCGGTAGTAATTCGACATTAGTTAAGTTGGTGGAGGAAAGGACCTCTCTGGTCTGTTCTGGTGACCTGGGAGGAAGTTCGTTTCAGGGGGAGCATGCTCTCGTCACTCTCGACTGAGTCTCTGCTGAGTGAAGATGGTAGTCTGAAGAGCGACTTGGCGCTGGTAAGTGTTAATGTGTGATAGTGTGTAGTTCTTCTAACCGATGTACACTTTGATCTGCTAGTTGGTAGTCGAATTCTTATATTTTCCGGAGTGTAGTCACGAATCTAATTTTCTGTATTTAGTGCGTTTTTCCGGTCCTTGCTTCGTTACTCCAACACAGCTTTGAGATTCAGTTGCCTGACTTCTCTTTTAATTAGAATGTATGTGTGAGCATTTCTCGTGTGTATGTGCTTTATTTCTCCTCCTTTTCATTTCGTTTCAATTTTAAGATTGTGTAGCTTTGTTCATACCACGTGGTGGTAATTTCACCGTCTGTAATTTCAGCACCATCTTGAATAAGTTTTATGCTTAATTCCGCGTGATGTGTTTTACTACTATTTGTGTCTCTACGGTTTACATTTGTGTTCTTTAAGTTTTCACACATTAGTAATTTTGATTTGTTCATGAATACGAGTATTCACAGTATTTGCGGGTTTTTCACGCCAGCGTATCTTAGTTTCATGTGCAAGGTGACGCGGATACATTTCTTTGTCGGAAAGTGCTCCGTAGTATTTGCATTCACAATAATTCAGTCATAGCGATAGGGATGAACCTCTGAGCCTTTGACTTATTGTGACGGGCAAAACTATTCTTGTGTGTGTGAATCGCATATGTTTGTGTAAACGTTTCGCATGCGCACCCCAAAATTCGTCTTCATTTATCACCGCTATATACCTCAGCAGTATTATAATAATAATATAAATGATTCAGTTATTTAAATAATATGCAACGACAAATCAAAGTTTAGAATTACTTTGTGAAATTTTAATTTGATGCTTTATTTTGATGAACTTTGTCAAACTGCGCTTACTGTTTCTGAAACAATCCCCTTGCCTTTGGTAAAAATATTTTTAATACATTGAATCTAGCGTTTCTGAAGCGCAAAACGCAGGCCTTGTATTTTTAGTTTTTTGTCTGATTTTCTTATGCTCTTTATCGAGTCTTAAGATCCTGCTTGCCCTGAATTATTTGATTTAACATGTGTACTTAAAATGTTAAAAAAAAGGTTCAATTGGCTCTGAGCACTATGGGACTTAACATCTGAGGTCATCAGTCCCCTACAACTTAGACCTACTTAAACCTAAATAACCTAAGGACATCACACACATCCACGCCCGAGGCAGGATTCGAACCTGCGACCGTAGCGGTCGCGCGGTTCAGCGCCTAGAACCGCTCGGCCACACTGGCTGGCACTTAAAATGTTCCCATATACTCTTTCCGTCTATTGACTTTGCTCATTTCATTAATGTTAACTGGTAATCCTTACCAATTTAGTGATTAATTCAGTTCTCATATAGCATTTTCCCAATTTAATTGCATTGGATGGCGACCCATCAAAATTTTGTGCACACGAAACTTACAGAGTACTGCAGGGTTCCATATTGGCTTTCCAAATAACCATTGACCCATTAATAACGATTTACTTTAAAAAGGCAAATTTTGCTGGCGGAGGCGTATTTAACTTACTCGTATAACTTACTCGTACCTGACCTTTGAAAAGTAAGCTGCCAAGCGAGAATACCCCATAGCTAATTTTCTAATAGACTTCACGTTACAGCTACGAACAAAGGTTTCTGAAAATGAAGGCTGATTTTGCGTCTATTCTCTGCTACAGGAAATAAGTGTTGTACCTTTGTGTTTTATTACGCTTCATATAAAGAACATGAAAGAGGGGGAACTGGGCGTTCTACTTATTGTAGCTGGAATGCTGCGCTGAAAACTATGCTAGCGGCGAACGACGCAAGGACTTTACAGGCGTCTGCTTTGGCGAGGTGACGGGAATCCCACAAATCCGTTTCGAGAAAAGACTGCTGCGGGAGAGACGCAGAAACGCGATGCGTTGACAGGTGTGGTTACAAACCCACATCTAGATTGTGAGAGTGTACAGAACCGTAAAGCAAACCAGAAATTCTATCCTTCTAATTGCCCCACCAATAATTACGTGGAAGTGATTGCCAACAACGTGTTCACGTTTGTAAGTTTTCTTCGTCCGTAAGAAACGACAGAAAGCACCGTTTACCAAAGAACCGACCTTCACAAACCACGTGAGGTTAGATTGATGAGCTACGCAATGGGGAGCAATGGAGATTCCTCGATCGGTCCGTCATGTAGTGTATCACCAACAGAAGAGGATGAATGTGTGGTTCGGAATACGAGCACACGTATTCATCGTGACAAACTTAATTATGGGACAGTGGCCGTCTGTATCTGCTCCTATTTACTCTGAGATATCTTAACAGAAGTTCTGTAAGAAGTACAGCTCCACACAATTCGCGGTACGTACTTTCAGCATCACGGTTGTGCCCGTACTCTTTAGGTGACGAGGCGCGTGTTAGACGAAACATTTCCAAATCGGTGGTATTGTAGTCAGCTCACTCTCACCACCTCATTTCTTTAGACTTTTTGCCTTTGGGGGACACATGGTAGATTGTACAACAGAGTTCCAACGACGTCAGGAAACATGGAGCAGAGTGCTTTAGCACGTTGCCGTATCACTACACCAGGTACACGTAATTCCTCGTCTTTCGCTACATGTGTGTTTATCGATGTATATTGCTTCCCGTGTCCGAAACATCGGAAACACGCTATGAAAAGACCTACTGTGAAGCGCATCAAACAAAATTTTGCTCACAAAATTGCTGAGGCATTTGTGGCCCCTTGTTGATGTATTGTCGGCTGGCTTTCGCCTCGGGATCCCCGTACAACGTATTGTTAACAATTATTCTGACATTTCACCAGCAAGAGTGGTTTGCATTGTGAAAGATCCATCATTTGTCGTCCACCCACCAGCAATGGAGGGTTAACTTAGAGACTGCCAGCCATCTGTGCTGGCAAAGCGTCAGAAAAATCTTTCAATAAACGTCCGCCGAACACCCCGAGATGAAAGCGGAAGTCATAATGTCCTCTTGTGAGCATTAGGTTGCCACCGTTTACAGCTTTTTTGGTTTCTTCTGTACCAGTGTCATGAATGTTTGAACCCCGGCCTTCTCCCCTGTAATATCATGTAGCTTGCCAGATTTCCCTTCTCCCTTTCTCCTTAGGGTTGCCCCCCCCCCCCCAAACGAGGTCGCCCCTCAAGTCGTCTTCCCCCATAAATCTCCCATCTCCTCTCTTTCCGTTACCTCATAATTCCCACCCCTCTCTGTGTGTGTTCAGTTGTTTTGTTTAAACAGTTTCAGAATACTGTAGCTGTGCACCGTATTATTATTATTACTTTTATTATTATTTACTTATGAACAATTTCTATGTCAGCACTGGAGCATTGTTTGAACGCATGTGCAGCATTCGCCTCTGCAGCATACACTACGAGAGATGGCTGTCGGCTGTGACTGTACTTGGGGTGAGCAGAGATGCTGACTGGAGGTGTCAGTTGCCTGGTTTGAAGAAACTCCCAGCAAGTTTCGAGCGGTTCATCGACCGCCCCCCCCCCCCCCCACCCACCCACCCACCACCACCACCATCACTCCTCTACTGGCTAATTTGAACAACCTCTTGCCAAATTTCAACTTGTTTACCTCATCCCACCAGCGCAATTTCTGTACATGTTTCAGCCTATGCATCTGTAACGATCTAGTTCAGACCAGCCAGTAGAGGAGTGGCAGTGGTGAAAGGGGATGCGTAAATGGAAACTCGCAGAGAGCTTGTTCAAACGACCTAATAGTGGAGTGGTGGTAGTGGGAGCGATGAACAGGTCGAAACCTGCAGGAAGTTTGTTCAAATGGGTCAGTTGGCACCTCTAGCCAATGGCTTTGCTCAAAACAGTGAAAGTGGATACAGTCCAGCCAGACGCTGTTCAATTGCTTATGCCCTTCTCCAATGCTCATATGGAAATTGTTTATAAATAATAACAATAATAATAATAACAACAGGGCACACAGCCACAGCACCCCAAAATTCCTTAAATAATCACCTGACCGCATAAAGTACGGCATTATGGGCCGGGAGTCCCCCATTCGGGGAAGTTCAGTTGCCGAGGGCAACTACTTATTGCATGCGGCGCCACACTGGGCGACTTAAGCGTCGCAGATGGGGATGAAATGATGATGAGGACAACACAACCTCAGTCCCTGAATGGAGAAAATCTCTTGCCCCAGCCGGTAATTGAACCCGGACCTGTTGGCTTGGCATTCCGCCGTACTGACCACTCAGCTAAGGGGGGCAGACAGGTGTGGAGAAATTGTGGGGGAATAGGGAGGGGCAGACGGATAAACTGTGGGGGAACGAATGACCCTGAGGCATGACCTTGAGGGGAAAGGAAAGGATAAATCTGGCAGCACTGTATGAAATCATAGTGGAGATAGGTAAGCACTCGGACCTGATGTAGACAGCATGAGTACTTTAGTATTCTTTCGACTGTAAATGTGATGCGAATTTATTTTCTTTTTCAGGCTGCGTTTCAAACTTTTGTTATGCAAGTGAACACGCAACTTATATTATACAGTTAACAGCTAAGAAGCAAGTCTTGTAAAGTATATACAAATCTAAATGTGATGTATTATTGGTGTAGGATTACAGAATCATTATGTCTTTTCTCTGTTGAAGTACTAGCACTGATCCATATCACGTATGGTGCTGCTTCCTCTGTTATGACAGTACTAGTAAGTGGCCAGACTCGGAAGAGGCATGGTGCTTGTTTTCCGCAGGGGTATTACCCTTCCAAATATGGGTGCTATGGGCATATGAGCACAATGATTTATGACCTGTCTTCCTTATCTCCCCTCCCCCCAAACCATATTATTATTTCTCCCTCATTGCGATGGCTCCACGATGCATTGGAGCAGAAATCAGCAGACAAACTACCTGATATATCGGAGCAGGACCCATAGTTGTCCCCAGTCTTTGAGTTTCCCCTACCTCCAACGTCTGCACTACTTGTCAAGCTGCAGCTAAGTTGTCTCAAAGTGCTGCTAATCACGACTGCTTATCAGTTACCTGCCAGCATATCTAAATGTGTAAATATAGCCATACTACTGGATAATCACTACAAAGTAATGATAGAAATTTAGAATCTTCAATGCAGTGCTATAGTGCTGTTTGCAGGGATGGAGTGGAAGCATCTACATTCTGTGATGGAATACATCAAGGGTCTGAAGACGGACTGTGACGCATCTCTTCCTCTTCCAGACGTCTACATTTTTTACAAGAAGGTGTCGATCCTCGACTGTATGAAGCTGCAACACAGAAGATAACTTCTGGCAACTCTTCACAGTGCATTTGTTCTCATCTTTTAAGAGTTGTGAACTGGCGTTGCCTGTACAGTGCATTATGGATTTTGACAGACAGACTGAGTCGGTGCAACTCTATGTCAAAATACTCTGTGAGCTGTTTACATGGGCGTAGTGCACATGTGGAGGACTGAGATCGATGTATAAATTCATTTATTCAATGGCAGTAGCAAATTCTGCTACTGTTAATTCCATTGGTATTAAATCCATAAAAGCACAGTTTTAGAGAGAATACCTAAATATACTGTTGCTGCTATCTGCAATACAGGGTGAATTTAAAGCATAAAAAGCAGTTATTTGGAAAATATTGCAGTGAAGCTGATGTAGAAAAAAAAAGAATGATAGTATTTTAACGATGGTGGTTTATTTTCCACAATGTATATTAACAATACACACATACACACACCCACACATATTAAACTTTCAAACCTCTGTAGAAATAACACCACTGGTCAGAACGACGTCAAATTGCAACGGAATATTATCGGACAAAGAGGAAAATTTATGGCAGAAGAGAAATAAATAGCTTTAAAAAAATGTAGCAATAGATGGCACTGTAAGCATCGTAATTTAATAGTGGTCGACTACAAATAACAAATGAATCATACAACAACGCCTAAGGCGTACGTTTGACACTAAACAAACTGTGCTACTCAGTGTACACGGGTGTACAAGTGTGAAACTGTTAGTTACGTAAGCCCATCCACCACGGCTGGGTCATGTCACATCGGATGGGAAAAAATCGGTTTTTAATTGTCCTGAGGCTAAAAACCGCATAAAAAGCATCAATCAAAATGAAATCAGATTATTTATTTCCTTGTGACTGGAGCAAAACATGTTCAGTATGCTGTCTACCGTTTTCTGCACCAAGTTGAAATGGAGAAACCGCATGTTCCACAACTGATCGAAGTGTTTCCGGGGCCACGTTCAGAGTGTGTTGAGCAATGCGTGTCTTCAGTGCAGCTAAGTTTGCAATCGGAACACTGAATACATCTTTCAGATAGCCCCACAACCAGAAGTCACACGGGTTAAGATCAGGTGATCGAGACGGCCAGGCTGTAGGGAAATGGTGGCTCATAATTCTAGTATTTCCGAAATGGCACTTCAGCAGCTGCTTAACTGGATTTGCAATGTGCGGAGGTGCGCCATCTTGCATAAAAATGATCCCATCCACACATCTCCGCTGTCGGAGAGATGGAATGATGTGGTTGCGCAAAAGACACTCATAGCGCTTACCAGTGGCGGTACAGGTAACAGGACCGGAAGCACTTGTCTCTTCGAAAAAATGATGCCGTGAACCCGCGCCACACAGGGACCTCTCCAGGATGAAGTGATACTGGTTGATTGGCGTGTGTATTTTCTGTTGCCCATATTCGACAATTCCGTGTATTGATATATCCCGTCAGATGGAAGTGGGCTTCTCGTCTGTCCACTAAACCTTTCAAAGCCAATTATTGTCCACTTCCATGCGAGCAAGAAATTCTAAAGCAACGGTCTCTCTTGCTGGCAGGTCAACAGGAAGCAACTCGTGCACATGGGTAATTTTGAACGGATAGCAAAGAAGGATATTTCGTAGGATTTTACGCTCCGTGCTCACTATTATGTCCAATGTTCGGGCAATTCTCCGTGCACTACACGTTTGCATGTATGACATGCATTCACTCCAAGGGATTGATGCACTGACCAACGTCTGTCGTGTATTGATGCTAAAATTGAAGCTATCAGTGATAGTCCCAAATGTCATTCTACATAAATTCAAATGATGATTGACAGTTTTGAAAGTCAAAATCTGAAAATTCAAACAATCAACAAACTTCTCCAGATCCTTTTTAGCTTGGTTAAACTCATCGCTAAAAGACTTAGGGCTATAAATGTTTGAGAAGAGAACAATATCAAAGGCGATTTCGCTAACATGAGTTTGGTAACAAAAATCAGTGAAGCTGAACAAGTGCTAGAAGATGTAAAGAAAGTCCTTTCACACAGTTAGTCTGAGAGTGTATAAGTGGTATACTATCTCAAAGTCAATTTAGTGTGCAACATAATTTTGACAAAAGGCAAAGGTATTGAGGTGCAAAATGCAATTCGGCAGAAATTAGGACTACTACGGTTAGGACATTCGGAATGAGATCTTCTCCGTAACGAATATTTCAACCTGTAACTGAAACATTTTAATAACTATCACATATATTCAATAAGATAAAGAGCCAGAGAGAAATAAGAAGGATATATTGTTACTAATTTAATTAACCATCACAGAGATACTGGGATATATTGAGCATATGAAATTAGCAGGGAGCAACAGTACACGCTGTTTGCCGGCCGGAGTGACCGAGCGGTTCTAGGCGCTTCAGTCTGGAACCGTGTGACTGCCACGGTCGCAGTTTCGAATCCTGCCTCGGGCATGGATGTGTGTGATGTCCTTAGGTTAGTTAGGTTTATGTAGTTCTAAGGTCTAGGGGACTGATGACCTCAGAAGTTGAGTCCCATAGTGGTCAGAGCCATTTGAACATGCTGTTTACACAACGTTTAAGTTTAACCAATCATGACATACAGGTTGGGAACAGACAATGGGTTTAGTGGATCTAATATTCTTAAAAATTCCGAACCTCGAAAATTACAAATCTATACTGCAATATTACTTCTGACTAACACACATACAAAAAGACAATACCCCGAATGGACAAATAAAAACCCCAAACATTAGGAAATACAAAAAACATTTTTCAACCTGTGCTAGCTAGTAGACATGAACCAGCACAGGAATCAACATTCAGCATAAAAAACGAGCAATAAATGACAGAAATATACATATTATGATGATCCCAATGAAATAACAAAAGAGTAACGACTGCTCACCACATCAGCCGCTGCTGGGATTACAACACACATTAATGAAATTATATCAACCAAGACAGAGCTTCGAGAAAGATGCATTATCGGAAAATAATAATTATGGAGATAATAATTCAAGAACTGCACAAATCTGTGTGAAAAACATTACCATACCGACATGCTGTAATACAAGGTATGGATGATTTATGGCAGACAGATCTTGCAGATATGAAGCAATATTCATGAGCAAATAAAGGTTTCAATTGTATTTCAATGGTCATTGGTACGTACACAAAATTTGCTCTGGACTTACTTTTGAAAACAAAGTCAAATCAGTGTCCTGTAAATCTTCAGACTGATCACTGCAGTGAGTTTTATATTAGATATTTCAAGACGGTAATGCAACATTATGAAATACACCACTAATCAACATTCACCAACATGAAAGCAACTATCTTGGAACATTCGAAAAAAATGATAAAAACCCATGTGAGGATGTGCTTTAATCTTCACATATCATACAAATGGAAGTTTATTCTTCCACAAAGTAATTGGGTGGTGGTTCGAACCCGCCTCGGGCATGGATGTGTGTGATGTCTTTAGGTTAGTTAGGTTTAAGTAGTTCTAAGTTCTAGGGGACTGATGACCTCAGATGTTAAGTCCCATAGTGCTCAGAGCCATTTGAACCATTTAATTGGGTGGTATAGCTGAACTGTCAACAAATAATAAAAATTAAACCAACTGATGTTCATGATAAGAGTTTCTAAATCAGTAGACAACCACATTAAAATTGTGGATCCTTGCAAGCAGGAAATTTAATGTAGGTGATTTGGTATGTTTTTCGAAATATTCAAGACTGCATTTGAGAAATCATGCCTACTGAACTGGCCAACAGAGATATTTACAGTTTTGGTTCAAATGGTTCAAATGGCTCTGAGCACTATGGGACTCAACTGCTGAGGTCATGAGTCCCCTAGAACTTAGAACTAGTTAAACCTAACTAACCTAAGGACATCACAAACATCCATGCCCGAGGCAGGATTCGAACCTGCGACCGTAGCGGTCTTGCGGTTCCAGACTGCAGCGCCTTTAACCGCACGGCCACTTCGGCCGGCTATTTACAGTTTTCAAAGTGCAACGAACAAAATCTAGAACTTACTTGTTAAAGGACAGCGGCAATAGCGAAGTAACTTTTACACAGAAGAATTACGGACAAGCAGGAACCAGACTTGTTTATTCCGGTGTGTGATGGGGTATAAGGTCTTGTTCAATGGTTTGATTTTCCATCATGCAACAGCTGGTTGGATGCTAAGGACATGTTATATAATGAACGATGTCAACCATCTAACAACACAGTAGCATAACATGTCTGGTAGGAAGCACATCGTACATGGTAGTGGCGATGTTCTCGACAAACTACCTGTAGAACTTCACGTTCTCTCATACCACGCTTGCAGATCAGAAATAAAGCTGGAAAAGTAGCTAGTATGTGGGGATAAGGGAATTAACTTTTTTCGTCAAGGTTTTCAATGAACACAATATCTCTTACGCTGCAAATAAATGTTTGGGGAACGTCATGGTGCAGATCGAATTTTACCTGATAAAGCTAATGAAATACCTGCAAGAAGGGACACTGGTATAGGGCAATCTATTGCAGCATTTGCAGCCGTTAAAACAAAGTGCGCCGACCTTAAACTCTGTACTGGGATAAGTTTCTGACAAGTTATGAGCACCGCTCATTGCCTGCTTAAGAAGATGAAAATTCAAGAATGTTTAAAATCTTGCATCCAATCATTGGTGTCAGCAGCTAAAAATTCCCTGAAGCAGAGAGGAATAGGAGGTTGACTGGTTAAAGTACCACAGATGATACCATTATCTAAGGTATCAAGCGGAATTATCCTATTCCTAATATCTGCACTGTCAGGACTTTTAGCTATTTGATCATTAGCCAGAGAAGTATCAGGCATCACCTGAACGGTGAAAAATGCAAAAGGCACTGAAGAACAACTTGACAACGTGAAAAGACTGTAGGATGATGCAGTGTGTCACTATCAAAAAAGGACTATATTTAAAACCACACAGGAAAGAGCTTGCACCATTCATGTAACAAGACCCTAGCTATACTACCCAACAGACTTCTTATAAGTACAGTCTGCTTAAACTTACCAAAAAATTCGTTGAGTTTTTATGCGGAGTACAATGTGTAAGTCAGTCACTATTACTCTCTGGTGTCCATTCTACGTGCCACAAATAATTGCAACTGTAAACATTTACATCACCGCAGATGGTGTGTACGTGTACGAAGTTACATTGACACCCAGCCACGTCTTCTTGGTCTCTTCATACCTTCTTTCCATTGATATGAGACTTATCGTAATCCTTCATATTGTTAGTGCACAGGGAATATCTGAAATTTT
Organism: Schistocerca americana; assembly: GCF_021461395.2. NCBI lineage: Eukaryota > Metazoa > Arthropoda > Insecta > Orthoptera > Acrididae > Schistocerca > Schistocerca americana. The sequence goes on along the minus strand of NC_060123.1, from coordinate 371,075,534 downwards.
TAATGATCTTAAAAATAGTATTATACTTTCCAGATACTTCGCTTTTATTCCTAACAGGCCAGTGAATAACATCTATGCTTGTACTATATTCTTACTGAACTAGAAAATATTATAAACACTTAGAAACTCAGATCGTACAGTAATTGAGGTTTAGCGAAATAAGGGCGACATAAAACTGCGAGTCAGCGTAATTAGTGCAGCGTTTCACGAATTATCCACAGTTAAGTCAACTGAATGTATTATTGTATTTGTTTAGGAACTAAAGAGTGAGTTAGCACTCTGGTTGAGCCACATGATTCATATTCTGGAGGTGCTGGGCCTAGTCCTCTGTCTGGCCGTGCAATGGACGTTGAATGTGGTCTCCCTAAATCACTGAAGGCCTGTGCCGAGCTGCTCCGCTCAACAACGTGACCCACGATTCCATTACTCTCCTCGTTTTCATTACATCGGAGTTCATTCAAGAATGACCATGTCGATTGGACGTTAACCTCTATTCTTTTTTCTTTCTTTCGAAATTCATGTGTTATGCTCGTAAATGTTCCGGATTACATTGACTAAAAAAATAATTCCAAAGAAGAAAATAAGATGCAAAGGTGGACTCTAAGTTTATTCTGTGGATTTTCTGTAACGTGTACAGGTATCTATCGTAGCGAAATATCGGCGCTTCAGAAAAGCCACAAACAACAAGAATTTGCACCACAGAGTGAAGCTGGTAAGCTGGTGAATAATTTACAGACTTTTCAGTTTCTAGCGATAAACGCAAATTTATCGCCGAGAAAACATACAAAGCAAAAACACGGTCAAATCATTACCACTAACAGATTTCGAGGGCAAAATATTAGTGACATCTGCAGTGAATGAATTACGCAATTAAAAAGGGCTTAAAATATCTGTGAGCTTCGTCAGACGTGAAGGTGAGACACCGTTTAAGTCACCGAAGGCGTAATTTAACAGACGTTTCAGTTAGGTGAGCGAGTCAGAAACTGAATACGGGTTGGAGTGGCATCTTGTTCACCATTCCGGAAAGCTGTTGATTACCACCGAGGGCTTATTCTGGGCTCGTTCTGTTGTTGTGGGCACAACGTCTGCCACCTCCCGGATCCAGGGAACGTTGCTCAGAGGCTTCATGGAAGCAGAGCTGCGCTGCCAGCAGCTGCTGCTTATTTCCTCTTGGCCCTCGCAACGTGCTTCCCGAGAACTGCCGCACACTACCTTTGTCTCGCCTAGTTGAGCAGTTGGAGGAAATTCTGCTCAGAACAGATTCTCTTTTCATTTTACCGCGAATAGCACGTTTTCAGACTAATTTCTCGAGATATTTCTGACTTCTTTACTGCGCGAACGGCACAGCATTTTTCAGTTAACCACTACACCATTAGCTTATGAACTACGACACACACACACATATATATATATATATATATATATATATATATATATATGGCGCGCTCTCGTGGTCGACGACAATGGTTATGTGGTGAGTACGCTTGTAGATAGCACACAACATAGACAGTAACAAAAACAGGGGACTTGGCATAAAAGTGAGGTGGTACTGACTGATGAAACTTACGTAAGCACAAAAGCTGTATCAATTGGAGAATCGTGTTCCAGCTCTCTAAACCCGCCCCCTTTCACACAAATAACCGTGGTGTAGGACAGCAACTGTGCTGCTTACACGGTTTTGCATGTACATTAATTCTGTTCCCAATTAATTTTCAGCTCATTTATTTCTTTTATTGTCTTTATTCCACGAGCCCTTCCCCCGATACCTATAACTGCTGCAGTTTTACCATGTTAAATTTTATCTATTTTTGCGTTTCATATCAGCCATCGCTAGAAGCTATAGCCGCGTGGAGTAGCCGCGAAGCCGAGGGCGCGTCGCCACGGTTCGCGCGGCTTCCCCCGTCGGAATTCGAGTCCTCACTCGGGCATGGGTGTGTGTGTTGTCCTTAGCGCAAGTTAGTTTAAGTTAGATTAAGTAGTGTGTTAGCCTACGGACCGATGACCTCAGCAGGTTGGTGCCATAGGAACTTATTAACAGAAGCCATACCTGACTGCTCCCCACACCATGACACGACGAGTAATAGTGCTGTGCCTACGAATAAAATTAGAAGAATAGGACCTCCCCCCAGGTCGGCGCCGTATTCTCCAATGGTGCTCATGTGGGCTAGTGCAGAGCCACGATTCATCACTGAGCACAAAGCGGCATCATTCATCAGAAGACCACGCTTCCTGGTCACGGCACCATTCCAAACGCAGACGTTTATGTTGTGGTGTTAACAGCAGTCAACGCATGGAATGGTAATTCCCTAGTCCAGTTGCTACTAGGCTCCAACCAATGGTGCGGGATGACAGAATGTTGTATGGACTCCATTACTCATTCTTGGATGAAGGGACAGATGTGTAGGAGTTGATGACTTGATGGTTGCACGCCACGACGATCTTCCCTTGTGGTGGTCAGGTGTGACCGACCGGAACCTTGACGACGAGTATGCCTGCCCTCGCGTTCCCATCCAGTTCGACAACAGGCAGTCGTCACATTCGAATGCCCCACAAATTGGATATTGCACGATTCGACCGTCTGGCTAAATGGAGAGCCACAATTAGGCCCCTTCAAAAAGCGAGCATTGTGGCGCAGTTGCTAGCACACTGACCTCTGATTCGGGAGGACGTCGGTTCAAACCCCAGTCCGGTCATCCTGATTTAGGTTTTCCGTGATTTCCCTGAATCGCTTGAGGCGAATGCGGGGATAGTTCCTTTGAAAAGGGCACGGCCGACTTCCTTCCCCATCCTTTCCTAGTCCAATGGGACCGATGACCTCGCTGTTTGGTCCCCTCCCCCAAACCAACCAACCAACCCCTTCCAGATTTTGTCTTGAGCTGCTGAACGCGGTCCCTCACGAGTACGCGGCATCTCCGTGTCTTCACAGAGACCACTCAACAGCTGACGCTGTTCACACTCCTTGTATACCCTACCAGACCTGGCAACAGCACTGAACACGAACGCACTCTGCTTGCCATGCAGAACTGCAGCTCTCAATCATTTACATCGCCGGCGATTGTGTGTACGAGTAGGAAATTATATTGATATCCGGCCATCTCTTTTGAGTTCTCCATCTTTCTGTCAGGCAGTGTATACAAACAAAGTAATGGATAATGACGAAAGTTCCACAAAGGAGGTAGCTTAAAAAAATTCGCTCGATGAACGCTTGGATAATACTCGTCAGTCTGAAATCTGTAGCCTACCAGGCAGGACAGCTGAAAAGAAAAAATAAGATCGAAAGAAGAGCGCGTTTCGTTAAAATTTCATTTAGCAATCACAAAAGCGCCACTAGGATGCTCTCCAAGTTCCAGTGGCAAACGCTACATGAGAGGCGGTCTGTATAAAATTCAAATGGTTCAAATGGCTCTAAGCACTATGGGACTTAACATCTGAGGTCATCCGTCCCCTAGACTTAGAACTACTTAAACCTAAGGACATCACACACATCCATGCCCGAGGCAGCATTCGAACCTGCGACCGCTCCAGCAGCGCGGTTCCGGACTGAAGCGCCTAGAATCGCTCGGTCACAGCGGCCGGCCCGTCTGTATCACGGTGCGGTTTACTGGTCAAAAGTCCGAGAGGGTAATTTGTAGAGGAGTCAACCAATCAATATAATACGTATATCTCGAGAAAAGATCATGAACGCTAAATTAGAGAAATGCGAGTTCACACATAGGCTTACCGTCAATCGATCTCCCTGCGGGTGATTCGTGACTGGAAGAGGAAGGGGTGAAAATGATGTACGATACCGTGGCTTTCGGACTGTACAGGTTGTTTTAGTATCATTTTCTAAAAAATTGGGGAAAAGTTCCGTACAGCACAACAAGGAAAAAATGTCCAGTAAGCATGGGCTCTAAAATGCATACGTTAAGAGCTACGAGCACTCGTTCATCCTCGATACTGCGAAACACAGCTCTTCTACTGCAATCTCTTTGCTTTCCATATTTTTGGGAGGACGCAGCATGGACCAAAACCCGAACAATATGTTCAGTAAACATGGGCTCCAAAATGCATGCCTTAAGAACTACAAGCACTTGGTCCATCATACACTCCTGGAAATTGAAATAAGAACACCGTGAATTCATTGTCCCAGGAAGGGGAAACTTTGTTGACACATTCCTGGGGTCAGATACATCACATGATCACACTGACAGAACCACAGGCACATAGACACAGGCAACAGAGCATGCACAATGTCGGCACTAGTACAGTGTATATCCACCTTTCGCAGCAATGCAGGCTGCTATTCTCCCATGGAGACGATCGTAGAGATGCTAGATGTAGTCCTGTGGAACGGCTTGCCATGCCATTTCCACCTGGCGCCTCAGTTGGACCAGCGTTCGTGCTGGACGTGCAGACCGCGTGAGACGACGCTTCATCCAGTCCCAAACATGCTCAATGGGGGACAGATCCGGAGATCTTGCTGGCCAGGGTAGTTGACTTACACCTTCTAGAGCACGTTGGGTGGCACGGGATACATGCGGACGTGCATTGTCCTGTTGGAACAGCAAGTTCCCTTGCCGGTCTAGGAATGGTAGAACGATGGGTTCGATGACGGTTTGGATGTACCGTGCACTATTCAGTGTCCCCTCGACGATCACCAGTGTAGGAGATCGCTCCCCACACCATGATGCCGGTTGTTGGCCCTGTGTGCCTCGGTCGTATGCAGTCCTGATTGTGGCGCTCACCTGCACGGCGCCAAACACGCATACGACCATCATTGGCACCAAGGCAGAAGCGACTCTCATCGCTGAAGACGACACGTCTCCATTCGTCCCTCCATTCACGCCTGTCGCGACACCACTGGAGGCGGGCTGCACGATGTTGGGGCGTGAGCGGAAGACGGCCTAACGGTGTGCGGGACCGTAGCCCAGCTTCATGGAGACGGTTGCGAATGGTCCTCGCCGATACCCCAGGAGCAACAGTGTCCCTAATTTGCTGGGAAGTGGCGGTGCGGTCCCCTACGGCACTGCGTAGGATCCTACGGTCTTGGCGTGCATCCGTGCGTCGCTGCGGTCCGGTCCCAGGTCGACGGGCACGTGCACCTTCCGCCGACCACTGGCGACAACATCGATGTACTGTGGAGACCTCACGCCCCACGTGTTGAGCAATTCGGCGGTACGTCCACCCGGCCTCCCGCATGCCCACAATACGCCCTCTCTCAAAGTCCGTCAACTGCACATACGGTTCACGTGCACGCTGTCGCGGCATGCTACCAGTGTTAAAGACTGCGATGGAGCTCCGTATGCCACGGCAAACTGGCTGACACTGACGGCGGCGGTGCACAAATGCTGCGCAGCTAGCGCCATTCGACGGCCAACACCGCGGTTCCTGGTGTGTCCGCTGTGCCGTGCGTGTGATCATTGCTTGTACAGCCCTCTCGCAGTGTCCGGAGCAAGTATGGTGGGTCTGACACACCGGTGTCAATGTGTTCTTTTTTCCATTTCCAGGAGTGTATTTCGGGTTTGCAGCCGGATCACGTTGAGTACGAGACTCGTACTCACCTGAAGATGGCTGCATGTTTGTTAGCCGAAATATCGTGCCAAGATGTCAACGTGATCCGGCTGCAAGCCCGAAATATGATGGACCAATCAATACGCCGGGAAAACTTCAAGATACACTACAAGCACTTGTTCACTACAACGAATTTGAAAAACTGTCCGTAACTCTAAGCGTATGCATTTTACAGCCCGTGCTTACTGAACGTTACTTTCTTGTTTTTGTGTAAGGAATCTGTCCACAAATTTTTAAACATCATTCTGAAACACTGTATAGATGTAGAAATCTGGGAAAGATCGTTTGAAATCGCAAGGCCGATTTCGTCCCGCACTTTTTCCTAATTAGAGGATGTGCTCCACCTCTTACGTTAATTTTCACTATATTCTGCGATTCTCCATCATGTCGGCCTTATATTACTATTGTTCCTGCAAGGTGCATGGGGGCTTAATTAAATATAATGAAAATACTTTTTAAATTTTTTTTAGTTGTATGTCCGATTACGAAGTCTCGTAAACGGTTGACCCTGACTAGTTTTAGTACGCAATCTGACTGCATAGAATAACAACAAAGAATGGAATGAAATTTTCCGTTAACACAATTAATTAATTAAGTCCCCAGCAGCTATAAAACCAACGCAACAACAAAGCACAAGTGTAACTGTTCTGTGTGTGGAAGTGTGATTCAACGTACACATCCGGCACGGTTCTTCTTCAATAAGACAAGAAATTTTAAATATCAATTATACTGAAGTAATTAAAAAAATAGAAATACTATAATTGCGTAAGGAAACCAGAATTACACTCTAATACAAGAACACGAGCCAGATGCTTTGTTGACTGAACCTGTAATGACGCATTATTTAAGACACTGAAATAATGAAAAAACAGGGAATATTTTACCTTCATATATATTGACGAAAAGCACTCTGATCATTACAATATCTTCATTCGAACAACATCTGCTGTCTAGCCAATCAAACAACCGCATAAAACATGGAACAAGCACTCTCCACTACGACTTCTCGACAAGAACTTTTCACTACGACATCTCAGCAAGCACTCCCTACTACGAGTTCTCGACAAGTACTGCCAGTGGAGGCGGCGAAATAATACTCTTTGGCGCAATCTCTGGCGCTGTGGCTCAGTGTAGCCACCTTTCAAAGGCTCTTAAACAAAATGTTAGTGCTCCTCAATTAGAACTCACACCACGTAAGGGATGGTTTGATAAGAAGGAAAAAAATATTTATTTCCTAAACACCCACCTTACTCCTGGACGTAGCCTCCTTTGACGAATTTTTACTTGGTCTACTGATCCTCCAGTTTTTTCATCCCATTGGAAAAATATGATCCGTCAAACTCTGCAAAATACTCGTTGACTGCGACTATAATTTTCTCATTTGATGAAAATATCTTCCCAGACAGTCAAAGTTCCAAATTAAGAAACCGGAAGAAATCAGCGGGGTCTAAGTAGGATGAGCAGGATGGATTAGGAACCGTTTCAAAGACCAGCTCATACACTTTCGCCATTGTTGTCGCCGATGTATGGGATGGTGCGTTATACTGGTGTTTCAGCACTTTTTGAGTGCTAATTAAAGTTTTTTTTTCTGCCTACGCATGTTTCAAGCGCTCGAAAAATGAATCATAATAGGGTCCAGTTATGGTTCTGCCTTTTTCATAGCAATCTATGACGATTATTCCTTGGGAACCTCCAAAAAACAGTGGCCATCAACTTGCCAGTTGTCAAAATGGTCGTTACCTTCTTCGGTACACTTTCACCAGCCTTTGGCCATTGTTTTTACTTCCGTTTTGATCTGGTGTGTAGTGGTGGATTCAGGTTCCACCAACAGTCACAAATCGGCGCAAAAAGTCTTGCGGATTGCGATTAAACATGCCAAACATTGTGTTAAAGTATTATGCCAGATGCGCTTTTGGTCGACATTGAGTAATCACGGCACCCACCTCACAGACAACTTCTTCATAAGCAGTTCTCCGTGTAGGATATTATGGACTCGCTCAGTTGAGATGCCGACAGTCTCAGCAATCTCACGAATGTTTATTCGGCGGTCTTACACTATTTCCTTTACGGTGACCTCAATTCGAAAGCCGGAGCGCGCTTTGTCTTCGGTGCTTGTCCGACCACGTTTAAGTTCATTAATTCAAAAGTAAATGGTCTTCATTCATGGTGCAGAATCCACGTGAACAGTTGTGTTTCGATTTGGGCAGGCAGTCCAAACTTTCAAACAAAAATGTTTAATAACAGCACGGAACTCGATTTTCTCCATTTGCAGTCGACACGCTGACCGATTCAGACGACTGTCAACAATGAACTGTACGCTGTACATAGTTGACATTCTGTGTACAATCCTTGGAATAGTCAAGCTTTCCAACCACAAAGTCTCAAAAACAAGTTCCATCCTTTCACGGATATTTGCCAAACTTATCAAACCACCCTCGCAAAAGGTTTTTACACCTCCAAATGTGGACATTCGGAGACCTTAGGTGTGGGATAAGAGCAGTGCTTGAGCTCAAGAACAGATTAAAAGCCCACGTAGACCCAAGACGAAGCATTCAGTGTCCTTGTGCTATCCGTAGCGTGGAAAGCTAATGCGGTCCGAGACCAGCAGGAAGAATTTTGAAGTCTGAGACGCAGGACGCCTATTCTTCTGCACGCAGCGTTCGCGCCGCTGCTGCGCTGTGGCCGCTCGCGCCGCATATATAGGCGGGCGGCAACCGCGGGTGACCGCTGGGCTCGCCCGCTGCAATCCGGCTGGCGATTGCGTCACGCGCTGCGTCAGCGCCACGCCCGCCGCCGCGCCGCGCCGCGCCGCTCCAAGGAAAACAGCTCGGCTGACGCTGGCGCCTGCCAGCGCACGCGCAGAACACTGCCAGCGTGTCGCTGCCGGCCTCCATCCTTTGTCTCCTTACAGCTCCAATTTTTTTTTTTTTGAGTCATCAGTCTTCTGACTGGCTTGATGCGGCCCACCACGTGTTCCTCTCCTGTGCCAACCTCTTTATCTCTGTGCGGCACTTGCAACCAATGTCTTCAATTATTTGCTGGATGTATTGCAACCTCTATCTTCCTCTACAGTTTTTACCCTCTACAGCTCCCTCTAGTACCATGAATGTCTCAACAGATGGCCTATCATCCTGCCCCCCTTCTTGTCACTGTTTTCCATATGTTTCTGTCCTCGCCGATTCTGCAGAGAACGCCCTCATTCCTTACCTTAGCAGTCCACCTATTTTTCAACATATTTCTGTAGCAACGCACCTCAAACGCTTCGATTCTCTTCTGTTCCGGTTTTCCCACAGTCAATCCTGATCTTAAGTTTCTCAATGTTCTCATTTCTGCTACTTCCCATTACTTTCTTCTTTCTTCATTTTACTCTCAATCTATATTCTTTACTCATTAGACTGTTTATTCCATTCAGCACATCCTGTAATTCTTCTTCTCTTTCACTCAGGATAGCAATGTTATCAGTGAATCGTATCAGTCCTATCCTTTCACCTTGAATATTAATTCCACTCTTGAATCTTTCCACCACTGATTATTCGATGTATAGATTGAAAGACTAGTTCCCTCTGTTACACCCTTTTTAATCCAAGCGCTTCTTGGTCTATCAGTCTCATTACTCTCTGTTGACTGTTGTTCTTATTGTATATTACGCATCTCTCCCTATATCATACCCATATTTTCCTCAGAATTTGGAACATCTTGCACTGTTTGGCATTGTCGAATACTTGATCTTTCCTTAGTCTTGCTTCCATTATCAATCGCAACATCAGTACTGCCTCTCTTTTACCTTTAGCTTTCCTAAAGCCAAACTGGTAGTCATCTAACACATCCTCAATTTTCTTTTTCATTATTCTGTATATTATTCTAGTCAGAAACTCGGATGCATGAGCTGTTAAGCTGATTGCGCGATAATTCTTGCACTTGTCAGCTCTTGCAGTCTTCGGAATTATGTCGATGATATTTTTCCGTAAGTCAGATGGCATATTGCCAGACTCATACATTCTAGACACCAACGTGAATACTCGTTTTGTTGCCACTGCTCCAAGTGATTTTAGAAATTCGAATGGAATGTTATCTATTCTTTCTATCTTATTTGATCTTAAATCTTACGAAGCTCTTTTAAATTCTGATTCTATTACAGGATCCCCTATCTCTTCTACATCGACTCCTGTTTCTTCTTCTGTCACATCAGACAAATCTTCCCCCTGAAACAGGCCTTCACTGTACTCTTTCCACCTTCCCGCTCTCTCCTGAGCATTTAACAGTTCCCAAACCACATGTCATCGTCGTTTGCGAGCAGCTGCCTCCACTAAGATTATACACTGATAAACAGACAAATGACTACCTCAACAGTCTATAAAATTTGATGCTGATTGGGGTATTAACTCTAAAGCAGTACAGGCGGGAAAATGTTCCGTTACTCCTAAACTATCGTAAACTTCACTATTCTTAATTTTATTCAAAGGAAGTCACTGTTTATTGGTTATGCACTAGTTAATTAGAGTTACTAGATGTCCAGTGGTACGTTACGTAAAGAATAAGTACACAATCGTCTCTTTTATACCCTTAAACGACAAATTTTCTAATGAAAATGTTAAGGGAAAAGAAGTCATAATTTATGCTATGCATTAGTTAAAGTTATTGTAATTATTATGACTCCAAGAGTCTGAATGAGTAGAGAGTCTTTGTGAGATATCGTCCAAACATCGCTGCAGCACACCGAAGTCGGCAATGCACATCGATACCGCAAAAATTAGCGTTGTCTCGTTGCAATCCGCAACGACGAATGGGAATGGCTGAAGAAGACACGCCCTCTTTCAGCACAGTAATGCCCTTACACGGAGGTCAGCATAGAGCCGGGTTTGGAAGCAGTCGGCTCAGTTTGTGACCTCAGCTGAAGCAGTCCGCATCATCGATTAGGACTAAAGAATTATTCAGGTCTCAGGTCATTATTCAGGTACTTTTCTAAATGTTGAACATTGTACTCAAGAGACCATTTTGTTGATTAGTGCATCAAATGACGCTTTAATAGACAATGACAGTTGTAAATTATGAAACACCCCTGTGGCAAAGGATTGTATCAAGTTAAGTAAATCTTATTATTGATTCATGTAATTTAGTGAATTAATATTTCATATGTTATAGTTCATATGAGCCATCTCGCAGAGCAATGAAAGGACCCACAATTATGGCCAGACAGTTGTGCTTCCATCTGGTCATAACAGTTCTGCTTTCTTCCACGATCACCCGGGGATTCTTCATCCGATTCTCTTTTGCTGCTTCGACGTCTGGGTCTACACACTGCCGTCTATAAACTTAGCGTTATCTCCTTGAAGAAAGTCTTCCTCTTTACTAAATTCGTCATTGCCTGCCTTTTTATCAGCTTCTTGAAGTAAATCACCCAGGAGTGTAAAAACCAAACTCAGTACCACTCACGCGCTAGTTTCAGTAGCAAAAGGCGAGATTAGCACTAAAGAAGGCCAATTTGATATAAGCTAACAATATAACTGCTTGATATTCCATGTACGGTATTACACTGAGATAAATTGTCAACGAAAAAACAAGTATGCCCACCATTAGAAAACAGGCGCATCATTACTAACAATACCTAAAATTTACGACAAGAGCACCAGTGCCAGCAAACCGCCGGAGTCAGGCAGTAAATAAGTCAGCCATTGTTAGCAACTATGTTTCCCATGAAGGTACTGAAGAGCAGGTGTCGCTACTGTGTCCAGTTGGCGGGAACCAAGAAGAGATACAATCTGCAGTCGTAAATTTTACGACGGTTTTGTAATCTAGAGTAAAGCTAAGCCCAACGAAGATACAAATAGCCCTATTCAGAAACAGAAACCACATTCATCTCTAGGGCGTCCCTCTTGCTCTAGCTGCCTCAGCTACATGATTAGGAGTACACCTTGACAAATATTTCAGTTTTAAAACTCATTTCCAAAGCCTAATAGACAAGCCTAAACAAAGATAGTCTCTATAGACGTTCAGCAGACCAATTGTGGAGTATGTAGCTGCATCACTCGCGGGACTATCTCTACAACCGTTAACAAACTGTACACAACTGAACGACGAATATCCAGACTTTACTATCGAAGCCCTTCCGCCCTCGTCTATGAAGCAACAGCGATCTTCCCAATTCATATGCACTTGAGCGACTCAGGACAGGGTATGGGCTGCATGGTGGTCCTGCCAGGCACTTAACTGAATTGCATAGTAGTTTTATATACAACCTGACCAACACACAAATCATGATGGACATATTATAGAGAATACGAAGAACAAACTCAAAACCCAATTTTAAATACGTCTACGCCCACCCCCTCCCTCTCCTCCCAAACACAGAACTATAGCCAGAGATATCTCAGACCTATACCATCGTATACCTCGGCCACATGATCGAAGAATCTCTAACGCTTACACAACACGTACCATCCACACCCCATCTGCTTCAACTTACCGAACTAAACAGAATAAGACATACAACACATATCATCACTGCACTTGTAAATAGCGTAGAAATACAAACCAAATTGTACTTCTCGCCTCCCTGCTGCCTCATAAATATTAGAATCGTTTAATGTCTCTTTTCGTTTCTTTTGCTAGTATATCTGAATATTTGATTCCTAACAACCTTGGTTACCCAAGCAAACAGAACGAACTGTACAGAGAGTCAGCAATATAACACGTATACTTCATAACTCCAAATATACTGCTGCATCTTTTCATCTTTAAGTCTCTTCTAATTTAATGTCAACTTCAATTTTTACGTCTATCCCAACACTACTTAGCTCGTTGAATCTCATATTTTATTGCTTCATTGCGTCATTCGTTTCATGGATCTTAACTTAGTAGTAATTATTTAGGCACAATTTTATTCTTACTTTATCATTACATAGATAAGTATCTGCACTTTTCATAGATTCGTATTGATTTTTGATGCCTTCTCTCTCTCTCTCTCTCTCTCTATCACTCACCTATGGACAGTCTGAAGATGACCGCTGGCTGGTCGAAATCGGTGACTGCGTTTGGAAATGGTGTCACAAGAAAATAAAAGAACACAAAATTATCATCATAAGTGTTGCAGTTGTTGCGATTCAGGCTTCTGTATTTAGACAAACGTCGCGAAAGTTCCCTTGTAATGGTCACGGATGATTTCCTTGACCATCTGGACGAGTGCTTCCTATCGAGCGGCCATGCCAGCGACAAGGCGTTGTTTGTCAACTTCCTCCCTTCTTTTCCAAACCAAATTTTGAAAACACGCGACAATAATACGCATGAAGACAGTGAAATCACAGGGTGTTCGAATTAGCAACCATTCTGTCACGTGGCGTTGCTCTTAAGCGATACTGGACAAGTGCTCAGGCCAGAAACTGAGAAATTTACCTACAGTCTAAAGTAACTACAAAGGATAAGGTTTCAAATAACGAAATAAAGATCATATCTGGTTTTATCTTACACTGTTACATACTAACCAACACACCTGCATGTTACTAAACGCGGCGTAATTTATTGTTATATATCTAGATGTCTGATGCTGCGAAGATGTCCCTCTGCAAATTTCCGACCTAAGAGGCCTTTTGCACTCTGAAAAGTGTCTTGGAGAACGTAGACGTGATCACATGTTAATCGAAGAATGACAAGACTCTTTCATATTTTTTGTTCTCAGAATGAACGAAATGAACGCGGTAGGCTGAATACAGGTTTGTATCTTATATAATTACACCGAGTCTACTGTATACCTGTTAATCTCACTCTGCGTGACGAAGGCAAAAAAAAAAAATAATGAGTAGCACTTTCACGCGGAGGCCGTCTGATGACATATCGTAGTTTGTTGCATAATGCGGAATGCCGTTCAAAGTGCAAAAAGTAGTGCGGGCACATTGCTTTCTTCCTGCTTGTATGCAGCCTGCCAGAGGTGTCCCAGAGAGAGTCAGGAGATAGCTGGCCACGCAGTAAACTTCAATAATGGGTGTGGCACATGTAGGCAGACATTCGCATGCAATGGCGGACCAGTTACAGATGGCACTGTCTGAACATTCAGAAATGCAGTTCTTTGCCGCAGAGCGAAACAGCAGCAGTAGGTCGTACCTGGGATTTTCCTGTGTTGTCGAAAGAGGTTGTGTATACTTGTTCACATTATAGGTGTTAAGCGGGTCCGCGCCTGGTGAATGTGTGCTCGCTGTGGATGCGCTGTATGTTTCTGTGTCTGGGTGCCCTCCCTGATCTGATAACATTACTTTTATACAATGGCGGGAATGTCATACACGGTAGCAGTCGACGAATCTTGTGAACTCTTTTCTGTATATTGTGTTTAACTGATTACTGACAGGGAGAATAATTGCTGTCACGGAGATGGGGAATCAAACTGACGTTTCTCCAAACGGTTGTGGTAAAGCATCTAAACACAACACCCGTGCTAACTGCTTGTGTCAGACAAACAGTCGTTAACTTTACTCGACTCGGAGCTAGTTCACCTACCTGTATCGCGAACTAGCTGTTATGCTTTACACTGCACAAGTAGCCCTCTGCGCTGATAAAAATATTTCAACGAATACCTATCAAACGTTCGAAGTAGCTCACTTAAATACTAGCTCTTCCAACTGTAACGAATGCATAACACTGTGGAGGACTGAAATAACAACGAATCAAGGCTGAAACCTCCCCTTAGAAAAATTAATGAATTACTGTGCTGATAAACCTTTTACGTTATTTGAATTTCAAACAGCTGAGCAAAACTCAACGTACTCAGACATTTCTCTCTTTACTTATTCTGATCATCACTAAACTGACACACAATATTTTTAGGGCAACGCCATCTGACTTTCAATAATCCCTACAAAAGAATGGCCCTGACTAACAATAACCTATACCTTTCATGAATCACTTACCTCACAAAAATCTTCGTTACTCGAACTACTGCGATACAGCGAGCGCCAATACTGCCAACTAAATAAAAGATTCTAACTACTGAAGTCACTAACTACTGAAGGCATAGTAAGCAAATGAAAGATTTTGATAGAGAACAAACAATGTATTTACCTTAATAATGTTCAGAAGTCATTATATATATATATATATATATATATATATATATATATATATATATATATGTATATATATATATGGGGTATTACAAAAAGGTACGGCCAAACTTTCAGGAAACATTCCTCACACACAAATAAAGAAAAGATGTTATGTGGACATGTGTCCGGAAACGCTTAATTTCCATGTCAGAACTCATTTTAGTTTCGTCAGTATGTACTGTACTTCCTCGATTCACCGCCAGTTTGCCCAATTGAAGGAAGGTTATGTTGACTACGGTGCTTGTGTTGACATGCGACTCATTGCTCTACAGTACTAGCATCAAGCACATCAGTACGTAGCATCAACAGGTTAGTGTTCATCACGAACGTGGTTTTGCAGTCAGTGCAATATTTACAAATGCGGAGTTGGCAGATGCCCATTTGATGTATGGATTAGCACGGGGCAATAGCCGTGGCGCCGTACGTTTGTATCGAGACGGATTTCCAGAACGAAAGTGTCCCGACAGGAAGACGTTCGAAGCAATTGATCGGCGTCTTAGGGAGCACGGAACATTCCAGCCTATGACTCGCGACTGGGGAAGACCTAGAACGACGAGGACACCTGCAATGGACGAGGCAATTCTTCGTGCAGTTGACGATAACCCTAATGTCAGCGTCAGAGAAGTTGCTGCTGTACAAGGTAACGTTCACCACGTCACTGTATGGAGAGTGCTACGGGAGAACCAGTTGTTTCCGTACCATGTACAGCGTGTGCAGACACTATCAGCAGCTGATTGGCCTCCACGGGTACACCTCTGCGAATGGTTCATCCAACAATATGTCAATCCTCGTTTCAGTGCAAATGTTCTCTTTACGGATGAGGGTTCATTCCAACGTGATCAAATTGTAAATTTGCAATCACGTCATCAACACAGATTTTCTGTGAACGTTTGGGCAGGCATTGTTGGTGATGTCTTGATTGGGCCCCACGTTCTTTCACCCACGCTCAATGGATTTCATACGGGATACTCTACCTGTGCTGCTAGAACATGTGCCTTTACAAGTACGACACAACATGTGGTTCATGCACGATGGAGCTCCTGCACATTTCAGTCGAAGTGTTCGTACTCTCAACAACAGATTCGATGACCGATGGATTGGTAGAGGCGGACCAATTCCATGGCCTCCACGCTCTCCTGACCTCAACCCTTTTGACTTTCATTTACGGGGGCATTTGAAAGCTCTTGTTTACGCAACCCCGGTACCAAATGTAGAGACTCTTTGTGCTCGTATTGTGGACGGCTGTGATACAATACGCCATTCTCCAGGGCTGCATTAGAGCATCAGGGATTCCATGCGACGGAGGGTGGATGCATGTATCCTCGCTAACGGAGGACATTTTGAACATTTCCTGTCACAAAGTGTTTGAAGTCACGCTGGTACGTTCTGTTGCCGCGTGTTTCCATTACATGATTAATGTGATTGGAAGAGAAGTAATATATATATATATATATATATATATATATATATATATATATATATATATATATCAGTTGATGATATTCAGTATTACAAATTTACTCTTTCTGATGGACACACGTCCAGATTGTCCGCTCTCAAAATTCTATCTCTCTCCCCACATCCATCACTGCTGGCAGCTCACCTCCAACTGCGCAACGCTACGCGGTGTTCCCAACACTACAATAGCAAATATTCCAACAATGCAAATCAGCCACAGACTGCACACAGCACAGTCAGTAATTTTCATACAGAGCGCTACGTGGCGTTACCAACATAAAAACCTAAACAGCCTAATTACAAGGTAAGCACCTACAGGCTATAAGCTTACTAACCAAAATTCCCAAAACCATAACTTAGATCACGAGAATATTTCTGATATCTCCGCATGTTTATTAACTGCCACCTACTTTTGAAGGAGATACAGTCCCAATGTATAGTTTAGAATGGATAGCTTATCAAACCACTGTTAAGCCTGCATCTCAGTACATTTAGTGAACATGCTTTTTGTTGAAAACTATATTTTTTCTTGTGATGTTAGACTAGTCGTAATAATGGATTATCAGTAGAATTTATCTTCTGTCACTGATACAGAAGAATGGCTTCCCATGGGGCAGATTTCTGGTCCCATTTTCGTACAACATCGACACCAACGACTCGTCAA
Source organism: Schistocerca americana (assembly GCF_021461395.2). NCBI lineage: Eukaryota > Metazoa > Arthropoda > Insecta > Orthoptera > Acrididae > Schistocerca > Schistocerca americana. Next base: position 371,058,770 of record NC_060123.1, on the reverse strand, counting down.
TCTACACCGAAATCATCTACTCAGTGCATCTATGCCAACGACACAGCACTGACAGTGCAAGGAGCCGTGCTGGAAGACGTAGAATAGAAGTTGACTACATCGCTGTGTTACATATTCAAAACCACCTAAAACTGAATCCAATTAAGATTCAACTCTGCGCATTTCATTACGGAACAGCGAAGTGATTACGAGACTACGATTCAGATTTGAACAGCGCGGAATCGAACACAATGACATTCAAGGGCACTTAGGAGCGACGTTAGACAAGTTTTGATATTTAAATGCTGCACAAAGTTGTGCACGGAGCAGCATTAACTATAAGCTATATCATAAACCACACACATCTAAAGGCTGACAATTCAACTAAAGACACGGGGATAACAATTACGGGCAAGTTATATTGGAATAATCAGATAGATAATGTTATTTGGAAGGCGAACTAGAAACTACATTTTATCGGTAGAACACTTAGGAGAACAACAAATCCACTAAATAAATTGCCTACACTACGCTTGTCCATCATGTGCAGGAGTATAGCTGTGCGGTATGGGATCCTTGCCAAATAGCATTGACGGGGGTCATCGAAAAGGTTCAAAGAAGTGCAGACCGTTTAATATTTTTGAAAAATAGGGGGGAGTGTCATTATATGATACGCGAGTTGGGTGGCAACCATTAAAAGAAAGGTGTCTATCGTTGCGGCGACATCTTTTCACGGAATTACAATCTGCATCATTTTTGCCGCACACCTTTGGAGGGTGGAACAATAGAGAAATAATGTGTAAATGGTTCGATGAATCCTCTGCCAACCACTTAAGTGTGAGTTGCAGAGTAGTCACGCAGAAGTAGATGTAAGCTAACATAAAATATTGGGGGCTGATGGGTGTCACAATAGCACGCATCGTCTCAGGGCTCATAAAGCCAAAGCCCATCTACAAGATTTTCTCCTTACTGGAAGTAGTGCCACGCCGCGTGCGATGGGAAGTGACACCAACAGCAACGATGCCCATCTTATCTTCAGACATCAACCCCTGCCTGACACACAGGTCAGGTTACACTAGAGAAGTCGCTACACGTATGGTTTCGTGAAACAGAGTGCCTACTTTCTGGCTTATGCCCACCTGTTCCTCACCTGCCATCCAGTACGAAGGGCCTGATGGAAAGGCAACCTCAACGGCGGAGTATTGTAAATCCTCAGTTCCACTAGGTTCAGTATACAGCTTGTGATATGTTCGTCTTAAGAGTCGTCATGAACATTTTTTCTGTGTTCCGACAGATAACTGCAATTTCGTTTTTGCAATATATAACTAGAGTCAGCCCAAACAAATACTTTTCATCACATCTTTCATGCGAGGTCTAGTGTCGACGAAAACCTTCGATTTATTTCCCGTTAAAAACACAATGATTTTTAAAGCTGAATTTTACGTGCGTTCCCATATTAGTCTAGTGCGACATTTGTTTTAGGTGTGTGCACTAACAGGGATAATGGAATACGAAGAATTACCAGTACGCAGACAGCGACTGAGCTGACTGCTACATGCCTGTAGCAGTCAACGCGGGCCAAGAAATTCCTAGAATCAATCAGTCAGGTCAAGTATTTCTCTACACTAAAATAAACAATGTTGATTTTGGAAATAATTCTGCGTAAAAATATACGAATCACTTAGTCTATTTTAACTCAAAAACATTTCTGTGTTCAACGCGTCTACGTAAGTAGTAGGGCAAAGTATGTGTGGCCCTGCTCTGCACTGTTGACAAATTTGAAGACTGCCATAGATGTGGCAATGTCATAGTGACATCATGGCGGGAAGTTAAATTTCGGTGGGAAAATAGGTAAGTGGGACTTCCTCCACTGACCTAACCCCCTCCCTCCCCCTCCCCTCACCACCCAACTCCCCTCTGGACATTGGCAAGAAAAGGACTCAGTCTGTGCTGGGCTGCCAGATAGGATGGATATGTCTTTATTTTTGAATACATTGCTCCCCTCCCTTTCTCTCTCCCATGTGAAAATTGGCAGGAAAAGGACTGTTTGTGCTGGGCTGCCAGGTAGGATGGACGTACGTATGCATTGTTCATTTGAACAATTGGAGTTGTGATAGACAGTACCTTCATCCTGGGTGTTCACCATGAGGTACAGAGTCAAACTGATCGAGTTCACAGCACCACCGCCAGAGGGCGCTGTTGTACCTCCCCCTCTCCTCCCAAATGACATAATAAAAGATGGCGTCCTGGGGCAAAAGTGGCATGAGAAGAACTCAGTCTGTGTCTGGCTGCTGGACTGGGAGAACAGACGTAATTATTTCCTATGTTCAGTGGATGAGATGTCTATACTGGAGAAGGAGGATTATATTAGCTGTAACCATGCATCTGAGGACTGTGCCAATAGCAATGATGTTTGATGTAGACGAATACATTTCATGAAATAATACAGCAGGATGCAGCTACATTACACTTTGCAACACATGCTGATAAACAGTTTTGACAATATGTGGAATATGTGGAATATTTAAACAATTTATGGGATTCAAGGCAGTGTATGGAATATATTTATTTGTTTATTTATGGAATTTTTCAGGAAACTGATCCCGACCCCCACTCCTCCCTCCCCCTCACTGGTACAGGCAGATTGTCGAGTCTGAGTTATTCGAATAGCCCCCTCTCACTCTTGATTGACTACTTAATTAAAATGATCAATCAGTTAACCCCTCCCCCTACGGTAACACCCGCCCCACCCACCACCCCTCTACCCCTCCCCTCCTCTACTTGGAAATAGGTGACTCTGTGGTGCGAAATTAAGGATCCCATGATAGGAAATCGAAGTGTATATTGTTTATTTATAAAAAAAAAACTCAGTTTGCAGGGATTGGATTTCTTTTGCTTATTATTCTCTGCTGTTGGGAAACATGCAGGTCTTGTAAGAAGTAATTAAATCGATCGCTTTTTTTTCATTCCGATCACACAAGGAATTCCATCATGAAACACATATCACGCGTAATTACACTGGTAAAAATCTTTCGATCGCGGAGAATGTGCCATCCACTGGACCACAGAGGCTGCCAGTAGTTGGGGTGCACCGGTGGCACCTGCAAAGCGAAGATGCGGCCATCAGTTGCTGAGCCGAGAGCAGGTGTCCATTCTGGTCCCGCAAGCATGAGGCGGCGGCATCCCTCTGACACCTGAGAAATTCCTGTCGAAACACGTGTTTACCTAGTCACTGAGACTGACGCATAGCCTTTGTACCTGCAGCTCCAGCGCAGGCCTAATTGCCGAGCAAGAGATCTTTGCCTAGCAACTCACCCCCCACCCCCCCGCAAGTGCAGCTAAAAGGTTGACAGCGTTATACTGTCGTCTTATGTCTATGTAAATAACATCCATGTCTCCCTCTGGACCCGCTATAGAAATATTTTGCAATGCTCTCCAGAATAACACAAGATGCATTCTTCCTAGCCATCCTAATGGCAGAGTTCTTCCATTACATATCAGCCCCTTACGGAAATCGTAAAGTGTCGCAGAAATAGTTAACAGTCACTTTTGATGTTATAGGAGCTTTCGTGATGTCTCAGCTTGTCTGCATGGAAATTCTTGTGCTAACAGGACGTTTTACGAAAATAGCCCAGAACAACACATGATGCATTCTTCCTAGCGATCCTAACAGGACAGCCCACCCATCATGTGTTATACTTCCCAGAAATCGTAACATCATGCTTTCAATATATGTCTCAGAAACGTTTCGCTCATGTTCTCACCGCTAAAAGTCTTCATCATGTCTGTGCATACTGGCAAAAAACACATTTAATCATAAAAGCTTTCTTGTTGTTTGGAAAGTGAGCACTGTCTGAACACAGACGGGAAAATCAGAACAATCACACAAACAGAATTCGAAGAACTGTCCTACAGAACAGAAAAATGGCTGGAATTTTCGATGTCCTATAGCTGCTGGTCTGCAGATGTCCTAATGCCACAATGGCAGTTGAGGACCCGCATCCCACCAGAGATGGATGGTCTGCTTCAACTTGTATTTGAACAAATGAACAAAGAATACATCACGTTAATCTCAGAACCTTCCGTAGATACTGTACCTTCATCTTGTTCGAACCAGTCTGTAGAGGCTACTATGTCCCAGGACAAAGGATGTCTTGTGAATGAATGGAGCACTCTGATTGGCTCTTAATGAATTTGCCTGCCAAACTACTGATGCTGTCAGTGAGAGAGCACTGCCCCTTTTCTGTAGACGAGACTTTCAGCGGCAAAACTATCTGTACAGATCGCCATATTGCACTGACAGTTCTACCCTACAAAAATGGTCTACAGATCATGAAATATGGGAAGACACTTCCTCCATTACACTGCTCTGTCACTGACGATGGAAACTTGAATATTTCAGCATGAAACCGATATCCAAGCCGGCTATATATCACCACATACTGTATCGATGTAGTAAAATTCGTATCCTGCACCAAACAAAATCACCACTTGTGCATCTGTGGCTGATGCATAACCAGAGCACCCTCAGTGGACTGAGATCACTCTCCAAACTGTTGTTGGTCCCGGCACGCTTGGTTGCTTGTTTTCTACACCCATATCCAGACTCTGGGTTTACAAGATCATATGTATTTTCATATGGTTTGCCACAATACATACCATTTACACTTCTCAGTGTCAAGCACTTAGCAGTATGCTACCAATCGCTTGCACAGTATAATTTCGAAGATATAGACTGGATATTATTTCTCTAGAAAGCCGAAACTTTAACGAGGTGCAGTTTGCTGTGAACGTATGAGTAAATAGAAACTTGTCCCATCTGCAAAGGTCTATATGTAAAAACTCGAAAAAATAGAGGAAACTGATATTTCCACTCACGAATACCGACGTCGGTGATATAACATATTCCAAAACATCCTTATAATTTACAAAGTTAAGTAAGGTCCTTCTTACGACTAGAGAACCAGCAAATGTGTCTTCCACCCATCTTGCACCTGCTAGATGCACACAACACACACCACAATCGATGTTCCCTCAACCAAATACAGGTGGGAAATGTGCAGAAGCAGACAACTGGACAATTTACGTGGGAAGGAATAATGGTCCAGCGCAAACACACGTTCACATTGAATCTTTTCAGTTGTCCATGGAGAACACAAGCGATCACAAAGGATGTTCAATACATACTGAGCATTATTTCACTACTCAACCATCTAGAGGGCGACACGGTTAGGTCTGCTATATTCCTTCACCTCAACAGGCCTTTCCATTCGGATGGTTCCTGCCATTAGCTGAAAATGTGAATCATTCCCACCACTCGCCAATGCCGCCACTTACTCCTCGCGCACCAGGTAGAATTGTCCCAGGAAACCAGTCACATGTATTTTATCACTGTATTTTCAATTAAATATTACGATCGCGATCTCAATTAGACAACATTCGACAATGAGCGAACTTTCGGAAATACCCCCGGATGACGGCTGTGGCTCTGGAAATAGAAGTATCTATACCATTCTTATGACTTGCCATATTTTTCCAAGTAAAAAAAACTTTCATTCCCGTCAAATCCACACCTTCCGTTACGACAGGACATAGTTATTTTCTTTGCACATGTCAGAACACACACACACTTTATAAGCTTGATGCTCAAGGCGAACCTATCACACATCCTCTGCTACTAAGTATAATACTTCGCCAATAACCGACTGCTGGCGATATGAAAATCAGCGATGGGTGGACATGTCTCATAAGTTAAAAACACGATGGCAACGACTATGTTACTGTCACAAGCGGTCTTGGTTCTACAGGTGCTCACAAGTATCACCAACGATATTCGTGTTAAAAACTATACAAACCTTATAAATCGAGGTTTATTACCTCGAAATGAAGTGGTTTTTCCACACAAATACTGCGACACTGAATATAGATGGTAATCGCTGGAATGTATATTAACAGACCATCTTTGTGGTTGCACGTCGCTGACAGTGTAAGCTTGTAATAAAACCGCAGAATTTAGAGAGTGATTCGGCTAAGGAATGTGGTATATGAAGCAGGTATTTGCAACTCCCTCAAAGCCGTTAGATATTTCACCAGTATTTGTAACGCATTCAATCTCAATGCCACATCACAGGTTCTGCGACATAGCCTCTTGGTTACAGGTAATGGTTGATTCAGAATCATCACATACAGTAAATGGTATTGAGGTCACAAGAAATATATACAGGCTTTTCAGATGTCTAGTGTTACGCTTTCTGGTAGAAATGCTATCTGCGATTTGGAATCAAGTCTTTCCATTCAACCACATACCTGCATTCGATCCTATGGAGAAGTCTTTTAATGATTACAGCCACTAGTGAATCATATTTGTGGCACGCTCATATCTCAAAATGAGTCACCTTTTTCGAACCTATGTGCTACAGTAAAACTCCAACGTGGTTTTAGATAGTCTCTATGCATCTTCCAACTGCACCTAAGACTCTGCCCTGCCATCCCTGCAGATTTTCGTGTATGATCATTCCAGTTTAAGTCGGAACTGACCAGAAGTTGGAGAAAGCTATATCTACAACATTCTGTAGCCCATGCAGAAAGAGGCTAAGCTGAGTTAGTGCGACAGGACCATATTTTGACCATTCAATGGAAATAGGAACATGTTGCCGTATCTCTGCCAACCGTGGATGATGTGTAAGGTCAACGCCAAATAAAGCCCACTCCTGCAACACGAGGTAGTATAAAGACAGTACGAACAGCTGCAGTGCTGTTTCTTATTGGGGGAATTAGGAAGACACAACATCATACAGGTACTGTAGTCTGAAGCAGATCCACATCCCTTAGGGTCCATTCCTGTCTATCACCCCAACATTCTATTATCGTTATTCTGTACCATCCAAAAGAGAAAAATTACGAAATATAAAGGCTCCACAAACTTCATCTGACAGAGAACTCACTAAGATTTTTACCAGATCTCTCTCTCTCTCTTCAGATGCATGAAAACAAATACCGTCTGCATGCCAGCATGGAGCACGTGCAACGATCCTATTAAATGTACAGGTATTGATCCACTGGAGCAGGTGGCCAGTGATCGAAGTAGCTTGCACACACCATTGTAAAGTGTCAACGCCCGTACTGTAGGAGGAGGATGACAGTATCCCACAGACAGTACCAACAGTCGAAAGAGAGGCTCTCTGTATTGTTGTTTGAAACATTGTTTTTTTTCTGCTGTAACACGCTTTGTACATTGCCATGCATTTTCTTTTTTTTCGCCACAACTTCGATGTCTTTGTCAGGTTCTAAACTGACATTAACACTTTCTGATCCATTGGCTCTCACAGAAAACTGGACATTGTACAGTGTAAATCATGCTGTTGCTGCTGCTACAACAACACACTCACACACACACACACACACACACACACACACACACACACACACACTCTCACACACTCACATTCGATGGTTTTAAATAAAATACAGTCACAACATAAGGAAACTGGAAGAGCTTTGCGGTGTTGTGGGGCGTTTACAAACTGCTGTCCGGAGGAGATTGACAGCTTCTATATTTAAACTCATCTGTTACAGTGATGGGATAGCTGATGGCTCTGCGTTCCGTTTCAACTCCTTCCTCTTTTTGCAGTCATTTAGGCGATCATTGTTTCGGTCTAGCTTTCCCCAGAAGGTGTTGCGAATGTAGATAGATAACTGTGCAATACGTCCATTCATTGTTAATTCTCGAAGATATACGTCATCGAAGTATACCAGACAGCGATCTATTCGTACATATTCCTAGCACCTTGAGCTTAGTGCGTAATTTACGATCTTTCTTTATGTGGCTGGGAGTTACAGGGCATTCTTCTATTCTTAGGATAGTTAGAGACTGAAAGATCCCCTCGCATTGACTTTCACCAACCCGCCCTGCAGCACCGTTACCGATTTAATCTGCAGCTGAGCATAAGTATATTCCACGTCTCGTGAACGAATGGAGCTTGCCGAGTCCGTAACTGCTGTCCCGCACCAATTCAAGTGCACAAGATTTCTCCAGATGCACGCATGTCGAGAAGGTTAGCACCCCTGATCGGTGTATATTAGTAGATATGAAAGTGTTGTGATGTAATAGCAGACAATTAACAACAAACCTCTCAGTCATCAGAGAACCTCAATCTCATGTGTGATGAAACGTGACCATTCTGCTTCGACACATTCCTCTAAACGAACGAAGATTTATGCGATGTACTCCAGCCCCCTTCGCATCTTGGGTATAAAATCGAGACTTCAGAACTAAGGTGATTCTAAGTTAGCGACAGGTGTTTGTGAGGCACTGTAGTCCCTGTATATACATCTGCTTGACAGATGTCCTGTTTTCAGAGTCAGTGGCGGCACGACGTGTAATTTCGCATGTCAAACGAAGCTGCTGCACGTTTATCCGTTTCCTTGTAAGAGGTTTTCTCCGTTACTAACGATCATTTTGTGTAGGATTGATGCGGGAATAGTATAATTTCTGTACTGAGATCGGATGTGAGCAGTGGGCTCTATACGTCTCTGGAAAGCTATATTGTGCATATATCACACATAATCGTGTTTTAAGGAAGTAGTTTTTTTTCATTTTACAGTTTGTAGCCATAGTTTATCGTAGTCAAACCTTCAGAAGGACGTATGCCATGCATTGGAAATGTATTTCTTACATTGGAATATTACAGCATTGCATTCCACACGCCTAATAGGTCAGAAACTGAAGCGATCTAACATTATAGCCTGTTATAGGTGCAGAACCGTATAGCCTTATGAGTGCCTGTGTTTATGTTCTCTCTTACCAATACCTTCCTGGTACTGGTCCCAGACACTAGAACAATTTGTAGTATTGATTGCGTAGTTGATTTATGTAAAATGCTTCCAACTCCATCCGTCTGGAGCTCCATCCTGCATAAAATCCACCCGTTTCTTCTTAACTGTCTGCTATTACATCACAACGCTTTCATATATACTACTATACACCGATAAGGGGTGCTAACCTTCTCGACATGCGTGCATCTGGAGAAATCTTGTGCACTTGAATGGGTACGGGACAGCAGTTACGGACTCGGCAAGCTCCATTCGTTCACGAGACGTGGAATGTAACGGTCTACTTATGGTCAGCTGCAGATTAAATCGGTAACGGTGCTACAGGGCGGGTTGGTCAAAGATGGTGTAAGGGTATCTTTCGGTCTCTAAGAATGGGAGAATGCCCTGTGACTCCCATCCACATAGAGAAAGATCGTAGATTACGCACTATGTTCGAGGTGCTACGAACACGTACGAATAGATCGCTGTCTGATATACTTCGATTATGTGTATGTTCGAGAATTAACAATGTATGGCCGTAGTGCACAAGACACCCTTTGTGCAGGGCATAGGAGCCTCTACAGACTGGTTCGAACAAGGTGGGGGTGAGGCTAGAGGGGGGGGGGGGGGGAAGTATCTACGGAAAGTTCTGTGACATCTGAGAGTCATGTGATGTCTTCTTTGTTTGAGTTTACAGAAACAAGTCGATGCAGACCCTCCTCACCCACCAATGTGGCTTTAGAGCAGCAGCTGTAGGACATCGAAAATTCACCGAAAATTCCAGCCATTTTTCTCATCTGTAGGACAGTACTTCGAATTCTGTTTGTGCACCTGTTCTGATTTTCACGTCTGTGCTTAGACACCAGTGTCTGCTTCGAGAAGTGAGGAAAATAACGTCCCTGACTCCAGCAGCAGCAAATATAAACCAAGTCCACTCACGTTTCAGAAATGTGATGAACACCACAGCTGCATTAGGAATCAGGATTTATTTTCTCTCTGGCAGTGGCTTCAAACAAGTAGCTAAACCTCGGAAAGTGGTAAGTATTCTGTTTTTAGAGTTACAGGGAGATATTTATTTCGACTTCCAAATATCGTCGATTTGGCATGTAAAATCAGATATTACAGCTGATATCAGTTTCGGAATCTGCTTCCCACAAGAGTGCGCGAAATGTTTCTGATAGGTTTCGCAAGTGTGTCACGAGCTTTTTAGAGTCCTCGTTCAAGTGTAATGGTGGTGGTATTCCTCGGAATAAAACATAAATTCTCTGAACATTCTCACGTCAACTGAAAAGCTCTTTCTTTTTCTTTTGCAGTGGTACATTTAGATCCTGTGGAATTTTCGAGTTATGTATGTGACAATATTGCACGACACCTGACGTTATAACCCCCAAAGCAGTTCCTGTTCAACGACAAAGGGTATCCCTGCGCCAGGGATGGGAAGGAAGAGGAAGCCTCGGGTATTTCCAGCGTGACAGGAAGTATGTGACCGTTCCTGTGGCTACCACATCGCCATTCTATAATGTAGCACGGAAACTCTTGGGTCAGGGAGCCCAGCATGTCGTCTCTCTTCCAGAGGAGGACAGAGATTCTGGGCTGAACATGTTGCCTTTTGTGCTTTGGAAGACTGACTCACTGGACTTTTATTGAATGATCTACAGTTACAGAACACTCATTTATCAGCATCCATTGCAAAGTAATGTAGCCGCATTCTGCTGCATTATTTCATGGAATATATTCGTCTTCACCAAACACCAACGCTACTGGGACAGTCCTTAGGTGCATGGTTACAGCTAATATACTCATCCTTCTCCAGCACAGATATCTCATCCATGGAACACAGTAAACAGTTACTTCAGTCCTCCCAGGGTAGCAATTAGACACAGAGTGAGTCCTTTTCCCACCATTTTTCCCCAGACTGTCACTGGAGGGGAGAGGAGGGGTGGATGGCAGCGCCCTCTGGCTGTGGTGCTGTGAACAAGGTCAGCTGGATTCTGGTCCTCATGCTGAACACACTGGATGGACCTACTGCTGTCTACCACAACTGAAATTGTTTAAATGAACAATGCATACTTATGTCCATCCTATCTGGCAGCCCATCACAGACTGAGTACTTTTCCAGTCAATTTCCAGATGGGGGAGTAGAGAGAAGGGGGAAGGGAGGGGGGAAAGGGGGAAGGGGAGGTGAGTTAAGTTGGTAGAGGTAGTGCAATTGACCTATTTGTCTATCAAAATTTGAACGTCCCTCCATGACATCATTCCGACGTTGCCACACCTAGGGCCGCCATCTTGGATCCGCCATATTGAATAAATTTGGCAACAATTCAGAACGATGCCAAACATACTTTGCCCTACTACTTATGTTATCATAAAGAAAAGACAGTTAATACATGCGGTTCAATATCGTGGAATGGTTATTTGTAGCTGAATTTGGAATAGTTCTCATTTACAGGTATGTTCAAAGAAGATATGCGCAAAACATTGAAAGCTAAGATTGGTAGCTACCGAAAACGAGTGAATATTACTACAAAATCATAAACAGTCTTTCGATATATCATCTAAACAGCTACTCCTGTCAGCTATCGACCCGAGAGTCTTTTTACATGAAAGTACTCCAGTTAGAAATGCTAAAATGGGTTGGAAATGCATTTAAAATATAATGTTGTACCTCTTCGAAGAGCTATCAACGTCATTCATCTGTAAAACTACGTGTGCAGCCGCTAGCCCATCTGGAGGTCGGTGTACTAGCCCCACCGCGCGGTAGCTGCACAGACAGTACGAGCGTGACCGCCGGTGTGCGGTAGTGAAATACAGCTGGCGCCTAGGCCGACGAGAAATGAAAATAGGCCCCCTACCTCCACCCCCTCCCCACCCCCCCGCAGAATTGAAATTTTGAAGTCGCATTACTTGGCCTGTCCACCACACTTCGCGAGCTTTCGGCGCTGTGCAGGGCCCATGGGAAATTAATATGTATCCGCTAAAGGTCTTACCTTTGTCGTGTGCTACTGAAAGCATGCGTTTAAACAATTAGCCAAGAGATAGTGCAGGCATGAGCACCCCAAAAAACGCGGGGTCAGAACACTTTCGTGGAGTGACACTTGCACGGAGCCTGGGGCTCTTGCCGGGTAACCGGATTTTCACTGGTACAGGCACACTAAGAAGTCGAGCAGTTCAGCACAGCTGCTCGTGCGAGCTGGTTCGCGCTCTAACCCCAGCGGTGAGCAACCACATATCGCTTCAGGATGGCTCATTAACGCGTTTCGTGGCACATTTATTTTTAAGACTGTTGTATTAATGAGAACTGACAATGAAATTCACAGTCTCTTTGAATATTTTGATGTTGCAAGGAATGGGGTGCAGCTAAGTAAGGAATATGATACTTCTTACGACTGTTGCAGCCTTATGATGACTGCTGTTTTAGGACGAAATTTAAATTGATGAATTTATATTTCGTTACCATTTTATTTAAACGTTAAACATCAAAACAGAGAATGTCAGTGAATATTACTTTATGCTTTCCACTAAGGATCAATGTCTGGTAACACTTTTATATTAATGGTAATTCGAAGACAAGCTCTTAAGTTGAAGTCTGCCAGTCAGCCACTGTGGGTGGATTTGATTCTCTTCACTGTGAAAAGAAGCAGCGTGTACACGTAAGTCTAAACATCGGTATAATCGTAGCTGCAGACTAGTAAAGTCGTGAAAATATACAGTCAGGAAGCAGAAGTCTATGAGGCTAATATTTCTACGAAACTAATCACGCAAACGTCAAACAGTAGATGTATAAGTTCTAACTGTAGCCAAGTTTCTCACTGTCAACATAACCTGGAAGTCTCTGAAACTGCGCAACCATTTGCAAACTGAAAAGTAATTTGGTAACTTGAGCTAACTGCAGATTCACTCGTTGAGTGTTCCTCCTGAAAATTAAAATGTATTTTCTTAGTGAAAATGATGGGACAATTATTGAGGCTTCTATTTCTCTGCTCCCTTATGATGAATACTTTACGGGAAAACTGAAGCGAAACAATCCTTGAGGAGGGTATGTGACTATAAGTCAATGCCTGTTTGCTTGAAGCTTGTTGGTTGTACTGAACAGGACTTCAATGTATTCCCTAAATTTATATTTACACAGTCAATAGACAAAGCAATTGATTTCCAACGACTGGCTGCCAGTTATTGCGCTTCAGTTTTCCTGGAAATCTTGCAACTTGTTTTTCCCACTCTGAGTTTATGACAAGTTCGGAGTAAATATGGCTCCATTTCATGGTGACAGAAATCAAAAAATTCTAAATAGTCTGCTCCCTGTCTTCCTCAAGAACACTGTGAACAGATTATTCGGAAAATTCAAGAGAAAGGATCCCCTGATCTTGAAATTACAAGAAGAAGCCTCATATAAGCAGGAAGGGCAAATGTTATGGCGTCGGTGAATTTTAATGAGTATGTGTCTTGTAGTAACATTCATTTTTTAATAAAATGTTGAAATCCATTTTACCATATGTTTGTTTTTCTACGCTCAGTGCCAACTTTTTTGTCATATATATTAACCAGTCTGAATGAAATGTTTGCAGGGAGTATTATTGATGCGTTTGCATACTTCTATGCATTAATATTATCGAAAATGTAATTCGTTTATTTTATCATCACATTTATGTACTGTTAATTAAAGAAAATTTAAGGCTGAAATTTTAAATAAAAGCTGAAACAAATTATTATTAGTTGTCATGAAATGAATACACAAAACCGTTGAACTATATCTTGTGAATGTACGTACAAAATATGGCACGTGAAAATTGTGGTGCGCGTATCAAAAGTTAATTTTCAATAATACCACTACAATCACATTAAAAATTCAAAATTTGAAAACCAATGAAGTTACGGACTTAAAAACTTTGCTATTGATACATCTTTACATAATACAAACGATTTTAAAATTTGGTTGTTCCGGCAAAGTAGAAGGAAAGTTAAACTTTGGACGGAATCTCCCCTTAAGCAATGCGCCATATGTACCGTACGTTCGTACCTAAGGCTACGCCAAACCTACTTACGTTCACTCCTCTGAACGCAGCACGTTGTCTGCACTTCTCCTGCGCTACCAGACGGCCGTGCTGGGCTACGATACGACCCCTGAAGCGCCTAGAACCGCTCGCCCACTCCGGCCGGCCACAAACATTGATTAAAACGATAATTGCAACCAATAGTCAGTGTTCCAGGAAACAAAATGTTTGCTGTTTGGACGACGGCAATTTAGAAGTTCATCAACAGATGTGCAGGGTTCCATCCAGGCCCGTTAGTTTTAATAGCTTTAAAAATGTTCATATGTTTCTCGCTTTTTATTTGCCAGCAAAGCGGAAACATCTGGAATGATGTCTGTTGCCTCCCAAGAACTACTGATGTTGGCGGAAAGTATAAACAACTGTCCAAGCTGCTTACTCGAACTGTTGAACGTTCCTTCCAGAAAGAATGACTCGCAGTTTGATAAACACGCATTTCCCCTTTCGCTGGCAAATACCAATATTCTTCATACAATGTAAGCTTTCACGGTCGGTATTGTCTTCACTTAAAACTTCCGGGCTGATAGGCCGGAAGTTTTAAGTGAAGACCGATATTCTTCGTTTGGTCCCCTGTTGTCATCTGCAGGCAAAAAATTGCTACCATCATTTATCACTAAATTATTTCCTTGGAAAAATAGTCCTCCAGAATCGCTTAGATGTTGTGTAGTTCTCATATATTTTCGTCTAAAGCGATGTGGAGGTTGTTTCGCACTTCTGCTTGATGGTAACGATGTTACTAAGTCGTAGCCTCGATGAAGAGGTACCCTATTCTTCAATGTAAACTGATGAAACTGTAGCGTCTGTTTCTTTCGCCGGCTTCTTTGCGCTGACAAAATGTTTTCACACTGCATTTGCTGCTTCATCTGAAATGCAAACTGTCTACCTTCCCCTAAAACTGTGTTTTTTGTGGATAGTCTTCCTTTGCATTTATTCTTTTTAAGGTTTACATAACGCCAGCAAGTCACTTCTTGTTTCTTTGTACAGTCCACTATTTATTGATGCCCTTTGTTAATCAGTAAAGGCTTCCCTTTGGTGGTCTCGGTGAACTCATTTATCTCAGCCCAAAAACACGGAACACTACTTGCCTATCAGAGAAAACTGTAGTACTGAACTCTGGGAGAAAGCCATGCACACTACGAACTTGCACAGGGACGGGGAAATATGTGCAGGAAATGGGCTTTGGCCATCTCCAGATTAGGTCACAGTTAGCGGTGGACAGGTTGGTGTATCCTACTTCAGGAACACCCTGTCCACTGCCTACTCTGTCCTCGACTCCGTGCAAATGTCAACACATTCCCTCTCCGTACAAGTATCACTGAGTGCAAGTGTTACAAACTCAAAACGCCTGAACAGTTTCTTCTCTGACTGCCATAAACAGTAGGTTTCGGTCACAGCCCCAGCAGTGCGTTCGCCGCACCTGAAGATGTCGTTCAGTTGTGCCGACAAAATATTGTAGAATTTTTATAACAACGTCCGACGTTTCGCTCGAGAACCATATTTACAACTAGACCGCAGGAGAAGCCTTCTGCAACACACCGTCTGAAATCGTTCCTCGCTCATCTCCGAAGACAGCTGCTAGCACTCATGATACTGCAGTGTCACAAGCTGTGACGTACGCACCTCGTGGTGCTGACATCTGACTTGAGTAGGCTGAGGCCAATTAATACTGTGAACGTTGTGAACCTGCTCCACGGAAATATGCATCGAATTTATGCACTGTATAATGAGGCGGCAATTGGAGTGGAGGACGAGTCGTTTGGATGCATGTTGTGTCACATCATAATGCAGACATACTACGGGGATTTAACAGAAATATGTACTGACACATTGGATAGCAATAGTGACTGTGAGTCTGATGGCGGAGAAGAAACTGCACATGGATACAAGAGTTCCAACAGATCTGGAACGTCGTCGCCAGCAAATGAAGGAACTGCAAGTCTTAAGTGAATATGCACATGGCTCCACCCTCTTCCCAAAATATAACGATCCAGTGTACTGATGATCGAAAATTGGTCAATATTTATGAGGATGATTTTAATTACGATTACCATTGGTATAGAATACTTATGAATCATTATAGCGGTATCTGTTAGAAAGCCAACTGCAAGATGATTTTAGTTAGTTAGTTAGTTCGTTGCGTGTTCCGTTGATCAATCACACGGTACGGTAGCCGTTATGATGTGGAAGGTGTCAAGTGCACAAGAAATGTACATATGGAACAAGATTTTTTAATATATGTATATTACAGTACAGTGTTAAAGGTTAATATGTCTATTATTTACCCCATTCCCTTAAATGGCACAACATGTATGTATTATATTTATAAATTTATTTATTCCTATTCAAGAATATATCTGTGGTATAGAAGGAGTTGTCAAGCAGATATGATTTCAGTTTATTTTTGAAGCTATTACTGCTGTCTGTCAGACATTTTATTTCATATGGTAATTTGTCAAAAATTTTTATAGCAGCTTATTTTACCGCTTTCTGTGCCAAAAATAGGTTGAGTAAAGGATAATGTAAGTATTTTTTTCTCGTATTATAATCATGAATGTCACTGTTGTTTTTAAACTGGTCCATGTTGTTGAGAACAAATTTCATTAGTGAGTAAATTTACTGTGAGGCTGTTGTAAGTATTCCCAATCTTTTAAAAAGATGCCTATAAGATGTGCGACTATGAACCCCACACATTATTGTAACCACTTTCTTTTGGGCAGTGAATACTTTTTGTCTAAGTGTTGAGTTACCCCAAAATATTATTCTGTATGATATCAGAAAGTGAAAGCATGCAAAGTATGTTAGCTTACTGATTTCTATATCCTCAAAATTGGCAATTATTCTGATTGCAAAAGTTACTGAACCTAGTCGCTTTAAAAGATCCAAAATATTTATTTTCCAATCAAGATTCTCATCTGTATGTACACCCAAAAACTTAGTATGTTCTAACCTGTCTACTGACTTCTGTTGATGTGTTATATTTATTGAAGGAACTGTACTTTTTGCAGCATAAAATTGGATTTACTGTGTTTTTTCAAAGTTTAAAGCAAGCCTATTTGCAGAAAACCAATTAATGGCTTTTCAAAAGACCTTATTTGTATCATTTTCACTTGGAATTTCTTTTAATGGATTAATAATGATGCTTGTATCATCAGCAAACTGTTCAGTTCGGCTTCTTGTTTCAAGTAAGAAGGGAGGTCGTTCACATATATCAAGAACAGAAGGGGTCCCATGATTGAACCCTGTGGAACACCATTTATACCATAGAATTGCAATTTCTGTAACATAATGTCATGATTCACACAATCAAATGCTTTGGAGAAATCACAGAAAATTCCTATTTTTAAGGATGATTTTAATTACGATTACCATTTGTACAGAAAACTTATAAATCGTTATAGCTGTATCCGTTAGAAAGCCAACTGCAAAATGATTTTAAATTATGTGACGTGCAAGAGACAAGATGCAGGCAACTTCAGGAGAAACAAAACATTAAAATTGAAAGCTGTAAAAAACTTTTTCAGAGCACAGTCTGACAAACCCAGAGACTATGGATCAATAGATGACTATTGCCACGTTCAAGCGTGGGATCTGGAAACTAGTAGGGAAGTTTCTCTGGAATTTGGAAGATTCTTTGCATTTTGTCAGTGGGTTCAAAGAAGAATATAATGTTTCGTCCAGATATACCACTACGATTATGGCACGCAAAGAAACTGAAGAGGACCAACTTATTACAAAGAGAGCAGAAACATTTGTCGCAGACGTAAACGCTTTCATTACAGCCAAGAACATTGTTAAGGCACACTTGTGGAATAGTGACCAGAGCCAATTTTTTTATGAACTGTCGTCTTCTTCAGCACTATCATACGAGGGGTGAAAAATCAACAGCTGGTGTGGTACAAACTGTTCTTAGCACGCAGTTGCACAATAGATGTGGGTGTGTCGATAGATGGTAGATTAGGAAACAAGCTTTCCATTTGTTTGCAGGTTGCAAAGAAACTAGCAGCAATGTGTCCACAGAACGTATATACTGTAGCTCGTGAAAGTGGAAAAATGACCAAAGAGCACGTGAAAAGGTTTTTCATTTCAGTTCTTTGTGAATATGTTGGTGAGGAAAGTTTATTACCTTGTGATTCACGGTCAGTGCACAAGGACTACAATCTGGTAGAAGAATGTCTTTCCTACACGAATAGAACGTTACAGAAACTATCACCAAAGACAACTAAATACAGTTTCCTCTGGCTGTATATTTCTTTAGACAGTACAAACTTTACTGCAGACGTCTTGTTGATTTTGTACGCTTTCAAATTGACAAACACTGATCACATTACATGATCGATAGTTAATCATCCGCCTTCAGTTATCTGCAACCAACTTTCTGCACCGATATACAGATCTGTGTTAACACAGGGCTGCAAAGATCCGGATACGATGATCATATTCCTGTCGCATTATTGGATAGTGTGGTTGCTGTGGCTTTTGATGTTGGACTACTGCCGTGCGGATACAACTGAGACAATGCACCATGTCCACGTGTTACCCTTGTCAAGTATGCACACTGTTCCGTTCCACTGTATTTTACTCACTGAATTGAAACTCTACATTTGGCCTTTGACTAAGAATAAAGGAAGAACGTTCCACAACATATCTTCTAGTTTCTAGTTTTGTTCTTCCCGCGAACCATACGCGACTGGAACAGGAAAGGGAGGTAATGACAGTGGCACGTAAAGTGCCCTCCGCCACACACCGTTGGGTGGCTTGCGGAGTATAAATGTAGATGTAGATGTAGAAAATACGGCCACGCATATATTATATTGTTTAGAGCAACGGTCGTGTAGCTTTTTGCCAGATAATACCTCATTTATGTCTTTTGTGGATCTGCTGGTCATGCCTGTCTGTTACAAGGTATCACCTCATCCGTGACTTGTATTTCTCTAGACTTTAGATTCTTTATCCTTCAAACATAGATTGTACACGAATGTGGATTTTTACAGGTAAATAACCCTGATGGTTGGTAGAACAGGTACAGCTTCGTATTGTGAACGCAATTGTACTCGGTTTTAGCCGTTAGAGCTGGGGTACTTCCCTTGTATGAGTGAGAGTGAACGGTTAATATTTCTTGTGTCAGATCAGAGGCGCAAGAGGTTACGTACATGTGATACTTCCTGCCATAAAATACGTATCAGTTATCACTGAAATGAAACACAGCATTAAGGGGGTAGTCCCGTTTGAAAATTTCAAGAAATCGATTTTTTTATTTTGGCTTAGAATGTTCTCTAGGATATCTGCTTTTTTGTAGCATTCATCCCAATTTCGACAGAAATTCTGTTATCAAGTTACAAGGCCAGCCGAAGTGGCCGTGCGGTTAAAGGTGCTGAAGCCTGGAACCGCAAGACCGCTACGGTCGCAGGTTCGAATCCTGCCTCGGGCATGGATGTTTGTGATGTCCTTAGGTTAGTTAGGTTTAACTAGTTCTAAGTTCTAGGGGACTAATGACCTCAGCAGTTGAGTCCCATAGTGCTCAGAGCCAACAAGTTACAAGGCAATATGTGAAAACGCGTCTCCGAAAACCATTCACAGTGGGAAAAAATGTCGACATCGTGGCCAGTGGGGCATGTAATCTCAACGATGGCCTAAAAGGTATTAGAAACATTATGAACGTGCTCGAATTTGAGGTCGGACTAGCCTGTAACAACTTCTGCGCAAAAGCGGACGAAAAGTTTAACGACTTAGCAGATCATCGGACGGTAGAAGCCGCGAAATAGGCCCGCAGTACCGCCATGGTCACGAAGAAGATGGAGGAGGACCGCCTTTTCAGTCTGAAAGAATTGCTGTATGGTCCAGGGATCGTTGACTAGAGGTATGCTTAATTACAAGAAATGTAATATAAAACTTTAAACGCTTTTTTCCCGAAGTAGTATTTTTCAAATTGGCGGGAAACGTAACCTGAGAACGGTACATACTGTTTTGATCGGAATTTGACACTGAAACCTGGTTTGTAGGTACTCAGAGAGCGCACCGGAAAAGGTTACGATTGTGGATGGAGCCGTAAACAGTTACTGTGAGTTGCACAATGAAACACACAACTTTATTTTCCTAAGAACCACTTATTTACACATTGCTTTAAAAGCTCACAATTAGAAAATACGACTGAAGGCCTAGTTAAAGAAAACTTGAGATGCTTTCTGGGCTGAAGGCCCAAAACCACATCAAAAGCACGAACGGCTGAAGGCCTGGCTTAGAAATCAATAGCAATTAAAAATAGAAGGGAATTTTTTTAAAAAAAAAAACAAACATGCATTGAAAACAATCAACGGCTGAAGGCCTACACTACACTTCTGAAGGACAACTATAATTAAAACACATTAATAAATAATTTTTTCTAAGCAAGAAATTTCTTTTTAATCTTACAACAGAATGACTGATAGCCTAATTAATGAAATATTAACTTATTGCATGGCTGAAGGCCACAAACAAATCTGAAACAACGGCTGAAGGCCTGAACAACAAGTCAGACAAACAGTTTAAAATAAACCCCTTCCTTCTTATAAAAAATTTTCCTTTAAAGAATACACGTGACTGAAGGTCTTATTAAAAGGGGTTCATGTAAATCATTGGCTGAAGGCCACACATAACAGATCAAACAACTAATGGCTTCGATCCTGGATTACAAACAATTTCAGATAGAACAAATTTTAAGGAAAAAATAATTTAAAAAAAAATAAAATCAGTCTTCAAAGTTTTTATTTAACACAGCTGGAGACCTTTATGTAAAATTTAAAAAGAACTGAATTACTACATGACCGAAGGCCTTGCACAATACCTCAAACTAGAATGAAAATCACAATCTAAAACAAACAGAACAAGTGGTGCTCATAAG
The DNA here is from genome assembly GCF_021461395.2 of Schistocerca americana. Classification (NCBI taxonomy): domain Eukaryota; kingdom Metazoa; phylum Arthropoda; class Insecta; order Orthoptera; family Acrididae; genus Schistocerca; species Schistocerca americana. The sequence goes on along the minus strand of NC_060123.1, from coordinate 371,038,055 downwards.
TGTTCCAAGGGTCGGCTGAGAAGGTAGCTCAAAGGTAAGGTGAGGTGAGACAGGCAGCCAAGAGATGGCAACCCAAACTAGGGACAGCCCAAGGACTGCCCACAATTTAACCAATTCCCTTCTGTCCGACCAACGGCACAACGATGGAAAATATCGGCAGAGGACAAGGATACGAACAGCACTACGTCTTCAGAAATTGGCATCTAAAAACAGCCAAGGGAACAATAACCACTCTAAGCAAAATATGAACCAAACAACTTAAAAGGCTGTCGAAATACATGCCGTGCCAGACAGCATCAACACGACGAGGAAAGGCACACTGCTGGAAAACTACGCTATGACCAGGGCAGGTAACTGGAGCGTTAATGGCCACAGGGCAGAAAATACCACTGTTGCACTTCACTGGCAAGTAACAGTCAATTTAATAAATAATCACAAAATAGGAAGACAGCTGCAAGATTTCGCCAACCCCAACGTATATGTTGCTGCTAGCCCAAATGGCCCAGGGAGCAACAACCCACAAATGAATGAAGCTATCTCACAATAGTTGAGGTTTCATAACAGGTTAATTGATCACTCAACTTCAGCGTCCAGTTTCGGTGGGCAACGAAATTTGTCGCTCTCGCAGCTAGCGCCCCCCGATCCAACAGCGCGTGCATGTCGCCAGTGGTCCCGGCCTGGCCTCGCAACACTGAGACTTCCTCGCTTCTCCGTCCCAACCGACTGTCCACCACACACCACGACACCCAGAAATACTAGCTGTCACACCAAAGATAGTACGACAGTACTAGTGTCGATAATCGCTGCTGCTGCCACTCAAGGAGGCAAGCCAGTAACTTTGTTACGCCAGTAAGTAAGAAAGAAACAAGACGCCACTCGATGTGACAAAATGCCTAAGAACAAACGCCTTGAAAGTGAGCCGCACAAGGCTCTGACACCAGCATTCTAAACTGAATTCTCTATCAGCGTACGTAAGCGTTTCGCAATATCTTCAAACGTCCACTTTTAGTGCAAGCTTTTGTCTCGATTTTTGGGCGAAGAAAATGACATTTGTTTCAACATGTCACCATGTTATTAGAAATCAATATTTTTAATTTATCCTATGCATGCAACAGAACATATACTGCAAATGACTTACACATGATCATTTTGTTACATGTGAGACAGGAGGACTTCTGGAATTCCTGCTGATGACCAGAGTCTCTTGTGCAAGTGGTCCTTCCATGTGGAGCAGCAGCCACAGGGTGCGTCCAATGTGGACACAAAAATGATTTCGCAAAGACAAAAGCGTGAGGGATAACACTAGGTCATCAGATTTAGCATTACTTTTCATTTTATTTGAAGAAAAATCACAAAAATCACCTATTTTTCCAGCGTTCAAAGACGGCTACTCTCTTAAACAATGACGACAGTAGCACACTGCGTTACAATATCATTTGGTCGTCAAAGTTAGCAGCGAGGAGAATCACCATATTAGCAACTTGAATTCCAGCCACCTCTATCGATTCAGTACTAGGGAAATATAAAGGCAAGAAAATGGGATGCACTATACTGGGATTGAAGAAGCGAACTGCACTGAGGCATATATCAAAGGTGAACCACCTTATTAATTACACGTAACTAGAAACAACAGTTTCAAATCACATTTCATTCTGCTTATAAGGCACATACAGTTTAAAAGGTAAACTAGTTTTGAGGCATGGCTGGCTCGTGTTATGCTTTGCATTAAACCTTGTTTGCTGTTCTGTGATTAGTCTCCCGCAGTTATCGCGATTATGCTGTTATCCTCTCTCTCTGTGAGGGGCAGCAGCAGCGTGTATCGATATTCGCACCCTTGTACTATCTTTGTCCTCGCGCTTATGGGTTCTGGCTATGCCATGTGTGGGCAGTTGGTCGGTTGGCGTGGAGCAGTGAGGAAGTCTCCGTGGAGCGTGTCTGGCAGGGGCTGATGGCGGCGTCCACGCGTGGTCGGAGTGTGAGGGGCTGTTCCCATTGCTACGAGGTCCGTGGCTCACCGGTCCCGGACATGAAAGTTGAGTCTTTACTTAATCTACCAGCCAGCCACAACTGTTCACATTGTGTCGTTTGAATTTCATCCTGGGCTGTTGGGACATTATCGTGATGTGTGTTTTCAAGTTGCCGAAATTCTAGCCGCCCTCCTGTGGAGTTTAACTTGATTATTTTTGAACTGAAGTGCACCAGCGGAATCTTCTGCCTTGTGGCCGTTAACGTCCCTGTTACCTACCCTGGCCGTTCAGTGTATTTTCCTCGTCGTGTTGTGGCTGTCCAGTATGGCGTGTAGTTTGACAGCTGAATGTGTAATTCGGAGTGGGCGCCGATACCTTCCACGTTGTTCCATTGAACTCTCCGTTGTGTGCTGGTCGGGTGGAGCGGAAGTCATCCTGTCGCTTGGTCCATTGACTGGTTGTCGGTTGGGTTGCTGTCGGATTGAGAATTGTTGGGTCGACTGCCTGTCTCACCTAAGCGAGCATTAGTGTTTGGATTCTTGGCTGACTCTTGGAAACTTCTGAGCGCCGTTTGATGTGCTGCCTTTCTTATTTGTCATTGTTGTTTGTTTATGTAAGGCTTCTAGCCGATTTTAAATTAAAGTTGTTTTGCCCGTAAGGCGTGAGATTGTTTGGGCCTTCAGCCTGATTTAAAGAAATTTTAGGATAACGTCTTCTGCCTTTTAAAATTCAAATTCCTGTTTTGAACTTTAAGTTATTGGGCTTCATCCGATTATAAGTTAAAGTTGTTTTGCACTTAGGGCGTGGGATTGTTTGGGGCTTCAGCCTAATTTAGAGAACTGTCTTAAGATGAGGCCTTCTGCCTTTTAAAATTAAAATTCCTGTTTTTGAGTCTTAAGTGATTGGCTTTCAGCCGGTTTGAAATTAAAGTTGTTTTGCGCTTGAGGCGTGAGATTTAATGGCGCATTTAGCCGGGAATTAAGTTCTAAAATTAGTGTTTGACTTGTTCTGTTTTAATGTTCTCTTTATTCTTGTAATGTTTATCAAATGAATAAAGTAGAATGTTTGAGCACAACTGACAGCCACTCATTTTGGCCCCTTTCCACAAATTGAACTATCTGTCCTGCCCTGCGGGTATAGCAGGGGGTTTCAAGTTCCCTGACAAAAATATAGCTTAATGATTGACATTCGGCTACAATCGGTGCAAACCCACATAGAAATGTTTTATTGCTTATGAAATGTACGTGCATACATGAGTTTCAGGGTAGTACCATGACACATTCGACTTGTCGAAGAATGTCAATACGAGCGAACATAGAGGTCTCTTGGTACAGAAAAGTTGTAAGAGAACGTATAATTTTGTAGTATTCCGATGTTCCTTTATTAACAAGATCCATAAAATTCATGCTTTTACAGCACAAATTATTTTCGACAAATATGGATCAACAATCCGATGCATGGTTTGATTTTTAAAAAATGAGACAATCGATTTGATGCCCCTGTTTGAGTTTCACAGATTGGTGTAGCTCTGTTGATGGCCTAACATCTGACTGCTACAGCTATGCTGTGTGATTACTGCAGTTCAGTTTTCTTAGCATTTTGCTGAACGGGGTCGCATACAGTCACGTTGCTCGCCAGTCACCCCGTCTCGGACTGATGCTAAGTAACAGCTCATAGGCCCCTGTGTTCTTGTGAACTGCGTCACGCCGCTCTACGTTGTTTACTGTAAGGGGAAATGCGGAAAACAGTCACCGCACAATTAAGGAAACTATGCAGCGGCAATAGCAGGGTCATAAATAGACGGAATGTCAGTGACAATGCATCTGAGGGCAAAGGGCCTCTGGATAGAGAATAAAAAATTTAAAAAAATACGAAAAAATTGACCAAGACTTTGGGGATTCCGTACAAAATTAATTACTTGTGTGGGTATTAATACCGTGTGGCCCCAGTTATGTAACTGGTGAAAGGGCACCTTCAGTTTAACGAGCAATGTAATTCCGAACAACGCGTTGTTTCTTGAGGCTCCTGACTACGTTGAGAAGTGAAGGCTGGGTTAAAGCAAAGACTGAAGAAACCTTTGGTCGACCGAAGATCGATCCCACGACCTCTTGGTTTCCGCGCACGTGCTTTACTGCTAGATCATTAAGCCCGAAACGCTTGTGGATTGTTCGTCTATAGTTTTTGATGAGTGAGCTTGCGAGTACCAAAAAATTGTGGTATATTTGGCCATATGTTTTGATTGCTTTCACTTAGAAGCTTACATTATTTCCACCGCCAAGAGACCGTGGACCTTTGTATTTGACATAAATTTCAACTTGATACTTCTACTCGTCCCTGAGAAAAAGGGTTGTTAACAGTCAGAGAGACAGGCGGACAACAAAGTGGTCCTATAAGTGTTCTGTTTTTACCGATTTAGGAACGGAATATTGTAAAGTGGCAAATTAAATGAATGTCAATTTCGCACCTTACATGAGAGTTTTTATACTTCGTAACAGGAAGGTGAATATGTCACCTGAGATACTTCAGCGAAAATGAGCAGATTTGCCTATTAAAATGTACAGTATGCAATGCAGAGGGATGACACTCAATCAATGGTATTAACACACCGAACCTAAATCCTGCATGTCAAAATTTCGTGGACTCTTGTCTGAACCAGCGTCAAGTGCAGAACGGGGTGCATAACGCTCTGTACTATGCAAAGGAGGGATTCTGAGCGAACACTGCGTTCACTTCAGCTGACATTCAGCTAGGTAATAGCTGTGACGTCGTTGAGCTTCAACAGTGGAGAAACGAAACAGCCACATAGTTCATTGTTCTTGCAAGAACAGAGAGGGCATTGTAATATGCACGCTTCTCCACCCATGCGCGAGCATATCGCCGTATTTCAAGACTGAGGGTGAGTGTATGTTTTCTCGCCTAACAAGATACATGGGAGAGTTTCTGCTGATAAAATCAGCAAAGATTTTGATTACCTTTTATAGGACTTTCAGAGGACGAGAGCAGCCATGCAGTCAACAGCTCATCGCAGCTAAGGTAAATACCGCTAAGAAGGGGCGTAAACTTGTTGGTTTACTAGCTTGCGTTCACTGTGAACTCGAGCAACCTTGAGTAATCTTTTGCTCCGCTTGTTACAAAAACAAATCGGATGATTCGTCACCGAGCGTGGTGGCGCAGTGGTTAGCACACTGGATCACATTCAGGCGGACGATAGTTCAATCTCATGCCCGGCCATCCTGATTTAGGTTTGCCGTGATTTACCTAAATCGCTCTAGGCAAACGCCAGGATGGTTCCTTTGAAAGAGCATGGCAGACTTCCTTCCCTGTCCTTCCGTAATCCGATGAGACCCAACTCGGATGATTTGTCTTAATATTGGCCAACTTCACGATGTAGTAGCAAGAATAATTTTGTAAAGAACCTCCTCGTTAAAATTTGATATTGTTCTGTTTAGAGTTATTTCGATTAAACAGGACGACATGCGTTATCTTGAGAACTGTCCTAACATTGTCATGTTACAACCTATGTATGTTCGTTTATTTCTTTTACAATAATTCTGAATTAAAAACAGTTTGTGTATAGCTTAACACCATTTTGCTCTGTCATTGAATGAAGGTCCATTCCTTACCCCAGTCATTTATGCTACAGACGCTAACGCACTCAAAGAGTGTTTTGCTGATGTCTGACAATAGAGGAAAGGAATAGTGTAAGAATATTAAAAATCAGAAAAAATCCAAATTGGGAGGAAAAATGTCAAGACCAGTGAAACCGGCAAAGCTTTTCACTACGTTAAAATAACCAAAGATTGTTTTGGAAATCATTCAGGCGTAAAGATACCGGATTTATTTACCCTCTTTACCTCCGTTATCCAGGTGGAAGATTAACCTGTGTTATGATTCGTACATCAGTTAAGCAGATAGAGAACGAAAGGGACTAGATGTTGAGCAAGTGTTTCGGCTTAGGCTATGATGGAACATCACTCGTGAGTGGCGTATAAAGTCGTGTACAAAAAAGTATCTAGTCACAATTTCAATTCACTCCTTAAATCCACTCAAGAGGCTAAGAGGCTAACCAACAAATAGCCTTGTTGTTCTAAACAGGTGGGAACATCTACAATTTCTTTTATCACGGAATGGTACAGTGGCAGGATTTAATAACTTTAATAACTCTGATGTTAAGCTGATGACATCAAATCTAAAGCACTGTGCTGGCAGGTAAGAAACCATATATGCACTTAGAAATCCACTGATGCTCTTAAAGCTCTGACTAATAAATCGTAAGAGCAGGAAATGCAAGGAACAAATTGTAGCCATAGGTCTTACAAACATGACCTTGTCGCTTTCAGAGTCAATACAAAACGACTAGAGAGAATTAGTCACCACCTAAGGCCTTGCAGTCTGACAGTATCGACATTGAAGCTGCATGTGACTTCTTAGGAACGGCACTGTCAGAAATAAAGATGAAAGACTAGGGTTCAGCTTACCGTCTATGACAAGATAATTAGACACAGAGCGTGAATTAAAGTAGGGAATGAGGATAACGCAATCGGCCGTTTCCTTTTCAACGAAACCGCCCGGATTTGCTTCAAGCGATTCAGTCGGAAATCACGAAAAACCTGCATCTGGATGCGCAGACAAAGGTTTTAATTGTGGCCTTCCCGAATACCAGTGTCTTAACACTGCGGCATATCATTCGGTGATTATCAGAAACAGCTAGCTTCAAAGGATCATACGACAAACTGTTTGAAGAGATCGAATGAAACAATAAGTTTGCGGTTACCGGTCACTGTGGATTTACAACACGCTTCAAAGAAATAAAGTTCCATCTTAAGGTAGCTTTAAAAGTGTTAATACGACATGTGTGTGTTGTCTTACGAGTTTTAGATGATTTTGGCACCGTCTCCATTCATCACAGACTCCATTCTATGTCGTAATATATCACGTACAAACTGCTACATTTTGCAAACATAAATGGTGCCTGGAAACTAGGAGAGGCATCACGGCGTGATTCACTGTTAATATTCTTAGAGCTTACGTTCCTGCAAGAGGCAACGAATATATTACTTCCTCGTATGTTTATTTCGACGAATAACCATGACTGTAAAATCATCGAGATTGGAGCCCACACGGAGGCTTACCAGTAATAATCGTTCGTCCCTCGAAGCATTCCTTAATGTAACAGGAAAAGGGGCAAGAGACTACAGTACACGAAGTACCCTCGGCCAAACTGTAAGGTGGCTCACGGAATATACAAGTAAATGTAGATTCAAGTGAGACGCACCGCACAGTACACGTTCACAGTTGTTTTGAACCTTCGTCTTTCACGTGTTAGTAGCTTAAAGGATGGAAAAGGTCTACGACGGTTTAACAACGAAATTCGGAAGACGCTGTGAAAGCAGAAGGTGTTGCACTCTCGGTTGGAAAGACAACGCACAAATGACGACAATCGAAGGTTACTAAATATTCGTGCATCTGTCAAAAGATCTATATGCGAAACATAAAACAATTACTACCGCCACACCTTAGGAGAAGGTCTGGCAAATAACCCGAGAAAATTCTGTTCCTATCGAAAATCGCTAAGCGGGTATTAGGCTTCCTTGTTGACCAGTCTGGTGTGGCAGTTGAATATAGCAACACAAAAGCTGAAGTTTTAAATTTCACGTTCAAGATCGTACAGATATACCGTCATTTGACCATCGGACAAATTCCCGTATGGACAACATAGCAATAAGCATCTCTGACGTAGAGAAACAACTGGAAGATTTGAAAGCAAATAAATCAGCAGGTCCGGATGGAATCCCAGTTCGGTTTTACAAGGAGTATTCTAAGGAACTGGCCCCTTACCTAGCCTGCATTTATCGTGGAAAAAGTTCACAAATATGTGAGTGGCTCGAAGACTACTTAAGTAATAGAACTCAGTATGTTGTCCTCGACAGCGAGTGTTCAGCAGAGATAAGGGTACCGTCATGACTGCCCCAGGGAAGTGTGATAGGACCGCTGTTGTTATCCATATACATAAATGATTTGGCGACAGGGTGGGCAGCAATTTGCGGTTGTTTTTGCTGATGATATTGTGGTGCCGAAGTTGAGGAATAGGAAGATACAAGATGACTTAGACAAAACTTCCAGTTGGCATGATGAATGGCAGCTAACACTAAATGTGGAAAAATGTAAGTTAATACGGATGAGTAGGAAGAACAAACCTATAATGTTCGGATACAGTATCGCTAGTGTCCTGCTTGATACGGCCAAGTCGTTTAAATATCTGGGCGTAATGTTGCAAAGCCATGTGAAATGGAAAGAGCCTATGAGAACAGTTGTTAGGGAAGGCGAATGGTCTACTTCGGTTTATTGGGAGAATTGTAGGAAAGAGTTGTTCACCTGTAAAGGAGACCGTATGTAGAACGCTGGTGCAACCTATTCTTGAGTACTGCTTGAGTGTTTGGGATCTGTACCGTGTCGGATTGAAGGAAGACATAGAAGCAATGCAGAGGCGGGCTGCTAAATTTGTTACCGGTAGGTCTGAACAACACGTGTTACGGAGATGCTTCGGGAACTCAAAAGGGAATCCCTGTAGGGATTTAGATGGTTCAAATGGCTCTGAGCACTATGGGGCTTAACATCTGACGTCATCAGTCTCCTAGGACTTAGAACTACTTAAACCTAACTAACCTAAGGACATCACACCCATCCATGCCCGAGGCAGGATTCGAACCTGCGACCGTAGCAAATGTGGTGTCACCGCCAGACACCACACTTGCTAGGTGGTAGCCTTTAAATCGGCCGCCGTCCGTTAGTATACGTCGGACCCGCGTGTCGCCACTATCAGTGATTGCAGACCGAGTGCCGCCACACGGCAGGTCTAGAGACTTCCTAGCACTCGCCCCAGTTGTACAGCCGACTTTGCTAGCGATGGTTCACTGACAAAATACGCTCTCATTTGCCGAGACGATAGTTAGCATAGCCTTCAGCTACGTCATTTGCTACGACCTAGCAAGGCGTCATTACCAGTTACTATTGATGCTGTAAAACATGTACCGTCAAGAGCGATGTTCATCAATTATGGATTAAAGTTAAGTATTCCAGCAGCTACGTATGTTTTTTGTTAGTCTCATTTCCTTGACCTGTTCCAGATCTCACGCCAGCCTGCGTGAGCTAAAACGCGTGCCTTTCGGCTTCCTCTCATAGTGGGTTGGCTGTCTTGCCAATCCACAACAGCAATCGCGCGGTTCTGGACTGAAGCGCCAAGAACTGCTCGGTCACCACGGCCGGCTAGGGATTTAGAGAATCGTCATTTGAAACTGACTGCCGACTGACTCAGCTGCCGCCAACATATATTGCGCTTAAGGACCACGAAGATAAGATACGAGAAATTAAGACTAATACGGAGGCATATAGACAGTCGGTTTTCCCTCGCTCTATTTACGAGTATAACAAGAAAGGGAATTAGAAATTTGAAAAGTTGTGGTAAGGTCTTATGGAACTAAACTGCTGAGATCATCGATCCCTAAGCCTACACACTACTTAATCTATCTTCAACTAACTTGCGCTATGGACAACACACACGCCCGTGCCCGAGGGAGAACTCGAACCTCCGACGTGGGGAGCCGCACGGACCGTGACAAGGCGCCACAGACCGCGCGACTACCCCGCGCGGCGGAAAGGAAATGACAACTAGTGGTACAACGTACCCTCCGCCACGCATCATACGGTGACTTGCGGTGTAAGACGAGACGTGAATACGAATCCCGCTCTTCCTGAACGTGGATCCAGGTCGCTAGGGATAAAGCAATAGCTCAAGTGAACAAAGAGAGGACAAGGAATATACTATGGTGCTGCCGGATGTATTATTGCATCAGATGCAATGTACACAATCAATCAATGGTGGAGTATCTAAATCTCTTTCACTATCCATCCGACACAAATCCGGCGTCTTAATAACTGTTTCTCGGCTCCCAGTATTGACAACAGAGCAAACAAATTCAACAGCAGATTCCTGCGAAGTCCTTAGAGAATAACCTACCAAAGACACCAGAAGCGCATTATAAATGTCAGGTGCGAAGCGTGAAGATGATAAGTTAGGTTCCACAATATACAGCGCGTAAGGAAACTGGGTGGTCGCGTGACGCGGTTGCGCTGGAGATGGGAGGAAAAATTCGTGGAGAGCGTTGCGCCAGCCAGAGATAGGGGCCCGTCTGGAATGGGGGCCGGCGCCGGCGGGCCACCGCAGAACACGCGGCCGGCGCGTGAAGAGGCCGACCACCGGCGCCTGCCTGCTCCAGCTTCCTCCTCCGCTAACAGGTCGCTCACTAACGGTGACAACAACCGACAGGCTCGCGAGGCAGATGCAAAGCACGCTACTAACGTTTTTGCTAACACACCTTCAAAATCATGCTGCAGCGCTTAGTGCAGCTCTTCGTCTACCGAAATAAAGCCCAGTTCAAGCTGGCCGTCACGGCACCGTCAAGTCACAGCGCCGTCACGTCAAGGTGTACTCACACTGCCCGTCACTTGAAGCCACATGACCTCCACACGCATCGCTGTCCTCAACTGTTCTTTTTTTTGTGATCTTCGAAAGATGATTTTCGACTATTTTTATCGCGCTCATACGCAAACCGGTAACTTATGCGTGGATGCTGGATTTCACATTTGCATGAGAATGAAGTTTATTGGACTCAAATGATTTGCAACTTGCAGAGATACCTTATATATTAGAGAAGGAAGACACAATTCCAAAACGACGCAAAAATGAAGTGAGACTCCTAAAAATGTCATTACCTCGTACAGAAAGGGAATTTCACAACTACACAAGGAGATCGAGGAAAACGAATCTGCATTTTATGATTTAGAAAGTTGAAGCACCAGTTCTTTCGTTTGTTACATCGAACGGCACCCAAAATTACAAAAAGGAACACAATGATACGAGCTGCCACTATATCGCGTGAAAAATTGGTTTGTTCGAGGTTAAGTGTATTCGCCAGTCGAGTGCAAATTTTTGTGCAGTAGTCATACACTGAAGAGCCAAAGAAACTGGTACACGTGCCTAATATCGTGTAGCGCCCCCGCGAGCACACAGAAACGCCGCGACACGACACGACATGGAATGGACTCGACTAATGTCTGAAGTAGTGCTGGAGGGAACTGACACCACGAATCATGCAGGGCTTTCCATAAATCCGTAAGAGTACGATGGGGTGGACAGCTCTTCTGAACAGCATGTTGCAAGACACCCTAGATATGCTTAGTAATGTTCATGTCTGGGGGGGTTGGCAGCCAGTGAAAGTGTTTAAACTCAGAAGAGTGTTCCTAGAGCCACTTCGTTGCAGTTCTGGACCTGTGACGTGTCGCACTGTCCTGCTGGAATTTCCCAAGTCCATTGGAATGCTCAATGTACATGAACGGTTCCAGGTGATCAGACAGGATGATTACATATGAGTCATCTGTCAGAGTCGTATCTAGACGTATCAGTGGTCCCATATCACTCCAACTGTACACGTCCCACATCGTCACAGAGCCTCAACCAGCTTGAACAGTCCCCTGCTGTCATCCAGGGTCCATGGATTCATGAGCTTCTCTCCACATCCGTACATGTCCATCCGCTCGATGCAATTCGAAACGAGACTCGTCCGACCAGACAACATGTTTCCAGCCATCGACAGTCCAATGTTGGTGTTGACGGGCTCAGACGAGGCATACAGTTTTGTGTCGTGCAGTCTTCAAGGGTACACGACCGTGCCTTCGGCTCCGAAAGCCCATATCGCTGATGTTTCGTTGACTGGATTGCACCCTGACACTTGTCGATCGCCCAGCACTGAAATCTGCGGCAATTTGCTGAACGGTCGAACTTCTGTCGCTGTGGAGGATTCACTTCAGTCGTCGTTGTTCCCGTTCTTGCAAGATCGTTTTCGGCCGCAGCGATGTCGGAGGTTTGATGTTTCACCGGATTCCCGATATTCACAGTACACTCGTGAAATGGTCGTACAGGAAAATCCCCACTTCATTGCTACCTCTGAGATGCTGTGTCCCATCGCTCGTGCGCCGACTGTAGCACCTTGTTCAAACTCACTTAAATCTTGATAACCTGCCATTTTAGCAGCAGTAACCGATCTAACGACTGCGTCAGATATTTTTTGCCGACCGCAATGCCGTATTCTGCCTGTTAACATTTCCCTGTATTTGAATACGTATGCTTATCAGTTTCTTTGGCGCTTCAATGTATCTCCGTCCGTGCCTTCCCCTTCATCTTGTATTTGGCTTTCAGTAGTTCAAGTGCCTTATTTGTACCGGAGGTAGCTAGTGAAACCACATAGATACTGAGCACTGATGTTTGCGCAACTGTTTCATACACAATCCAGAGAGCTACTTAACGATAAACAAGCCTACCAAAGACACATATTTGAAGAAACAGCTCTTAATACATTATTTGATGTATACTTCACAAAAAGCAGTGTCTGAACGTTTCAGGCCATTTCTTTATGAAACATTACAAATGCCTGACGACATACAAATAAATTTCACTTACTGATTAATCTGATTATACCCACGTAGTTTTTTCCACTTCTCAGCCATATTGCAATCTATTTCATTGTAAAATTTTAAATACGGTACTCGTAGGTATAAAAATCCTTTTCATAAATTTAGTACAGGGCAAGTAACTTAATACGTTCCTGTCATACAATGCGGACTGCTGTCTCACTGCTACAATTGATCTTTCATCATTTATTTTAAAATTATAAATTTTCGCAAAAGAAATACCGAAACAAAACCGTTTATAACAAATAACAAAAATAAGAAACAAGAAACAACTGACATCAACAACGTCGAAACGAAATATGGTGATCTGGGCATGGCCGTGTATAGGGAGGAAACGAACTTGGGCGTCAAGTGATCAACAACGGACGGGTGACGTCAGCCGTCAAAAATTTCTTCCCGAGAATCCTTAGCAGTGCCCTGACATGACGTGAAGGCCAATGTGAATGCCCCCGTTTGAAATGCATTGCATAATTCTTTGACGGGACATGTCGTGGCCAGTATGAATTGGCCTTCACTCATAACCGTCATTCTTTGCATTCAAACGTCTTCTGCTAGCTGTAGACATTGATTATCTTACAAATGCAGGGCCTAGTCACTTTGAGATGATAGCCGACTACCGAGCCTATTCATTTGACCATCTTTTCTGCGGAGTCTGTACTTGTGAGAACAGTAAATAATCACATGGGGCAAAGACTGAGTTACGTGAAAGGTGATAAAGAAAAATATCATGTTAAATGCTTCATCCGTCGCTTCTCCGTATAACAACTTCATAATTATAAATGAAAAGCACTATATTGTGTACACAATATTGTACTTTGTATTTATAACACAACGACTAGTAAAAGTTGTTTCGGCGGGGCAGGATGTGCTGCAACTTTATCGAAATGGAACAACCAAGTATTGCATCTCGATCTTGGATCGATATTTTGAAAGACCTCTAGGACTCGAAGCACCCATTGTCTCGCAAACAGCATCCCAGACGTCTTTGTTTTGAAATTTTCGGACCCTTCCTTGCTACCTGGTTGCAATTTCGAAATCGTAAAGCTGGGCACATTCCAAGACGCTTATCTAAAAGAGTTTCTTAGCGCTTACTTGTGTCGCGAAACAGGATTACCAACCGCTCGTCTATTAACAAATGTAAATTTCCAAAAAAAGTACAAATCTCTCACATTTTTATTTAGCCTTAGAGGGCAGTGTGAACTGATGATGCAGATGGACCCACTGATGGTACCTTGCTCACCGTTTTGCTGTAATACTCGACGTACTCAGCAACATTCTCTTTAGTGGCGTAGGAAGAAGATGGACATCTGAGGGGAAGTTGAGGAGACTAAAATAACTCCTCAGAACACTCCATAAACCACGTAAAAAGTGGATAATGTTGCCTGAACAATGAGGACTCTTCCCCGAGTCTGAGGTGTAGCTTGAGCCACCAAAAATTTACGTCACGTCGCACAATAAAACGCGTTTCACCGAAAATGCTCGGAGAGATGCCATACAAGAGTTGAGGATTGAGACATATTAATTGTTACGGCGTAAAGTCAAGAGACAGCACGCCTATCGGGAACGATAGAGCAGAGAGGCCAGCGAGGAGAAGTCAGCCAATAGCACGCTGACCGACCACTCTCCACGACGACAACGCGACAGCAGCTGCCTCTACGCGAAGAGGACATAAGCGCGCTCCCGACTGGTCGTGGCCCAGTTCTACAACAGCATGAAGATTAGGCACTTGTGTAGCAGCGACTTATGAACTGTATGTACCGAAGAAGCTTCTTTATTTTGTCTCTCGCCCTTTGCTTTCTACACATCTGTGTAATGTTATAAGTTAAATATTGTCATTTACTTTTCGTAATAAAACTCATTAATATGATTTGTTTGAATTGTTGTCTAGCGATCCGAGAAAGTAGGTTTCCTAGACGCCCCATATTCAACGACTAGGCAGGATTTAACATTAACTGAGAGAAAATCTCAGTCCAGCAGCATAACTCAGTTTTAGCGTTGTTCACTCCAAGCATTTCGGCTGAAAGTCAGAATTACTTCTTCAACAAGTCCACAAGCAGACCCCTTCTCCATCTTTGTGGAACTGAGCTATCGCTGTGTTTCTTCCTACCTAGATCTGACACGAATACACAGAGATTCCGTTGGTGGTATTCTACTCCTCCCGGACAACGTTAGTGTTGGTATCTTTAGATGTGTCCTGTAAAGCCAATTAGATCCTATTTTTGTCTATCTGGACCGTGTCTGCCGTCGCCTGATATAATCAAACCAGAACAAGTCTAAATCTCCGTGTGTGCACAATAACAGCAAATATTATTTGACATTGTGGTGTTGTGTTTTCTCCTATTGTTAAGTTTCGCTGTAGTGATTCATGAGCTTTTCCTGAACGAGTGGTATTTCTTGTTGACATTTCATTCGACTCTTCTTTTCTTACTTTCAAACTTTATTCCCCTATCTGTGATGCCTTGCAAAGAATAAATGATGGAAAGAGCCTTCGCTTGCCGTAGACTAGCCATATTTTACGGCCGAAGGCCGAAAACTTTCCATGATCAATACATCTAAACTGTAACACTGAAGAGCCAAAATAACTGGTACACATGCCTAATATCGTGTAGGACCTCTGCGAGCATGCAGAAGTGCCGCAAAACGACGTGACATGGACTCGACTAATGTCTGAAGTAGTGCTGGAGGGAACTGACACCATGAATTACCCATAAATCCATAAGACTATGACGAAGTGGAGATCTCTTCTGAACAGCACGTTGCAAGGCATTTCAGATATGTTCAATAATGTTCATGTTTGAGGAATTTGGTGCCAGTGAAAGTGTTTAAACTCAGAAGAGTGTTCCTGGAGCCAGTCTGTAGCAATTCTGGACGTGTGAGGTTTCGCATTGTCCTGCTGGAGTTTCCCAAGTCCATAGGAATGTACACTAGACATGAATGGATGCAGGAGATCAGACAGGATGTTTACGTACGTGTCACCTGTCAGAGTCGTATCTAGACGTATATGAGGTCTCATATCACTCCAACTGTACATGCCCCACACCATTACAGAGCCTCCACCAGCTTGAATAATCCTCTGCTGACATGCAGGTCCATGGATTCATGAGCTTGTCTCCATACCAGTACACGTCCATAAGCTCTATGCAATTTGAAACGAAACTCGTCCGACAAGGCAGTATGTTTACAGTCATCAACAGTCCAATGTAGGTGTTGACGGGCCCAGCCGAGGCGAAAAGCTTTGTGTCGTGCAGTCTTCAAGGGTACACGAGTGTGCCTTCGCTCCAAAAGCCCATATCGATGATGTTTCGTTGAATGGTTCTCACGTTAACACTTTTTGATAGCCCGGCACTGACAATTTGCGGAAGGGTTGCACTTCGACCGCAGCGATGGCAGAAATTTGATGTTTTACCGGATTCCTGATAATCACGGTACACTCGTGAAATGGTTGGACGGGAAAGTCCCCACTTCATCGCTACCTCGAAGATGCTGTGTCCCACCGCTCGTGCGCCGACAACAACACCCCGTTCAAACTCATTTAAATCTTGATAACCTGCCATTGTAGCAGCAGTAACTGCTGCGCCAGACCGCAGCGCCGTATTCTGCCTGTTTACGTATCTCTGTATTTGAATACGCATGCCTATAACAGTTTCTTTAGCGCTTCAGTGTATAAATCTATTTTTTGCATCCTTTGTCAACAGGTATTATTTGCAGTATGTAATTCTGTCTCAGTGTAAAAAAAGGCTCACACTGACTAGTGAGACTGTCGATGAACGAGAGAATTTACTATTTGGTTCCTCGTGATATGCTATTGTTGCAGTAACGAAGTATTGTAGCCGCCCAGTAAAGTTTCCCACTCATAAAATCGTAATAGAAATGTACGCTAGTGCATGAATTTTAACATGGAAGCGCCAACGTAAGAATCATTCACAACATGAATCTTAACTTTCTAAACCACTTCGGCGGATCCCGACAAGGCCGATGCAACAAAGATAGGTCTGATTTTTCTCCTGTCTCTCTCCTGCTCCCACTGACGTGATTCTCTTGCTCTAGCAACATCAGAAATGACGATAACAATATATTCAACTGTAACATACTTTTCTTAACGTTAGATTTATTCTACGAAGTCAAAGGGAAGGCTCTGTACGTGCATCGTTGTAAATGAGTAAATCCCAAACACCCGAGTCTTTAAAGAATCGAACTCTCATGTGTAAAACGGCTTCAAACGTCTGGATACTTTACTAATCAATTATGTATTAAGTATTTGACGTGAAGGATTTAAGAGAGAAAAAGTTTAGAAAAACTTGAAAGTATTTTTGAAGCTTGTTGGGAAAGCGCTCTCATTATCAAACACTGGGTGACTACAGTCTGGGTAGTTTGCGCTCTTTGTTAATGTAAAGCTAGTTTTTCATGCTCTCATTGTTTATGACGACATATCTACAGAACTATGACTCGTAGAATGATATAAATTAGCAGGTGCATTCAGTAGTATATGAGGATACTATGTGTAAAATGTGTTGCGAATAAATCAGTAATGAAGAGGTAATGAATGAACTTTTTTCTTTTTTGTGTCGGGGGGGGGGGGGGAGGGGGGAGGGGATTTGAAATTATGTTTAAGTTTGATGGCAGTCACCAGGTGCTCTCATTCTTAAATAATGGATTATTATAGCCTGTGAGGTGTGTCTAACTCCGTAAGTGTCAGGCTGACAAAAAGTCAGAAATTCAATTTCTCGTCTCTTCTACGATTTTTTTGAGTGATTTATTGCTTCTTTTATATCTGGCAATGATTTATTAACATGAGAAATGGTGAGTTGTTTAGTAGTTTGTTGTCCACGTTTTCTTATAAGTGGCTGGGTAAGTCAATTCAGAGGTCGCAGAGCATCATTATACTGCCTCCAGTAAAGTAATCACTCGTAATGCACTGCTATATTCAAGCTAACTTCTCGTTGTAGATAGCTTACTTTTTATTTTACTGGTGCCAAAATTGTGGCTATTTTTCTAATTCCTAAAAGAACGTTTGTAGGTGCTTTCTTTTGAACAATGTTGATCCAAATACTCTGCACCAATGGATAAAAATAATATTCCTTTTCACTGTGAAGACACCCATGCCGCATACTGACATCCAAACGTGCTGTAGCCATTAGCACAACGACGATCTGCCCTCGTTGAAAGTCAAATATCTCGACTTCGGCAACACATAGCGCGATATTTGAGTGTCAGAATACGCAGTATACCACGCGGGTGCCGCAAGCTGATTTTCTTCATTGCTTAGAAGGTAAAGGCACCAGAGAGGCAGCTCTGACGTTGATGCTGATAATGGAAACAAGGCCGAAGAAGAATCGAGACACTTATATTGGACTTGCCGACAATGTAAAACGGTGCAAGATGTTCGAAATTCTGAGAAAAATACGGGTAAGGTTGTGACGTTACAAGCAGCTGGTTTGCCTGTCGCAGAACATACTGACAGGTCGTCTGCGAGATAGTGTGAAAGTTTGTTCGGAAGGACGAACTGTGATAGGCGAGCTGAACGGAAGTAAAGGCGCCCAGTAAGAGAAGAGGCCCAGAGGTCATCGGGGTTTTTCCAGGCAGAAAGACGGGTGTGTTCTGACGAGCAGGACGAGCTAATATGGAGGGACCTGCGACGTGAAATATCGTCACTAATATGATTTTAATGGAAATACATAAAACTCGTTACAAGCATGCTAGGAAAAAGCAAAAAAAAAAAAACCAATGACAGCTTTGCAACCGCGGCAGTAGGACAAGCTCATTGAACATAAATCCATGTCTGAAGCTTTAATAGATAAATAGTTGTTAACATTATTACTATTACTGTTTATAGTCAATTGTAACAACTGAATCCACATTGTAACAACTGAATCCATCACGAAGGTCACACCCGTGATATACCAGATCAAATGCCTGCAATATAACGAACAGATTGTTTCTCTAACTAAACAAATGTAAAACAATGTTATAAACAATTTACTTTATTTATGTAAGTGGTGCCATAACTATGAAATCTTCAACGGAGACACAAATTATGTTATCAGCATGAGTTTCGTTATTTAGTATTCCAATAATTTTCGATATGTATTGAATTGTAGCTGCGATTTATAAAATATGTGAAGTTAGTGTTTTGACTAGAGTGCCGAATATGGCGATTTATGTGTCTGAGATTTGCTTAAAATTATTGAAATAGTGTATAACTGAGTTTGTTACAAGGTCCCAATAATTACTGCAAAGATTTTCAGATTTTTTATCATAAATATTTATACGGAATTATTGTGGAAGTTGGGGATAGTGGTCAGGATGAAAGTATCTGTACCGAACCAGTTAATAAGCGTTCGGGGCATAGTTCGTGGTTCTTTAACTGTTGTCTTGCGACTGGTGTCCTGCGTTGGTGAGGCATTTCATCTGGAGCCGGTAACGCTATGGGCGGTGTGTACACTGCCACTGTAATTTTCGCGTACCGGAACTTGTACGTTGTTTTAGAGCCTGCTGCTGGCTATAAACGTTACATGTGCACAAAGTAATACCAAAATTCGCAGTGGTGGTAGATTCTGAGCGGTTATTCAACGGGTTATTTGTATGTGGCCACCATTTGCAAACGTTGTGCTCATGTTAAAAAATTAAAAGGGATTTATATCAAATTTAAAATCAATCTGTTTCGAGCAATGTCATACCACATCTTTTTTAAATTATGTTGATGGGCTAAAGAGCGACATGGTGCGGCTATGTTAGCGAACCATGCTCAAAGTTAATGAGCGTACATTGCTAACACTATCGGGAACGGCTGAAAACGTCTTAAGCTATAGGGAAAGACAGGTAATATACAATATGTACAAGAACCAAGAAGGAACAATAAGAGCGGAAGACCAAGAACAAAGAGCAAGGAATAAAAAGGGTGTACGACACGGGTGTAGTCTTTCGCCCCTACTGTTCAATCTATACATCGAAGAAGCAATGACGGAAATAAGGTTCAGGAGTGGGATTAAAATTCTGGGGTGAAAGGATATCAGTGATAAGATTCGCTGATGACGTCGCTATTCTCAGCGAAAGTGAAGAATAATTACAGGATGTGTTGAATGTAATGAAGTTTTAATGAGTCCAGAAAATGGACTGAGAGTAAACCGATTGAAGAAAGACGAAGGTAATGGGAAGTAGCAGAAATGAGAATGGAGAGAGACTTAACATTTGAACCGGGGATCACAAAGTACACAGTTATGGAATTCTGCTACCTAGGCAGCAAAATAACCCATGACAGACAGGGCAAGGAGTACATATAAAGCAGACTAGCACTGGCAAAAAGCGAATTCCTAGCCAAGAGAAGTCTGCTAGTATCAAATAAACACCGGTGTTCAAAATTAAAGCAACAAACCGCTATGTCCCTGTCCTGTGTCTAATTCACGATATAATCACACAAACTGTAAACAGATGTCCGAACGATCGTGTTCTCCACGGCATTTGGAATTTCGGTCAGCGGAAAACCACGCCAACGATGACGTCAGGGCACCTATAAAACTGATTAAATATCTTTGGAAAAATTGTCACCAAACAGTTTTACAATATTAATAAATATAAACAAATCTTTCGTGTGCTGTAAGTTAAGAAACAATCAATTAAAATACCTTCCATGGCATTTAAATCCTAGTGATAACAAACTTAGTTAACTATAATTATAATACTAATTTAATCTCCGGGAAGAATCTAGAACGGAATTTTATGGTAAAAAACAGACCTTAGGGCTCCAACGCCGTTAAGCAACAAAGCAAGGTCTAAACTTACGATAGCATAATCAGCAAGGCGGAACAAACTCCGGTATACAAATATTTAGCACTGCATGAATATTACATTGCCATTCATGAACAGGATAATAAGATCACCAATTCAGCTCCCACAGAGGATATTTTAAAGTACAGGAAGAACAAGGTAAATACTGGCGCCAATAAAGGTATAAAAACTAATGGTCAAGTTATTAGCTCATTCCTTCATACATTAGCGGACTCTAGGGGTGCTTGGATTGTAATGGCTGATACCAAAATATCTGAAAAGCATCCGGTAAGTAATTTCTATCCCGGAAAAGCTGGACGATATGGCGCGGCTTTCTCCCAAGTTCCTCGACTGAACACAGGACCACGGAAACCCTGTCGCGGGCACAGCTCGTCCACGTCGTAGTCAAATTCCGTTTGGCCGGCCACGAAAGACCAAACAGGGAAGGAAACGCATAGAGAAAGTTGGTCACGCGATATGCAGCCGCCAGTCTGGCTTAGGGCTAATATAATCGTGAGTCAGCTACCTGGCATACAAACCTCAGATCAGTAACAAGGTTAAAGAAAGCAAACAAAGATTTACCACAGGATTCAGCATTTTCAGCCACACTGACCCACTGACTTACAACCGACTAAAAATTCAAACCGAAACTTGAGAGGAAATATATCCTTACACATGAACACACAAGAACCGTATTATTATTAATAATAAAGTCTTCTTCCGCGCTGAGGCGAACGGAATAAAACATGAAATACAACCGCAGCTGGGACTACGTCTCTAGTATAGTACAAACTATCAGTCATTTAAAAATACGAAAATAAATTTAAAACGAAACTTTAAAAACACTTACATGACCAGTTTTCATTATTATCCTGGCTTATTGGAGAACCACACGGATGCCAAGATTTGCGGACTTGGAGTAATTGAATGCATACAGCAAATAATCTGTTATATTAAATGTTACATACGATAATTGTCCACGAGGGAGAGAACATAGTCAAATACTTTAAGCCTCTGAGGAGGAGGAACAGATTAACAAATACATCACCTGCTTTCCAGTACACAAAATAGCCTGTAACAGACTAAATCAAGACTTTGAAAGAAAAACACTATAAGAAACACATTCGTAAAATATAACATATAAATGGCAGCATATGGCAAGCAGAAATTTAGCGGCCCGCCACGTAATCCTCTCCTGTGCCAATCTCTTCATCTGAGAGTAGCACTTGCAACCTACGTCCTCAATTATTTGCTGGAAGTATTCCAATCTCCGTCTTCCTCTACAGTTTTTGCCCTCTACAGCTCTCTCTCGTACCATGGAAGTCATTCCCTCATGTCTTAGCAGATGTCCTATCATCCTGCCCTTTCTCCTTGTCAGTGTTCTCCACACATTCATTTCTTCTCCGATTCTGCGAAGAACTTCCTCAGTCCTTATCTTATCAGTCCACCTGATTTTCAATATTCGTGTGTAGCACCACATCTCAAATGCTTCGATTCTCTTCTGTTCCGGTTTTACCACAATCCATGTTTTACATCTATACAATCCTGTGCTCCAAATTTAATAGCGTTACAAATCACCTCACGTCACTGCTCGGGAAAAGGCTACCGGACCAATCACTTCCTTTACCCGTCGCAACATATAACTATCGGTCTATTACAAATGTTGCGTTTATGTCAGAGACATGTCCACTGCTGTTGTAAGTACGGAGGCGAGAACATGTATGTTCTACTCGGTATATGTTCTATCCTGTGGCACACTTCTATGTGGCACCAGAATAAGATAAGAATATTAATAAATTAAAGTGAAACTAGTATACTATAAACTATGAATGTCTTTGATAGACTTTGTATCGCAGACCCAGAGATACCGCTAGTGTTGGAGTAAGAGAGTGCTGGGCGCACAGTTGTAGGTAGCTGTCTGTGAGGCAAAGACGATGGAGTAGGCAGTCTTTGGGGTGTGCTGTGTGAAGCCACCAAGAGTTAGATTAATTTAGGTATGCCAGTATTGTTGAACTTGGAAGCAGAGGTCTTCATGTAAGTAAGGTAAATATGTTAATTATGATTTCTGTTTCTGCCAGCGCATTAGTATAGATCAGTTGGCTGATAATTTGTAATTGTTGACTAACCCCAGAATGTACGTAAACGGTTTTGATAAAAAGGTTATTTAGATGTTTCATTTTTGTAATGTTTTTAAAATTTGTTAACAGAGCTAAGTGTAATTTGATGATTTGCATCTATGTTGGATTAGTGAAGCAAGATAATACTTGCTGTTTGTCAATCAACTGAGAGTATTGTAACTTCGATCGTCAGATGTTTTTGAAAATCCAGACTTAACTTGCAATATAATTTTGCTAAAAAAAACTGAGTGTTACTAATTCACCATAATCAGTACCGCCCCCATGTCCAGGTCATTTATCTTTTAAAGAAGTTGGATTTTCTTAAATGTTCTCGTTTATGAGCCAAATGAATGTCAAGTGCATAAGTATTACGGCCAGCATTGCACACTGCTGAGCATGTAGCTAGCATATTTATATTTTTTTATGAGAGACCAGAATATATCGCGTTACTCCGTTGCTGCTTTAGAGGTTAGACAATTTAATTTATTTGTTATGTGCGCAGGGACCAAAGTTATCAGTTTTGAACAGGGCCAGATGAGTCAGTGCCAAAGGGCTGAATGTGTTTTGCAGTGACTGTATTTCTTTATTGGTATTGGGAGTTGCATTGCTCAATCAATTCGTGTAAAGTTTTGCTAACAGTAACACAAAATAAGAGCATCACTTGCAGTTAAGACACACTACACGATAATTCGAGTTCAGTACTCATTCCACAGATCAGACATTCATTCAACGTAATTGTAAAGTTTTCTCATTATTTATTAAAAGACCGTTACATATGGAACGTTACATTACTTGAAACAGAAGTAGTCACGATATAAATGTGTGGCTTCGGCTCCACATATGGCAGCCTTCTTGAAATCAACAGCAGTCCTTCAGTGACGTAAGGTGCCAACTGCACAAGCTGCCCTGCTGGACTCAGGGCAAACAAGCACCTCCCCTTCCTCTCTCTCCCGTCTCAACCACGGAGCGATCCGCTTCCGCTCCGTGCCGATTGCCAGTACTCGTCTTCATCGCGAAGGGGCCTAACTTCCTCCTAATCGGCGACAGAGCGCGCCAACACCCGTCTACCGCGCCCTCGCGGACAAATCATGCACTTAGGTAAAGAATCGATAACCAGAAAGCCACAATGGCTCGATCTTCCTCACCAAAATTCTTCCCACTCCGCCCCCTTGCTGGGCGGTTGTATCAGAGCGTGGTTGTGCTTTGTTGAAGTCGGGGGGGGGGGGGGGGGGAGGTTTCGTTTTCGTTTCTCTGTTAGAAACCTTCATTTGCCGTTTACCTTTTTGCATTGCATAGATTTTCTTTTTTGACAAACTGCTAATTATTTTGTTTTGGCAGGTACACTGTCCTGTCAGTAGGGAGGCGAGAATCTGTTCTGATACTGGTACTGAACTCAAAGTGCGCCAGCAGCTGTGTGAGGGAACTGCTGCTGACTTGGCGGCTCTTGATCAGCTGTAATGCATCGCGACGGACATCAGCGGTCAGGTAGGACCAGCTATTGATTTATAATCTTCTGCTATTGTAGAATTGTTCCGGCGTGTAGGATTCCTCCTGGATAGTCCACCCACCCGTAAGCAAATTTCTCGTGTGCAGGCTCACCTCGCGCGCTGGGGTAACCGCCTTATCGATTTCAGGCAACGCAAGTTAAATGTTGATCAGAGGACTTGTTAAAATTAATGGTCAATTAAACTGTGTCATAAAAAGGTGAATGAAGATTTGTAATCCCCTGTTTCAGTCCTTCCCGAAAATACCGGTGGTCACCGTTCACTGATGATTTATAACAGCTAAAAGTCACAATAAGAGAATTGATTTGATGGTAGAACTACGTGAAATATTTGGATAATCCAAAAATTGTGTCACATGTTAACAGAAGAAACTGTGATCCAGTACTGCAATTCAATTAAACAAAAAAAAAAAGTTTCAAATGTGTGTGAAATCTTATGGGACTTAATTGCTAAGGTCATCAGTCTCTAAGCTTACACACTACTTAACCGAAATTATCCTAAAGACAAACACACACACCCATGCCCGAGGGAGGACTCGAACCTCCGCCGGGATCAGCCGCACAGTCCATGACTGCAGCGCCATAGACCGCTCGGCTAATCCAGCGTGGTCTTCAATTAAACGAATGTTATCAAAAGTAACGCTCGTTCAACTAATGCTAGAGGACAAAAGACCGTGTTTCATACATACAGTTGTAACCCAATGCGCCAGGTGAATTAATATTAACGAAATATTATTCATAATATTAAATTCTCAGTAAATTCATAATTAATACAGACTCGCAAAATCTGAAACCAGTTTAGAAATCACCACAAAAACTCATTTAACACGAGACATTTTACTTAGTATTTCACAGTCGTTTTAAATTTCATAAAAATTAATTGTTTTGTTTTGCTAAGATGGCATAACCAGTTGTGGAAGGAATAGCTGATTACGTGTAGCTGTTACAATAACACTAATAATTTAACATAAAAAGACAAAATTCTTTTGTTAAAACTCAAATAAATTAAAATAGTGCAAACCTAAGGTAATTTAATTCTACTTTAAAGTACATATTTACATTTTGTTTCTGTGACCTTAAGTCGTTTAAACTGACGAGGAGAATTGTATTTATATATAGATTTTTTGAGAGTTACCAGAAGGCAGTTGACTGTGAGTTGATGTTGAGATATCGCTGAGACCGACAATAGCTGTAATTTTGTTTACGCCTACCAAAAGTAAGTTGACAACGTTAGGAAAACGTGGCCGATAGCTGCTGTTATTATGAATCCGGATTATGAACTGTGTTTACGCAATAAGCATTGTAGTATGAATACATGGTTATGACTTATTACAGTTACCTAGCACAACCGAACTCTGGGACCAAACTCCTTGAATGGACTGTAGCTAGTTTGGTTCATCATGTTACTAATTAATTCCAAACATTCACAGTCGTCAATATGACTTCGATTACCGCCACAGATCCCATGGAAGCCCAACTCCACAGGATAATTCTGCCCTCACCGGCCTACATCATCGACGCTGTGTCGTGTTTCGTGCTACCATTCGCAAGGATGAAGGCGTGTAACGGACCAACCATCGACGTGGTGTAACAATAAATGCGATTCATTCCATAGGCGACACGTTTCTATTGATCCATGGTGGAAGCTCAGTGATGCTGTGCCCATAGCAATCATAACTGATGATGTCTTGGGTCAACACAGGGGCACGTAGTGGTCGTATGATGTGGAGCTCCACGTTCAACAGGGGCCTCTGAACGGTCTACTTCGATACACTTCTGTCTGCATCTGTCGTCAGATCTGCCACAGATCGCTGCCTGTCCTGGATTACATAGCGGCTTCTACGTTTTTTGACGACACGTGGTCGTCCAGTACTGGGAATAGTAGAGCAGTTAAAAATAATAATTTCGGACTTGATAGCAAATTTGTGTGCTTCCTTAAGAATAAAAATCAGTTCACTAAAATTTCCGAAGGCTTACTGCAGATAAACTGCATTTACCCACCACCCAAAATTTGTAAAAATGAACTTACAGGAAATGATTCACAACTTGAGTTACGCGGCCTCTGTGTGGTAGGTATTAGGTCGTGGTTTCATCAACGCTGCTTTACACGGCCTAGTGAGTAGTCTATCTACTATTGCAGGGTGAAGGGACGCCGTAAGGAAGCCGTACTGCGGTAGGTGGACAATGAATGAAAGAGAGTGTACGAACGAGTAAAGACGACAAACCCCGCCCCGCCGCAACTCGTCGATATCAGCACGTGATTAATAATTATTTAACTTAATTCGCGACACATGAGCGGCTCGCATAAAATCACTTGTTGGGCCTTACAGACGCTGTTACCACAAACCAAACAAATCAGAAGGCGACGTACTAAGGAAGATGCGTCATTTAGAGTCTTCAGAGGGCTTATGTATTCTGCGTAAGAGATAATGGTACACTGGAACTGGAACTTACCTAATGGTTCGTAAACAGATTTCTTCCCTTATTATGTGTTGCTGATACACTAGTATCCATTGTTTCCTCATTTTATAGTTAAACATTGCCTTACGAAAGAAGACCGTACATATGGAAGAGACCTGGAATGAAGACCTGCCTGGATATGGCCCGGACATCGGTGGGATACCAACCTGACTGTGACCCAACATACGGCCTGACAACCAAGAATGATGGTCTCTGGTGCCCTTTCATTTTATAGCAGTGCATCTTTGGTTGTCATCCGCGGCATCGTTACACCACAGCGGTACGTGGAAGATATTCGACGCTCCACTTTGTTGCCCTTCTTGGTAAGCCGTCCTGGGCTTACATTTCAGCGAGATAATGTCCGTATGCACATGCCGAGTAGTGCTTGGAAAAACCTACCTTGCCCAGCAAGGTCGCCGGATCTCTCCTCAATTGAGAACATTTGGAACGTTGTCGCCAGGGCCCTCCAACCAGCTCGGGATTTTGTTGATATAACGCACCAAATGGACAGAAGGTGGAATCCAACAATTCTATCAGTCAAAGCCATGCAGAATAACTGCTGGCATAATGGCCAGATGTGCGTCATAGCGTTGCTGACTTGCTCAATTTGTGATCTTTTTCTCTTGAATATATCGATCAATATTTCTTAAATTACAGTCATTTGTTTGTCTGGATATGTACATCCCGTCTACGGATTTCCGCTCCATTCGGATAATTCCTTCGTGGTGCTTAGGTTTTTTTCTTAGAGTCTATTTCTCATATATGTAACATATTTCACAGATATTTGTGCACATATTTCATTTGTAAGCCGCCCTGCAGTTTCGTTTTCACGCAGCTCAATGTTTTTGGTGTCACATCTAAAAAAAAAAATGGTTCAAATGGCTCTGAGCACTATGGGACTCAACTGCTGTGGTCATAAGTCCCCTAGAACTTAGAACTACTTAAACCTAACTAACCTAAGGACAGCACACAACACCCAGCCATCACGGGTGTCACATCTCCTGAACTATGTGTCGTCCAGTGATTCAAATTTGTGGGTACATTGAGCGGCATATGTAGATACTGACTACAAAATGTCTTAAGAATAGAGTAGCAGTAAAGAAGTAATTAATCTACACGTCATGCATGGCGCACCAATTTTTCACGTATGTTAGTGTTAATCACGTCGTATCCCCTGAGCTATGTCTCGTACAATGATTTAATTTCGTAGGTGCATTCTGGAGTATATTTGCATACTATCTGCGAAGTGTGTTGCTAATAGTTAGTAGCAAAAAAGTAATAAATTTAAACACCGTGCCTGATGCGGCAGTTCTACTGCATTTAGAGCGAATACGTAGTGTTCCGATGTAGCGGCAAGCGCTGGCACGACATGAAGAACCCAAGAGCGGGAAGGCGGTGAGACGACGTCAGCCAATAGTTCGCTGACTAGAACCGCACCTCGACAGGAGCGGCGTCTAGCAGAAGAGAATATAAGCGACGCTCCTGCCACCGTCGACTGGACAGTAGAAGATGCGGACAGTACAAGACGTGCACTAGTAGACCCGGACTTGTGATCCACATTCATTACTTGCAAACCGATGATCACGCTGTCTGGTCTCCTTCCCCAAAACAACCAAACCAACCAACCATTACTTGCAGCCGGCCGGAGTGACCGAGCGGTTCTAGGCGTTACGGTCTGGAACCGCGAGACCACTGCGGTCGCAGGTTCGAATCCTGCTTCGGGCATGGATGTGTGTGATGTCCGTAGGTTAGTTAGGTTTAAGTAGTTCTAAGTCTAGGGGACTGATGACCTCAGAAGTTGAGTCCCATGGTGCTCAGAGCCATTTGAACCATTACTTGCATGGACATTGTAAATAGCGAAAGACATTGATTATTTACATGTCGCCCATCGCTTGCGACACCATTGTAAACCAAAGTATTGTCAATCTACTTTCTTGTAATAAAAACCGTTAATGTGATTTGCTTGAATTCATGTATAGCTATCCGAGAAAGCAGAAGCCTTTAGGAACCCTATAAGAGAGGAGTGGGCAGGACCCCACAGGAAGTAAGTGTTGAACATTTTTCCTTTCAGCATTTTGTTTGTGGTTGGGGGGCGGGGGATTAGGTCTCAGGGAGAAAAACTTTCACATTATGTGTAAATGTCTGGGAATTTGAGCGTCGCAGACTTCAGTTCTTTCTCTCCGCCACTCGCACCCCTTTGACAGGTAGGTAATTCCTACCTCACAGCGATTGTTTCCGGACAGTAAGTGATATGTGAACCAAGTCTGGTTGAACGGTTCACTGGTTTAGGAAGAGATGTGGAACATACATACACCAAAAGAAAAATACTCCTATCATAGCACAAAAAAGGAGACTGTGTCCTGGCCAGAGTTGGGGATGTAAAAGGAGGGAACAAGCTTTGTGACTTACCTTGCAGCTTCAAAGACATTTGAATCAATACATCTTTATATTTTAGCGCTTTTTTACTTTTTAGTATTAGCATCGGTGTCATGTAATATAATGTATCGTGTGAAGTAAAGTAACATGGTACATTATGTCATCCACCCAGGGATAAATCCATCCCCAGATTTTATACCCCCCAGAAAACTTTTTTAGCTCTTACATGCATGCCCTTCGTCCATATTATATAGTGTTTACTATCGCTGGAGAATTGTCTAGATTTGGGCACAGAATCGGGGACTTTAGCCTATAAGTTACAAGATGCATGTGTGCCAACACCTCGCAGCTAAGGGAGCTCACTGCGCTCAGAAAATAGGGTTAACTTGCAAAAGAAAAAAATGAACTAGTATATCAAGAAGTTCTGATTTAAATGCCTATGAAGCTGCCAGATTAAGTCGAAAATCTAGTTCCCTTCTTTTACATCTCTAACTCTGCCCAGGACATATTCTCTTTTTTGTGCTATGAGAGGTGCATTTTTCATTCCGGTACTCAACTTTAAATCTAACATAATTTTGACATTTTGACATTTTGACATTACACCACCATAGCCCGGCAACTGATGTAGATTTCTGTTGACTCTAGTAACAACTGATCCAGCATGGTTTTTTGTTGTCTTTCGAACCATGTTGCATATATCGTGGCAACGGATAACGCACGCACAAAACAACAGGACGATGATTACTTACTTGTCTTTCTCTACCTTCATACAAAATTTTAACCGATTCGCACGCCTGAAACAGAAAAGTGGCGTGCGTAAAAAAAAAAGGTCAGAAAAATGTGTTTTTTGCACGTGAAATTCAAATGAAGCCAGATTTTGAAAGCAAATTTTCAGTTCTGTCGTCAGAATGCATTTTTATTTATCTGAATCTTTTTAAGCTGTTTCCGAGCATCCAGTTCACGTAAGAATTATTTTTACGTGCTACATTAAGTTCTACTTTAAACTATCGTATCTCGACAACGGATAAACATTATTGGATGAAAAAAATTCTTTTTGACTTTATCCAGTTATCTACTTTAGCGCAAAGTTTGAACCGATTTGTACAAGTTTAAAGCATAGAAGTGGCGCGCTTCAAAAACCTCGCAGAAAAACGTGTTTTTTGCACGTAAAATCCGAACGGTGTACATACAAATTGTGCCATTATCTGAGCATTAATTTTAGCCCATTTAATATATTTTGCAAAGGAATTAATCGATTCGAACGATTTTCCTGGGCACCAGCCCCGGTTCGTCGTTCAAACCTTGCTTAATATATTGTAGTATAGCTACAGTAACACCGATGTTCCAATGGCTACACAAATAGCTGCTTGTCAGAGCTAAAGCAAAGACTCTCCACCTCATGGTTGCAGCTCAGACAGGAACCGACCACCAAGATCTCCTCCCCCCCAAACCCTGATTGTGGGCGGCCTTCTCAAACATATCTGTTACAGCGCTTCCGCGCTGTGCTTGTACTGCAGAGCGCTTTAACGATACATACATACATACGTACGTACGTGCATTTCTATAATACGTATAGATTCAAAATTATTCTTCGAAAGACATTCAACGATAATGTGAAGAATTGTGGTTTCTACTTCCAAAGGCTCCCATTGGTTGTCTCTGTGACATGCCATTGTTTGCTTCTACCTTGAACTGTTCCTTGAAATGAGCGTGATCTAGTTCTATCACCATGTGTGTTGATTTTTCTCCTTTCTGCATTAGCCGTACATTACCTGGGAAGTGCCGTCTTGAAGGTTGTCTATTCTACGTAAAGGGCTATTTCATTTGGTGGAGGTGGTTTCATTAATTTACCGTAGCTGTTGTATTTACTTAATGCTGCAAAACTTTGAAGTCATACCGGTAAGTTGGAAAAGTTTTTTATGGCGTTGAGAAAGCATACCTCGCGCTTGAATTTGATACACATCTCACACTTACAAGAGTGCAACGATACTTCAAACCGAACTTTTCAATTCAATAAACTTTACAAACAGCCGTATACTTTAGGTTATTTTATTTCGAACGCAACCAGTTTCAGCAATTCATTTTGCCATCTTCAGGCCCCTGCATAATAAAGGAGTATACATGCAGTAATATAAGGGTGTACAAATCAAGTTTACAAGTGACAGGTAATCATAATACCGCTTAAACTTCAAAATGATGGAAGTAAATACCGCTTAAACTTCAAAATGATGGAAGTATTAGCATTAAATCAAATCTATGTGTACATCCAGCACAATAGACTAATACTTCTCCGTATATCCATCACAATAGACTAAAAGATATGTACACATTTGTTAGTCATAAAACTGTTTTACATCACAGATTTACTATTTACTAGGGAACATGTAAATTCATGAAAAAGATCGGCTCTAGACAGCGTACAAACAAGAGCTCCGTAGAAACAAAGCTCGCCCTTTTTTTTTTAGATAATAAAATCCTATAAAATTCTTTTAGATGAGAAACCGCCTAGTGTATATGAGTACTAATCTTCATTTAAAGTAAAATCTCGCACTGTAAGGTATGGATTAAAATAGTATGCATATTTACAGCCTAGGCAATATCACTGATAAGACGAGTAGTTGTCACAGCATCAAAATTAATTCAACGCAAAACTCAACGGCAGTCGACGTATTAAGAGATAATAGCATGCATTGCGAACACTAAGAATAGTAACAACTATCTTGTGGCCTAGGCTGTACAGTAAATCGGAATAGTCATATCTTTTATTCGTCACAGACTTGAAAACGAAGATTCAAAAATATGCACTGATAGTCAACGTCAGTCGGCGGTAGTGAGCACAATGTAATCTGTGGACACCTCTGTGAGGGTAGATTAACGAATCGGCTGACATAGGTTTAAGACAAAACTGAGTATGAACCAGTGGGTTTCTTATGGAGCCCACGGAAGTCTCCAAAAGTGCCGGTAAGAAGCTGAACATTTTACAACGGACTATTCCAAAGATCTCAATAGGAACTGTTGAAGCAGAAGCCTTACCGCCTGCTATTGCCACAGGTTCTGACGCCAGAAGCCGAAGTGCGTCACACTGAGTTTTCTACGTAAATATAACAATATTTAAAGGGGGTCAGATTTTCATCAGAATAAAATCTGCCGCACCGAGCAGTGGTCAGCTCACTGGACTCACATGCGGGGGACGACGGTTCGAACCCGCGTCCGGCCATCTTGGTTTAGGTTTTCCTTGATTTCCCTAAATCTCTCCAGGAAAATTCTGTGATAGTTTCTTGACAGGGCACGGCCGACTTCCTTCGCCATCCTTCCCTAATCCGAGGGGACAGATGACCTCGCTGTTTGATGCACCTCCCCCAAATCAACCAACCGAATCCGGAGCAGGAATGGCACCCCACAGTGTCGCAAAGCATGCTGGCGACTCGCGGAAGTTAATATGTTCTGTGTCGTCGCACAATGAATACTGACCATTTTTCTTCATGGAACAGATCATCTTCTATAAGAAGCTGAATTTCTACGGGGCACTGATTAATGGTATAGACTTTGAACGCTCTCTCGCGTGTCACAGCGAAGCAGGCGGGCCATCTTTTAGACTGGTCAGTATAAGTGTAGCAGTGCATAGAAGTCATAAAGGTTCGCCAGTAAACGTTTCTGGATGCAATACGTCGCGTAATTCGTTTTGCGTGCTGGAAGACAAACAGTGCTTGGACTCTGACCGCGGACGCAAGTGAGCTTTCATCAGAGCAGCGGAAGCTCCTAGCCGACGCAAGAGAAGGAACGTTTCAAGCCCTCTACAATTTTTACCCCTTACATTTCCACTACAAAATTGACGATCCGTTGAAGTCTCAGTATGTGTTCTGTCAACAGATACTTTCTTTTAGTTAAATTCTGCCCTAAATTCCTCTTTTCCCCATTTCGGTTCAGTACCTCCTTTATTCGATCTATCCACTTAATCCTCAGCATTCTTCTATAGCACCAAATCTGAAAAGCTTCTATTCTCTTCTTACCTGGACTGTTCATCATTGAAGTTTCGCTTCCGTAAGAGGCTACTCTCCAGACAAATATCTTAGGAAAATAACTTCCCAGCGCTTAAACTTGCATTCATGTTAACGAATTTCTCTTTTTCAAAACTATCCGTTCAACTGCTCGTCCAAGTTCTTTGCCATCTCTGCCAGAATTACTATGTCATTGGCAAGCCTCAAAGTTTTTATTTCTCCTCCTTGAATTTTTATTCCCTTTCCAAATAATTCATTCACAGGTTAAGTAAGATCGAGAACGTACTACTATCCTGTATCACCGTCTCACTCCCATCTCAATTACTGCTTCTCTTTCAAGTCGTTGGATTCTTATAACTGCAGTCTGGTTTCTGTACAAGTTGTGAGTAACCAACCGCTCTCTGCTTTTTACCCTGCTTACGTTCAGAACTTCAAAGAGCGTATTCCAGTCAACAATTTCAAAAGCTTTCTCTAAATCTACTAATGTTATAAACGTTGGTTTGCCTTTCTGTGACCAGTCTTTTAAGATAAGTATTGTCTCACGTGTTGCTATATTCCTCCGAAACGCAGATTGATCTTCTGTAAGATCGGTTTCTACCAGATTTTCAATTCGTCTATAAATAATACGCACCAACATTACAGACTTATGTGGACATAAAAATCGAAGATTTACGATAGATTGGTGTGAAAAAGTTGCGTCTGATGTGGAATAGGTATCAAGTGGGAATAATTGTCGTGTCCGTAGTTGGTATGCGGTGGCCTGGCTAACAATGAACATTCCAGACGTTTAGTACATAAATAAAACACAATCAGGTTTGTTGTAGGAGAGGATGCGCCTTGAGCAAAACACAATTTTCTGCTTTCTTCAATACCCCAGATACGTTTCGCTGAAGTTTGAGCAAGGTCATTGGATTTTTCTTTTCTTTCTATTAAACAGGAAAAATACTCTTTACTGCTTGTAGACATATAAATTTGAGTTTTTAAGACGGTATTTACAAACATAATTGATTTTATTTAAAATACACTGCCGGAAAAAAAAATTAGCGCAGCTGCAAAGACGATATCGAGTTTGATATGATGACGGCATATGCCACCTGGTAAATGTACTGATAATGGTCTCAATGTCGTCCGGAAACAGATGGCGTAGTGGCGTAGCTACTAGAGTGCCATGTGTGTCTACCCTTTAATAGGGAATGCTCACAGCCAGACGGGTCAGTGTGGTGCAGACGTGCGAAGCAAGCAAGCAACCATGCCACGGAGACGCACTCGTGCTTCCTACAGCCAAATGAGCCAATTTGAAAGTGGTCAAAATGTGGCCTTCCAAGTGGCGGGACGGTTCTTTCGGAGAATTGCCACCCAAGTTGGACATGCTGCATCAGTTGTGCAACGATACTTGTATCAGTGGTAACGTGAACATTCTCACACCCATAGACCAGATTCTGGACCTTCACGCAGCATAGGCGCCCGCCAGGATCGTCGTATTGTAAAGACAGCAATGGCAGATTGTACAGCTAGCACAGCACGGGTAAGAGAGTTTGTGAGCCCAGACGTGTCAACACGAACTGTTGCGAAACTTATTAGCAGTGGGATTACGGGCACGCACACCTCCAGCCCGTCTTCCACTCACGCCGCGGCATCGGCGTGCATGGATAGGACTGGTGCCGTCAGAGGATCACTTGGAAGATGGAATGGCGCGCCGTGGTCTTCAGCCACGAAAGCAGATTATGCCTGCACGCAGCTGATGGTCGTTTTCGTGTACGATGTACACCTGGTGAGTCCTGTTTCCTAGAGTACATTCATTTAAGACGCACTACCCTTATGGTCAGGGGTGCGATATGCTGTAACTCTCGTTCGACTTCGCTGTTTCTGGAGCGGACGCTAAACAGTGCAGAATGTTGTTAGACCCGTTCTTTTGCCCTTCTTGCAACATGAAGGTGACATGTTGTTCCCACAGGATAATGCTCGGCACACACCGTGCAACTCAACATGCTCTGCAATAGTGCAGTAACTTTTCTGGCCAGCACGATACCCAGAATTGTCTCCAGTCGAGCACGCGCGGGATGCGATGAGAAGAGAAGTGACTCGTGCGAGCCGTCAACCAATAACTCTTACGAAACTACGTGAACATGTCGAGCAGGCGTGGCTTGACGTATCCTGGGACAGTATTCGCCATCTGCACGATTGAATGGATGCCAGAGTCGGCGCCTAGTGCCAACGGAGGTTGCACTGTGTACTAATATGGGTGTTTCAGCAAGGGTCGATGCCTGATACCTCAGAACAGCTTGTGTTATTGATACGTGAAAGCAATCATTTCGTGCACTCTACATGCACCGTTGCAGTAAAAAATTTTGAGTAAATTGGATACTTCTAAAGGGGTGTACCGATCTCTTTCCGGCAGTTTATTTCCTTGGGTTCCTTCACAGCTTGCCCAGTGTACAGATTGAGTAACATCGAGAATATATTACTATCCTGTCTCATTGTTTCACTTCCTTCTCAACTACTGCTTCTCTTTCTTGTCCTTGGGCCCTTATAATTACAGGCTGATTTCGAGCAAGTTGTGGATAATCATCCACTATCTGTATTTTACCCCGATTACACTCAGAATTTAAAGAGCCTATTCCAGTCAACAATGTCAAAAGCTTACTCTAAATCTACTAATGATGTAAAGGCAGATTTTCGTTTCGGTGGCTAGTCATTTAAGGTAAACATTGCCTCATGTGTTCCTATATTTCTGCTGAACTCAAATTGATAGTGCCCAAGATTGTGCTCTGCCAGGTTTTCCATTCTTCTGTAAATAAGTCGTGCCAACATTACAGACTGATGTCGGCATGAAAATCGATGACTTACAGTAGACTGATATGAACGTATTGCGTATGTGGCGGGACAGATTTGATTACATACTCGCTATCTGCTGAATTATCAAGGGGGAACAAACTTGTGTCCGTAGTTGGTATGGGGTGACCTGGCTTGTTATGAACACTTTAGACGTTTAGTACATGAATAAAATATCATGAGATTTGTTGTTGGAGGGCGTGCGCCTTGAGCAAAATACAATTTTCTTTTCTCTCCTGTTACCTAGACATGTTTCGCTGAAGTTTCAGCAACATCAGTGAGCTTCTATTTTGTATCTATTCAACGGGAAAAATTCTTTTTACTATTTGTACACATGCAAATTGGAGATTTTAAGACAGTATTTACAAACATCATTAATTTTACTTAAAATATGTACAGAAGATGAAAAGTCTGAAGATCTGAGTTTATTCCGGTTTTGTCTATCATTTGCAGATCACTGATAGTGGTTTTGAATATAGCCTGAAGATTAGTAGCGTTCTGCAGTGTTCACTGTAATCTCACTGGGAGTCTTCCGAGGTCTGGGGGCAGAACTCGATGAGCGGCGTCTTAAGACGACGCGCGGATGGATACATTGCGACGCAGCAAGTGGCACCAACGGCGGCGTTCTCTGGTGGCGTCCGTAGCCTCGCGGGGGGCAGCCGGCGTCCCAACTGTGAGCTGCTCTCCTGCTGAGGTGTGGGTGCCGCGACATGTGTGGCCTGCGTAGACACCGTCGATACGGCACTGCTAACAAAACCTTGGTGTGGTTCTCCGTACAATTTGAATGCTCTCACATCGTGCAGAAGACACGAACTGTGCCACACTATGAAACCGTATCTATCATATGTAATAATCCTGTATTTCCTCAAACATAATCCATAATCTGTCTGTACCCGCTCACGAAATAAATGGTGAAACTCTTGTTTCTCATACGAATCACAATTTGTGTAACATCCTCAAGAGTTAAATCGATTGGCAACCTAAACTGGTGTCTACAAATACGTTAGGTCTCTTTCTCTGACAAGCCTCTTGGGTAGTTCATACTTTCAGACCATGGTATACGCAGCATTTCTGCGAGCATTTCTCATCTTTAAAACAATTTCGAAAACCTTTACAAGCAGCAGAGACCGCAAACGACTTTCCTTAAACAGAAATATTGTTTTATCGTCTCACTTCAAGTCACTTCTTAAGTTAGTAGTAAATTACCAGTAATTCTTTCTTGGCATATAGTAAATTTAGTAAAAAAAAATACACTCTAAA
The DNA here is from genome assembly GCF_021461395.2 of Schistocerca americana. Lineage (NCBI taxonomy): Eukaryota > Metazoa > Arthropoda > Insecta > Orthoptera > Acrididae > Schistocerca > Schistocerca americana. The sequence goes on along the minus strand of NC_060123.1, from coordinate 371,001,250 downwards.
ACTGAAACCACCGCTTAATGATTTCTAAGACTATGCACAGATATTATTCTGTAAATCTCTTATTTTATCTCCAATTATTTATGCCTTGTGATGAACATCTACTCATATTAGATCTGATATGCATTTCATTGATTGGATGCCCTTGCAGTTACTGTAACTCCAATTTCAACATTAACTGAATCGACACACTATTATGTTCTCTTTTCGTTAATCGTTTGATCTCTGAGACATTCATTCGTATGTTCTAGTGTCGCATATTGTATTACCTTAGCATCTGGAATTGGGGATCCGATTGAACATTTGCCTAAAAGTGTCTGGTAAACCGCTTGGAGGTACACACATAACAACCAGTGTATCAAACCAAAGATCGTTAATATAGTGTATACTTACTACTTCAGTGGCATTAGCAGCCCTAATAAATAACGGCAAGTGCAGAATCTATAAATAGATACTACGAGACTATACAGAGCGATCAGAAACAGTCTGAAAAGCTCGTAAAAGTGCTACAGGGTAGGTTGTGCTGAGAAATAACTGTAAGGGAAAAAATGGATACTTCGCGTCGTTTCCGTGTTAGCCAACCAGACCGTTGATCTCGCAAATTTAAGCAGCCTGCCAGGGACGGTTGTCAGACGTGTCCTTCTTTCGGTTCCTTAAAACCGAACAAGAGAACGAGGCTGAACAGTCTCGCGCACTATCATCTACGGCCTACGCTATGAGAAAAACTGACACTAACTGTATCTGGCGAGCCTCTTAAGTTTGGGCGAGCAACTACCTGACTGGCTAATTTCAATACTAATTAACATGGAAATGGCGCAACGCATCGAATTTTTTTCTTAACAATTATTTCTCAGCACAGCCTATCGCGCAACACACTTCCAAGCCTATCAGACTGTTTCTGATTACTCTATATATACAGGGTGTAATGGGCAAAAGTACATATATTTGTCTATCTGATATGTTAATGTATACACACATCAGTATGTTGGGTATTTTTCTTTCTCTCTCTGGCGACCGGTCTCCTGACAAACGCGTCATAAACTTCACGACCTGTGGTTTCTGCACAGTCGTACTGTATCATTAAGTGGACTACGCCTATCAGTGTACACTAACCGTTTTGCCTCCATGCATCCGCACTTCAATTCTTGACCTGCTGCCGAGGGGAAAATAGGCATTAATGGCGTGCTGTTGCCACATGGACTAGGAGGTACTGCCCAACCTAAGGACATATGATTTGTAACGGCTGTAATTATAGCCTGCAAGTCGCGTAAATATTGATGTGATGTTGTTCAGGACACCGTCCTGAGTCACCAGCAGGGATATATGCACTAATACCGGTTACATTCAGAGTTTTATGGCTATAAGTGCAGAAATTGTGATCATTTGTACCAAAATAAGTACTCACTTCTGTGTGTTAGTCGTTTTTTCTGTGCACTTAATAGTCTTCCTACAAACATGTCACATGATTTACTACCCGATGTTTTCCGCATGGTCGTAACCGTACCACTAAGTGGACTATGCCTTTCGGTACAGGTGTCCACTCTTCAACAGCCGACCTGCTGCCCAGGAGAAAATAAGCATTAATGGTTTGCTCTTGTCACATGAAATTGGAGGTGCTAACCAACATAAGAACATGCTACTCCTAATTGCTACAATTATTAATCTGCAAATGAAGGAAATACTTATGTCATGTTGTTCGGTAAACTATCCTCAGTCAGCAATAACAAAATCTGCACTTACATGCCTAGCACCCTGTTTATCCAGTGACAACGGAAAAGGTCACTCCTGTATTTATTTTCACGAAAATGTGGTTCAAATGACATTCTTTTGCTCAAGCGAATAAGTAATTTCAGATGTATCCGAGTTATTGCTCAGTTCAGAGATATGTATTGGCGGTTACAGTAAAATACGAAGAAGCGATCAGCATTGCAGAAGTCGTCGCTCGCCTCTCTGGCATCTATTTCCAGCGCTACCAAAGTCGGAAAAAAAGGAAGCCACCCCAGCTCTCTCTCTCTCTCTCTCTCTCTCTCTCTCTCACTCTCTCACTCTCTCAGATCACTCCTGTTTGACCTTTACAGTCATTTAGCCAAACAACTCAACCACCACCATGTAGTAGAAAACTTGCTTAAACAACATCTGGTGTATAGGGATCGCTCAATGTTAACAGACAAAATCAGTGATTACAGCAAATCCCTATCTACAATATTGATAAGCCCATAAGAAAAGTATAATACCGAATGAATCGTCCTTCCGAAAAATAAACAGGTCTGAAATAAATACGTGCTCAAGGCACCTCCGAAACTGGATATCGTACCGTCGGCCAGAATGCTTACTGTTAGGCACATCACAGAGAACTTCTTATGAAGTTCTCTGTGATGTGCCTCTCTGGCATCTATTTCCAGCGCTACCAAAGTCGGAAAAAAAGGAAGCCACCCCAGCTCTCTCTCTCTCTCACGACCTTATGGTGGCTATTCTTTGATTAGTTGTTAAACAAGCCTATACATTAAATATCACTGCCACACGTAGCAAACAACTTTTGTTCACAAGCGCCAGCGAGCCCCTGCAAGCTGCAACATGGATATAAGACAGATGGAAGAGCACGGAGGTTTGCTATGAACGTTGTCACTTAAATGTTGTTTGTTTTGACAACGATGTAAAAGGACACAAACGATACAGGCATGCACGAAGCAGGACATGTACATCTAAATCTACATTTATACTCCGCAAGCCACCCAACGGTGTGTGGCGGAGGGCACTTTAGGTGCCACTGTCATTACCTCCCTTTTCTGTTCCAGTCGCGTATGGTTCGCGGGAAGAACGACTGTCGGATAGCCTCCGTGCGCGCTCGAATCTCTCTAATTTTACATTCGTGATCTCCTCGGGAGGTGTAAGTAGGGGGAAGCAATATATTCGATACCTCATCCAGAAACGTACGGCCGGCCGCGGTGGTCTAGCGGTTCAGGCGCTCAGTCCGGAACTGCGGGACTGCTACGGTCGCAGGTTCGAATCCTGCCTCGGGCATGGATGTATGTGATGTCCTTAGGTTAGTTAGGTTTAAGTAGTTCTACGTTCTAGGGGACTGATGACCACAGATGTTAAGTCCCATAGTGCTCAGAGCCATTTGAACCATTTTTTAGAAACGTACGCTCTCGAAACCTGGCGAGCAAGCTACACCGCGATGCAGAGCGCCTCTCTTGCAGAGTCTGCCACTTGAGTTTGCTAAACATCTCCGTAACGCTATCACGGTTACCAAATAACCCTGTGACGAAACGCGCCGCTCTTCTTTGGATCTTCTCTATCTCCTCTGTCAACCCGATCTGATACGGATCCCACACTGATGAGCAATACTCAAGTATAGGTCGAACGAGTGCTTTGTAAGCCACCTCCTTTGTTCGTGGACTACATTTTCTAAGGACTCTCCCAATGAACCTCAACTTGGTACCCGCCTTACCAACAATTAATTTTATATGATCATTCCACTTCAAATCGTTCCGTACGCATACTCCCAGATATTTTACAGAAGTAACTGCTACCAGTATTCGTTCCGCTATCATACAATCATACAATAAAGGATCCTTCTTTCTATGTATTCGCAAAACACTACATTTGTAAAGGACAAATGATTGCGACAAGATAATTCTGCACTCTGTCTAAAGATGAATCTCGATTAAAGTTGCCTCACTCAGTATGGAGGAACTGAATAAGAGACAACCGCCATGTTGTAGCAAAGTGTAAAGTGCTATAATTTGTGTTAGACGTTACAAGCAAACTTTTCGCCTTAACTCATCAAGGAAGTAATTTACAGACGGATATACGAAAAAAGAATTTTGTCATTTGTAGACTATTTTGTTATGTTTATAAATTGTTGTGTATGTATCACTACAGAAAAGTGCTAGAAGCGAAAGGACGCCGCTAATTTGGCGGTGACGAATGTCCAACCAATCAGTACCCTGAGCGGCAAAGATATCATTGTAAGCTGCAGCTGGCTGCTATGTGACATGCGAAGTCCTAATAACGCTGTTCATTTATTTCTTCTCATTGGTTCCTCAGTTGTTCTGAGGTTTGACTAGTCAACACAATTTTGGAAGAGGAACGGGTTGGATCGGGCCGGAGACAGTTTAGCTGAGAACGAACTCGAAGTTCATGGGGAAAGTCGGCAAGGGTGCTGAACGTTCATCGAAAGTCGTGAATATCAGCATAGATTGCGGATGTAAAGTTGTGTTGAGCAGTTCAGATGCAAGTCAGTATTAAATAATAGTAGAGACCTTACACAAAACATTCATGATTAGTAGGGCGCAGATAAATAATTGAATCGTTAGGGATTTTATTGTGAACTGGCTGTGCGCAAGACGAATTAATTGAGGTTTTGTGACTTTGGATTGGAGGAATTGGAGCCCGATTAGTGTAACGATATTTTGGAATTGTGGTCTGGCCCAGATCTCTCTCATGGTGAAGAGTGGTAATGCGTGAATTGTACTGAAACTGAAGCGAGTGTTTAGTGGCAAATTCCTTGCGTATTATAGTAGAGACTTGCACTACTCTTTACGATTACTTTACTTTTGATTTACAATACAGCATAACTGGCCCAAAATCGTGTGAAGATTCTCACCTGATTCCATTAAGTATTTTCGCAGAGTAAAGGAACCATTAAGACGAGCCATGAACAGAGCCGTTAACTACTTTAAGGAAAAATCTGTGACTAGTGTCCGAAGTATTGAGGAGTTCACTGGACAAAGAGTTCGTCAGCTCCCCCTGCGGGTCCGGGGTAAGAATAGGCCCGAGGTATTCCTGCCTGTCGTAAGAGGCGACTAAAAGGAGTTTCAACCGTTTCGGCCTTTCATGTGATGGTCCCCCTTGGGGTTTGACCTCCATTTTTCAAAATTCTACAGAAGTACGAGCCTTTTGGGGAAGGACACCTTACGTGGTGTACCACTGGTCCTAAGTGCACTAAGACCTTGGCACTCAGCATTGTACTGGCGTTGTAACCATACCCACTATTCCTCAAATTGGGCCTAAACGCCTGATGGGTTGTACAAGTTACGCCCATAGTGCGTCCCCATCTGCACCAGCGATCATGATGGACTTTCCATGGCACCAGAAATCCAGCACGGTAGCCAGCCCGTTGTGGTGGGGTCGTCATGTATCCTCTAGGTTGTAGCCCCCTGACAACAAAGGGATCGTACTGCCGATACCTGAGCTGCACCCTCCCCACGTCGGCCAAGGAGTAGATGCCCGTCTCCTTGGGGCATCAGGACTTCCGGCAACGGTCATCCTGCCAGGTGGCCCTTGCTGAGGCTGGGTGGCGCCCGTGGGGAGAGCCCCTGGTCGGAGTGGGTGGTATCGGACGTTTCGCAGATGAAACGTCAACACGTATCAGGTCGCTCTGCGGCCGAGTCTTTCAAAAGAAAAGGTACCGTTTCTAGTTCTGGTTCTCCTGCCCTTTCCCCCTTGGCCACTCCCTGGGAGGAGGGACAGGCCCGCCGGCTTGGGGCGAAGTACTTCCCCCGCTATTTGGTCTGTTCTCGAACCGATGGGGGCACGTTCGCCACCTCCAAGCCCATGTTCTTTGTTCAGCACATTGAGGACATCTTCGGGGAAATCGAGGCTCTCAGCAAGATGCGTTCAGGGTCCGTTCTTATCAAGACCACCTCCGCCACACAGTCGGTGGCGCTCCAGGCGTGCGACCGCCTAGGGGACATCCCAGTGTCCATTGTCCCGCATCTGGCACTAAATAGGATGCAGGGGGTTATTTTTCATCGTGACCTCCTGCTACAATCTGATGAGGAGCTCAGGGCCAACCTGGAGCGCTGAGGCGTGCATTTCGTCCGGCGAGTCCAGCGCGGCCCCAAAGACCGTCGCATTGACACCGGGGCCTTTATCCTCACCTTTGAGGGGGACGTTCTCCCGGAGAAGGTAAAGGTGATGTGCTACCGGTGCGACCTTACGTCCCGCCTCCTATGCGCTGTTTTCAGTGTTTGCGCTTTGGGCACATGTCATCACGGTGTGAGGCTGAGCCCCTTTGTAGCGATTGTGGACGTCCTCTTAGTGAGGAACATACATGCACCCCACCACCTCGGTGCATTAATTGTCCTGGCATCCACTCGCCTAGATCCTCAGACTGCCCCGCGTATCAGAAGGAGAAGAAGATACAAGAACTCAAAACTTTGGATCGGCTCTCTTATTCTGAGGCCAGGAAGAAGTATGACCGCCTCCATCCCGTGCCGTTGACCACTTCGTTTGCCTCAGTTGTGTCCACTCCTTCCGCGGTATCCTCACCCCTACCCTGTCCCCCCTCCGCCTCCTCCGCCCATCAGGGGGCTCTGCCTCCGCCTCCCAAATCCCTCCCTTCCAAATCCTCCTCCCCCGTGGCCCCCGCCCCCTCTGCCCCAGGGGCCACCCTTCCTCCTCCTCCTCTCCCCCTGCCACCTGAGAAGCAATCCTCTTCTCAGGCGTCCATCGGGGAAACGTTCCGGACCCCAGCTTCCGAGGTCCGGCGTTCCAAAACGGACCCCGCGTGTGAGGACCTTCTTCGGGTCCAGCCCACCATCCCTGTGCCTCCTCGGCCTTCCAAGAAGGCCTCCAAGAAGAAGTCTCTATCCCCCTCTCCACCCCGGCGCGTTTCGTCTGACGCTCCATCCGTGAGTCGCTGCTCCTGGCCGTCCTCAGTTTCGCCGGGACACTCTGCTGCCAGGCGCTCAGCTGGCCTCTCGTCGGCAAATGATGCTGCCCCTCCTACACAACCAGGGACAGCGGCCGCAGCTGGCGACGACTCGATGGAACCGGATCCGCCTCCCGCCGGTTGTAGCGTTGTTCCCTCACAACCTGGACCTCTGCGGCCGTCGAGGTGACCAGCTCTTCCCCCGTCTCGTTCCCCCAACTTTTTGACTAGCGATGGCCTTGTTACATTGGAACATAAGAGGTATTCGATCTAATCAGGAAGAATTACAACTGCTCCTCCGCCTGCACTGTCCGCTCGTCCTTGGTCTCCAGGAAACCAAGTTGTGCCCGACTGACCGTATTGCCTTTACCCACTATACCTCGGAGCTGTATGACCTCACCCCTGTGGGCGGTATCCCAGTTCATGGTGGGGTCATGTTGCTCGTTCGGGACGATGTCTATTACCATCCCATCCCATTGACCACCCCACTCCAAGCAATAGCTGTCCGTATTACTCTTTCTGCTTTCACTTTTTCAGTTTGTACCATCTACACTCCACCGTCATCTGCTGTTAGTCGGGCTGACATGATGCACCTGATCGTTCAGCTTCCCCCGCCGTTTTTATTGTTTGGCGACTTCAATGCCCATCATCCCCTTTGGGGCTCTCCTGCATCATGTCAAAGAGGCTAACTCTTGGCTGATGTCTTCAACCATCTCAATCTTGTCTGCCTCAATACCGGCGCCCCGACTTTCCTCTCGGACTCTACTCATACCTACTCCCACTTGGACCTCTCGATCTGTTCTACCACTCTTGCCCCTCGGTTCGAGTGGTATGTCCTTTCTGACACCTATTCGAGCGACCACTTCCCCTGTGTCGTTCGTCTCCTGCACCACACCCCATCCCCACGTCCTTCGCGCTGGAACATACCGAAAGCCGACTGGGGACTTTACTCCTCCCTGGCGACCTTTCCGGACCACGATTTTCTCAGTTGTGACAGTCAGGTCGAATACCTCACGGCTGTTATCATCAATGCTGCCAAACGTTCCATTCCTCGTACTACCTCTTCTTCACGTCGCGTTTCCGTCCCCTGGTGGAACGAGGCTTGTAGGGACGCTATCCGTGCTCGACGATGTGCTTTACGCACCTTTCGCCGCCATCCTACGTTGGCGAATTGTATTGAATACAAACGACTCCGAGCACAATGCCGTAGAGTCATCAAAGACAGCAAAAAAGCTTGTTGGGCCTCTTTCACCAGCTCCTTTAACAGTTTTATTCCCTCTTCCATCGTTTGGGGTGGCCTGCGCCGGCTGTCGGGCATTAAGGCCCACTCCTCGGTACCTGGCCTGACCTCAGGTAATGAGGTCCTTGTTGATCCTGTGGCTGTCTCCAACGCCTTTGGCCGCTTTTTCGCGGAGGTTTCAAGCTGCGCCCATTACCACCCTGCCTTCCTTCCCAGGAAAGAGGCAGAAGAGGCTCGGCGACCTTCCTTCCACTCGCTGAATCTGGAAACTTATAATGCCCCCTTTACTATGCGGGAACTCGAACGTGCGCTTGCACTGTCCCGGTCCTCTGCTCCGGGGCGAGATGCCATTCACGTTCAGATGCTGGCACACCTTTCTCCAGCGGGCAAAAGCTTCCTTCTTCGTACTTACAATCGCATCTGGACCAAAGGTCAGTTCCCCATGCGTTGGCGTGACGCCGTCGTTGTTCCTATACCCAAACCCGAGAAGGATAGACACCTTCCTTCTAGTTACCGCCCCATTTCTCTTACAAGCTGTGTCTGTAAGGTGATGGAGCACATGGTTAATGCTCGGTTAGTCTGGATTCTTGAATCTCGACGGCTACTTACTAATGTCCAATGCGGCTTTCGTCGCCGCCGCTCCGCTGTTGACCACCTTGTGACCTTGTCGACATTCATCATGAACAACTTTTTGCGAAGGCGCCAAACGGTAGCCGTGTTCTTCGACTTGGAGAAGGCTTATGATACCTGTTGGAGAGGAGGTATCCTCCGCACTATGCACAGGTGGGGCCTATGCTGTCGCCTGCCCCTTTTTATTGATTCCTTTTTAACGGATCGAAAGTTTAGGGTACGTGTGGGTTCCGTATTGTCCAGCGTCTTCCTCCAGGAGAACGGAGTGCCTCAGGGCTCCGTCTTGAGCGTAGCCCTTTTTGCCATCGCGATCAATCCAATTATGGATTGTATTCCACCTAATGTCTCAGGCTCTCTCTTTGTCGATGACTTCGCGATCTACTGCAGTGCCCAGAGAACATGCCTCCTGGAGCGCTGCCTTCAGCGTTGTCTAGACAGCCTCTACTCATGGAGCGTGGCAAATGGCTTCCGGTTCTCTGAAGAGAAGACGGTTTGTATCAACTTTTGGCGATATAAAGCGTTCCTTCCGACATCCTTACATCTCGGTCCCGTTGTTCTCCCATTCGTGGAAACAACTAAGTTTCTAGGGCTCACGTTGGACAGGAAACTGTGTTGGTCTCCACATGTCTCTTATTTGGTGGCCCGTTGTACACGTTCCCTTAATGTCCTCAGAGTTCTTAGCGGTTCATCTTGGGGAGCGGATCGCACTGTCCTGCTTCGCTTGTATCGGTCCATAGTCCGATCGAAGCTGGATTATGGGAGCTTCGTCTACTCGTCCGCTCGGCCATCCTTCTTACGCCGGCTCAACTCCATCCACCATCGGGGGATACGTCTTGCGACCGGAGCCTTCTACGCTAGTCCTGTCGAGAGTCTTTATGCTGAAGCTGCCGAATTACTATTGACCTACCGGCGCGACGTACTGCTGTGTCGGTATGCCTGCCGGCTGTTGTCTATGCCCGACCACCCCTCTTACCAGTCCTTCTTCGCCGATTCTCTCGACCGTCAGTACGGGTTGTATGTGTCTGCCCTGCTGCCCCCCGGAGTCCGCTTCCGTCGCCTGCTTCGACAATTGGATTTTGCCCTCCCTACCACCTTCAGAGAGGGTGAGAGCCCGACACCACCTTGGCTCCAGGCTCCGGTTCATATTTATCTCGACCTCAGCTCACTCCCGAAGGAGGGTACTCCGGCTGCAGTGTATTGCTCACGGTTTGTCGAACTTCGTGCTCGACTTGCCGGTCACACCTTTATTTACACCGATGGCTCCAAAACTGACGATGGTGTCGGCTGTGCCTTTGTCGTCGGGGCCGCCACCTTTAAATACCGGCTCCTCGACCAATGTTCGAGCTTTACGGCCGAGCTTATTGCTCTCTATCAGGCCGTTTAGTATGCCCGCCGCCACCGCCATTCATCGTATGTACTCTGCTCTGACTCACTCAGTGCTCTTCAGAGCCTTGGAGCTCCCTATCCGGTCCATCCCTTGATTCAACGGGTACAGCAGTCCCTCCATTCTTTCGCTGATAATGGTTCTCCTGTCAGCTTTCTGTGGGTTCCCGGACATGTAGGAGTGCCTGGGAATGAGGCTGCGGATGCTGCAGCCAAGGCTGCAGTCCTCCTGCCTCGGCCAGCCTCCCATTGTGTCCCGTCATCTGACGTTCGTGGGGATGAATGTAAGAGGCTTGTGTCGTTGTGGTGGGATGCTTGGTCATCCCTCCAAGGAAACAAGCTCCGGGCAGTAAAACCGCTCCCAACTGCTTGGACAACCTCCTCCCGACCATCTCGGCGAGAGGAGGTCCTTCTGACCAGGTTGCGGATTGGGTATTGCCAGTTTAGCCACCGCTACCTGCTCTCCGGTGACCCAGCCCCGTAGTGCCCTTGTGGTCAGGCATTAACAGTGCGTCATGTTTTATTGCCGTGTCCCCGTTTTAGTCAATTTCGTGTTGTCCTGTCCCTGCCATCTACTTTACCAGATGTTTTAGCTGATGACGCTCGAGCAGCTGCTCGTATTCTGCGTTTTATAACTTTGACTGGCTTGTCCAAAGACATCTAACCTTTTTACTTATTTTATCTGCATCTTTGTCAGGTCCTTCTGGTGTCCCCCCCCCCCCCCCCCATCCCCTTGAGTTTTACTAGATTCCATGTGCTCTAACAACCTAACAACAGTGACTGGGCGCTAATGACCTCAGTAGTTGAGCGCCCTTAAACCCCACCAAAAAAAAAAAAAAAAGGTTCGTCAGCAGTCAACGCCTGAAGACGCTGATATTTTGCTTACTAATGTTAAATATACGGAGAAGGAGGCGGTGAAGACTTTTTTTGGTTCTTTAGTCTGGGGCATACGGACACTCGTGAACGTCAGTGGTTGCTTGTACTGGCACTTACAGAAATAAGAAGATCGTGTTATTTATGAAAATAAAATCCAAGGTTCCCGGCTTCGTCATTTTAGCCCATAAAATATTGAAAAAAATTAAATTAATCTCACGATCTGTTTTGAATATACATGGAAGCAGTGGCAGGATAGTACAAGATAAGAAAAGAAATAGAATCAAAAAGTACTGAGATATAGTCTGAACAACATTAATAATAAAGGAATAGTACTAATTTTAATTGCGGGATGCAGGCCAAAGCTTCTGCTTAGAAAATATCACCTGTACCACAGTATGAAGGAACAAATAAGGCTTGATATTGTGGCTTTAAACGACAGATGTAAAGAGGATACAAAAAATAGGTTGGCTGTAGCAAGAAAAGAACAAATATGTTGACATATAAGAAGCAAGGAAGTCTTCTCTGAAAGTATTTGTCTGGGATATAGACCTATACGGATACAAAACGTAGATTATAAATGATGCAGACAAAACAAACATAGAACCTTTTGAAATAATGTGGTACGCTGAATATTTATGGATATATCGGATAACCCCTTGAAGAGGTACTGAATTCAATAGGAAGAAAAGATCTTAGTGGCACAAGTTGTCTAAAAGAATGAAAGCGTGTGTGGGCTGGGTAGGGACAAATTAAAGTACCTGTGCAGAGATGAAGAGTCATCCACGGACTAGACTAGGACGGCTGTATCAGATCAGTCTTCGCACTGAAGAATACATGAACAACAGTGCCAAAATCAACAAAAGTAGACCGAATATCAGCGGAGCAGTGACAGAACCATTTGCTCTTGAGAGATCGACGTTAATTTAAAACGTGATATAAATTTGAAGACAAAAATCAGTAAACTGGATGCTGCAATTACTCAACTTTGGCAAATTCTTGCTGGCTGTTTGATAAAAAAATACTGTACCAGGGGTGCGGCGCAAGTGACATTGCGCAGTTAAGGAATATTTAAGCAGTCCTCATCTTCCACACAACTTCCGGGACGAACACATGTGTTGGTGGTTCGACTGTGACTGCCAGGTTAGCAGAGGCAGAAGCAGGAATACTGTATTTATAACTGTGAGTCCACTGGCCAAGCTAAAGTGGGAAGGAGAAAAAAACGTAAAAACATAGTCGTCAAAAGAAATGACGCACTTAGAGCAGCACTTCAGTTTCTTTTCCCTGCATCGTGTTACACGTTCAACAAAACGATTTTGGTCTCATTAGAGCAATTCTGACCGATAAACATCTGATCGGAGGTGTGCCAGTTTTGCTTCGACAACGTATCAGATGTGTTAAGAATAGATAACTTTTGGTGAAATCAGAGTCTTTTAAAGCACTTCTGTGACCGTGAAATGTTCAGCTAACAATTTTGAAACTGCTCGTGGTTCTTGCTGCAAGCAGTATGTAACTGACCTTTGTCGTGCTGGTGTACGAAGAGACCCTTTTTCTCCTGTATAAACAGTCTCTGTTTGATCACACCATGACGGACCTGAACTGATTGTGAGAAAGAGATAGCTATGGTATTTTGTGTGTTTGGCGCATTCGTATCCTGTTAATCGTCGAAAACTAATATATGTATCGATTTGTCCGTCCAGGCATCTTTTCTATAAGCAGTACATGTGCAATCATTTTGTATGCTGTGTTCCTGTGGCCATATTCATCCTTGACGAATGCCATTACAGGAGGTAGTCTTGTGAAGCAGTGCTTCCTGTAGCACATATTGTGGTTTAAACCTTCAAAAACACAAGGTGGGTCAGGATTTATGGTCTCTCACGGGAAGCTTTTATCTAGAAGATAAAAAACTATCTTGTGCGTTGTCACCCTGTTACTCTCAGTAACTGTTACATACTTAGCTAACAGTAACAACGTCAACCAGGCATAACGGGGTAGTTGAGGTTGCCACAAGAGAAACTGACTGGTGATAGATTCTACTTTTGCGCAGCTTTCAAGATGTTGTGTCCCTCAGTGATAACCCGCTGCAAATTCCACACACGAAATTATTGCAAAATAATCATTTTATGTTTATATCACATACTTGAAAAGACCTGCAAATCGCCTATTAACCACTACTGCAAAGTAAATGGAAAGATCTTGTAACGCGGAGACTTTTATGAGATGGATAAAACACGTGGCGATGCTTCAGCAACTGTCCAGTCCAGTCTCCTTACAAAGAAAGACAGTATAATGACATTAAAATCATGTTTCGAATACAGATTCATACTGCCTAAGTACTCACGATTTCAGTGATAGTAGACACGGGCGTATAAAACAATTAATTAAAAAGTCCATGAAATTAATTGGAATTTTAGTATATCCATTGTGAATGACGAAATGCGACTGTGGTTTAATTGGCGATTTATATGGTAATAAATATGCAAACAATCGCTTTTTTTAGTTTTTTTATATGCTTTATGATGTGTCGACAGAAGTGCCGACACAGTGTGATTTGAGGGGACCGCAATGCACGCTATAAACACACGAAGGATGGCGTGAGGTCTGAAACAGGATACGTAATGAATGCTACAAAGAAAAGTACGTAGCTTTTGGAATACTTAACTTTAATCCATCCTTGTTGTATACATCGCTCTTGATGAGACATGCTTTATACGATAAGTATCAATTGCTATGTAAGGCTAATGGCGCCTTGCTAGGTCGTAGCCATGGACTTAGCTGAAGGCTATTCTACTTTATTCCACCATAAACGGGTTTTTGAGCCACTGAAAGTCATGATCAGATGCAAGTGTTACAAGGACATTATGCTGTGGACCAAATGTTGCTAGTTGCTATGCTGATGTTGAATGTACTGCCTTGTAGTAACTGTATCAGATCTGTTCCTATAATGAACATTATCAAGCTATGTACACAAATATACACAGTATTTAACTCCACTTGGTTTTACACTGATTCACTTTCAGGGAACTATCATGAGATAAGTTCCCCAACGTGAACGGCTTGCACCAGCGAAGCCCCACAGGAAGCATTTTCACTGCCACCACCCCCAGTCGAGTTGGCTGCAGGTAACTTTTTCTATTGGAGGACACACACTGCTGTGTTGCACCTAACTTTACAAAAGCACACACACACACACACACGCACGCACACACACACACACACGCACGCACGCGCACACGAACATACACATACAGACAGAGAGAGAGAAAGACAGAGAGTAAGAGAGACCCTCTTCGGGCGCCATTCCTGTGTTCATGGTCGGTCTCACAGCATACCTGTATAAAGAAAAGTAATAGTACGGGAGTTTCCGCCATTTTCTTGCACATGTTTAGTTTCTACCTCCTTGGAAGTGGCCATGTGTAGACTCAGCCAGTCATAGTTACGATGTTCCACGCTAGTACGCTTGTGCCAATCGTGGTTATTGCGTAATCACGCTGTTTGTATCACGAGCAACCGGTATTGCGATTTAATCAGTGGTAACGCAATAAGCCTTGTCGTGTCGCTCACATGTCTTCCTCATTGCTAACAACTTACTTTCGTGTTTTTCGTTTCTCATAATTCACCTCAGTTTTTCGATCGTCACACACGCTAGGGACCGGACAAGCTATCATCTGTTCTCATTTCTTTCTCATTGTTTTTCCATGCATTTTACTCGTCCGACAACGAGACGGCAGCTTGCCAAGTAACCCAGAAATGTGGATTCATTGAGTTCCAATTTATGTGACAAGACTACCTCGCTTTTATCGTATTTTTGTAGTCGATATATCTGACTTATTTTCCGTGTACTGTCTGTTACCAGCCTATAGTTTTCACCCCTGTCCTCTTCATTAAGTTAAATTATTAACCCAGGCGCTTGAAACACCCGCTGTCGAATAAGTGGGCTGACGTCCCACAGTCATGGGACAAAAGATTAGCAGAGCGAGAGTACTTTTATCTGTCGACAGGGAAACTGTGACAGGTAGCGTATCTCGTTTCCATCCAATCAATAAGGATAACAGCTACAGACTCACCCAAAATCTTCAACACTGCAGACCTCCGAACAGCCTCTCGGAGATTCCAAACAGACAGTACAATGCAATGCCATGCACAATTCAAATCTACACAACTTCGTGCTCTCGACAAGCTCCAGCGTTCCTCGTTGGTTGAGGGTTCGATCAGTACTCCAAAGATGAAAACGCGCTTCGATGGTGACACAATGAAACAGTCCAACGATTTTACACGATTAATCGAAGCTGACCATTGGATGTTTATGATGAATATTGAACAAATGATTTCGTGATTTTCAAAATAAAAAAAACTGTGGGAATAATGAAAGAGCAATTTGACAGGCAACTTTCGAGCCGACCCTTAATTACGTATTCCCAGAAACTTAGAGCCTTTATCACGACACTGCTCTTGTATGAGTCATCTACATATACAATTACATCCATTTTCTGCAAAGCACTGTGACATTATTGTCACATATTGCTATCCGATATCTATTCATTTCACGACTAGTGTATTGTGTACTGGTCCGTGACTGGCAGTACCCAAGATCGATTGACAACGACAAGGGATCGTACTGTACCAACGTCTCTGTGCCGTTACTGCAGAGTATCCTGTTGCGCAAAGTACTTAGGCCGCCAGTCGACCACCACACCTTTAATTAGGTACAGTTTGTTATTTTTTAATAGATGTTAAGACTGCAGAACGCTATCTCATTGCAGAAGATTCCAGTTGGAGAGGAGCCTCTGATGACAAGAACATAGCCTGCGCCGCAATCACACTGGCAATGAACTAATCGAACACGAAATCAGCCTTAGTACAATTAATATTGCGGCCACCTCAACCATGCAAACAGCCTGTCTGTCAAATAATGGGAACAACACCCTGCCTAGACACGACGCCGAAATCGCACCAAGCCACGATAGAACTACGAATAATCACTTAACAATATTCACACACCAATGGTTACTGAAGTTAAGCAGTAGTGAATAAATGGGCCTATTTAATGAACGACTCTCGTTGTCTACGATACTGATCTCATCAGAGCAACAAATTACTTTAATTTCACTACCTGATTATCTTGCGTGATGATAAATGCGACATCCAGCTAGCAATTGTTATCTTTCGCGACGAGCTTTTCACAACGCAGTACGTACTCTCTGACATAAACTCGGAACTATTTTATTACTTGTACTAAAATACCAATCTATCTACCGTCTTGAAATTATTATTCTGTTTATGGACACTTCCATCACTACTGTTAGGAATTAAAACATTTTTAATTCCCCCTTAAATATTTTTCCAACTCGACGCAGCGATAATATGTAAGTGATGAGAGTTCGCATGCATCACAGAATAACGAATCTCTGTTAGTAGCAAAATCTTTGGCCTTTCCGTAAATAATTCAATTACTTCAATTAAACTTATTCATCATTTAGGAAGCTTTTTCCCTTAATTGAAATCTTTTCTTTAATATTGAGAAGATCTACTTTCAGTAGATTATTTATAATTTCATTCTTTCAAGAACCTTTTACCAAGCACATTTAAAAAACACCACATTATACGTAATATCGACTCCACTGTATCAATATCACTGAATTACACTCGTTTATACTTCCGAAAATTCTATAGATATATTCACACTAGATACCAGTTAAATAGACTGGAAGGTTTCCTTTAACCCCAATAAAATTGGATTTATTTTCCTTCTAGATATCTCAATACACGTTGGTTATCACCAGTGAACGAGTGCCAGCAAATATATTATCATTCCCCACAATACGAAAACAAGTAATAAAAAAAATCAAACAAAAATCCTAAATGTCACCGCCACTTTTCAACTAACCGTAAGTTACAATTTAAAAGCAAATCTTGACCTCTTCAGGCGTTGACCACACGCGACCCGCTAAGTTCTCTAACATTTGAAATCGGCCACTCGTCACCTTGATGAATCTAGTTTTGGTTTAGCTACGTGTAGCTCGTTAAATGGTTCCTTCAATTTACTATCGCTTGTCTACTCAGTGATACGTGCACACCATCACCGTATAGTGAAACAGTTCGTCGTTCTATGAGCCAATTCGCTGTCTGCTGCAAGCTAGTGGTCTCGAAAATACAACTACCAACACGTGTTCGAAGCTTTCCCTTCTCGATACACACACGCAAAATACCCAAACCACCTCAATAAAAACGACAAGCAGCCCAATTACCTCTGGGCGCGTCGCGACCACTCAACATACAATGCAGACGGGATATCGGTCACACCGATTCCACAAAACTCAGCACCTAACAAATCAATCTCTCAGTTAAATCAGGCTCACGCGGGTCTCACCCCAGCAAATTTTACGAACGAAACTGTTCCCACAACTATAATCAACAAAATTCCGTGCACTCTCCCAAGACTTAGGTGTCAACTGAGTAGCTTCACTAGACCACGCAGTGAATCGCTGTAAGATCAGACCTGATATACACCACTACCACCACTTGGTCGGTGAGAGGTCTATCCGGGAACTAACTACCCTTTTCGTTGTACAATAGGAACCATTTAAAACGAACAAACACGCAACGCCCCGCCAACTTTTAACAATTAATGTAATAATCATCGATGTTGTCGATTCTTCGCAATAGCGGCCGGCTGCTGCGCGTTCTCAGGCGGCATCTCTGGACGCAGCGAGGGCGATACGGTATATTGCTGCAGTCGCGCATGCTCGCCACCTGCTATTCCGTAGACGCTCTCATATCATCTAGAACACAATTTGATTTTGGTTTTACCACATTATACACGTATATTATCGTAACCACCAGGTGTTATCATTGATTTATCACGCAGGACGCTCGGCACCAGTAAGGGCGAAAGTACCCCGTGCGCTTTGACACAGCACAATTGCCATTACGTTCGTGGACACTTGGACTGTGTGCCATAAAAGGAAGCTTCGCGTCCCGCTGGCGTTTTCAGGTGAAGCTGGGCGTCCTCTTCGTCGGCCGATAAAACTTCAGCAAGCCTCAGTGCATCAACCACGCCTCTGTGGAGAGGGCTAACCTTGGCGTAAGTTGAAACAGCCCAGGCCACCCACCACCTTTATGTGTGGGCGAGCGGCTGCAGTCTGGGTGGTCAATGGTGCGTCTGCCTCGCCAAATGGATATAAATTTAGAACGATAATCTGGCTTCTCTGCGCCGACTTGTTAGACCTGATGCTGTAGCGCCACCCAGCTAGTGTGGCAACACCGACTGTGTTTTCGTTCTAAAAATTCCGTCGCCCAATGAGACTGCGAAGTGCTGCTGCCTAGCAGACGAGGCGACCAATCGAAATACCGTCGCTTCAGTCTAGTGCCAACCTTGTGAGAGTAAAATGCGCGTCTTGTAAGCAAAGAGGGGAAATTTTGCTGTCTTTTCCCCGTTCTTTCGAAAATTTTGTGACATTTCTCAGCCGTGACGTTGGCAATAATAATGAGTTGGCTTCTTCATCTGGAATTTTTGAGAGATTGGAAGTTGGGCAGGAGTAGGATTTTTGTTTTTGTATGCAGGGATGGAGCTTCTAGGGACATGGCCAGTGATCGAGGGAGACGAGAGCTGACGTCCATCCGTGACTGTTTGCCACATTCTGTAGACTTGGGGGAAGTAAATTTTCGCAATTCTCAGTAGCGCGATCCGTAATCTGAACAGTATTCATCCCATTTGTTTTTAATGTCCATCCTAAATGCTGACTTTGTTCCAACTCGAATTTCTTGCATCAGAGAACTTCGCAGACAAGGATACATTGGTGCTATAGCCTCCATGCAGTCTTTCTTCCGGAAGGTTTCTCCCACAGTGTTAATCTCACCTTTCGGTAACTTGATTCGACGTTCAGTTACTATGGTTTCACTGCAACTTTTGACTATCTGTTGTTTCTTTTTTTAATAAGTTAGATTCTATTAAATGTTGGTGCCGTGGAAGAAGAGGGAGATGGTGTGGACAGATTACGGATCAAGCTCAAGATCGAAGTTAAACACACAGCAGATGAAGTGCTGAAACCATTGCAGAGAAGGAAGAGAAGCAGAGGATGGTTTAACGATAAGTGTAGACAAGGAGTCAAGAGAAAAGAGGCTCAAATGGCTGACAAAGAAACATGATGAAAGATTAAGGTTGGGATACATGCGGGCACACAGAGAAGCAAGAAATGTCCTCCGAACAAAAAAACGATTGTATGTACACAGCAAGATAACATCGACAGAAAAGGATGGAACAGTAGGCAATATAAGAGACTTACAGGACAGTCAGGTCCTTCAAGAAAGGATTTAACGTGGGGAGAGACGAGATCAAAGGCCAAGCAGGACAACTGATAAGAGATGAAACGAAAGCTACGGAGGAATGGAAGAACTATTTCTAAAATCCCCTGAATGTGGACGACACCATCAACAACGTTGCGACAGCAGCATCAGAAGAAGAAGAATTGCACGGAGAAAATAGAGTAACAGTACGAACAGTGGAGAATGAACCGCCGTGCATGGAAGACATAGGGGAAGCCATAGCAATGCTGAAGAGAGGAAAGGCACCAGGAATAGATGGTATGCCTGCAGAGATGTTGAAAGAGGGAAGACATATCCTACGGGCCAGAGTATACCATCATTTGGAGACAGAAAGGATCCCAGCAGAATGGAAGCAGTTTGTCGTCTGCCATATACTAAATAAAGGAGACCCAATGAGATGCAGCAACTATAGAGAAATTACCTTACTATGCACAACTTACAAGATCCTGAGCAGGTTGTTGCTGAAGCGACTAACTCTGTACGTTGATGAGGTACTTGGACTCTAAGAAGCAGGGCTTAGAAATGGACAATCAACCGTAGACCAACTACATATAATAAGGCAAATACTATCAAAGAGCTGGGAATTTCGCAGAGATGTTCACTGTATTTTTGTCGACTTCCAAAAAGCGTATGATAGTGTGAGCAGGCAAGCAATATTGCAAGAACTGGAAAGACAAGAGATTTCTAGGAAACTAATAAAAATAACAAAAGCATGTATACAAGAAGCAACATGCATGGTGCAAGTGAATAGAAAGATGTCAGAAATGTGAAGACTGGAGTACGACAAGGTGACTGCCTCTTCCCCCTTCTGCTTAATCTCGTTCTGGAAAGAGCACTGACAAAGGTAACAAGCCTGGAGACAGGAAGAGAGCTGGGTAGAAGAATCATTACTCTGGCTCATGCGGATGGTGTAGTTTTAATAGCACAGAATGAGTAAGAGCTGGTTCAGGTGGTGAGAACGTTAATGGAAGAGGCAATGACAGCAGGCATGAAGATGGATAAAATCAAATTTCTTGTTGTAAGCAGAGGGAACGATCACGGAACTTTAAATGTAGATCGTAAAATCTTTGAAAATGTGAAAGAGTTGAAATATCTCGGGGTAATACTCAGTGAACGGGACGACAGAGACCACGAAATAATGGCAAGAATCTAGGCAGGGAACAGATGAAGGTATACACTCGAAAAGCTGCTGAGGACCCGGCTTCTAACGAGATCTACAAAGATTAGGATCTAGAGGACAGTAATACAGTCTATCGCCCTATACGGAGCAGAGACCTGAACTATGATACGAAAGATACAAAGAAAACTCTTGAAGTTTGAGAACGCTGTTCTGAGAGAGATTTTTGGGCCAATGAAGGATGGAGACTACTGGAGAAAAAGGAAAAACAGCGAGTTCCAGGGGCTGTACAGGTCGCCGGACATGGAGGCTGTGATTAGAGAAAGGAGACTGAGGAGATACGGGCACGTAAGGTGGCGAGGTGGCCAGATCGCCAGGCAGTTGGTGGAAGAAGACATCAGAGGCAACAGACCGAGGGGAAGACCACGGCTGAGACGGACTGACGGGATCAGAGAGTATATTTGTGAAGTAGGACTAGATGCAGAAGACTAAATGGACCGTGAAAGATGGAGGGGACCGATTGGCGAGGCCAAAAACCGACTACGTTTGTGTGGCTAACCTAGTAAGTAGTAAGTAAAGGTTGGTCACTGTTTGACCAACCTTTGTTTCATTCAAGAGGAAAGGGAAGTTCTGTGAAAGGCAAATAACCTTTAATTTACCTTTGTTCAACATTAGAATAAATATTAAGTCTATTAAAAACAGACTTGACTTCCATTTCTAGACACTTAACTCGTCCTAAAGCTTTCCTGGCATACTATCAAGGTATGATTTACTGTGCCGGTGTTGTCCTTCGCATACAGCAGCCAGGTAGACGACGGGACACGGGGCTTTAAATGTTACAGTATAAGCAGCTTGAGCATTCACGCTGCATACATGGTGTCCGAGAAGGAATTGTCAATATTCAGAGATATAACAGGAACGATCATTTGAAGCAAAAAATTCTGGTAAACGTGGGTTGCAAAATACATAAATTAATAGCTTTGAGCACTAGTTCATCTTCGTTATTGTGAAACGCCTTTCTTCTGCTGAATAAGTTCCCGTAACTCTTAAGTTATACACCTTAGTGCCCATGTTTACTGGACATTTTGTTGTTTTGATCCAAAATATGAAAAGCAAGGAGCTTGCAGTAGAAGGGATGTGTTTCGCAATATTGAAGATGAAAATGTCCTCATAGCCCCGAAGGTCTGCATTTTAGAATCCACGTTTACTACAACTTTTTGCTTCGAATGTTCGTTCCTGTCATATCCCTGCATATTGACGATTCCTTCTAGGACACCCTCCATCAACACTATGAAGCGCATGGCACCGGGTGCTTCCCATTCTACTACTTTCCGTTCCCTTTGCACAATGAGCGCGCGACAATGTGTTGCTTAAATGCCTCTGTATGTGCTACAATATTAGTCTAACATTATCTTTGTGGATCGTACATGCGCGGTACTTGTGGAGTTGCAGGATAGTTGACCAGAATCTACAAGCGTCGGCCAGCTCATGTTTTTAGCATTCCCGTGACGCTCTCCTATGAGCCCAACAAACCTGTGCCCGTCTTGCTGCATTTCTTTGTGTAAGTTCAATAATCCCTGGTAGTCACGTTTGGTATAGGTCCCATACACTTGAGCAGAATTCTAGGATGGATTGCACAAGTCTTTTGCAAACCATTTCCTTTCTTGTCTGACTGCATTTTCTTAGTATCCTATCATTGAAACGAAATCTGGCACCTGGATTACCTTCTACTGAGCCTATGTGATCGTTCTAGTTCACATCCCTAAATACAAGTAGACATTTGTACAGGTTGAATGACCCCAGTTCCGACTCATTGGTATTGTAGTCGTAGTATACTACGTTTTTCCCTTTTGTGAAGTGCACAACTTTACATTTCTGAATATTTATAGCAGGTAGCCAGTTATTACACTACTTTTAAATCTTATCAAGTTCTCATTGGATATTTGTGTAGTTTTTTTTAATGGTGCGTCTTCATAGGTAACTGCTTAAATCTGAGAGTTCTGTTGATACTATCAGATCATTAATACATAACATGAACAGCATAGGTCCAAACATATTTCTGGGGGACACGCCTGAAGTTATTTCTGTCGATGACCCACCATCCAAGAGAACGTGCTGCATCCTCCATACCAAGTAATCCTCAAACCAGTCAAAAATTTTGTTTGATACCTCATTTGGCCGTACTTTCGTTAGTAAGTGTCTCTGGTACTGAGTCAAATATTCTTCGGAAGTCAAGAAACACCGTGTTAGCATTAGTACCTTGATTCATGGCTTTCAGTATGTCATGTGCGACGTGTGCGTTTTGGGCTTAGAACGACCTATGTTTTCAGAATCCAAACTGGCTGGCAAGGAAGGAATTATTCTGTTGGAGGTACAGTACGCCGGCGTTCGGAATATGTTCCAAGATTCTATAACAGCTGGACGCCAGTGATACTGGACGTTAGTTCTGTGCGTCACTCGTTGCCACATGATGAAGCAGCATGCGTTTCACGTCTGCCAGTCGAGATCGATGACGTGCTCAAGCACCCATGCCACTGCGCTTCCGCTACAATAGTACTTCAAGGAGACAGTGTCGTAGAACTATTTTCCCGTTCTGTGTTGCTCTTCACCTAGTGTTTGCCTGCTGTGGCATTTCTTCCAAGCCAGCTGTCTCCACGGACGCTCTTACGACGTAAGAGTACTACCTGTCTGCCGCATTCATCGATAATATTCCTCATTCGGTCTTTGTCGCATTTTGCATCTAAAGCTGTTTATATACTCCAGAGGCCACTGTACAATGGACGGGGGAAGGTACTGCGCACCAATATCATGGATTTTTTGTACTATTCCATTGCAATTGGAGTGAAGAAAAGTTAGTAGTCTATAACCTCTTCCTCTAATTTCTCATAGTTTATTCTCAGAATCCGTACACCATTTTTACCATACGATGCTGTAGAATTTCACATTCCTCAAAAACAGACGCCCTTCTTTCACAGATTCCCTTTTAAGTTCCCAGAGTATAGCTGTTGTGCTTTCTGGGGCTATGCCGACATGTTACAATTTTATCAGCACTGCGTCTGATTTCCTTTAATATCTGCTGCCACGCCCTCTTGATACCGCTCGAAACGCCATACCAATACTCTAGAAGTAGTCGCACTAGCTTCTAGTATGGTGTTCCCTTACAGGTTCACAACGCCTCCCTATTACCGAAATACCGATTTTATTTGTTCGTCCCGTTTCACACTCCTGCGTGGTCATATCCCCAGATACAGGGAGGGGCAAATAAAAGTATCCAGGACGAGTGGTGGCAACATCAATAGAGAAGCCGGGCAAACCTTGCAGCACATTTTCACAGTCTTCACGCCTGACGAGAGTAGTTAGCAGAGGTCAGTCTGCTCGCAGCCCTGGATGGCCACGCAGGTCACCTGATCTGTCAGTGTGAGGAGCTCTCAAATCTAAGGTGTATGGCAACAAC
This sequence comes from Schistocerca americana, assembly GCF_021461395.2. Taxonomy (NCBI): domain Eukaryota; kingdom Metazoa; phylum Arthropoda; class Insecta; order Orthoptera; family Acrididae; genus Schistocerca; species Schistocerca americana. The sequence goes on along the minus strand of NC_060123.1, from coordinate 370,977,573 downwards.
TAGTATAGTCTTGAAGAACTGCAGCAGAATATCTCGGATGAGACTACAGCAAATCCAGCAGTCCAGCTTCTATCCACTTTCAGCAACTTGCTCACCGGGCCCAAAAGTGCCAAGAGATGAACGGTTACTTTCAACATCTGCTAAGTCAGGCTAATACTGTATTTCCTTTTCTATGCTGTGTTTCTTTCTACGCTGTTCTCCGAGCCAATTTTATTTGCCCCTTCTTGTACAATGGCGGACAGTGCTACACAGTGAAAACCTTGACCAAATGGTATCAAACGGGTATTCGAGTATTTCTATGCCTGTGGGACACGTTGACTATAATTTCATCCTTATGCGAGCTTATTTTCAGTGTTTCCAGTACAGAAATTTAGTCATTCGTACAAATGAAGAATTGTATTCTAACTCAAAAACATTTCTTTAATACACAAGAGGGGCAGAGAAGCCACGGCTGCATCCTTGCGCAGTCTCCTAAGCTAGAGAGATTTTCTAATTAAATTTAATTCACTTATCCTGGATGCTTGTCAAGTTACGAATCTAATTATATCAGTCACATGTCGATCACGTTATTAATTCGAAGACCGACAGTAAATAAATGACGTTAAATCAGTTTTCCCCCAGCAATCTAAGATCACCAGCGGCTTTCCTGAATAGAGCAATATCGATTGGTGGCGGCGGAGAAATTTTCCAGACTAGACATTAAGTGTCGCCATTAATTTGCAAGATGACAAAATTCTGTAGAGGCTCCGAGCCTCTGCTTATGCATTTCAAACTACGGTTACCTCGCTACGCAAGAGTACCATGCTTTCCCACCTTCACATAATTGAAACCGCTTCCAAGTCTTACTCACTCTAGAGCGAGAAGCATGTTCAGGGGCTGTGCAAATGCAGTTTACCGCCATCTTTCGAACACTGAGAAAATTCGAGTCATCTGCAGCAGGAATATGCGAGCATCATACAGACAGATTCCACTGTCGGCTGTGGTCGAAGGACAGCAAAACGTGTGGTGACGAGAGGGACTCAAAACAAGAGTGCGGCAAGAACAGTGGGTATTTATCCTTCTAGAGGGCCTACACCACCAGAAAATCGTGGGATTATTCGACTGGTTCTGAATCAAAAGAGCGGAAATCGAGGTAGAGGTTACAGGCAGACTTTCACCACGAACCATCGGAAACAAATTACTCGGGTCTGGGTTGAGGATTCGAGTGACTATGCGTCGTTTATCTCTGACACCATACCACAGACAACTGAGACTAGAACTGTGTAGTGACTGGATCAACTGGAAAGTTGAGTGACATTCCGCGGTGTTCAGCGATGTCTCTCACTTTTGTTCGTGATGGTGAGACCGACGCCGAGTCTGTAGACGACGTGATGGAAGGTCACAGAAAACAGTTATTCTCGAGACTCATAGCTTTCCAGCTCCAGGGTCCTCCTGTGAACAGCTTTTGAATATGACAACAGGACTGATTTGGTAATCGTTGAAAGGAACCTGAATGCAAGTCAGTACGTTGCAAGAATATTAATCCTTGTCGGCATACACTTCATGATCAGGATACAAAATGGTATATTCCAGCAGGATAATGTGAGTACCAACATTGCAACCCATGTACCAAACAAGAAATTTACAGATCACTGACTGGCCTGCCATTTCCCCTGATTTGTCACCTGTATAGGACAATGGTGTACGACGGTAATGCGTATATTTTCATACCAGCCTCTGGCCAACAGTCTCCATGAATTGGCTCAATATGTGTTACAAGCAAGCATAGCTAGAAAAGAAATTCTCAGATGTAGCACTCGGAAGCTGGTTGCTTCCACGCCACAACAAATACAAGAGTGTATTCGCGCACCTGGGGTGAGGTGGATGGTACATCTTATACTGGTGTTTTTGTTCGACAGTTCCAAATGAAATGAAAGTCTATATTCACCTAATACTCACCATGTGATGATCTCCGTAACATCTGATAAGCATCAGACTGGTGCTTATACCTTACTTCTTTCAATTTTCGTCAGTGTGTTTAAGTGAGGAGACAAGCTCCAGAAGTGTACCATCAGTTTTATACTGGGGTACTAGCGGGCTTGTTCTCTTCGTTGTACGCATTACCGTCTACCATTTATCCCTACGTATGGAGAGCTGTCGTTCAGAACACCAACTAGAAGTACTGTCAAGGTCTTCATTTGCTTACAGTCATCATGGATGATATTTTCAAGTAGCAGAAGCATCAACAGCGAAGATACTCCTATGATAGTGCTGCTGTCTCTACCTGATAAATGCTTTATAAATACAGAGAACACCAGCGGCCTCTTTACAGGTCTTTGAGGAACATCCGATGTTACATTCTCTTCTTTGGAACAGAAACAGTCCAGTAATAATATACTGGTTTATATTAGCCCGTATTTGTACGAATCAGTCACATATTCGTGGAACAATACTTTACCTCCATATCCTGTTTAAAGTCGACAGTTCGGTTTAGTGTCGAACGCATCTCGGATATCTAGTGAGATGGAATGTTCTTGCTCACCTGCATCTGCTGTTTGCAAGATATCGCGCGTAAGAAATGCACAGCTATGTGTCATACTAGTGATTTTCTTACATCTGCGCTGTTCTTCAAGTGAAACCTTCTCTACAGTAGCGTCACAGTGTTCTTCTCTAGTTTATGCTATAGGATACTTCAGCAAACAGCAAACGAGCCTCAAGGATACTGTTCTGCAGTTCTGATAATCCATTCTTTAGTTTCTGGGCAGTTCTTCCCCAAATCGTACGTTGTGTTGTATTTATCCATATTTGAAGAGAGCTGCCGTCCAGTGTACCAAGTAGAAGTACTGTCTACGGAAAAGTATAAGCAAATGTGGACTGATGAGGATGATAAAGTGCGAGTCGCTGGCTCACGCGCGATTACTCAGGTACACGCGGGAGACATGAAACCGGTACGAGGCAGCGTGCCTGGGTAATCCCCTGCAATTCTGCGGGCCTCTCTCTCTCGGTAGTTCGCGGAGAATTTCCTTCTTCCTCTGTAGGTCTCGATAAGCCAGCTGCTTACGTCATCAGCAATCTATTTGTACCAGTCGACTTGGAGAGCCGGATCTTCCCTCACCTCAGATTTTTCGTGAAGGCTGTCGTCGGTGACTAAGGCCTGTGACGCCTGTCATTATAATGCTGCAGTTCCACTTGTTCTCGATTTCTAGCTCGGAATGACATGATTCAACGCCACGAGAAGTCACAAAGGCTATGGGATGAACCGCCGGAAAAATAGATGGATACAATAATTGTTAGACAATAATCTGTAAACTTCGACCACTGTGCAAAATCCATGAGAAGATACGCAGGCTACATAAGGACGCGGACTTAATCAACGGTTTACACATAGAGAAAAATTTAAAGCTTGTAGAATGTGTGATTAACATAGAAACTGCATAAATTACGTGGGAACTGCAGATGCTTGAAGAACTCCAAAGACGGGTAGACTTCTGAGAAAATACCAATTTGCATTTGGAAACATCCAGGAGCTAACTTCTACGGTAAGAAACATCTGCATACAATTACATACAAAAGGGAATTGCCGGTAAAACATCTGCGGATGCAGCAAATAACAACTACGTATCCGAATGCTCACGTGAGCCATTAGTTTAGTAGCACTTGACGAAATTCCAGAGAGGAGAAAGGAAGGTTTAGCGTCCCGTAGACATAGGGTCCTTTAGAGAGGAGGGATTAGCTTAATTGATTGGACAAGAATTGTGCAAGAAATCGGCTGTAGCCTTTTCCAAGAGACCACTCCGACATTTTCCTGAACCGATTTAGGTTAACCATGGAAGTTATGATGACCGAGCGGGGATTTGAACGCCTCCCTCTAGTGTAGTCTAGTATTTTCTTTGATTATATTCCGAGATAGACTTCTCCATCGCGATACAATATCGTGCTTTACAAAATTTCCAAGAGCAATACAGTGTCGGCTGGTCATCGTAGAATGCCATAGGGACGACTTTGCAGCGGGTACAAGACTAAATCTAATGAGAATGAAAGTTTTGCAAAACGTGGATGTGGCAACAAAGCATCTCGGTCAATACAAATAGGCTCGTAGTGATTATCATATTTGAACCTCATGGAAAAAAGCGTATATTCTCATGTCTCATGTACGTGCACTCTTCGGATATTTCCGTCCTCATACTGTCAACACGTCACTGAGATACAGCGAAATTGCAAGTGGGAAAACTTTGATAAGAGTCGCAGATTTTGCCAATGGTTTCGCATCTCGAAAGTTGCGATACCCTTAAGAATTATTTATTTATTTATTTAACTGATCTGATTAGAGCCGCCAGGCCCTCTCTTACAGCGGACCAGGGTTTTACACATACAATACCTTTTTTACGTCATATTTTCCTAAGAAATAACTTTAATATCACAAACAGTATGAAAATGATTTGAGTGTCTGAAGTGGTAGTGTAAATGCTGACTGTGAAACAATAAAGTTAATGCTGGCAGTACTTGTACTACTGCACTGCTGCCACTAATAGAGATAATAGTAATATGAATAATAATAATTACAAAATAACAATAATGATAGCGGTAAATATAAAAGGAATTTATAGGCGTACAAGGTAGATGTTTCCTGATACAGCGAGTTCTGGGGAAAGGAAATTTAAGGAGACTGCTTCAGTTAAGAATACTGGTTGGAAAGAAGATGTATAAGGGTAACGAGTGCGTGCAGGGACAATAGTAATCCTTATTGTTGCTTTAGAAGGAATGCCATTAACAGTCTTCTGAAGTTGGAGATGTTATAAAGTTCTCGAATATAATGAAGGAAGCTAATCCAGATTCGATTTCCTGTTGCTGAGAAGGACAACGAGAAAGCGCTGAACGATAGAGTGGGACTGAAAGGATTTTACCCTGGTGAGAAACGGGTGTTTCTACAATGCTGTTCAGATAAGAGCGTTAATGTCGAGGAGACAGAGTTCGTTGATAAGACAATAGAGAAGACAAGAGGCTATTGACATTTCTGCGCTTGTTTGCACGCGCCCAGGATAGTTGCGCATATGATGATGAAATATGATCAAAGAGTTGACATTCACAGATATAACGGATATAGGCATGAACCATGGACCTTGCCGTTGGTGGGGAGGCTTGCGTGCCTCAACGATACAGATAGCCGTACCGTAGGTGCAACCACAACGGTGGGGTATCTGTTGAGAGACCAGACAAACGCGTGGTTCCTGAAGAGGGACAGCAGCCTTTTCAGTAGTCGCAGGAGCAACAGTCTGGATGATTGACTGATCTGACCTTGTAACACTAACCAAAATGGCCTTGCTGTGCTGGTACTGCGAACGATTGAAAGCAAGGGGAAACTACAGCCGTAATTTTTCCCGAGGACATGCAGCTTTGCTTTATGGTTAATGATGATGGCGTCCTCTTGGGTAAAATATTCCGGAGGTAAAATAGTCCCCCATTCGGATCTCCGGGCGGGGACTACTCAAGAGGACGTTGTTATCACGAGAGAGAAAACTGCCGTTCAACGGATCGGAGCGTGGAATGTCAGATCCCTTAATCGGGCAGGTAGGTTAGAAAATTTAAAAAGGGAAATGGATAGGTTAAAGTTAGATATAGTAGGAATTAGTGAAGTTCGGTGGCAGGAGGAACAAGACTTTTGGTCAGGCGAATACAGGGTTATAAATACAAAGTTGGGTGGTTGGTTGGTTTGGGGAATGAGACCAGACAGCGTGGTCATCGGTCTCATCGGATTAGGGAAGGATTGGGAAGGAAGTCGGCCGTGCCCTTTCAGAGGAACCATCCCGGCATTTGCCTGGAGTGATTTAGGGAAATCACGGAAAACCTAAATCAGGATGGCCGGACGCGGGATTGAACCGTCGTCCTCCCGAATGCGAGTCCAGTGTCTAACCACTGCGCCACCCCGCTCGGTGAAATACAAAGTCAAATAGGGGTAATGCAGGAGTAGGTTTAATAATGAATAAAAAGTAGGAATGCGGCTAAGCTACTACAAACAGCATAGTGAACGCATTATTGTGGCCAAGATAGACACGAAGCCCACGCCTACTACAGTAGTACAAGTTTATATGCCAACTAGCTCTGCAGATGACGAAGAAATTGAAGAAATGTATGATGAAATAAAAGAAATTATTCAGATTGTGAAGGGAGACGAAAATTTAATAGTCATGGGAGACTAGAATTCGAGTGTAGGAAAAGGGAGAGAAGGAATCATAGTAGGTGAATATGGATTGGGGCTAAGAAATGAAAGAGGAAGCCGCCTGGTAGAATTTTGCACAGAGCACAACATAATCATAGCTAACACTTGGTTTAAGAATCACGAAAGAAGGTTGTATACATGGAAGAACCCTGGAGATACTAAAAGGTATCAGATAGATTATATAATGGTAAGACAGAGATTTAGAAACCAGGTTTTAAATTGTAAGACATTTCCAGGGGCAGATGTGGACTCTGACCACAATCTATTGGTTATGACCTGCAGATTAAAACTGAAGAAACTGCAAAAAGGTGGGAATTTAAGGAGATGGGACCTGGATAAACTGACTAAACCAGAGGTTGTACAGAGTTTCAGGGAGAGCGTAAGGGAACAATTGACAGGAATGGGGGAAAGAAATACAGTAGAAGAAGAATGGGTAGCTTTGAGGGATGAAGTAGTGAAGGCAGCAGAGGATCAAGTAGGTAAAAAGACGAAGGCTAGTAGAAATCCTTGGATAACAAAAGAAATATTGAATTTAATTGATGAAAGGAGAAAATATAAAAATGCAGTAAATGAGGCAGGCAAAAAGGAATACAAACGTCTCAAAAATGAGATCGGCAGGAAGTGCAAAATGGCTAAGCAGGGATGGCTAGAGGACAAATGTAAGGATGTAGAGGCTTATCTCACTAGGGGTAAGATAGATACTGCCTACAGGAAAATTAAAGAGACATTTGGAGAAAAGAGAACCACTTGTATGAATAAAGAGCTGAGATGGAAACCCAGTTCTAAGCAAAGAAGGGAAAGCAGAAAGGTGGAAGGAGTGTATAGAGCGTCTATACAAGGGCGGCGTACTTGAGGACAATATTATGGAAATGGAAGAGGATTTAGATGAAGATGACGGGAGATACGATACTGCGTGAAGAGTTTGACAGAGCGCTGAAAGACCTGAGTCGAAACAAGGCCCCGGGAATAGACAACATTCCATTAGAACTACTGACGGCCTTGGGAGAGCCAGTCCTGACAAAACTCTACCATCTGGTGAGCAAGATGTATGAGACAGGCGAAATACCCTCAGACTTCAAGAAGAATATAATAATTCCAATCCCAAAGAAAGCAGGTGTTGACAGATGTGAAAATTACCGAACTATCAGTTTAATAAGTCACGGCTGCAAAATACTAACGCGAATTCTTTACAGACGAATGGAAAAACTGGTAGAAGCCGACCTCGGGGAAGATCAGTTTGGATTCCGTAGAAATGTTGGAACACGTGAGGCAATACTGACCCTACGACTTATCTTAGAAGCTAGATTAAGGAAAGGCAAACCTACATTTCTAGCATTTGTAGACTTAGAGAAAGCTCTTGACAATGTTGACTGGAATACTCTCTTTCAAATTCTGAAGGTGGCAGGAGTAAAATATAGGGAGCGAAAGGCTATTTACAATTTGTTCAGAAAGCAGATGGCAGTTATAAGAGTCGAGGGGTATGGATGGGAAGCAGTGGTTGGGAAGGGAGTGAGACAGGGTTCTAGCCTCTCCCCGATGTTATTCAATCTGTATATTGAGCAAGCAATAAAGGAAACAAAAGAAAAATTCGGAATAGGTATTAAAATCCATGGAGAAGAAATAAAAACTTTGAGGTTCGCCGATGACATTGTAATTCTGTCAGAGACGGCAAAGGACTTGGAAGAGCAGTTGAACGGAATGGATAGTGTCTTGAAAGGAGGATATGAAATGAACATCAACAAAAGCAAAACGAGGATAATGGAATGTAGTCGAATTAAGTCGGGTGATGCCGAGGGAATTAGATTAGGAAATGCGACACTTAAAGTAGTAAAGGAGTTTTGCTATTTGGGGGGGAAAATAACTAATGGTGGTCGAAGTAGAGAGGACATAAAATGTAGACTGGCAATGGGAAGGAAAGCCTTTCTGAAGAAGAGAAATTTGTTAACATCGAGTATAGATTTAAGTGTCAAGAAGTCGTTTCTGAAAGTATTTGTATGGAGTGTAGCCATGTATGGAAGTGAAGCATGGACGATAAATAGCTTAGACAGGAAGAGAATACAAGCTTTAGAAATGTGGTGCTACAGAAGAATGCTGAAATTGAGATGGGTAGATCAAATAACTAATGAGGAGGTGTTGAATGGGATTGGGGAGAAGGGAAGTTTGTGGCACAACTTCACTAGACGAAGGGATCGATTGGTAGCACATGTTCTGAGGCATCAAGGGATCACCAATTTAGCATTGGAGGGCAGCGTGGAGGGTAAAAATCGTAGAGGGAGACCAAGAGATGAATACACCAAGCAGATTCAGAAGGGTGTAGGTTGCAGTAGGTACTGGGAGATGAAGAAACTTGCACAGGATGGAGTAGCATGGAGAGCTGCATCAAACCAGTCTCAGGACTGAAGACTACAACGACAACAGGCATTTATAGCTAGTTCCAAGGGCCTTGAGCTTTCCCGAGAAAGACCTTGCAAGATAACACGGCTGCAATCAATAATTGGAAGTATAAATGTTTGTACAAGTTCCTTTATCAGATTAAGAAGGAGGAACTTTTTATATTTTTGTAGGGCACTGGGAGATGCTGCTGCCTTCTTGCAGTTTGCAGTTAAGTGCTCTGTCAATTTAGATTTTTATCTATTATTGCTCCTAGACACTTTGCTGAAGGAGAGAAGTTGGTATTTGTCACACATATGGTTAAAGGTGGTAGGGATTTCCTGTATTTCCGGCGAATGAGCCTGTAACGACCAACCAGTACCGTTTGCGTTTTGGTAAGGCTGAGCTTTAACCCTAAATCCTGCTCGCCTTTCGACAGAGTCCACTGGCTTGTATTGAGATTATTGATAGCTGTCTTCAGGTTTGTTGGTTTTGCACTTAAGATACAACCGGAGGTCATCAGAGTCGATGTGGTATTTACGGTAGGATATATTTACCTACAATGAATAGAATCTAGGATCTAATACCTAACCATGGGGGACGCCTCATACTGCCCGCCCCCATTGTGACTTTATGGTGCCAGACATGACGCACTGCTGGCGGGACGTCGGATATGAGCGAGAAATGTAGTATATTAAATTTACCAAACTTGCTTTGGCCCTTGGAATTTTTAGTTTTTATTCGTCTTCAAAATTGGATTTCATAAAGATTTACGATAATACGACCAATTCTTAAACTTACACTAACTTAAGTATACCAAATAATTTTATCTTTCCTAAAAGGTTTCCGAGATAAAACTCTTTGAAATTCTCAAAAAGGGATGCATCAGTAAAAAATTAACGATTCTTTACTTGTACTTTTTGTCAATTTCTCTCTAATATTCAGGTTAAAAACTTCCGCCACGAACTCCAATTCATTTAGTAGTTTGTGTGATCGGATATTGTAATATTAGTCGGAGCTTCTTTAGCGTGCACATAGCCATACTTAAAAAAGCGAACAATAAACTCCTTTCATTTTTGCACTTTTCATCTGTAGACCGCGTTCTTTAACGAAACCCGTAAAGAAAGTAAAGAGACACCCCCCCCCCCCCTGATGGAAGATCTGTTTCATTAGTGATGTGTTTCTAGTACACGCCATCCGCATACGTATTGAAGAAGGCAACACTATCCATGCATCCGCACGCACGCAGCGTGAAAGAGACTTCTTGTCTGAATATTGCACATCGTCGTTAAGGTTAAACCACTGACTGCAGCTATGTGTTCGGTATCGTAATGATTATGTACTTAAAGATTATGTCTTGACAGTTCTAGAGATAACTGCGAACTAATCCGCAACCAGTCGCTTCACAATAACGAGAAATGTAGCAGAACTGAAGTGTCTTGGAACCCGCTGAAATTTTGTATGTGTCTTCTCGTGAACCAGTATTGTAATGGTAGGAAGAAATAGGGGTATTCGTTTTCGTGCAAAGTAAAGATGTGAGAGCAGTCGCGCACAGGTGCGTAGCGTTGCGAGGCGGCGGACCGCGCTCACGTGTCAGCCACTTGTGCCTGCGGCTGTGGCTGGGCGCCGAGCCACGGCTCCGCCCGCCACTGCTACGCCGCCAGCGCGGAGGCTGGCGCGGCACTGAACTCCGCAAACACACCAGCCGAGCCAGCAGCCGCCGCCCGAGCCGGTTCTGGCGGCTGCCGCCGAACCAGTTCTATCCGGCTGCGGTCGTCCGTCGGTCATCCGGCCGCATGCGTCTGCCACGGCCCGGGGGCAGGTGTCGGCGGCCGTCGGCGCGGCTCGGAACCGCCCGCCTGACGTCACCCGGCGGCCGCCAGTGACGTCACGGCGAGCGGCGCGGCACAGACGGCGCGGCGGGCGGCACTGCCGTCGCGCTGGGGATTTTCCGGAACAGATACAGAGCGGCCTCGCAGCGGGGCAGAAGCTCTCTGGCGCCAAGCGGCGCGTTATGTAAACAGGCGAGTGGCGCGCGACCGCCATGTATTCGGATCGGGAATTTACCCTACGCAGCTAGAAACGGTGTCGCTGAGCTCATATTACACGCGCAATTAATTTCCTTTGTAGACCAGCGATCTCAGCATATGTGGTGTATGGAATTTACATTAACGCTTAAGCGGAGGACAAAGCATGAATCGATAAAGCGTAGCTCTGTTTAGCTGATGTCAGTGGTCGTTTGGCTGTTGGGTCAGAAAATTCGCTGAATCGAGTCTGTCCCGGTTTCTAAGATATTTATGTGATCCTGAACGTGTAGAACCCCTGTTTCTCCTTCCAGAGAAAACCTAGAGCATTGGTAGTCTATCTTGTCACTACCGCCCACTACCAGCTTTCATAGCGGACGATAAGCCGTGAGAGATTTCAATTGGTTTTGATAAATTTTTGTCAAAGTATTTGGTAATTAATTATGAACTATTTATATGCTTTAACTCGCAGTAACACTAGTTTACAAATTTTATAACGAATAAATGCTTCCCTACTCTCTAAATTATCATTAATTTTGAACAAGTGGGAGGTTACAAAATTTTACTATTAACAGAGATACGAAATTGGGCAGTACATAGAGGTTCCCTACCCCTGGGCTATAGTGTTTTCTAACTTAATAATGAAGTCATAAATTTTCTTCCGCTGTTCGATCCGACCAGTATCAAAACAATTTTAGATTTCGTCTCCTTCTAGCGCCTGTAGTTTTTCTCTTTGTTTACGAACTATATATTTCCCCTGCTCCATTTGCTTTCTTCTTTTGTGGTTTCAGAAGTTTCATATTTTCCTTTACTTCTTTCCTACCCAACTCTGTTCACCTCTTTTCGTCACCGTAAGTGACTCTGGACCTGCTTCTTAGTTGTATAATTTTAAATTTTGTCTTTGTGATTGGAGTTACTTTTCTATTAAAATGGTCAGCTTTTCTAGGCTTTCTGTAACGCTCACTGTGGCGATACCTGAAGTATTTTGTTTTGTAGTCATACTTCAACAGCATCTACATGAAGAGATTGCCTTTATTTGAATAACTCCTGTGAATTATTCGAACACTTGTACGCGGGGAAAACCTTTGAAGATCATAGTTCGTCATTATTTTCGTGTCTGCTATGTTTTAGGAAATAGCAACAACATCGATTAGAGAAAGTTAATTCATCTCTAACCTTTCATGTCCTAATGTAATACTTTAATGTTCGTCTCTCATGAGGGTTTTTGCCGTTGTTTCACAATTTTATCCAATAGCAATTTGGAAAAGATTGGTGAGAGAGCATCGCTTTATCGAACTCTTGTTTCTAAGTTTTAAGGACTCATAAATTTTATTTAAACACTTATGTTTGAGGTCATATTTGAAAGCCTTTTTCAGCAGATTTTATGAAGTTTTCTGTAGTGTCACCGCCAGACACCACACTTGCTAGGTGGTAGCGTTTAAATCGGCCGCGGTCCACTAGTATACGTCGGACTCGCGTGTCGCCACTGTCAGTGATAGCAGACCGAGCACCACCACACGACAGGTCTAGAGAGACGTCCTGGCACTCGCCCCAGTTGTACAGCCGACTTTGCTAGCGAAGCTACACTGACCGATACGCTCTCATTTGCCGAGACGATAGTTAGCATAGCCTTCAGCTTCGTCATTTGCTACGACCTAGCAAGGCGCCATTACCAATTATTATTGCTATTATACTTCTGTATCATCAAGAGCGATGTTCTACAACTATGAATTAAAGTTAAGTATTCCAGAAGCTATATACTATTTTTGGCTACTATAATTCCCGTCATTGTTCCAGACCTCACGCCATCCTGCGTGAGCTTAACGCGTGCTATTCGGCTACCCGTCCTAGTGGATTGGCTATCGGGTCAGTCCACAACAGTTGGCGACGAAGATTTAACGGTTGTATTGCTCTAATTTATTTGTCATGGCTTCGCCACAATCTCCAGATGTACTGTCCGAATTTTATCGCTTGCAGAATCAGCAGACGCAGGCCTTATTGGATGCCCTTGGACAGCTCATCCAGGGTCAACGTGCAATGCAAAACGATGCGGCAGCCGCCGCTCCACCGCTCCCGCAGCCACAACATGCAGTTGCACCACCTTTTCGTCCGTTTGATGCGGCACTGGAAAGCTGGACGGAGTGGTCACGCCAATTTGGATTTCATCTCGCCGCCTACAGAATTCAAGGCAACGAGCGGCAGCCTTTTTTGTTGGCATGTGTAGGTGTGTCCACCTACCACGTGACAGTGAAATTGTTTCCCAGACACGACGTAGCAACTCTGTCCTACGACGAAATTTTGACGGCATTAGATGCATATTTCAAAGAATCAGTCAATGTGGTTGCAAAAAGGTATACGTTCTTTCATACAAAACGTACGGCCGGTCAAACTAATCAGGAGTGGGTTGCAACTTTGCAAGACCCATTGTGCTTTTGAGTGTGAATGTGGACTCCCTTATTCAGATACTATGGTGCGTGATGCAATTGCACAGAACGTTTCTGATGTTCGTATAAGGGAACAGATTTTGAAACTATTCAATCCCTCCCTTCAACAAGTGATGGACATATTGGATCGGCAAGACACACTTGACTTTGCTCAGGAATCATTTGAAACTTCACCAGCAGTGTGTCATGTTAACCGACCCGCCGGGCGAGCTGCACGGAACAGTAAACAGCCCTCGCGCCCATCCGCGCAGCTGCCGCCAAGCTCTCCGCTACACCTGACGCGCAAGCACGCAAATTCACTGCTAAAATCATGCCCGCAGTGTGCTACTAGACATTCGCGTGAGATTTGCCCGCCACGCCAAGCTATTTGCTTTTTTCTGTAATAAAAAAGGACATGTTCAGAGTGTTTGCCAGAAAAAGCTTAGATCGGACACTCACAACCATTTCAGGCCCTTTGCTTCGCGCCGGAATCGAACCAAGAATCCTCAGGCTCGTGAACCTTCGCCCATGGACATTCATGTAGTTCATTCCACTCCGCCCAGTGCCACTCTCTCTCACAGTGACTGTGTTCGTCCCACAAATAGTGTGCCTCGACATCGACGGAAATCCCGTCACGCCGCAAGTGATTCTGTACCAGTTTCAGTTCACGTTGCACGAGACAGTCACTCTTGTCGTCAGCAGGACAATAAACTTTTTGTAGATTTGGACATTCATGGCAACGTGATCCCATTCCAGCTCGATACCAGAGCTGCAGTTTCCTTGATCAATACAGACACGTACAAACAACTGGGCACACCTCCGTTGCGTGCCGCAAATGTTAAGTTAAATAGTTATTCTGGTCAGAATATCCCTGTGTTAGGACAGTGCAGCCTTCTTGCAACATACAAGGGACAAACAAAACTTGTGTCATTTTACATTCTTCGTTCTTCTTCTGCAGTGAACTTGTTTGGTTTAGATTTATTTCAGTTGTTTAACTTGTCTATAGTAAATCAGGTCCTATCAGTGAACCAGACTGTGCCTTCAGCCAGTGTTTCTAGTCTATGTGAAGAATTTGCAAACATTTTTGCACTGGGCCTTGGTTGCGCTAAGAACTATAAAGCACATTTGGAACTGAAAGTAAACGCGCAACCGAAATTTTTCAGAGCGCGCAATGTTTCTCACGCATTGCGTGATGAGGTCGCAAGAACATTACACGATTTGGAATCGCAAGGTGTAATTGAACGTGTGCAGGCCTCTCTCTGGGCCTCACCCTTAGCAATTTTGCTAAAACCTTTCGGGAAATTGAGACTTTGTGTGGACTCCAAGGCAACAGTGAATCCACAATTAGTGATTGCAACTTATCCTTTACCCCGCCCGGAAGATCTTTTTGACAAACTGTGCGCGGGTAAATATTTTTCGAAGTTGGGCCTAGCAGATGCGTACTTGCAAATGCCGGTGGACGAAGAATCCCAGCGAGTTTTGGTGGTTAACACGCATCTTGGTTTGTATCGATTCAAAAGACTGCCATTCGGGTGTGCATCCGCCCCTGCATTGTTTCAGCAATATCTGCAAACTGTTTGTGCATCGGTCCCTACTGCAGCAAACTATCTGGACGATATTGTGATCTCCGGAAAGACGGAAGAAGAACATTTAGCCAATCTCAGGACACTATTTCAGGTCTTGCGCCAAAATGGTCTTCGCTTGTGGAAGGACAAATATGTTCCCCATGCCTCTTCCATTTCAGCTCCGCTTCATCGCTTACGCCGTAAAGGTGTTCCGTTTGCCTGGACGACAGAATGCGAATGCGCCTTTCGCCAGTTGAAATCGGCGTTGCTTTCAAATACTTGCCTTATGCCATTCGATCCCCGGAAACCCCTTTTGTTGATGGTAGATGCATCGGCATTCGGGATCGGTGCTGTGCTTGCACACAAAGATGGATCACATGATCGCCCTATTGCCTTTGCGTCCAAATTGCTCTCATCTGCGCAAAGAAATTATTCACAGATAGAGAAAGAAGCATTGGCTCTCGTATTTGGTGTTACTAAGTTTCACGATTTCTTGTATGGTCGTCACTTTACCATCATCACAGACCACAAACCTTTGACGTCGCTTTTTCATCCGAACAAGCCTGTACTTCCACGTACAGCGCAGAAATTCATTCGCTGGTCTATTTTCCTTTCGCAGTACCGCTACGATATCTTGTATCGGTCCACTGCTAAGCACGGAAACGCCGATGCGTTGTCCCGTTTGCCTGTTGCTGAGGATAGAGCATTCGATTCCTCCGAACTTGCTTGCATGTTCATTGATTCGGAAACCGATGACGTGGTCGAAACGTTTCCGATTGATTTTCGTCGTGTAGCTACAACCACAGCTGCTGACCCTGTCCTTGCTACCGTTTTGCGTTTTGTTGCTACGCAATGGCCCTTGTCAATGTCACGGATCGAGGATCCGTTGGTTCGCCGATTTTTTGCTCACAAGGAGAGACTTTTTGTTCGACGTGGTGTTTTGCTGTTGCGTTCTGATAATGATCAGTCCCGGGTCGTGGTCCCACGTTCGTTACAGTCCTCTGTCTTACGGCTTCTCCACCAAGGACATTGAGGTATCGTGCGCACGAAACAACTTGCTCGTCAGCACTGTACTTGGTTCGGAATCGATGCTGCGATTACTAATATGTGCTCTTCTTGCATGGTGTGTGCCGAACAACAATCCGCACCACCGCGAAAATTCTTTGCATAGCCGAAAGCCACTTCCGCTTGGCAACGCTTACACATCGATTTTGCTGGTCCATTCTGGAATGCTCGATGGTTGGTTCTGGTCGATTCTTTCAGTAATTTTCCTTTTGTTGTCCGGATGTCTGCCACGACGTCATCTGCCACCATCCAAGCGTTATCCGCTATCTTTTGCATTGAAGGTCTTCCGCAGACTATTGTTTCCGACAATGGCCCACAATTCATGTCCGCAGAATTTCAGTCATTCTGCAAGGCCAATGGTATTCAACATCTGACATCCGCGCCGTTTTCGCCTCAGTCAAACGGTGCCGCTGAACGATTGGTCCGGACTTTCAAGTCACAGATGTTGAAGTTGAAAGAGTTGCATTCTCGGGTGGACGCGTTATTGCTCTTCTTGTCCTCGTATCGCTCTCAGCCCCGAGATGGTCGCTCGCTGGCTGAGTTGCTCGACGGTCGTCCTCTTCGAACCTTGATGTCTTTGCTACATCCGCCGCATCAGGTTCCTGTGCAGCGGCAGCCACCTGCTTTTGCCCCAGGCGACGTTGTCTACTATCGCAACTATCGAGGTTCACGGCGTTGGCTCGAGGGGCGCATTCTTCGCTGCCTCGGCCGCGCGATGTGTTTGGTTTTGGGGGCCTCTGGTGAGGTGCGTCGGCATCTCAATCAGCTGCACCTCTGTCGTCGCACGGGATCTACTGCTCCCCGTCTGCTTTCAGCGACGGTGCCGTCCGGTCAGCGTCCTGGGGACCCATCTACTGGCTCGCCTCATCCCCAGGTGTTACCGACGCTGCCTTCCATTTTGCCCCATGCCACAGCCGCCGCCGCCGCCGTCGCCGCCGCCGCCGCCGTCGCCTGTTCTTTCGCCGGCTTCGCTGCAGCCGCCATGCGCCTCCCTGGGTCACGCGCCGCCGATCGCTTCCCGTGACCAGCTGTCCTCCGACTTGGAACTCTTGCCGGCTCCGGACCAGATGTCGTCTTCGCCCGTCGGCTGCCCCGCCCCGATGGAGGTCGAATCTTCGGCCCCTCCTGTCTCTTTACGGGCGCATACACCGCATGTTGGCGTGCACCCTGGACTAGGTTTTCAGGCGTTTCCTAGCTCCCCTCGGACCGAATGGCCGGGTGCGGGTGGCACAGCATCGCCTGTTGTTAGGCTCCCCACCTCGTCGCATACGTCAACATGGGGTCCTCCCCACGGCGGGCAGAAGCCTTATAACACAATCGTTCGCCGATTTGCGGGAGAGGAATGTGGTGTCACCGCCAGACACCACACTTGCTAGGTGGTAGCATTTAAATCGGCCGCGGTCCGTTAGTATACGTCGGACCCGCGTGTCGCCACTGTCAGTGATAGCAGACCGAGCGCCACCACACGGCAGGTCTAGAGAGACGTCCTGGCACTCGCCCCAGTTGTACAACCGACTTTGCTAGCGAAGCTACACTGACCGATACGCTCTCATTTGCCGAGACGATAGTTAGCATAGCCTTCAGCTACGTCATTTGCTACGACCTAGCAAGGCGCCATTACCAATTATTATTGCTATTATACTTCTGTATCATCAAGAGCGATGTTCTACAATTATGAATTAAAGTTAAGTATTCCAGAAGCTATGTACTATTTTTGGCTGCTATAATTCCCGTCATTGTTCCAGACCTCACGCCATCCTGCGTGAGCTTAACGCGTGCTACCCGTCCTAGTGGATTGGCTATCGGGTCAGTCCACAACATTTTCATTCGTCATTAATTGAGGAGCGCCGGAACAAAAACCGATGAAACCGCTTTGGCTGTTAATACAGAAAGTAGCAAATAGTGATCTCTGAATGGCTCCACAAGCTACAAAAAGAAGAAACACACCATAAAACACTTGATGTCGCATTGTGCTGAAAATTATTTTTTGTCAGCATGTATTACTCCCGTATCTCCCCCCTACAGCTCAAACACGCGAATACAGCAAAAGTGGATATATCGGGTTTTGTTCCGGCGCTCATCAATTCTTTTGGCGTTGCGGTTATACGCGTGACTGTGCAGTTGCATGCTTTCTTTTAATCAATGGACATGCAGCTACAGACGTATGCATTTGGCTGGTAACTCGATTGAGATCTGAGACTTACAACCAAATGCAATAACTTCAGTGTTTCATTTTCGTTGTCAACTGCTGAGTCATGGGCTTCAGAACGTGTGACTGCAGACAGACTTCACAGAGTTCCACAATAAAACGAAAGGCAATCACTGTTAAGTCTCTGCACTGTCATGGCTCGAGCTCATTTCTGAATGGTAATTTTCAGTACTTTGCAAGCTACTGAAGAGATCTATGTGTGAGATAGTGTTTATCTTACACTCTCTGAAACAAGCAGCCAAACTGAAACTCAAGTATCTCATTGTGAGAAGGCGGTTTTCTGCTCAGGCAGCCTCGGAACCATGCAAGTTACGTTAACCACACATCGAGTCCACTTTTGGTTCCAGTTGTCCCATACTCTTTGCCATAGTCACAAAAACAAAACAAGTGAACATTTCAGAGCGTTTACAGTTTTGCCTACTCTTATATTAATCGTAATTACAGCAAATAACCTTCAAAAAATGGCTCAAATGGCTCTGAGCACTATGGGACTTAACATCTATGGTCATCAGTCCCCTAGAACTTAGAACTACTTAAACCTAAGGACATCACACAACACCCAGTCATCACGAGGCAGAGAAAATCCCTGACCCCGCCGGGAATCGAACCCGGAACTCGGGTGCAGGAAGCGAGAACGCTACCGCACGACCACGAGCTGCGGACAAATAATCTTCATTCCAGCTTTTCTTCTTCTTTTAGTGTTCAACCCTGAGGTTGGTTTGCAGCAGAGCGCCATTCCTCTCTTCTGTCTGCCTTCCTCTTCATTTCCACGTATGAGTTACATCCAACGTCATTCATGATCTGTTGCATGTATGATATCCTTGGTCGCCCCAGCCAATTTCTTCCTTCAATAGCTCCTTCTGCTATTGATCGTTCCAATGATGTTGTTGTGTCGTAGAATGTGCCCTACAAGTTTGTCTCTTCTTGTTTCGGTGCGCCTCGACAGAGATCTGGTTTCCTGTACTCTTCTAAGCACCTCTTAATTTGTTACTTTATCTCTCCAGCTGATCTTCATCTTCCTTCTATAGCACCACATCTCCAGGGCCTCTAGCCGTCTTCTCTCTTCTCTTCCAATTGTCCAAGTTTCACATCCGTATAGGGCCACACTCCAAAAAAAACCTTTCATGATACGTTTCCTTATTTTCAGACTGATGTTGTTGCTGGTGAGTAAGTTCCTTCTCTGATTAAATGCAATTTTGGCCTTTTGTATTCTGGTCGCAATTTCTTTCCAGCTTCTACCATCTCTTGTGATTTTACTTCCCAAGTAAGCAAATTCCTCTATCACTTCTAGCTCCTCTCTTCCAATTCTCATTCTCAGAGGTTCATATTCTGCTCCTGTACTGCATACCATCACTTTAGTCTTTTTCTTGTTTATTCTCATTCCATACTGATTGCATAGAATTTTTTCCATTTTTCTGAGGACTTCCTCTAGATATTCTATTGTCTCCGTGACTATAGCAATATCATCTGCATAATGTAGCATGTCTATCTTCTGCCCATTAATTTTGATTCCCACCTCAGTAGTTTCTCGAACTTGGTGTATAGCTTCCTGGATGTAAGCATTGAATATAAGAGGAGAGAGAGCACATCCTTGCCTTACCCCTTTTCTGATATTTGCTTCTTGTTCATGGTGACACTTCGTAATCACTGCCACCTCATTCTTATAGAAACTGAGTATCACACAGATGTCTTTGTGCTTTATTCCACTTTTCCTCAGCACTCTGAAGATCTCTTGCCAGATAACGTTATCAAATGCCTTTTCCATGTCTACAAAGGCAATATAAGTTGGTTTATTTTTCTGTAATTGCTTTTCGATAACGAGTCTCAGTGCCAGAATCGCCTTGCGAGGTGCCGGGGCTAGCAGTGTATTTAACACTAAATTCTTCTCGAATCTTCATATGGAAATGATGCTCTAAGCCCCCCTTTTCTAACTCCGACTTTTGCTGTTGCACATGGATTAAGAAGAAACGCAAACTGACTGTAATCGACCCTGCAAGTGGAGTAGAAAAGAGTTTGGCACCTGCAATAATTTAATTTGATAAAGGAAAGTTTCATTAACGTAGTGAGAAGTGAAAGGGTTGATTTACCGATCCACAGAATGAAAGTTCTGTCCAAAATAACAATTTGATTTATTATGACTAAACACAAAATATTAAACAACACACATGAAACATTTACAATACGTCAAATTGGATACTCAAATAAATGCTGTGAAGGTGAAGTTGTCCATAAACTAGCTTGTGACGTTTATGACCAAGTGGTATGTGGAGCCAATTCCTTGCAACTCAAATCTTAAGAGAAACACCCAGCCAACACAACATTAATTGCTGCTACAGTAGTGAGAACTCAGGCAATGAACATCCGAGACAGAACCACGTAAGAAAAGAGGGGAACAGGCGCGCTCTGCTGAGCTCTGATTATCACAGAGCAAATTCCGTAATCTTCCGGTGCTGCGGACATACGTTACCAAGCTGTCTTTTTAACCGCAAGGACACGATCTGGCGTACCGGAAGCGATGGCTGGTTGCCACGACGACCCGTTGTGGTGATGATAATGAAGCGAGTATATCCCAAAACAAATTATCCTGGTCTGGTTGTTCCAGACGAAAGACTTCCTATCAATACAAATGCTCCTCTGAGGGAGATGAAGAAGGCTCACCACACAATCACTGACAGTACAGTGATTGATTTTAACAAGCGAAGTCACATAATAACGCCTATACAGTCAACTTTAGCCAAAACTTCTCAAGACAGACAACACAGGCTGCTTGTACGCAGAACGCTCAATTGCCAGCTGTACTCGGAGAATTACGTTGAATCGAAACTTCAGCAACTTCGTCAAACAGTTACAATTAAATGAAAGTATATTAGACAGCCAATGGAAGGCAGGCTTTCCAGAGCAGCGAGAGCTCAGTCCTGTAACCTACCCCGACTGAAAGGCGAGAGCCGACTCTCTCAAGAGCACCTGTACAAGCCGAACACAGAACATTCCCGCCCCCACGACAGTGGCCGTGGATAAACGTTCCAATCAGCAACTCGAAAACCGGCTGAAAATTCTACTCTATTGCCGAAGCACTACCATTCCACCAATGGAGATTCTTGGCGCCAATTTCTGCGCCGATTTTGCTACGTCACGGAGCTATGCCCTGAGCAAGCCAATCACAGTAACGATATTGCAGAAAACGCGGGAATTTGCGCGCCAAGACTGCCTGGGAACACAAGTCATTCCCACGCCTCGCTGGTAGCCCGCCAGAAACTGTTTTCACTAAGTTTCTGTGAAGTAACGGAGTCTCTAGCCCAGCCGCTCCGTCAGACCCCTGTGGGCATGTCACTCCCGCTCTTATGACAATATCGGCGTCTGGAAAGCATCCCCTCGACTCCCTCACACCCGTCGGCTTAACCCTTTAAAGTTCAGCAGTACCCGCCTGTCACTGGACCACTCGGCTGACGAGAGACGCAGCGTGGGAAGTCCGCGTGTGAAGGAATAGCGACTTTTCACCGCATGCAATTAGAGAAGAAAACCGAATTGCTCTGAGTAAGATAGAAATATGAGAGGGGGCTCATGCCACCTCTCAGCCTCTCTTGTTCCCAATCCCCTTCTGAAACCAAACTAATCTTCACTCCACATATCCTCCACCTTCAATTATCTTCAGAACTATTTTTACGAGAATTTTTGATGCATGTGATATTACGCTTAGTGTTTGGTACTGTTCGCATTACTCTCTAAAGTACTGGAGGGGACTAGGAAATGCCGTTAATGAAGGGAAACTCCTGATCTACACCTCCACGTGGTAGAGAGTGGGCAACATCACTTATAGCTAACGTAGACAGGGACCGAGGGATGACCGGGATTACTCATCACCCCAGCATTTGCTGGACAGGGCACCCTCTTGTGCTGGAAATGAGAAATCATTTCCAAAGGCGGAAGAACCAGCTGATGGTCAACGGCATAGGATGTGGAAGGCAACAGGAAACCACCACATTACAGAACTGCGGTTATCCCAAGCATCAGTGGTAAAGCAGCTTTGCTACTGATATCAAATACTGGCAAAGTCAAGCGCCGGCACGCCAGTCGGGAACGGAACAGAAGAGACGGCTGTGAGATGAAGCACGCTGACCGAGCCCTCTCCAGGAAGACAACGCGACAGCAGCGGCCCGTATGTGAAGAGGACATAAGCGCCGCTTCCGACTGGTGCCACCCCCAGTTCAATAGCAGTTTCAGGATTGTCCACTTCAATAATAGCTTCAAGGTTAGCGACATGGATATTAGCGTCAACGTTAGCGACTACGATAGCAGTTCAGAAAAGACTTTTGTCAGTTTGAGATCAGCAGTCACTGCAGAGACATTATTTCGTATGTCGTCAAAGTTAAGTATTGCAATTTTCTTATTGTAATAAAACTCGTTAATGCGACCTGTTTGATTGTTTCTCTAGCGAATCGAGTATGCAGGCTTCCTAGACAAAACAAGATTGACGACGAGGCTGGACGAAACAATAAAGCATTTCTCAAAAATTTCTGCATCGCTGTTGTCATCCAAAGTGCATTTTATCGTGTTGCTTGCGTCTGTGTGGTAATAATAGAAAAAAATATGTTCATTTTTCATTCCAAATGTCTGAGAAATTTTTAAAAATTGCAGAGGTCCATTCATTTTAGTTTATTTTTCTTTTAGCACTTAGTGATCATTTCTCTGTGAATACACAGAATTGGTGAGTGTACAAACAAATAATTTTCTTCAGTTTCTCCCAGAGTATTTGTCAATCGACAGCTTATGGATGTACTGCTGGTTCACAGTGTCTGATGGGTCCCTATCTTTTTATTTTGGTTCAGATGTTTAATGATATGATTATTGATAGTTGTTTTACTGGGATGAAAGCGAAAAATCACGAAGTTTTAATTGTAGCAAACAATTGCTTGTGCATTGTTGCTCAGCTTTGATGATATTTATTGGAAGAACTTTTGGGATTCATCTAATACCGATTAAAATCCAAAATAATTACGTGTGCTAAGTACCCAAGCTTGAAACGGAGCCCAGTAACTACACACGATGAAACTATCACTCACTGGTCTCGCTTCCGGGAGGACGACGGTTCAAATCCCCGTCCGCCCATTTGGATTTAGGTTTTGTGTGACTTCGCTAAATTGCTTGAGGCAAATGCCGGGATGGTTCCTTTGAAATGGCGCGGCCGATTTTCTTTCTCATCCTTCTCTAACCCGAGCTTGTGCTCCGTGCCTAATGACCTCGATGTCGACGGGATGTTAAACGCTAACCTTCCTTCCTTCTTTGAAACTATCACGCCTATAAATGTTTTTGGCGCCAGATGGATTTAACTAAAAAGGGGCGAAAGGATTTGTTATTGATGTTAGTGGAACGGCAACAATTCTAACATAAGCGTAATAAAACATTGCTGTGTAACAGGTAAACGTGACACGTCCAACACGACGACCTTGATTAATTTGCAAAGTTGCGCACAGCCTCCAGGGAACACGATGAGCTGATGGGCACACTTTGCCAAAGCCTAATCAACTGTGGCTTCTGTCTGCCAGCGACCTTGTCAGCAGTAAAAAAATAAAATCCTGCGATATGACTTTGTGCCATCTGCTGGATCACTCAAATTTACTTGCCAGTTTCCTGCCTTGATTAATTTGCAAAGTTGCGCACAGCCTCCAGGGAACACGATGAGCTGATGGGTACACTTTGCCAGAGCCTAATCAACTGTGGCTTCTGTCTGCCAGCGACCTTGTCAGCAGTAAAAAAATAAAATCTTGCGATATGACGTTGTGCCTTCTGCTGGATCACTCAACTTTACTTGCCAGTTTCCGTCTACAAGAGCCTCAAATATTATTTGGATGTGTGCAGTGCAATCATTACATTAATGTTGAATATACGGAAGCCTATTACTGAATCGTAACCAGCCTGTGACAAGGGTACACTAATGACATCAAATTTCAACTTTTGTACCTCATTGTAGTCGCGTAAACAGAAACGGATTTGAATAAAGTCATTCCAGTCAATAGCAGAAGGTATAGTCAGCATGCCTTGTAGGAGAAGTACTGTGAAGTTTGAAAAGTTGGAGAGAGATAATAGCACAAGTAAAGCTGGGAGAGCGTTTTCAAAGAAAGAATAGATTCCTTTTATTGCAGCTGACACACTATTTTGTTGTACAAGTTTTAAATTTTGGATCTGATTTTGCCAGTGGTCGAAACAAGTCACTAATGTAATACAATAAATAAATTAACGATCTAGACGCTATTATTCGCATAAAAATTACGTGTGCTGTGTTAATTGCTGGTCATAACATGTTTGTTGCATAGAATTGTGTATACTGTTCTTTTTATTTAGAGATAAAGAAGGTCATCAAAGCTGTTCCTGGTAGAGTGAACAGACGCAGTGGAAATGTTGGTCGCCCAACGAAGGCTCGCGATTACATCCTATGGAATTTCTTTCTGGGAACCGACATACCTGAAGGAAAAATGAACACCACAAAAATTACGTGACTGAAAGTGATAATAATGAGAACTTGCAAACGCGCCAGATGAAATTCTGGAATGCAGAGACAAGTAAAACCCACCGTGGTGGATCTCAGGTAATGGTGCTGCCGCTGAAATCCGTGAATGGTAACATCTACGCTATATCGTAGCCAGTTGAAACGTCGCTTCCGCTCGTTCTGAGAGCTTTAGTGCCCAGAGTCCACGCACTCTGAAGCCACTTTTACTCGAGCCACTTTAGTCTCTCAATTGACTGCTCGTGACAAGTGAGTCTGCCGCAGCGCCCTTGGCATTTTCCTCCTGTACTTACTTGTTAATCTCGTCTGTCACGGGTGGTCGTTACCGTTTACAGGTCAGCGACATAATTGTGTGTGTTGTGAGAGATGCCTGCAGTGCAGTTTAGCACCTGTCCTGGAAGATGTACACTGCAAACAGTCACTACACTGTCTCCAATGGTTTCTAGCAACTTCCACCGATAGTCCCTGCTATAAACAATACAGGGCGACTGACAAAAACCTGAAAAGACACATACAAAAATAAAACACTTCAAATTTTCACGGAAACAAACGGAAATTATTGTGATCCATTGGACGTCTTCAAATCCACCTCGTTCATTAAACACCACATCCGGCGCACGCGCACGCCCAATGAACTGCAACAGTAGGCCAGAAAACTGGCAGCTTAAGCCGAATTTCACGCTCGCACACGGGAACGCACATTCCAACTTTTTAAGGCACCCTGGCAGAACTTTATTGATCGATAAGGATCACTCTCCCCCACCACCCCCTCCCGAGTTCACGAGTGCAACACCTGAAACGTCATCTCTGAGATCGATTCAAACGGCGTTTCTCTATTTCCGAGTCGCTGGATAGGACGTGAAGGAATTATCACTTCACCTGCAGGTTCACCTGATTTGTTGCCAATGGACTTCCTTCTCTGGGATAAACTCAAAGATGCTTTCGATGACGCAAGAGGGTTGAAACATCGCATTGTTGCTGCGAGTGCAACGACGTCGAAGGAATTTCTTCAACCTTGATGACATTAATGGAATTTTAAGGGATTGTGGATGACTACTGTCTCTTGTCATTTTCTTTTTGTCGCTGTTGCAGATGCCACGTGAGTGTTTTCCTTCCCATGCGAAGTTACTATTTAAAAAATTATATACCTCAAATACCTGGTTCACAAATCCCTTGAATTTTTAAGGTACAATTTCTTTCAGGACTCTGCCAGAAGCAAGACCAGAACTATTGCCGTAGTTAGCTGGTGAATCAAATTTAGAAGCTGCATCCTTGGTCTTCTAGTGGGTGTCTCTGACCACATGTGTGATTCAAGTGTGCTCAGTACCAGTTTTACGATAAATTGTTCTCCACTACCCTGCTTTTGTAAGTACACTCTCTTTTGTAAGTACACTGGCTCGAGGTGGAGAGCGCCATCAACCTGATGCGACAGTTCCACATAACAACACGAACACTGTTTCATTTTGAGAACAGATAAATTCGATGTTCTAAATATTCTAATTTCTCCGAAACTGCTGGGTGAATTCTAAAGAGTGAGGCGCCTTTGAATTGGTGTGTTTTGTAACTATGATACTAGTGGCGGAAATTATGAGAGGCGACCAAAAAGTTTCCTTTCGAAGACCTTAAGCCGGCCACTGTCGCCGAGCGGTTCTAGGCGCTTCGGTCCGGAACCGAGCTGCTGCTACGGTCGCAGGTTCGAATCCTGCCTCGGGCATGGATGTGTGTGATGTCCTTAGGTTAATTAGGCTTCAGTAGTTCTAAGTCTAGGGGGCTGATGACCTCAGGTGTTAAGTCCCGTAGTGCTTAGAGCCATTCGATTTTTTGAAGACCGTACAGTGCAGAATCGGTATGCCAATCAGGAAAAATTGCCGATTGCATTTAGGCAAACATAACAACGACCCACTAGGTTGAAGATGCCGTTTTAGTAATACACCGCGTGAAGAAGTCCGTAACTGTGTGCTGCACGTCTTCACGCGACGGGAATCGTCGACCTTTCAAGGCCTTTTTTAAGGGCTGAATGTGAGATAATCGAATCAAGGAAATCAGGACAAGAGTGCGGGTGCTCCAGTATTTTCCACTTGAGTTGGCGTAACTCCAGCGTTACGACGTTTGCGATATGAAAAAGTGCGTTCCAATGAAGTGGCAGCACCCCTTGCCGCGCAGGATTTCAGAACAGTAGTTTTCGACAGAGATGATATCCAACACACATTCTTCATTCTCCAGTCGGTGTCTGTCAATGTTTCCCTTCGGCAGAAAAGAAAACAATAACAGCACATTAATCCTGCCTGGACGCATTTGTTAATAATGTCGCCATTGTCTGTGTTTCCGCATTTACCGTACGAACTTCGGAAATAATGCCACACTGATCCCTTGCTTCCATGTCGGTGGTTATACGTCTGCGTCGGAGTCGCAATACGATGCAGCAACCGTCTCAAACGGAAACTTTTCGATCGCCTCTTATTCCATTCTTTGCTGTACTTCCTTCACAACACGGGTGCGAGAGACTGCGACTTGCTGTCTCCGCTCTAAAATGCTATAGAGGAAATATACGAATGAACATTTTGTCCGTAAGGGAAGGCATTGTGAGGGCTGCGACTGTTGATAAATACAAGTAAAACAGTTCCTGCGTCAGTCAATTGTTTATTTTGTCACTAGGCGTTTCGATGGTTCACATCATAATCTTCAGGTGGAGAATTGATGTTTACAAAGCTCGTGTTCATGAAGAGTACAGAGTCTTTTCACAGTAGCAGACCAAAGGGAAGTGTAGGTTATTTTGCGTTTTTTGAATGACGGTAGAGTTGTAATGAGACTGCATGTATCCATCAGGCAAGAGGTGTTGTAAGTAGGCTGTTTAGGTTTTCTTCATTGGTAATGCCATGTAGTGCTCTGTATGAAAATCACTGGCTGTGCTGTGTGCAGTCTGTGGCTGGTTTGCATTGTTGTCTGCCATTGTAGTGTTGGGCAGATGGATGTTAACAGCGCGTAGCGTTGCGCAGTTGGAGGTGAGCCGCCAGCAGTGGTGGATGTGGGGAGAGATATGGCGGAGTTTTGAAATTTGTAAGACTGAATGTCATGAACTGCTATATATATTATGACTTTTGAACACTAGTAAGGTAAATAAATTGTTTGTTCTCTATCAAAATCATTAATTTGCTAACTATGCCCATCAGTAGTTAGTGCCTTCAGTAGTTTGAATCTTTTATTTAGCTGGCAGTAGTGGCGCTCGCTGTATTGCAGTAGTTCGAGTAACGAAGATTTTTGGTGAGATAAGTGATTTTTCATATGTCGACCCTTAGCCGAGGATACCTCACTGGGATCTTCTGATTTTTTCTTGTAGTTTGTGTAATTAGTGTAGATTTTGTTTATTGTTAACGTGTAATTGTAGAGAGAATCTCCTTTGTAGTTGCAGTCTTTCATTGTTGTACAGTAAAACAGGTGTGGCACGCTTGTAAATTTGCACCACGTATTTCGCAGCTGCGCTTGCAATTAACTAGATATTATTTTCAGTGCTATGTTAATGTGTTCTCTTATTTTTGCTCTTCAGATTGTGTTTTTCTGTGTTGTCGTGTGAAATATTGTGACCATAATGGCGTGTGGAAAACGTAATACTAGGCTCCAAAGTAAACTGAGAAATGACAGTGAAGACGAAAGCAGTGTGTTAGCGCCACCATGTAATGAATTAACTAATGTTCAAAGTAGTAATTTGGTAACTGTGCATAGGGAAATGGAGCGGGCTGCAAATAATGGTGTAGGCAGTGAAACAATTAGTGAACACGGAAGCATTATCGATCGATCGGTCGGCAACAGCTCGCCTCAGGATTCCGAAATAACAGGACACAATCTTGCAAATACTGTAGATTCAGGTTTTGCGTCCTCACCGTTTTCTCAAATAAATCAAGACACATTTTCTGCTTTTCAAAATGCGAATGTTGCCGGTTCAAATGCACTGCCGAATAGCACTGAGGAACGTGTTTCAGACACCAGTGCACTGTTATTACAGTTAATGCAACAAATGGGACAAAGACTACAAAAGTTAGACACAATGCTTGAACAAAATCAGAAACAAATGGGACAAAATCTTCAAAAGTTAGACACGATGGAACAAAATCTTCAAAAGTTAGACACAATGGAACAACACCAGAGACAAACACAGCAACAGTCAGACACAATGGAACAAAATCTTCGGAAGTTAGACACCACACTTGAACAAACACGTGAAGATTTAACTACTGAGTTACATAACAGTGCATCGAAATGTCAAAAAGTATGTAATGATGTAAAAACACAAATTTGTGAGCATTTCCAACCTATTTTTTCGCGTCATGAAAATGCGTTACAGAATCACGAAGCAGCCATAAAAGAACTGCAAACTATTGTTCATGAAAATCACGACACCTTGCAAGCTAAAATTGACTCAGTTGCATCTACCGATTCGGTTACGCAACTTGCAAAAACTCAGGAAAACTTAAAGGACACAGTAGATACGATTTCAACACAAATGGACACTCTGAAACTTGGTTCAGAAAAACACACTGAGGAAATAATTTCACTATCGGATAAAGTAGCCGAACTTTCAGATCAGTTCACTAACTTATCTACAAAGGTAGATGATGATCTGAATGACACAAGACCTGTAGCCTTCATAGACACTGAAGAGTATGAACAAATTAGAAAATTCAAACAAAATCAAAATCAAATCAATACACAGTACAAAAGAGAAATCCGGGAAGTACAAGATCAGTTGGCACAAGTAATACAAGAATTACATATTTCAGAGGACACTCGCGCTCCAGTACGGGAAGAGGGACATAGAAATACGGAACAACCACAAAATAATAACACAGGACACTTCGGAAATTATGAAAGAAATTGGCAAGGCGCATTGGATTTTGAGATGGAACCGCCGAAACGAAGTAACAATGAGCGATGTGCGACTTGCCGACACGATGATTTTGACTATAAGCTGTTCATTACTACACGTAAATTCAAAACATTTAAGAATTCTGACAACGACATTCATCCACAAGCATGGCTTCATCAATTCTCTCATTGTTTTCCTCCCAACTGGTCACTGGAGCACAGGTTAGAATTTATGGGTGGCTACTTGGAGAATGAACCAGCTGTAAGAATGCGATCGGTCAGTCACGATTGTCACAGTGAAGGAAAATTTTATCATGCCTTCCTCTCAGCGTATTGGTCTCAAGCTACACAAGACCTAGTAAAACATAGCATCATAATGATGAAACATTTCGAACAATCTGAATTTTCCACTCTTGTGAAATATTTTGAAGACATGTTGCATAAGAATCAGTATCTTTCAAACCCATACAGCCCCTCAGAACTCATCCGCATTTGCTTAATCAAATTGCCTGACCTTGACGTAATGCGTTTTGGGCGCCCAGCTGAGAGATAGTCATCTGACAAAAGAAAGCCATTAGGTGGAGAAAAAAAGAGGCCATTTCCTCGCTATTGACATTCCTTTGTAGAAAGCATTGCAAATACGACACGCTCATTACTTGGAAACATATGATTACTCGTACTTTGTGCTATTTACTAAAATGCCTAATGAAATGATGAGAAACATTTTACATCTATTGTCTTTCTAGTTGAGAATTTGATCATTTTGTTTAATATCTAGTTTCTAGCTGCACTGCAGCATTGGTTACAATAAAATTTAATAGATGTACTAGTATAGATATTTTATGCCTACAGATCCAGTCAATAATAAATTTATGATCTACTTCCAAGAAAACAAGGGCACATAGGCATTTCCCTTCACAGGAATTGCATAAATAATTTTTTTACGATTTGGTAACTTACCTGCTAGCGTACGTTCTTGTGATGCATCACCCTAGTGTTAAGATGTGACATAGGTATTAAACATGGCCATTTTTACTGTAATATTTTTTCTGCTTGAGCTTTGTCTTGTTTAGATATAAGTTATTGCATTTGCTGCTGCTTGCTTTGCCAATTTCCATTTTTTTGTCATTGCTGTTTGTGTTAATTATTTTGTGTTGCTGCAATGCCTCGTCCCCTAGTTTAGCATCTGAGCTCAGTAGATTTCAGTTAGTTTAAGATGGGGTAGGCTATATAAGAGAACGAGTTGTGATGAATTGGAAGAAATGCATTGAGAAGCTATAAGAAAATGGTTGGGCCAAAAAGTATTTTGGAAGAGGATATGAACAAAAAAGTTGGGTTTAGGGACAACAGGTTTAGGTAGGATTTTCTCGGAAATAAATGACGAGGTAAGATAATGGAAAATAAATAATGAGGTAATAAATGTGTGAACATATAAATAGAGAAAGCATGCTTGGATAGATTTTTTTTGGTGGAAACAAATGTTGAAATACTTGGAAACATATATGGAATGAAGTTTTGGGGTGGACTGCAATACCAAATGTCACACTGAAAACAAACCCTGTCCTGTATTTTTGTGTTATTACACTATGTGAATTTGTGCTTTCCTGTCTTAATGTGTTTAGCTAATAAGAGTTATGTTGTAGAATTTTTCTGATAATATGTTATTTTCTTTGTAAAGATGTTTAGACATTATTGATTCTGATCTGTTTTAATGCTCATCTGTGAAGTTGATGTTTCAAAAGTTATTCCGATCTTTTATGTATGTACTTATGTCATAATTCCTGTAACAATGATGTATATGTTATTTCGATTTTTTTTGTAAAGCCTGTACTACAAATGTTATCTGTATTGTTATGTTCCTTAATGATGTATTTTGTACCTTTGTAATTGTATTCTTACGTTATAAAATTGTAATTGACACCAGTTCATCATATTATTAACTTGTAAGTTCCATTTCACTGCACAAGTTTCTGTTGGTCATAGTATATGGACAATATGTGAGAAGTAGGGACTGTTAGTGTTTGCACGTGTGTTGATAATTCAGCAAGGGACTGGATAACAGCATTGCTGGTTCTAAGGACATTTGAAAAAAAAATTTTGTGAGTGCACAAGTGGTGGTTCATGGACTTGCTATATTGTCCACAAGACTCTTCGATGGTGATTGTGCACCTGCACAGTCGCAACGGATGGCTGCTAGCCATCTCTACAAGGACTACAGTGGGTCTACACTTTTGACGACTCACCAATACCATTATTTCTACAAGGACTGCAGTGGGTCTGCACCTCTGGTGTTCCACCAATACCATAATCTCTAACAAGACTACAGTGGTCTGTTCTGTGATGACCTACCTACCAATATTCTTCAAAACGTCGAATGACTCTGCTGTGGGTTTGCTCTGTTGTGGCCCATTACCTGTCTGCATGTCGAGAGTCAGCACTGTCTTTCCGTTGGAGGGACAACACTACTTCTTCAAGACTGCATGGAAAACCACTACTTCCGTGTGCATTTTCTTTTACTGCTCGGCCTTTGAGAAAAACACGGAAATTTTACTGTGATGAATGATCAGGACTGTCTTTATGGACTGTGAGAAAATTTTAGCTTTTGACCAACATTGTATCAATAAGTGTGTGCATTTGATATCTTTGTTATTGTAATTATGAAAAATTTTATCAAATCATTATTGGCCACTGCCCAAAACAATTTGTAAAATTTTTTGTGGGGAGCATGGGGGCTATGTAAGTAGACTGTTTAGGTTTTCTTCATTGGTAACGCCATGTAGCGCTCTGTATGAAAATCACTGGCTGTGCTGTGTGCAGTTTGTGGCTGGTTTGCATTGTTGTCTGCCATTGTAGTGTTGGGCAAATGGATGTTAACAGCGTGTAGCATTGTGCAGTTGGAGGTGAGCTGCCAGCAGTGGTGGATGTGGGGAGAGAGATGGCGGAGTTTTGAAATTTGTAAGACTGGATGTCATGAACTGCTATATACATTATGACTTTTGAACGCTAGTAAGGTAAATACATTGTTTGTTCTCTATCAAAATCTTTCATTTGCTAACTATGCCTATCAGTAGTTAGTGCCTTCAGTAGTTTGAATCTTTTATTTAGCTGGCAGTAGTGGCGCTCGCTGTATTGCAGTAGTTCGAGTAACGAAGATTTTTGGTGAGGTAAGTGGTTTGTGAAAGGTATAGGTTAATGTTAGTCAGGGCCATTATTTGTAGGGATTTTTGAGAGTCAGATTGCATTGCACTAAAAATATTGTGTGTCAGTTTAAACACAGTCATGTATAATTTTTCTAAGGGGACGTTTCAGTGTATCCTTTTGCCTACCACATCTCTTACACTCTGGGTATGCTTGTGAAAAAGCACTAGTATGCGCGACAAGTTGTAGCAAAGCAATGTGCTGTTTCTAGGTTTTCTGTAAAATTGTGCATGTGTATCTGTGTGACTGCACGCTCCAAACCATCGTTTACTCGTTTTTCTATCATTAAATATTAAATTTTATTGTGTTCAGTAATGGCAGCAAGACGGAGTGTTACGATATAGATTTTTTGCGTAATTAAATTCTTGATTTTTTCCCGCTAGAGTTAGAGATGCGTAGTTTTCTATTCATCGTGGTTGCATATAAACAAGTAAACGTGTCGTATATTAATAATATGTTAAAGGGTATGTTTAGAAAGAAGCACAGCTGCCCATTTTTCCATATGATATTACGTATTAGTGCTAATATTTGTTTGTGTTGTATTGTTATTTCGTCTGAGGTACTCTTTGGGCGGCATGCGACAGTTGGAGTACGCCAGCAGACACCTCTGTGCTGAAGCAAGTATATTTCTCTAGTACTTCCAACACCACACAGCCTCTGGGAGTAGGTAACATCGACAACATATCAAACCTCACAGCTGTAGCTGTTAGTCTGTTTCAGTTCAGTTGTGTTATCCACACTGATAATGTACTGTAAAAGCGAACAACTTTGTGACGCTTTTAGCGCTTTTTGTAGCATAAGTTGTACAAGTATGTGCTGTAGCATTTAATTTTCACATGTATGCAATTTTATATAATCTTTACTCTTTACATTTGGGGACAATAATTTTTTATATGTAATTAAGTATTCAGAGCATGGAATAAAAATTGTCGCAAAGTTACCTATCAGCTCAAGACAACATTATGACAGGAAGTATAAGACAGGGAAAGCAGACTTAAATTCATCTGTCAAGAATATGCGCTCGCCTAATGTTTCTTGAAGACGTACAGTCTTATTTTATCAATGAGCAGAAAAACATTTGTCATACTGTTTGCCAATTTGATGAGATTTATTTTTCTAATTTTCTTAAAATTCATACAATTATATACCTATCATCACTGAAATAAAATAAGAACCAAAAAAATAAACTACTTTAAGCAAGGTGATAAAACAAAATTTATACACACTTATTTACATATCTGTTCAGTGGAACTATGTAGAAAAAGCAGCTCATAACACTTACATTTAACACAGTATCCTCCAAGCAAGATAATTAGTTCAAACTGTTAGAGATTTACTAACGTGTTCACTGATACGAGAAAAATCAAAATCGTAATGTATATAATACAATATTCAGAAAAAGTGTGTGTTATGTTTAGAAACAAAGGTATAATGTTTAATAAAACTTAGTCAGTTTTACTAAATCATTTATAAAATGTCGTTCACTTCATTACCAGGACTTGTTTTCTACAATCTCAACTGTCACATTTGTTTCTGCACATATGAGTGCTATCATAAAGTTACCACTATAATGAAAGCAAATAACTTTTTTCACTTTCTAATCACTGAAGAAAATTTTTGTAAAATTGAATTCTTATGCAGATTGATCAGCACTTATAACTAAATAGCGATCCTGTCAGTGCTTCACAATTGCTAAATATGTATGGGAACTGGAAGCAACATAACCTTGACTGGGAATCATTGCTCTATGTGATATGAGAGACACTCCTCTAGCTGCTGGGTTTGTGAGGGTAGTACCTTCAATCACAGTATTTTAATTTGTGAATGGGTAAGACTGAAGTTTTGAACAATTTACATTCTATAGTAGTATTTTAATCATAACCCAATAAGTCATAGACACAAATATTTTGTTTTTGTAAAACCAAAAGTGAGAAAGAAAACAGTAAATTATTTTGTAAGCAATTCTTGTTTGAAGATATATAAAAGAAGAAAGGGTATGTATGGGACAAACAATTTGTCTAATAGTTTACTTCACGTCCTATTGTAGTTGAAACTGACTGTAAAATAGAAATCAAAGCTGCATATTTTCAATGCACAGCACAGTGTTTCTATCCAACAGTCAGCTTTCAACATAAAACCTGTGTATTGTCATAAAAATATAAGGTACTCCTATCTAAATGTAAAAATTTGATGCAAAATTCGGTCAAGAAGATTTCGAGATTTTTGCTAACAAATTTCCCCTTTCATTATTTAATATAAATTATTTTAGAATCAGGTAATCGACCACTTCAGTTGTAAATTGTTTTATTGGTTCAAAAATATGACTATAAGCCCATCCTCAGGGGGGGTAAAAGAAGAAACTGCAATAAGAGACTGTATAAAACTCAAGACTTGTAACAATAATAATATGGATTTACTGTCCAACTATGAATATGAGGTTGATATTGTTGGGTTAGTAAGAATGAAAATACAAATGTCATACCAGATAACCACAAAATAAACTAAGGAAAGTAACTGGTCAGAGATAGTTGGACAGTGAATCCCTATTATTATTATAACAAGTCTTATACAGTCTCTTATTATAGCTTCTTCATTTTTACTTTTGAAATCTTGTACACCTGAAGATGGGCTTACAGTTGTCCAAAACTGATCGTATTTTTCAACCAATAAAACTATTTTCAACTGAAGCAGTTGATTGTCTGATTCCACTATGAAACTCAGTTGCAGATGTCCTTCCTACCGCATCTTATGTATTTATATATTATAGGCATTGAAAATACATAGCCAATATCTTTGTGAATGTTCATAAGAGTATCATGTAAAAATCAGTCAAGAACTTACACAGATTTTTGGTAACAACGTTTCCTGCATATAGTTTATATCTGTCTGAATGTTTAAAAGAGTATCATGTAAGTATTTGAAGTAAATTAGTCAAGAACATTATGAGAATTTTGGTAACAAAATTTTCCCTTTATATATTACATATATATTTACATGTTTTATGCATCTGAAATGTGTAGTGTGTGTCCACTCGAATGTCCATTAGATTATCCTGGAAAAATTTGAAGTAGATTGGACAAGAACTTTTTTAGACTTTTGGTAACAATTTCCCTTTTATAGTACATATATATTTACGTATTATATATATTAAAATGTCGTGTATGTCCATATGAATGATCATTAGAGTGTCATGTAAAAATTTGAAGTAAATAGTTCAAGAACTTTTTGAGATTTTTGGTAAAAACGTTCAACTTTATAATTTACATGTATAGTCATATCTTAAATAAATCAATGCAATACATAGCTTATGTCCATTGGAATATTCATTAACATAGCATTAGAAGTGCAATAAACTGGTCAAGTACTTTTCAAGATTTTTGGTTCAAAATGGTTCCAATGGCTCTGAGCACTATGGGACTTAGCTTCTGAGGTCATCTGTCCCCTAGAACTTAGAACTACTTAAACCTAACTAACCTAAGGACGTCACACACATCCATGCCCAAGGCAGGATTCGAACCTGCGACCATAGCAGTTGCGTGGTTCCAGACTGTAGCGCCTGAACTCGTCGGGCAAGATTTTTGGTAACAGCATTAAATAACGACTTGACTGTATATAGTAGAATAGATTTATATCAACTTACCTTCAATTAGTCAGCTCTTCAGATTTATCAGCAGTATCAGAAAGTTTCTAAGAAATTTACAGACATGCTTTCCATCTGAAAACAAAATAGCTTTGTGACAAGCTCATGTGCAATGCATATACTTGTAGCATCTAACACTTATAGCAGCTCTAAGCAAGTACATACTGCAGCAGAGCTACTGCTCGAATGTTGACTGAATTGCAAAATTTAAGAATAAAAAGCTACAGCCTGCTTCTATCACAAAGTGATACCTAAACCACATAGCTGCCCACTTTTATGGTATGTATATATTCACATAATAAATGTACATGGATCTACAATACACTGGCAATTATTTATAAATTATGGAAGCATAAGTAACACCGCAAGATAAAAACTACATCAAGAACATTTTTTTTACGAATTTGCCAACCAGAATCCTCTCATCCAGCAAACCTAAAGTGTTTTAAGAATCTGAGGTGAATAATTTCTTTTAGAACGTTAGTAAAGACGAATAATGCATTAAGAGGAGTCTAAAACTTAAAATAGAAGAAATAATTTACTGAATAATACTTTGTTTAGAACTGTGTTATACAACATTGACGAATATTTCGTTATTCCTGCATGAAATGTAAGATAATTGTCATACAGTGAACCATATTTGGCTGCTTTATGAAGTAAAAATAACTACGACATTATCATAACTTCAAGTGAAAAATACAAATCAAGATTAAACTCAGTGTAATATCTCAAGTGAATTTAAAAAACAAATGGATATTTAGATTGAAAAACTGTGATAGTGTGGTACAATTTACAAGTACCTGGAATTTACACCACAGGACAAGCAACAGTATGTATACAAGTGCTGTAAATATTTATTTCCAGTATAAAAAATTAATTCAGATTTGGGCTGAATATATAATAATACATATTATGATTAGCAATGATGAAATAACATTGCATGTTTTGGTAACGTAAACCAAAAAGTCGTCAGACAATTCAACAGAAATGCTGAAATGTTACAACAAATGATTTCAGTACCTCTGTAGAAAAACAATTAAGGCTGATTTTGTTTCATCACATTCTGGTATCTTAACTTTTTTTTACTGTTGAATACAGCTTGGGCAGATAGGAGAATGTCCATTAATTATTTAACAATAACCATTCAAGTGAATAAATCGGTGTACAAAATTATTATAGTCCTATGGTACCTTTTATTTTAGAGAAAGTTAAGGAATTTAGCAATTATTTGAAGCTATAAAAGGAGGTAAGTGAGATGGATTAATTTCTGGCTGGCCTGGGTTGTGTCAAAATAGCCACTTGGGCAATTCATAACAATTAAGAGCGTAATTTTCAGCCTTTTCAAGACCTTGCAGTCTTTAACTTTCTGATTTCAAGGTCATATAATAGTTTTCTCCAGGTCAGCTCATCAGAGAAACCATATGCCTCCTGCATACTGATCTAAGGCGCAATAGGTATTTTTTCCAGATTTTAAAACTAACCATAATAACAAAGTATTGCACTAGGAAATAATTCGTTCATACCTTTCTTGCTAATGTAAATCCCTTTTGTGTGCTGTGATTAACGATTCCATCAATAATCATTCTCCAATGGCATTGTACATGATTTTCAAAACTATTAAATTATTTTTCTCTCGCTAGGCACTCAACAGTTTTTCTATCGCCATCAGCAAATGCAAATCACAGAGAAGGAGATTTTACAATGCAAATATATCATTAAACGTCACCCAACGACATTTGGCAGCAAATATTATATGTAAATAAGATTTCTAACCCATCAAAGAAAATTAAAATTATTCTCAAGTGAAGTTTGCATGTTGAAAGTAATTATAGATGATTTACATACACTATGACTTTATCAGGCATAAGCTCAGCCAGTGATATGAACAGTAGGTTGGCACCAGCTTAATTAATGATAGAAAGAAGTTTGTTACTACACAGTATGAAGATCTTAAAACTTACTTCAGCTTTATTTATATTATATGTGAGGTAAGGAATCAGTTAGTTTGGACACAAGAACTGTGTACTCCAAATGAAGAAACATTATCACTACAATATTGTATTTAATATTACAAAAACCAGAAAGATCTTGTAGCATATCTCACATACTGAAATTAGTTTCTACAGTTATTCATATTATTTTTTTAGTACCATTACCAGAGGTACTTCAGAATTTTGTTCCTATGTGTCATTCTGGTCTACTGCCTCATGAGCAGGGAGTGCGGCAGACACTTCCACTGGCATGCATTTGTGTAGCTGACACTCAATTAGACAAGGAATGTTACAGACTACAACAAAGATATAAAACATAATTTCACATTTGTGACAACTGTAAAGAAAGCCTTACCATATGACTTTGCTTAAAATTTAGGGTACTGAACTATGAACAGGATCTTCAAAATATGGCTGCTCATCTGTGGGGGATAAACATCTGGAACTGCAGTGATTTAAAAAGATGTTTTCAAGGAAGTTTCATAAATAAATTCCATATATATATATATATATATATATATATATATATATATATATATATATATATGGAATTATTTGTAAGCATGAAGCATGAAAGTAAATGTGTAGTGGTCTGAGCCCTTTTGTACCTTGCTTGGAGGGGGAGGGGATAGAGAGGCTATCTATTGGGATGTATTTTATTAGATTATGTATGTAAAGACTCATGAAGGGTTGCAGCATTAATTAATATTGTAGTTATGGAATCATTTCCTTATACCCTTTATATTGTGAGCACAAATGTAGTGTATATTGCAGTTGTGGGAAGGAGTGGGGACTCATGGTAAGACTACCAACCTTTACTATGGTCTTAGCACCCTTTCTCCTCTGTACAAGGAAGAAGTCCCTATTTCTCTATTGTAGAGAAGTTCAAATTTACTGTTAAATATTTGATTTTTGTACCCTGTAAAATGAACAAAATGTTTTCCCTATTACAGAGAGATACCATTATTCTGGTTGGAATTTTCTTAGATAGGACAGTCCAGTAGACTTGATCATATTATTAATAGTTGAAATAAATACCTTAAGGAACAGAACATGCTATAAGAGTCTTCCACCATGAGGGCACACTATAATTATATACTGATGTCATTCCCTAACAAGTTTTGACAAAGATTATTATCTAAATACATGTTTGTATTCAAAACAAATCATGAAAGAATTCTTTGTAAAATACAATTTAGTGTATTTTATAATGGGTTTTTCAGATTTAATTTATTAAATGTAGAATCTGGCATGGGATTATGTGGCTTTTTACTGGGTGGGAATAATTTGTATGAGCTTTTTACAAAGAAATTTGTACATTTTAACTTTACTATATGCTATGTTTTGATTTATAAATTTTTGTAAGTGGGAGGCTGGCTTAATTGGATGTATTTGAGTTAGTTATGTTTATTTCAGTATAAAATGATACAAAATCATCATCTCCATAAATATTTAGCTCTAGTCTTTTGGAAAAAGTAATCTACATTTTTGTATAGGTAACTCACTAACTAAATATGCATTCATGTTCCAAGATTCAGCATAACAAATTTTAAGTGAATAATTGCTTGAATTATGTGTTATGCATTGATAAACTTCAGTGCCATTATGGTAGTACAAAAATGAAATACTAAGAAAAAATCAAGATAATATTAGATGAATCAAAATACTTTGTAAGTCTACTTTGTACCAGAAATATGTAAAGCACAATAGAACATTACATATATATATATATATATATATATATATATATATATATATATATATATAAGATGAGCGTTTTCGCTTGGCTTGATGTTTTTTACATATACTCGGGAACATCACTTATGACAGTCCACCAGTAATATGCTAAAATATTAGTGCTCCACTTTCTGGCATACCTCTTCTCTAATGTGGCAATATCTTGATGAAATTTCTCCCTATGTTCATCACTTACTGTATCACAATCTCTGGGGAAGAAGTCAAGATGACTCTGTAAGAAATGCATTTTCAGTGACTTGTTGCAACCATGTTTTTCATAAGATAACAACATGTTATCTACAATATCCTTGTAATTTATTGATCATTTGTTCCCTGAGAACTATAAACAGACTGTCTTAAAACATTCCCATGCATGCTTCTCATCACGTTATATGATCCCATCAAAAGTATGGTCTCCAAAAAGCTCTTGAATCTGTGGGTGTACAAAGATGCCCTTCTTTACTTTGGCATTGCTTAAGTAAGGGAATTTTCGCCTTCAGTGCTTAAACGTGTCACCATCTTTGTTCAGTCCCTTAACAAAGTTTTTCATGAGACCCAACTTGATGTGCAAGGGTGGGAACAGAATCTTTTTAGGGTCTACAAGAGGTTCACTCTTAATGTTCCTTATACCTAGTTAAAGTGATTTTCTAGTGGGCCATTCATGTTTACTGTAATGAAATGCACGAGCTCAGTTATTCCATTCACAGATAAAGCAGCAATATTTAGTATACCCTAACTGCATACCTAATAGCAGTGCAACCACTTTCAAGTCACCAGAGATCTGCCATTGAGAGCCATTATACTTGATGGCTTGTAGTAAAATTTTCATATTTTGGTATGACTCTTTTATGTGCACACTATGCCCAACTGGAATAGAAGGAAGCTCATTATCAATATTTAAAAGCACTACTTTTAAGATCAACTTTGACGAATCAATAAAGAGTCTCTACTCATAAGGATTGCAATTAATACTGAGAGCATTCATTAGACCGTTTATGTCTACATATGCCACAAGACTATTTTGCATGTTAAAAATAGGAGTGAATTGTTGCTCTCTTCTGTGGTAGAATGAGACAATTACATTGCTTTCCAGAAAATTACGCTGCTGCTATCTTGATGCTAAAACCTCAGCCTTACCTTTAGAGAGTTCCAAATCTCTAATGAGATCACTTAACTCATTTTGACACAATTGTTTTGGATCATCAATTGATGATATATTTGGAAGAAACTCTATCTCTTCTGATGTACATGGTTCAGGAAATTCAGAATCCCCATCAGACGTAATCTCATACTCTGTCAGTGGTTCAGGTATTGGCAATCCTTCCCCATGTGGAACTGGACATACAGCAGATGGAATGTTGGGACAGATCATCGTCTGCTTCTTCTTCTTAGATATCCTCTTTTTGATAAACCCAGGGTTTATCCTGATCACCTATTTTGCACCCAAAATAACAACTGTAAACTTTTTAATCAATAGAATTATTTGCAGTTTTAGTGAAGCAAATGTTACTTCTCCACACACATAGCAAAATGTGTCAGCACTGTTAGCCAAACTCGTGACATTTTTGTTCACTTCAATAGCAGTCAACTTGAAAAACTGGTAGTTAAACTGGAAATAAATGTGTAAAAATAATTACATGCAATAATAAAGTCACTGAAATTGAAGAGAAGGGAGACAAAAAGATCACTAAAATTGGTATCAGAATGTTTATATCCAAAATATTGCACACAAGTAAGACCAGGGACAATAATATAATCCATTGTTACTAGTTATTTTGACTCTGACAAACCATTATAATATTTGATTTTAAACTTAACATAAAAATCTGTATATAATTATCTCCCTGTAATAAAACAGTGTAAAATGAAAACTAGAGCTAATTTTGAATTGTCTTTGTGATATTCATGATCAGCACATTAGAACGGATAGGAACTGGCTATTTTCATTGGATTTACATTTTCATTGTTGCACAGTATAACCGAGTAGCTTTCAGATTAACCATTCTTAGTGTATTAGCACATTTTTAAATTTTCTCTGTAAAGAATAATGAAGGTAGTAATGTAGATAAAAGGGACAATGTAAACGTACTAGGTTGTTAAATACCGTAGTTTAAGTGTGATAAATGCCTCAGATTACGATCTAGTTACATTGGTATTCTTTAAGCTTCAGTTATAAACCAAGAATAATAATAAATGAATAGGTAAAGCATTGTACTAAAATGGATGCTTCCAACAAATCGAAATATTGTTACACTAACAAAACTGATCCAGTTAACATAATTCTTTTGTTAAAGCCTGTGTTGTTCAGTGAGTTTGGAAAAAAGAAAGAAAAGGTAATGATAAATTAATAACAGAGAGAAATTTTATACTTATCTGATACAAATGCAGTTTGAAGCTTTTAAGAAGTAAAGCATTGTATTACAAATCTTTTAAGTGGGTGGGAAATTTATTATTGAAAAAAAAATACAAATATGAATTAAGTTCAAGTATATGAATGAAAAAATAATTTCTGTAATACAATAATTAATGTTTCAATTAGATTATGTAAGAAACAGAAATCCACTTACTCATTCACATATGGCAGCATACGTGAGGGTACAGAATTTTTGCGTAATTAAAGTCGTGATTTTTTCCCCCGAGAGGCAGAGCTGCTAAGTATGCTCATCACCATATATAAATGAGTAAATGTCTTGTTCAAAGTTATGTTAAAGGTATATTTGTATTGAAGCACATGTCTGCATGTTTGCATATCATATTTTGTTTTAGTACTAATATTTGTCTGTGTTGTGTTATTATTTCATTTGTAGTACTCCTTGTGAAGAGTGCAGCTGTTGGAGTTTGCCAGCAGACGCCTTTATGCCACATAAAGTACATCAGGGAACTTCAGTACTACACGACCCCTGGGAGTGGGCAACATCAAGAAGCCCCATGGAATACTGTATATTCAATAAAGAGTAGATGAAATATTATAGCTTTAGTTGCTAGTATGTTTTAGTTTAGTTCTGTTATCCACACTGACATCATGCTCAACATGTTCATGTAATAAATGTACATGGATGTATAATCCAGTGGTACTTATTTATAAAGTGTGGCAGAATAAGTAATATCTCGAGAACAAAACTGCATCAGGAATAGTTTTTATGAATTTGGCACCCAGAACGGTCTCAGTAGATACCTTATTGCTTGCAAGGCACATTAAATACGAGAACCACTGTCAGCAAAATTACAGGACATAAACCTCTCCTGCAAGTAGGCAATGAAGCCCTATTTACTTGTGCAAAGAACAAATTCCATAATCTTCCTAGGTGCGTGTAAATTAATTTTACATTCACAACAACATTTCCTCGAAAGACTGTCCTTCTACTCCTCCCCCCCCCCCCCCCCCCCCCGTTCTATCCGAGAAAGCTAAGATGATTGGTGTATCTCTGTAATTAATGTAGCTACGAAAAGAGATTATACGTCGTTTACGAGGGTGGTTTGAAAAGTTCTCGGAATCAGCACGAGAGGTCAGCGCTGGGGGACTCCGCTCCTTCATATTCGACTGTTGCCAAGTGGACAAATGAATTTAAATTTGGTCGGGAGAGCTTACATGATAATCCACGCAGTGATCGGCCAAGATGTGTCACTACTCCGGAAATCATTGTAAAAATGCACAAAATGGTCATGGAGGATCGCCGATTGAAAATGCGTGAAGTTGCTCACACTGACCAGATGTCATCAGAAATGGTATATCACATTTTAACTAAAGAATTAGATATGAAGAAAATATCTGCAAGATAGGTGCCGCGACTCAAAATGCTGGATCAAAAACCAACTAGAATGGACATATCGGAACAATGTTTTGGCCGTTTTAGGAGAAACGAACAAGATTTTTTGCACGAATTTGTGACCACAGATGAAACTTTGGTGCACTACTATGCCCCAGAGACAAAACAACAGTCAAA
Source organism: Schistocerca americana (assembly GCF_021461395.2). Classification (NCBI taxonomy): domain Eukaryota; kingdom Metazoa; phylum Arthropoda; class Insecta; order Orthoptera; family Acrididae; genus Schistocerca; species Schistocerca americana. Next base: position 370,933,849 of record NC_060123.1, on the reverse strand, counting down.
GCAGTGAAAATATGCAGACTCTCAGCCACCAAAGAAAGCGAAGACAATTCCTTCGGAGGGAAAGCTCATGGCATCAGTGTTCTGGGATGCGAAGGGGATTCTGTTTGTAGATTATCTCCCCTCTGGGCAAACAATTACTGGAGAAAACTATGCTAACCTCCTGGACAAACTGCAACAAAAGATACGCAAAAAAAGACCAGGTTTAGCAAGGAAGAGTGTCATCTTCCATCAAGACAATGCGCACCCGCACATATGTGCCGTCGCCATGGCAAAATTACACGAACCAGGGTATGAATTGTTGCCACACGCGCCTTATTCACCTGATATTGCTCCGTCAGACTTCCATCTCTTCCCAAAACTGAAATTTTTTCTTGATGGACGAAGATTTACTTCAAAAGAAGAACTGATAGGCGGAGTTGACAACTATTTTGCAGGCCTGGAGGAAACTCATTTTCGAGTTGCTATCAAGTCACTGGAACATCGTTCGACGAAGTGCATTAATCTGCAAGGAGACTACATTGAAAAATAAAAGAAGTTTCAGTGACGTAAGTAATTTTTTTCTATTCCGTTCCGAGAACTTTTCAACCCACCGTCGTAGTGAAGGCATTTCATTTTGGTGAAAACAGAATTACGACATCTTAAACAGGCCAGGAAATATCTGAGTCGAACTGCTTAGCTTAATCTTCCTGTAATATAAGAGGTATTGATGTTGGGTATTGTCTCTAAGTATTGTGAGGTTAACAGGGTTTTAAGTTTTTAGTTTCTAAATACTCCAAGGTGATCGTCCTCCCTTTTGTTAACACTGAAATTCGTCCTTGTAAAGATGACATCCCAGCACGAGGTGGTGTGCCGGAAACGAGGCTGCGATAATTCTGAAGACACTGGAAGTCATTCGAAGGTGCCCTGTAAAGGCTGTAGTTCGCCGGGCGACTCGCCTCGCCGTCGGCGACAAGAGAACCTCGTAAGCTAGGGAAAGGCTCGGATGCGCAGCGCAGCTACCACTTATCAGCAACCGCTGGAGGACGGCGTAGGCTGGAGCAATGAGCCACATTACGTCATCGGTCTAGCGCTCTAGCCTGAGCGGACGGCCGAGATAAGGGGGCGTAATACGTGCGACGGGGCAGACACGCACTCCAGCTCACACGCTGGGCTCCGTCCAGTGACACGCACGTCAGCCCCGTCGCTTCAGAAAGTGATCACGTTACGTTACCCCGATCATATGTTCAATTCGTAAGGTGGAACGTATGAGAAAATACACAGGCACATGTAATTAAATGTAACTTTTACTGTTTGAGAGATAAGTGAATTAAATTTTGCACATGTTGTCATTACTTTATTGACTATAACCCAGACCTTTTTCAATTTCTTTGTTAAATTATTTTATCAGGTCGTTGATAGATACATTTAGAACACGTACAGTCACATTTTCTGAAAGATTCCTTTTCTTATCAGTTTCAGAACTTGGTAGTTTATTCCTAGTAATTAGATAAACGAATCTGCGGACCAGTTTTTTTAAATATCATTCTTAGACCTCTCGCATTTAATTTTTTAAATTTATGTGTATGATGCATAGTATTTTCTTATTCCTCAAAAATTTAAATAAATTTGACAGTAATGCACTATGGAAAATTTTGTACCGCAGGAAGTTGTGTAATAATATATACACAGACTGTAGCAAATTTCACTTTGTGTCTGCACTGATTCAGAAGAAAATGTTCCTTATACACTGAAAAATGAAAGTTGCGGGAAATGCAGAAAAATGGTTTTTTAGGATTACTGTCCGAAGCAAATACCTTAATGTTGGCCATATCCACGCATTTGGTCTTTTTGGTCTTCATGTAGCTCTTTTTTTTCTAGTCTGTTCCCTGTGGCATGCCCTTTTGGCAATATCGTTCACCGACATTTCAGAACTAGTAATACACACGTAAGCAGTCTTCTTCAGCAGGTTTTCACTGAAGTAATCCGCATGAAAACTTAATGTCATAAAGGTCCTGATTCTTCCACTGTTACCATAATTGAACACCAGAAAAGCATTATATGAGGAAATTTAAACAATAGTAGATGAGGAAAATGTTGTCTTCCGACGTCTCTTCGAAATGATGTTATTAATAGGTTTAGTAGCACGAATTAAACTCTGAAAATTGGAGACAACGTTTCTTAGACGATACAGAACTATACGGCAAAAATATCTATTTTATATACATCACCTTTTAACGTAAAACCACGTCTTCGCTCATATTGACAAGATTCAAGAAATCTAAAAAAAAAAAAAATTAACGATGCTTTTTGGATTATGTATCAGACTGATAAAACTTAACCTACAACAAAGCCACGGCGTAACAAAACATGAAAGCGTTGTTGTAATCATGTGCTGTATATCAGCTTCCGGAGTAGACATATAGATGTAGAATTTCTGCTCAAACTTGGAACTTATTTGAAATCCACTCGGTACATTTGTTAGTGTGGTATAGCACGAGTAACATCAATAGGGAGTGGCATTACGGTGCAGAGAACAGGAGAGTTGCGCAAGGCGAAGCACCTTTTTCATTTTAAGAACGGTTCAAAATCCCTGACCGACAATACGCAGAATGGCACGTAATTTTAAGGAAGGATAGGAGCAATCGGTCGCAATTTCACTGGTTTCTTTATTGTTCTTGCTATAAATGACCATCTTCAGTGCTAAAGTACAAGGAAACTACAGAATCAGAATTGATTTACATAAAAAAATAAGTGAAACACCACGTTATCGAATAGCAACGATCCATTCTGGTCAACATACCATCTGTGTGAGTTACCATCCAACAAATTCGCAACATTACATACTACCATATGACTTTACTGGAGTACAGCCACAAGGAAGTTGAAACTGTCGTTTACAAGTATAGCAGCTTCAGTTTACGTCATGTAGTATAAGTAATGCCCTATGTATTACTGAAATAACTAACTCAGTTTCATTCCAATAAAGTAGTTTAAAACCCTTTTTTTATAAATAAAATCAGCAAGTACATTTGTGTATCACTTTTCAAATACAGCAAGAAATGCCGATTTACAATGCGTTCGTTCATACATTACCGTGACGTGATCCACCAAATCATAAACAAAACATCATTAATCGGTTCCTACAGCTGTCCAATAAAGAGTTCTTACATCACATGAGAAATAAAAATTAAAAATGTTTGTAGATCGTCTTAATAAAACGTACTTACATATCAGCTTGAAATTCGTCAGAAGCTATAATCTAGCGTAGTCACTCTATCGTAGTGGTTAAGTGATGTACTACGTAATTAATATAAAAGAAAATTGGGTCCATACAAATCGTTTTTATGAATATTTATTAACATCGTAGTGAAATACTGAAGATCAACATGACAAGGCTAATTTAACAAGGTACATTTAATAAAACCATAGTAACGCTCTCTGCTGACATAAATTTGTTACGTAACGCATGTTCTAACTCCAATTGCGATACGCTGCTTGCAAAGAACGATATAAGTTGCCTTATATCTAGGCCATAAGGTTAGTAGTTGAATAGTGTATTACTACTTTAATATTACAACATTAGGCATGACAGTATGTGAGAACATAACTTCATATTATTTCAGGATGACTTTTTCTTCCATTTTGTTGGAAATATCCGATGTTATATTGGACTTAGCATGAAATAAATAAAGCAGCGCTTATTTTTTATCTAAATCAGCTCTGATTTCGTAATTTCTTTGTATACTGAAGTGCCAAAGAAACTGGTATAGGCGCGCATATTCAAATACAGTGACACGTAACAGGCAGATTGCGCCGCTACGGTCGGCAATGCCTACACAAGACAAGTGTCTGGCGCAGTTGTTAGATCGGTTACTGCTGCTACAATGGCAGGTTATAAGATTTAAGTGAGTTGCAAGGTGGCGTTATAGTCGGCACACGAACGATGGGACATAGCATCTCTGAGGTAGCAATAAAGTGGGTATTTTCCCGTACGACCATTTCACGAGTGTACACCAGATCTCCGACAACGCTTTGGCCGGAAAAAGATCCTGCAAGAACTGGACAAAGAAGACTGAAGAGAATCGTTCAGCGTGACAGAAGATCAAGGCTTCCGCAAAATAGCTGCAGATTTCAATACTGGGCTATCAACAAGCGTCAGCGTGCGGACCATTCAACGAAACATCATCTATACGGGCCTTCGGAGTCGAAGGCCCATTCATATACCCTTGATGACTTTATACAAAGCTTTACGGCTGGCCTGAGCCCGTCAACACCTACACTGGACTGTTGATGACCGGAAACATGTTGCCTTGTGGAACGAGTCTCGTTTCAAAATGTAATGGCTCTGAGCACTATGGGACTTAACATCTGTAGTCATCAGTCCCCTAGAACTTAGAACTACTTAAACCTAACTAACCTAAGGACATCACACACATCCATGCCCGAGGCAGGATTCGAACCTGCGACCGTAGCGGTCACGCGGTTCCACACTGAAGCGCCTAGAACCGCACGGCCACACCGGCCGGCGTTTCAAAATGTATGGAGCGGATGGACATGTACTGGTATAGAGACAAACTCACGAATGCATGGATCCTACATGTCAGCAGGGGACTGTTCAAGCTGGTGGAGGCTCTGTAATGGTGTAGGGCGTGCGCTGTTAGAGTGATATGGGACCCCTGATACATCTACACTCCTGGAAATTGAAATAAGAACACCGTGAATTCATTGTCCCAGGAAGGGGAAACTTTATTGACACATTCCTGGGGTCAGATACATCACATGATCACACTGACAGAACACAGGCACATAGACACAGGCAACAGAGCATGCACGATGTCGGCACTAGTACAGTGTATATCCGCCTTTCGCAGCAATGCAGGCTGCTATTCTCCCATGGAGACGATCGTAGAGATGCTGGATGTAGTCCTGTGGAACGGCTTGCCATGCCATTTCCACCTGGCGCCTCAGTTGGACCAGCGTTCGTGCTGGACGTGCAGACCGCGTGAGACGACGCTTCATCCAGTCCCAAACATGCTCAATGGGGGACAGATCCGGAGATCTTGCTGGCCAGGGTAGTTGACTTACACCTTCTAGAGCACGTTGGGTGGCACGGGATACATGCGGACGTGCATTGTCCTGTTGGAACAGCAAGTTCTCTTGCCGGTCTAGGAATGGTAGAACGATGGGTTCGATGACGGTTTGGATGTACCGTGCACTATTCAGTGTCCCCTCGACGATCACCAGTGGTGTACGGCCAGTGTAGGAGATCGCTCCCCACACCATGATGCCGGGTGTTGGCCCTGTGTGCCTCGGTCGTATGTAGTCCTGATTGTGGCGCTCACCTGCACGGCGCCAAACACGCATACGACCATCATTGGCACCAAGGCAGAAGCGACTCTCATCGCTGAAGACGACACGTCTCCATTCGTCCCTCCATTCACGCCTGTCGCGACACCACTGGAGGCGGGCTGCACGATGTTGGGGCGTGAGCGGAAGACGGCCTAACGGTGTGCGGGACCGTAGCCCAGCTTCATGGAGACGGTTGCGAATGATCCTCGCCGATACCCCAGGAGCAACAGTGTCCCTAATTTGCTGGGAAGTGGCGGTGCGGTCCCCTACGGCACTGCGTAGGATCCTACGGTCTTGGCGTGCATCCGTGCGTCGCTGCGGTCCGGTCCCAGGTCGACGGGCACGTGCACCTTCCGCCGACCACTGGCGACAACATCGATGTACTGTGGAGACCTCACGCCCCACGTGTTGAGCAATTCGGCGGTACGTCCACCCGGCCTCCCGCATCCCCACTATACGCCCTCGCTCAAAGTCCGTCAACTGCACATACGGTTCACGTCCACGCTGTCGCGGCATGCTACCAGTGTTAAAGACTGCGATGGAGCTCCGTATGCCACGGCAAACTGGCTGACACTGACGGCGGCGGTGCACAAATGCTGCGCAGCTAGCGCCATTCGACGGCCAACACCGCGGTTCCTGGTGTGTCCGCTGTGCCGTGCGTGTGATCATTGCTTGTACAGCCCTCTCGCAGTGTCCGGAGCAAGTATGGTGGGTCTGACACACCGGTGTCAATGTGTTCTTTTTTCCATTTCCAGGAGTGTAGATACGACTCTGAAAGGTGACATATACGTATGCATCCTGTCTCATCACCTGCATCCATTCATGTCCTTTGTGCATTCCGACGAACGTGGGGAATTCCAGCAGGACAATACGACACCCCACACGTCCAGAATACTACAGAGTGGCTCCAGGAACACTCTTCTGAGTTTAAACACTTCCGCTGGCCACCAAAATCCCGAGACATGAACATTATTGAGCATATCTGTGATTCCTTGCGACGTGCTGTTCAGAAGAGATCTCCACCCCTTCGTACTCTAACGGATTTATGGACAGCCTTCTAGGATACAAGGTGTCAGTTCTCTCCGGCACTACTTCAGGCATTAGTTGAGTTCATGACAAGTCGTGTTGCGACACTTCTGCGTGCACGCGGGGGCCCTACACGATATTAGGCAGGTGTACCAGTTTCTTTGGCTCCTCGGTGTATTTTAGCACTGAAGATGGCTTTTTATAGCTGAAATTTGGATATGCTAGAGTAATAAAAAAAAACTAACAGGAGTGCGACTGATTGCTGTGTTCCTACCCTTAAATTAATTTATGTTTCTGTCCCCAACGGTTGCTTATGTAATCAAAGTTGCCACGTAATTTTGTTGCACCGTCAATTCTCTTAATATTTGTATGAACACCCCTATGTAATGTGGAACTGACTACTAGGTATTACGAGAAGCGGGCCCGGCAGAATAAAAGGAGGCAGCAACAACAGAGTGGATCGGACAGGAGTGTTCACTGTCTTCGAACGTGGGCTAGTCATTGGACGTCACTTGAGTAACTAACCCATCCGCGATATTTCAGCCCTTCTAAAGCTGACCAAGTTGACAGTTGGTGATGTGACTGTGAAGCGGAAACGCGAAGGAAGAACCACATCTAAAGATCTGGCAGACCTTAAAAACTGATTCAAAGGCATGTCAAGCATTGCGGAAGGTATCTGTACAAAAACTGCATGAAATCAGCGGAAGGGATCACTCGTGAGTTCCAAAGTGCCGCCATCAGTTCAGTTAGCACAACGATTGTGCATAGGGTGGTAGAATGAATAGGGTAGTGGAGCACCTCCTCGTATACCATACATTACTGTAGTCAACCATAAACGAGACTTGAGCTGTTGTAAAGACCGACGCTATTGGACAGCGGATGACTAGAAACGAGTCATTTGGAGCGATTAACTGCGCTAAACGCTTTGGCAATCCAACAGAACGGTTTGGTTTTGGTCAGTGCTCGGAGAACGCTATCTACCATCACGTATAATGCCAACAGCGAAGTATGGAGGAGTTGTCAGCATGATTTGCGGTGGTTTTCGTGGTTAGTGCGTGTCGTCCCGTTATTGCGCTTAAGAAAATGTTACATGCGAAGGATAGGAATACATTTAAAATTATTGTAAACTGTGTACGATAGAGGAACAGTTCGGGGACGATGGTTGTTGGTATGCATTCTTTCATGACGCAGCGTCTGTATGGCAATGTATTTTGGACCATAACGTTCCTGAAATGGACTGGTCTGTCCAGAATATCGACCTGAACCCAATACGAAACCTTTGGAATGAGTTAGAATGTCGACTTTGGTCCAGACCATAGCATCCAACGCCATTACCTTCTCTGGTTCCGGTTCTTGAGAAAGAATTGGCTGCCAGTCCTCCACAGATATTAACATCTCTTTGAAAGTGTCCCCTGTAGTATTTAAGCCGTTATAAAAGTGAAATATGGACACACCCCATATTTAATATCCACGACAGGTGTCCAGATGCTTTTGATCAGATAGTGTTCTTTTACTAACAGCGTTCTGAAGCTATTGAATAGACGAATACAGTGACACAACTCTTATTAATGTTGGCATTGAAACTTTTTGCTGAAGTATTTGAGAAACGTGCTGAAACTGAGAGAAAAGGTGGCTGAAATCCTCCACTGCGGTGTAAACACCACCAAGCAGGGCTCTTATCCGAAGCATGTGAAATTAATATAAATATAAAATTTTATGAGCTGGAGCAGCTATGAATTCATGACATAGTGTGGGATTTTTTTGCTGATCTATGGCGTTGCTGGGGTCCGGGTAATACTAGTTGTAGGGCTAGGTATGATAGTGGGATTAAAGAAAATATTATAAGAAATGCGTTGGGTTACATAAGGGGTATAAGTAACGGATGGGATTTAGGTGCAGTGAGGCGGACAGAATTGCAGTTGGACAGAGAAACATGCATTGGAATCTTTATGTGGAGTGGTAGGAGCGGTATGGTTGTTAGAAATGTTATATCTCTGGTGTAATTTCATGTTCTGTTAGCGGAGGAAATGACACAGAGTTCAGAGATGTATGGCATGTTGCAGGGTCATGATAATGGAAAGTACAGTGGGGTATCGAGATTCGAGTATACGGGAAATTTAGGATAGGTAAAGCTGATGTGATGGAACAGGAGACGAGCGAAAGGCGATAGTCGGTTACATAAAGTGAGGCAGAGTGCTTCTCATTATAGGGTCTAATTCTACACAATATTCTGCAAACAACCTTACAGCGTGTGGCGGAGAGCACTTTTGGTACTGGTATCTGATAAACCCTTCTCTGTCCCATTCTCGAGTAACGCGAGAAAAGAATGATAGTCGGTAAACCTCCGTATTACCTCCAGTTTCTCGGATTTTCTCGTCAAGATCATTTTGCGAGACGTATGTGGGAGAAAAAAATGTGTTGCCCGACTCTCCCCGGAATGTACTGTCCCTCGGAATTTCAGTAGTGAACCACTCCGTGATGCACAACGTCCAAAGGTATTTCTTTAGTGGACGAGTCTCCGTAAGATTCAACCTACGACTCTCAGGCTGGCTTCTGTTTTTCCTATTATTTGTTTTATTGGTTATACCACTTTACATTGCTCCTGACGGTTAGTATTTTATAGTAGTTATTGCTTCCAGTGACTTGTCACCAGTATTGTAATTGTATGGTAGTGGATTTCTTCAAAGCTCAATACATTACATTTATCTACATGCAGCGTCAACTGCCAGTCCTCGCACGAGTCATCAGTCCTCTAGGAGTTCCAGCCGGTCGCTGTCGTCTTCTGGCGTCGCTCCCTTGTCATACAATCCACTTCTGCGAACAGCCTCATCGAGGTTCCGATGCTATACACTATATAAATTACTTACTTTGTAAACAGTAACGGTTCTATCACACTTCCTGTGGATATTCATCAAAATACCATTACATCCTTCGATTTTATTACGTTAAGAGCGACGTGTTCGCACTCCAGTTCTGTCTGCAGCGAAGTCCTTAATCCAGTTATGAATCTGGTCCGATACTCGGTAAGTTAGTATTTCTTCTGTCCAAAGTACAATACGGAACGGTATCAATTTGGATAGTACGCTGAAACTTGGCACGAGCAAACGTCCATGTGATATTTGCATTATTGAAGATAGGCATCTCGTTTGTATGGGTGAGGATCGTGGGATTTATTCTCTATATTCCTACCAAAAGACCTATTTCTCATTTATCCGTAATTTACTTTTCCCCAGTCAAGTTTCATTCTGGTAGCAGGCATGTTCCGCTTTGAATAAAAATTTTTAAAAAACCATAGAAACTACACTTTTGGGAATCGAATCGATTATCTTAAGCTTGCAAAGGTACAGGTAATGTATGCAGTCTTGAAACTTGTAAGAATGATAATGTTGTAGGCTCCTGGTAACATTTTCTAGGAGAGGGATTTGTAATTTGATATGATCAGAGAGGAAGTGATATGAGCAAGGGTGTGGCAGAGAATAAACTGAGGTGCCAGACTCAACAAGTAGTTGGAAGACCCCTGCAGAAATACTGAGCCATGTTGCCTCTATGGTCGTCCATAATTGCGGAAGTGTTGCTGATGCAAGACAACTGACATTTAGATTACGTCCCATAAAATACTCGATGGGGCTGATGTCGGGAGACCTGGGTGGCCAAATTATTCGCTCGAATTGTACAGAATGTTCTTCAAACAAATCGTAAACAATTGTGGCTCGTGACATAGCACACTGTCGTCCATAAAAATTCTATCGTTATTTGGGAACATGAAGTCCATGAATGGCTGCAAATGGTCTCCAAGTAGCCGAACATCCAGAGGACCCAGGCCATCCCAAGTAAACACACCCCACACCATTAGGGAGCCACCTTCCGCTTGCACATTTCCTTGTTTACAACCTAAGTCCATGGCATCGTGGGGTTTGCACCAAACTCTGACCCTATCATCGGCTATTGCCAACCGAAATCGGGACTCATCTGAATAGGCCACGTCATCTACGGTCCAGCCGATATGCTCACGAGCCCAGTAGAGGCACTGAATACGATTTCTTGCTGCTATCAAAACCACCCGCGTCGATCGTCTGCTGCCACAGTCCACTAACGCCAAATTACAAAGCACTGTCCTAAAGGATACGTTCGTCGTACGTCTCATATTGATTTCTGCGGTTATTTCACGCAGTGTTACTCGTCTGTTAACACTGACAACTCTACGCAAACGCCGCTGCTCTCGGTCGTTAAGCGAAGGCTCTCGGTCACTGCGAGGTAATGTCTGAAATCTGGTATTCTCGGCACGCTTTTGACTCTGTAGATCTCGGAATATTAAAGTCCCTAACTATTTCTGAAATGGAGTGTCCTGTGCGTTTAGCTCCAACCACTGTTCAGCGTTCAAAATCTGTTAATTCCCGTCGTGCGGCTATAATCAAGTCGGAAAGATTTCCACACGAGTCACCTGAGTTCAAGTGACAGCTCCGCCAATGCACTGCGAGTTTTATACCCTGTGTACGAAATACAACAGTCATCTGCATATGTGCATATCGCTGCCCCATGACTTTTGTCACCTCAATGTATATAAGGTGCCTTTTCTTATTTTTTGAGTCATCGGTCTTCTGACTGATTTGATGCCGCCGCCAGTAATTCCTCTTCTGTGCCAACCACTTCATCTCCGAGTAGCACTTGCAGCCTACGTCCTCAACAATTTTCTGGATGTATTCCAATTTGTGTCTTCCTATAAAGTTTTTAGACTCTACAGCTCCCTCTAGTACCATGGAAGTTATTCCCTATAGTCTTAACAGTTGTCCTATCATCCTGTCCCTTCCTCTTGTCGGTCTTTTCCATATTCCCCTTTTCTCGCCTATTCTATAGAGAATCTCTTCATTGCTTACCTTATTCGTTCACATAATTTTCAACATTCTTCTGGAGCACCACATCTCAAATGCTTCGACTCTCTTCTGTACCGTTTTCCCACAGTCCAAGTATCACTACCATACAGTGCTTTCGCGAAAAGCACTTTCTCACAAATTTCTTCCTCAAATGAAGATCTATGTTTGATTGTGAATTGTATTTCTGTGTTCCTGAGTTTCCCTGAACATTTTGTACTTCGTTCTTTCATCGATCAGCTGAAGTATTTATTGCTTTAGCTATGGTTTCTTCACAGTCAACTTCTTTGTACCTAAGTTTCTCTTTCCAACCTCTGTTAATGCTCTTTTTAGAGATATTTATTCCTGTTCAACCGAACTGCCTACAGACCTATTTCCTAAGGCAATATCTATTAGCCTGGAGAACTCTAAGCGTATTTCGTCATTCCTCAGTACTTCGGTATCCAGCTTCTTTGCTTATTGATTCCTCCTTGTAAATCTCTTAAACTTGCCTACTCTTCATCCATAGTGCATTGTGATCTGAGTATATATCTGCTCCTGGGTATGCCTTACAATCCAGTATCTGATTTCGGAAACTCTGTCTTACCATGATGTAATCTAACTGAAATCTTCCTGTATCACCCGGCGTTTTCCAAATATACCTCCTCCTCCTGTGATTCTGGAACAGAGTATCCGCTATTACTTACAGAACTCAATTAGTCTTTCTCCTATCTCATTCCTAGTCCCAAGCCCATATTCTCCTGTAACATTTTCTTCTACTCCTTCCCCTACAACTGCATTCCAGTCGCCCATGACCATTGGATTTTCATCTCACTTTATGTACTGTATTATCCTTTCAATATCTTCATAAACTTTTTCTATCTCTTCATCTTCAGCTCGCGACGTCGGCACGTATACCTGAACTATCGTTGTCGGTGTTGGTTTGCTGTAGATTCCGATAAGAATAGCCCTGAACTGTTCACAGTAACACACTTTCTGCTCTGCCTTCCTATTCATAACGAATACTGCACCCGTTATATCAGTTTCTGCTGTTGTTGATATTACCATATACTCACCTTCATTCCGCTAATCCCACAAGTTTTAGACTGAGTCTCAGCATTTCCCTTTTCAGATTTTCCAGATTCCCTACCATGAACAGACTTCTGACATTCCACATCCCGACACGTAGAACGTTATCATTTCATTGGTTATTCAACCTCTTTCTCACGGTGGTTTATGACTGAAAAACGTGGTAGATCAGAGGAATGGTTTAATTGTCAGGAAGGTGTCGGTGGAAATTACCATTGTTAAGCACATGCAGTGTGTCAAGATGTAAGAGAGTTGAGATGTGTTGATGAAAGTGTGGCGGTGGGTCAGTGTTTTCAAGGATTGGTGATGGGATATGATTTTGCATGATACATGTAAATTGCGAAGGAATTCTAAATGTTTTAAGAGATGTCTAAACGTTATTAGCTGGTAGCGGATTCGAGGGGAACGAGGGGTGGGAGTAGTAGGGTAGTGGCGGCCTCAGGACACTTTTGATACCCAAACTAATTAAACTGATCACCCCGCCACCGCTCCCGGCCCCGTGCAACCCCTCCCCTCCCCACCATGCCCACCCCCACCCATGGATGACGTCACATGTTTTTCTCAGCCTGCACATGGGCCCCAGTCCCCTATCCCCCTCCCCCAACCTACCCTATCGGTGGTAATTACGAATCGGTAGGAATTTCGAATTTTGGTGAGAATTTCTTTGTCCCAGGGCTGTGCTGACACCCCACCCCACCCCCACTCAGGAATTGACGGGAAATTAAAATTGGCGTTGCCCTTTCCGGTACTCGATCCTGATGATTCTACGGATGGAAAGCCCAAGTGCCCCCCCCCCCCTCCCGCCACACACACACACACACACACACACACACACACACACACACACACGTGGAAACTGATCAGATGCGGGAGAGGAAGGTTGGATTAGTGTACTTCACTTATTTTGATCAGGAAACTGACGCAAAGATAGATCCTAATTACGTAATTAATCACAAAGATCCGGTCTAACTACACAACTATATGATAGTGCTACACAAGGATGGCGTAAAAACGTAACACAACTCAAAAACTGGTGATACTATACAACTGGTGTTATCCTGCTAGGAAAAAATTTCGCAATACCACTCGAAACTAGTGATAGACACACTCAAACTCTACCCTTCACCTACAAGCTGGCGGAAAAAGGGCAGGGGTGTAAGGTACTATCTTTATTCTTTTTGGTGGGAAATACGTTCAACTGACGAGATGCTGGAGTTGGAAAGAGGGGAGTTTAAAAAGTGTGTTACCTGTAAGCATACATAATGTATCGCTGATTGACGTCAGAGTTCGCTACAGACGCCTGCTCAAAAACCATCCTGCAGCCCAGGTAGTCGAAGCTAATACATACCACAACTGATGGGGAAAAAGAATGCAACACAGTTCCAATTGCACTTCGAAATTGTGAAAAAATCAGCACTCGAATGGGTCGTAACGCAGTACATGCACTGGGGAAAATCGTCATACTAAAAGATATGAGAGGAGGTGGTAGTTGAATGTGCATTCTCCTCGAGAAGTATCCACAATCTGCCCAAAATCGAGACCCTATCCCCTCCCTCCCTCCCTCCCTGTATCCACATATTTGAGGGACACAGGCTTTTTCAAACGGCCAGCTGCTCTGCCGACCGCCTCGCAGTATGGGCAGGCTGCTGTCCGTCCTTTGCTGCCGCCCCTCTAAGGCCACAGGCCTCACCAAGTCACTCGCGATACACGGCATGCCTTGAGGCGATGGCCCTAGACAACACAAAAGGAAAATTTAGTAATATAACCCTGCCCATCTGGGGAACGGTCCAGATGGTCTGCAGTGCTCCGATATAATGCGTGCTGGATCCGCCTTCAAATCCTATTCTGGACATGGTATATTATCGATCTGCATCCCAATATCGCTCCAGATATAATGCACGGCAGATCCACCTTCAAAACCTTTTCCAGACGCGGTATACTGTGAATCCGCATCCTAACATGGCTCCGGATATAACGCTCGCCAGATCCACACACTAACTCGGGTCTACTGTGGGACCTGGGACCAACCGCGACATTTGCACAATAGGTGGTAGAAATCGAAAAAAAAAAACAATTCGGAGAATGGGAAGTCAGAGAATTGTGCTCTGAGGACATAATTTGCGTTTAGTAGGACATGGGTATTCTTGTTTAACTTCTGATCGTATCATATCTTTGTATAGTGCAATTGCAAAGTCATTAAGACACACCGCATTGCACTGCGGGGCTCACACATTACCGCCGTCGCCTCTTGTAGGGACTTCGCTGCCAGCCTCCCACCCCTCCACCCGGCATCGGGTAGCAGCAGTCGCCTAACCTTGCCAGCTTGGCCCCTCTGCAGCCAGGCCGCTTTCATGAGGCTGCCTTGCACGACACTGCCGGCGGACCCACCTACCCCATGCCTCCTAACCTGCTGTGGGCCTGTTGACATGAAAGGCGCCACACCACGTGAGCTCATAGCTTTCACACAGCCTAATGACACAACCGCGACACATGCACCATTCAGCCATCTGTCTCGTGGTCTACTGATGACCACTTGTCTGCCTCTGTCAGGGGTGCAGGGGTGAGTGGGGGGGGGGGGGGGCGGCAGCCAGCAGCTGGAATCGGTGTACAATTCCGCTCTCAAGGCATGCTTTGTTGGTCATTACCGACTTTGCAGGTTAGCGTCTTCCCTCACAGCTCTGTCCTAAGGAAAACAGCAACATATATTTCGAGGGATGCAGCTGGCATTGGGTGCTTCAGACTATCCTTCTGTCTCAGACTGAAATAAGAATGTTTTCCTAAAGCCAGCAGCTACATCCAATTTTCCATCCATGTGCTGGAAAATACAGGATGTTTGCAGAAAGGGACTTCTACTTGTTTCACAGATTTTTTGCCTCCCGCATCAACTGCCTGCACCAAGAAGAAAAAGAATGGAAAGTTAGCATCTTCCTCCACAGCTCTGTCCAAGGAAAACAGCAACGTATGTTTCAAGGAATGTATCTGGCATTGGGCGTGTCAGACTATCCATCTGTCTCAGAATGAACAAAGCTATGTCGCCCAACCAGAAAAATAGTGCATTTGCACTAGGTGTCGGCAGCTGTACTACATTTACAAGCAATTTTGGAATGCAGAACGAGAAGTGATGTCGTGATCACATGGATAGAAGTGACATAAAATCGATTAGACGACAAAAAATACGGGGGTGGGTGGAGGTGATTAATTGATCAGTTTAATAATTTTGCGTATCAATTTGATATCAAAAGTGTCCTGACGCCTCCACTACCCTACTACTGGTGGGGATAAATAGATTTGAATAGTGGGGTGGAAGGTGTGATTAGCATAACATTAATGGTTTTGGATGGGGTAGTAAAGCTAGGGAGGGGCTGAGGGCCATGAAAAGTTGACGATAGTGGGGAAGGGATGGTTGAATGTCTTGTAGGTATGAAAATCGTGGGATTTAGCTTACTTGTTGCGGCGGTTTGTAGTTTTATCTATTGTGGGTTCTCTTTCGGTTGGGTAGTAGTTAGATTTTAACTGTGTGTTAGTCGAAAGTATTTTAATAGTTTAGTTAGTCGAATTAGGTGATCTTGATCTGCGGTAAAGTGGACTCAGAAGCGGAACGCTTAGATAATTTTTCCTATAATTACTGCTTGGGTTTTTTGCAGGATTGAGGGAGTGGCACCACTTGTTACATCAGGAGGTGAAGATGTGGAGGTGGAGTTGTAAGGATCGTTGGAACGAATGAAGGATGAGATGGACAGTAAGAACAGTGGCGTCGTCAGCATGTTGAAATAGGCACATGGGAAGGGATGGTCAGAGGGACACGCTCGTAACTCTATGGGAAACACAGGAATGGACGTCGTTTATTGTTAGATGGAACGGATGGTTTATAGAAAAAGTACAAGCAGGCAGATATAACTGATGGGGGGAGCATTCCAGTAGCATCTGGACGGGAGGTGTAAATGCTATATATGGTTGTAGGCTTCTTCGACGTCCACAGATAGGAAGAAGGATGCTTAGCTTTTGTTATGTTGTTGGTGCAGGTGGTGGACTAAGTGTAGTGTCTGATCATCAAGAGAAATGGGAGACGGAAACCTCATTCGGTAATGGTGAGCAAGAGGTGTTGTTCAAAGTGTGTGGATGCTTTTGCAGAGGATGGATTCTAGGAGCTTGCTGGAGACTGGTTTAGTCTCATGTTATCAGAAAACGGTGCATTGTATCTGTTTACATCTACAAATACACTCCTGTTCAGAAAAAAACGGAACACCTTGAACTACTAGAGACAGGACGTACATTAGTATGTTCTGCAGAAATGATTAGCATTCGAATCATGGGGGCCCGCGGGTTCACGGTCATCATCGATACAGCGGCGCAACACAACCTACCGATGAGATGTGCCTCTGCTCTTGTTGTCACTATAACCCGTAAGTAATGGATCAGTGTGACTTGAGAAGGTGTGCAGGATGCCTCGCAGACGTATGCGCGAACTGCACTGTCAGACCAATGAGCCTCAAAGAGGGCCCATTATTGGCATGAAAGAATGTGATGCATACATCCGAGAAACTGCTGCTCGTTTGGGGCGGAGTATTTCGGCAGTGCAGCGGGTGTGTGCAGAATAGTTCAGGGAAGACCGTAGAACACGACGAATGGGTCAGGTCGCGCGACCCAGAACTCCCTCCAGAGAAGATCGATTCCTCATCCGAATGGCATTGCAGCACAGATCTGCGTTCTCATCGGGTCTGGTTCAACAGTGGAACATACCGTACACTAGCAGGGGCAACAGTCCGTCGCCATTTATTGCTGTATGGGTTACGTGCACGTCGTCCACTTCTCGCCTATGTTTGACGAACGTGCAGAAACATGCTAGACGGAAATGGTGTATGGCATGATGTCACTGGGGCAGGAACGGCATCAGATAGTGTTTTCGGACGAATCCAGGTTTCTGTTTGTTTGAAATTCATGGCCGAATTTAGTTCGCCGCAGACAGGAGAAGCGGCGTCACAGTGACTGCGTTCACACAAGACATACAGCGCCTACTCGATGGCTTATGGTGTGGGATGCTGTTGGGTACAACCACAAACCACTGTTGGTGCATGTGCATGGCACTGTGACCAATGTGAAGAACGTGAATGATGTCTTGCGACCCGTAGCCATACCCTCTCTGCACAACACCCCAAACGCCATTTTTCAGCAATACAATGCATGACCACGCGTTGCTGCACGAACATTTACCTTCTTGCCCTGGCCCACCAGATCACCACACTTGTCACCAATCGAATATGTGTGGGATATGGTGAAACAACGGGTGCAGCAGCCCTGTGACCCAATGCCAACAACCACAGACGACCATGGGAACCAGGTGAAAGCAGCATGGATGGCTATACCAAAGGACGCCATTCGCGCCTTATACGCCTCGGTGCCATCACGCAGGGAACAAGATAAGAGGGCCCTTGGCAGGCCCTGTGCCTACTAGGGAATAGGACAAGTGCTGAACCGAGGTGAGTGAAACGCTAATCTTTTCTGCAAAACGTGCTAATGTACGTGTCCTGTTAATACGAACGTCCTATTTGTAGTCTTTCGAGGTATTCTGTTTTTTCTGAACGTAAGTGTATAAATACAGAGTGTTGTGAAATTACCCTTACAAACGTCTAGCACTTGTAGAGGGAAGTGAGTAGAGAATACTTTCAACTGGAACACATGTCCGGAAACTTACCGTCTCCTTGCTACAGCTGTTTGATAACGTGTTTGCTAGAGATACTTTCAACTGGAACACATGTCCGGAAACTTACCGTCTCCTTGCTACAGCTGTTTGATAACGTGTTTGCTAGAGATAGGTATGCAACAGGGTAGTCATGGTGCGGGACAGGTGGGGGGTGGGGGTGAGAGGGGTTGATTACCTCGAATCAGCTGATGACATTTGACGTCTATCCTACCTTTGTTACCTGGTTCGAGTCTCATTCACGTGTCTGTGAGTATTAGAGCAACATGGCTAAATACTCGTTTGCAGAATACACTGACACGATCCTTCTGTAAGGCGAAGCTCACGGTAACAAAAGAGCTGCTCCTCGCCTTTACCGAGATCGTTACCCACAACGTCCGGCTCCGTCGCACACCCTTTTCTCCACAGTTACTCAACGGCTTCGAGAAGGGTGTACCATCACCGTCAGCAAGCGTGACTCTGGTGCTCCAAGGGGACGCCACATACCCAAGTTGGAAGAGTGTTTTTGAAAACCAATTAAGTTTCCTTTTTGTTTCTTTGGTTATTAATGAGCGGAACTGTAAAACAAGTGATGTACTGGGTCACACCTAATAAATTACTTATAAAAGCGGTTACGATACCAGCATGTTTCCATACGGTTGTAGCACGGAAACGGTACTTTTCCCGACATGGGTTCCTCTTCAGAATATTATGTACTCACTCCCCTCTACAAGTCCTAGAAACTTTTATCGGGAATTTCCGAACAAGGTATATATATTGTCTTTCGGTACGTCCTACACAGTCATCTCAAAAGCGGAAAGCGATCTGTGACGATACGAACGTATGGACAACAAAACACCAGGTCTCCCAGCGAAGAAAATCTCCGATTCGTCCGGGAATCGAAGCCAGCTCGGTTTGGTTAGCAATCTGTCGTGCTGACAGCGCAACTACCGTGTCGGACAAGAAATGTATTCCATAAGCCACTGTACAGCGCTTGGCGTAGAGTACACAGTATCAAAATTATCTATGTTATTTCCTATTCGTGTATTTTGTAAAGGATATAAGACTGGCAATAAACCTCTGTACGCACCCTAGTCTCTCTTATCTGATTATCATGGCCCTTACGCGAGATATACAGAGGTAGCAGCATGTTGGGCTCACTGTCTATGTCGAGTATAGATTTTCATAAATTTACCTAAGAGGATTTACTAACGATTAAGTTGTATTTCTTCCAAGGATTGCCGTTTAAATTTTAAGTATCTGTTACATTTTCGTTTTGGTCATATCGACTTGTTACAATCCTCAGACTGCGTCTTTGAATTCCTTTGATGGCTGTTGTCATATCTACTTCATAAGATTTCCAAACGCCGTAAAAATACAGTTGTTCGCGCTAGCATCCGATAAGCGATTTCGCCGCCCGGTGTGGCCGAGCGGTTCTAGGCTCTTCAGTCTGGAACCGCGCGACCGCTACGGTCGCAGGTTCGAATCCTACCTCGGGCATGGATGTGTGTGATGTCCTTAGGTTAGTTAGGTTTAAGTAGTTCTAAGTTCTAGGGAACTGATGACCTCAGATGTTAAGTCCCATAGTGCTCAGGGCCATTTGAACCAATTTTGATAAGCGATTTCCTTTACAGATACAGCACATTTTCACGGAACTTTTCCTCTAATTAAAGTTTTCCTCACCTTCCCTAATATTGATTTTACGCCATCGTCCAATTTCAGATCGGTTCTTGGTATTAACCCTTAATACAGGGTTATTACAAATGATTGAAGCGATTTCACAGCTCTGCAATAACTTTATTATTTGAGATATTTTCACAATGCTTTGCACACACATACAAAAACTCAAAAAGTTTTTTTAGGCATTCACAAATGTTCGATATGTGCCCCTTTAGTGATTCGGCAGACATCAAGCCGATAATCAAGTTCCTCCCATACTTGGCGCAGCATGTCCCCATCAATGAGTTCGAAAGCATCGTTGATGCGAGCTCGCAGTTCTGGCACGTTTCTTAGTAGAGGAGGTTTAAACACTGAATCTTTCACATAACCCCACAGAAAGAAATCGCATGGGGTTAAGTCGGGAGAGCGTGGAGGCCATGACATTAATTGCTGATCATGATCCCCACCACGACCGATTCATCGGTTTTCCAATCTCCTGTTTAAGAAATGCCGAACACCATGATGGAAGTGCGGTGGAGCACCATCCTGTTGAAAGATGAAGTCGGCGCTGTCGGTCTCCAGTTGTGGCATGATCCAATTTTACAGCATGCCGAGATACATGTGTCCTGTAACGTTTTTTTCGCAGAAGAAAAAGGGGCCGTAAACTTTAAACCATGAGATTGCACAAAACACGTTAACTTTTGGTGAATTGCGAATTTGCTGCACGAATGCGTGAGGATTCTCTATCGCCAGATTCGCACATTGTGTCTGTTCACTCCACCATTAAGAAAAAATGTCGCTTCATCACTGAAAATAAGTTTCGCACTGAACGCATCCTCTTCCATGAGCTGTTGCAAGCGCGCAGAAAATTCAAAGCGTTTGACTTTGTCATCGGGTGTCAGGGCTTTTAGCAATTGTAAATGGTAAGGCTTCTGCTTTAGCCTTTTCCGTAAGATTTTCAAAACCATCGGCTGTGGTGCGTTTAGCTCCCTGCTTGCTTTATTCGTCGACTTCCGCGGGCTACGCGTGAAACTTGCCCGCACGCGTTCAACCGTTTCTTCGCTCACTGCAGGCCGACCCGTTGATTTCCCCTTACAGAGGCATCCAGAAGCTTTAAACTGCGCATACCATCGCCGAATGGAGTTAGCAGTTGGTGGATCTTTGTTGAACTTCGTCCTGAAGTGTCGTTGCACTGTTATGACTGACTGATGTGAGTGCATTTCAAGCACGACATATGCTTTCTCGGCTTCTGTCGCCATTTTGTCTCACTGCGCTCTCGAGCGCTCTGGCGGCAGAAACCTGAAGTGCAGCTTCATGCGAACAAAACACTATGAGTTTTTCCACGCATATGTAGTGTGTCGTGACCATATGTCACTGAATGGAGCTACAGTGAACTTATGAAATCGCTTCAATCATTTGTAATAGCCCTGTATTTATATAATGCGATATGATCAAGATGATCACCACTAGTGTTGTCAGCAGATAATATCGGCTTCCTTCTCTTTGTCAGAGGCATTATCTTTCATTTGTCCACATTCATACAGGACTGCTATTCATTACACCAAGTAAAACTTTGTCCAAGTCTTTATGCAATTCGTTAATTTCGTCTCAAAAAGATGCCTTCCTGCACACAACGAGGTCGTCAGCGAACAATCACGTAGCGCCGTTGGTCGTGTGTGATAAATCGTTCATGTGTACTCAAAATATGACAGTACCATAAATTTATGTACCATAAATATATTAAAATATAGATCCGCCCGCCCCCGCACACCTACCACATGTTGCGAGACCTGTCATGGCAGCGTGAAACAGCGATAAACGCGAGTAAGCAAAATCGTTCACGCTAGCTACAAAGAACTTAAAGCTAAGAGATATGACTAGCATATACCTATGCATTTTGGATTTTGGGGGAATCAGTGTGTGGAACAAGGGAGGCCCTTTGGAACCCATAAATATGCCGTGACGTAGACTGTATGGGAATTTCATCTCGAACACTAAGTGTATTTCGTCACATATAGTGCATCACGTAACATACAACTAAGGGAGGCATAGCCAGAGGCCTGATCTATGTCGTGTCGTTTTAGACTCTTGCTTTCATTCGTGGGAATTACGCTTTCTTGGGGCACCCACGATATTACTTTAGTCTCTGTGGAACATTCGCCGTCCAGTATAACGTACTGAATTATATTAGTCAAATATTCATCGAGCCGGCCACATACACTGATAAGCCAAAACATTATGACCACTGCGCATCGCGACGCTGGATGCCGCCTGGCGGCGTTGGGCGCAAATGAGGCGGTAACAAAAGGATGTAAGTGGAGCAGACACGGACGGGGGATCACCCTAACGAAGATATGGCCTGCAAATGGAGAAATCCATTGAGATAAGCGACTTTGACAAAGGGCAGATTATTATTACGCAGAGCCTCTGAACGATTATCTCGAAAAAGGCGAAGCTGGTCGAATGTTCACGTAATACTGTCGTGAGCATCTACAGAAAGCTGTAGAAGGACAGTGAAACTGCCACTAGGCACTAAACGGTCGGACGTCCACGACTTTCCACAGAACGTGGGGTTCGGAGGCATGACTGCTCTGTAAAGTAGGATAGATGGTGATCTGTGGCATACTGGTGCATCCACAAGTGTTTCAGAGCACATCGCTCATCGTACATCGTTGAATATGAAGCTCCGCCGCAGACCACCCCTACGTGTTCACGCTAGATCGCTGGTCGACTCCACAAATGCCGTCATCGAGGTGAACGATGGTTCAAAACGCTCAGCACGCTACGGAGCCGGCTGGCGGGAGCAGTACGAGGTGCATTCAAGTTCTAAGGCCTCCGATTATTTTTCTCCAGACTGGAAAGAGATAGAAACATGCGCATTGTTTTAAAATGAGGCCGTGTTCATTGTCAATACGTCCCAGAGATGGCAGCACCGTACGGCAGTTGGAATTTTACCGCCAGCAGCGAGAGTGAGAACTGTTTTAAATACTTAAAATGGCGTCGTTTTCCTTACTTGAACAGCATGCAATCATTCGTTTTCTGAATTTGCATGGTGTGAAACCAATTGAAATTCATCGACAGTTGAAGAAGACATGTGGTGATGGAGTTATGGATGTGTCGAAAGTGCGTTCGTGGGTGTGACAGTTTCATGAAGGCAGAACATCGTGTGACAACAAACCGAAACAACCTCGGGCTCGCACAAGCCGGTCGGACGACATGATCGAGAAAGTGGAGAGAATTGGGCTGGGTGGTTCTAGGCATTTGAGTCCGGCACCACGCTGCTGCTACGGTCGCAGGTTCGAATCCTGCCTCGGGCATGGACGTGTGTGATGTCCTTAGGTTAGTTAGGTTTAAGTAGTTCTAAGTCTAGGGGACTGATGACCTCAGATGTTAAGTTCCATAGTGCTTAGAGCCATTTGTAAATCCTATGGAACCCATTTTAGTCCCCAGCCAGAGTGGCCGAGCGGTTCTAGGCGCTTCAGTCTGGAACCGCGCGACCGCTACAGTGGCAGGTTCGAATCCTGCCTCGGGCATGGATGTGTGTGATGTCCTTAGGTTAGTTAGGTTTAAGTAGTTCTAAGTTCTAGGGAACTGATGACCTCAGAAGTTAAGTCCCATAGTGCTCAGAGCCATTTGAACCATTTTTGAACCATTTGAGTCCCTATCGGGTGCCATCACTGCGTACGCAAATCAGCGGCCCGTTATTTAGGCGAATTAAATGACCCGTGCGTAGACCTCTAAAGCCACATACCTCCACAAACCTACCAACAAACTGTCGGATCCCTGATACGCAGAATAAGCGATTTATTTCGTTCCAAACACGAGCAAACAAGCTATTAAGCAGGTGGTCGTAATGTTTTGGCTCATCAGTGTAGTTGCATGGATACTACATGTCACCGTGTCTTGGCTAGTAGTCAACGAAGTCTGAAATCTAGTAGGAAGGAATCTAGCTGTTCACCTGCTTCTATGGCTTGCAACATGTCGTGTATGCTGTATTCCACACGACTGTTTTTTTCTTAAATCCATGTACTTTGAGAGGAGCCGGATTTTTTTCGGAGAACATCTTAATGTTTCAGTTTAGAATGTTTGAACAAAGTTATTTAGAGGCGCTCTCTCACCGGTCAAGGATCTTAACAAAACTTGTTTTTATTCTGTAGGAATTTCACTACTTAAGTCCTACCTCTTAATTAGACATCCACTGTCTTCTACAGCTACTTGAACAGCGTTGTTTGTAACGATGGACCGTGGTCGTGACAGCGCGCAGGTAACCTGCACTCCAGGTCGCAGACAGACGCCGGCCTTCGCGCCGGCCGCGGGGCTGCGGCGGCGTCCTCGAAGCGTTGTTTACTCCGCGCCGACCTCACGCCGGCCTCAATTCCGAGCAGGCGAGGCCCGCCGCTCGAAATAGCGCCAGCGGATCGCTCTGTTTGCAGCCGCCGCCTATGTAGCGCAAGCGTTTTGCGGGTGGAATGAACTCCGCCACCGTACAGCTCTGGACACATTCACATGCAGGTACACTCTTTTCAAATGTCATGCTCAAAGCAAAAACATCGACCTTCTTATCCTAACCACAATTTGAACGTAACAGTCAATCAGATTTGATCAGCCGCATAACTCCAGTAGGCAGTGAGATCGTTTGGTCAGTAAAATGGACTGGTCCTGTAACGGTCCATTTCCATACGCTTCTTTCCTATCCAATAAAACATTAATTTCAAATATAAGCTAGGAAAATACACTGGTGTCCAAAACTTAAGGACGAGAGTAACTTTCGCATAGTATGTCACTGCCAAGTAATACACCTCTATGAAATTTTGACGCGACATAGACAGTATAGTACAGCAGGTAACTGAAAGAAATACACAATGAAACTAACGGAAATCACGCTCTTATTCAAAGACAATAATTACGGGGAAGTCACCGCGATTTACGATGGTCTCCTGGACATTTCGAAAGGCGGGACGTGATTCTTAATAGGGTGTTTCATCGCCATGGATGGCAATGCGTGCTCAAACAACGTGCTCCCATGCTGGGCAAGTGTTTGGTTATGAGTTCTTGTGACGGGTCGTTTCATTCCTAGACAATCGTTGTTGCATATGGAAGTGCTGCAATACGTTTTTCCTACGCATCCCAAACGTGCTCAGTGGGATATAAGTCGGGGAAACGGGCAAGCCTGCTCATCCGCCGAATATCCTCTCGTTTTAAGAGGTCCTTCACCTGCGCTATTCGATACGGTGTACATCATACTCCGCAAGGCGACGGTGCGCCGCTGAGGGTACTTTTTCTGTCACTAATTGAGCCCCCTTCATATTCTGTCGCAGATGGCGCGTGAGACGGATGATTGTCGGTAAGTCGCTGTATTAGCCGTAATTTCTGGAATTTTTTAGTTTTGGTCATTCCATGAGGCGCGTGTGTGATGAAGTAAAATGTTGTCCGATTCTTCTGATGAACAATACTTCAAGAATCAATCGAACAGGCGCCTTATAAGCCACTTCTTTAATGGATGAATTACGTGTGCTTGTGAGTCTGTCTACCAGTCTTAGGCTGGCTCTGCTTTTCCCACTATTTGTTTTATGGCCATTCCGCTTAAGGTCACTCCAGATGGATACTACTGAATATATTACGACAGTAACTGTTTCCAGCCTTTTGTTATCAGTAGTGCAGATGTACAGTAGTGGATTTCTTTTGCTATGTATGTGCAGTGTATTACACTTATTTGCCGGTCGCTGTGACCGAGCGGTCGTAGGCTCTTCAGTACGGAACCGCGCGACTGCTACGGTCGCAGGTTCAAATCCTGCCTTAGGCATCGCTGTGTGTGATATCCTTAGGTTAGTTAGCAGTTTTCTAGAATGCTTTCTTTCCTGTCCTCCTTCAGATGGGCCGCTATACTTGCTCTCCCCATCTGAGTCTCGTGGTTGGTCGTTGACTTTCCGCTTGGGACACCCCTTTAAGTGGTTTCCGTGGTACCCCCTGTAGTGTGGCCTTGCCTCTGCCCTCGTTCCTCTGAATTCCAAACTATAACGCCTCTCGCTGCTTGTTTCACCTTCCGCTCAAACATGCATTGTAGGAACAGTGTGTTAATTACCATTGATTGAGTGTCATCCCTTTTTGCATTACATACTGATAGGCAAATTTGCTCATTACCGCCGAATTAAGTTAGGTGTCATATTCACCTTCCCGTTGCGATGTATAAGGCTCTGATGTAAGGTGCGAATGTGACCTTCATTTATTCTGACACCTTACACTGCATCAAACTGTGCAGTTGGAGGAGCTCTTGAAATGAGAGGATATTTGGCGAATATACTGGTGTGCCAGTTTCCCTGCTTAAGTCCCTTGGAGCACGCGTGTGATACGTTGCGTATTGCAGCATGGCCACATACACCAACGACCATCCAGCAATGCTCAACGGCGCTGTTGGGGGAGTGGAACTAAATTCACATGGCTCTGAGCACTATGGGACTTAACAGCTATGGTCATCAGTCCCCTAGAACTTAGAACTACTTAAACCTAACTAACCTAAGGACATCACACAACACCCAGTCATCACGAGGCAGAGAAAATCCCTGACCCCGCCGGGAATCGAACCCGGGCGCGGGAAGCTCAAAAAAAAAATGGCTCTGAGCACTATGGGACTCAACTGCTGTGGTCGTAAGTCCCCTAGAACTTAGAACTGCTTAAACCTAACTAACCTAAGGACATCACACACAACCACGCCCGAGGCAGGATTCGAACCTGCGACCGTAGCGGTCGCGCGGTTCCAGACTGTAGCGCCTAGAACCGCTCGGCCACTCCGGCCGGCGGGCGCGGGAAGCGAGAACGCTACCGCACGACCGGGGAGTGGAACTCTCTTCCACAAGAACTCCTTACCAGCCTTGAGACCAACAACGGAGCATGCTGCACAGCATGCATTGCTGTACTGCGTGGTCACACACCCTATTAAGAAACGTGTCCCGCCTTTTGTAATGTAAAGGAGACCATCGCTAATAGCGATGAGGGTGTAATTATTGTCTCTGAATAAAGCTGTCATTCCCGTTCGTCTCAAAAATGGTTCAAATGGCTCTGAGCACTATGGGACTCAACTGCTGAGGTCATTAGTCCCCTAGAACTTAGAACTAGTTAAACCTAACTAACCTAAGGACATCACACACATCCATGCCCGAGGCAGGATTCGAACCCGCGACCGTAGCGGTCTTGCGGTTCCAGACTGCAGCGCCTTTAACCGCACGGCCACTTCGGCCGGCCCGTTCGTCTCATTGGGTACTTCTTTTAGTTACCTTCTGAGCTACATTTCTTGACAGTGCGAAAGTTACTTTCGTCCTTAGTCTTTGCACACCAGTGTAATAATTTCAAATTGTTGTTGAGTTACGGAAGAGGGGCGAAAAGTGGGTAAAAATATTTTTATTAATGGTTTTCGGGAAAAAAATTTTTCGTGCATTCGGTAAAGAACTTCTGAGCCACCACCGTTCTCCGAGATCCGGGCAATGCAGTATGTGGAGAGCTGTCGTGTATCCACCCTAGACTGACGTATTTTATATTTGCGCCAAGTTAGGGCTACTGCAGTCACTATTAATACTTGTTTAAAGACTAAAAAAATTATTAGGGCGAGGAGCAGTGCCTGTGATTTTATTTCAAGAACATATGATTTGTTGTTAATCTTGTATGCAGTCGTTTCCTTTACAAAATGAACTAAAGTGAAAGCGAGGTTATTTTATTTTCATGCAGTTGGCAGAGTGCGCAGATTATTTTTGATTGTGGTCTGGAACTGGGACAATTATTTATTCCTTACTTCATCATTTAGCACTCCTTGGTGGTTGTCAGTGTCCGGAGCGGCAGAATATCTATTGTTAACAGTGATCAGATGCGAATTCTAGGGCCCCAGTTACGATTTTTGTAATCGTAAATTTTTCCTGCGGATTTTTATGTTAGCTCGCTTATAGCGTTGGTTCACTCCAGACGGACTATAATAACTCGAATTATGTGAAGTTCAGAGCTCATGATTAAATCTAATTTTTTTAAGAAATGGAGCGCCCACAATGCTAACTATAATGGACATCAGCCCCGATCCGTAGTAATGATGTTTGGATGTGTGGCATCATACGTGTGCAGACAGGGACATAACAGTTCACTGACAATGTTTGTTTTCTTCCATAGAATGTATGTTGGGATGGCAGACTAGACCCTAGGTCTACAGTAGCGTGGAAGGTGGCTGCTTTGTTGTGAACTGCCGAGGCCAGATAAGGTAGATACGAAATCTTATTTGTGGTCTTCTGTATCCTAGCCCAAGGCCTCAGTTACATTAAAAAGTAACAGTTTGCAGGTAAAGATCCAAGAGAGGGACCCACCATCTCCAAAAACTTTTCGGTGAAGGCGCCTGTATTTTAATGTATATCAATTGCAAAATATCTTTGCAGGCTTTTGGAGAATCATTTAGCATCAGAACTAAGAGTTTAGAAAATGGCAAGAAATTCTAGAAATTACAAACTACGATTGACGCAGGATATTTTTAAATAGTTTACATGAAGACTGCCCCCGTGGATGTGCTTGCAACCTGATGGGCAACATTGTAGACAGAAAAATGCAGCTATTCAAAGCCTGACCGTAGCTCTTGCTAATAACACGATTCTTGACTCCACAGACAGAACCGACAAACCATAGGAAGGGTGGATGTATCGCCTCAGGCATTTTTCGACGTAGTCGTACCCCGTCGTCGCCGTGTTACAAGATTCATCGCAAATCATAAGTCCAGGTGACATTTGCTGATGCATTGAGCATCCACTAGGGTGGCTCTGCGGCAATGCTAAACCGTCTGCTGTTTGACGTGCGCTAGCAGACATACACGAGTACGCACGAGGCGGTGGCGTCTGTAGTCCAAAATGAAGCTTATTCCCGAGTAGTGTGGGTGCTCGCCAATATTTGCTGTTTCCCAGGTTTGAATTGGTGAGAGATTTTGTCTACACTATGAGCCACCCATACCACGATAGTCGACGATGGAACGTACGGTCAACACGTATTTATTCACATACAATGAACTGATTGACTCATATTGTCGATTTTGTTTCCATCTACTGTAGTTAAATTGTGAAGACAAGACGATCGCGGCTATCTTGCAAAATAACAACACTGAGTAAGCGATATCCCATTTAATGTGCATGTGCAGCCAACTACGATACTAAATCTTAAGTCTGGGGGAATCTAACAGAAACTGTACAACATGTTTTGCTGTACGTGTGTCACCAAGAATAAGGAAAAGCATGTGCGATGGAACTAACTAGCCCCTTTCAGTTATGCTACACTGTACACCACTGCTGAACATTGGGTTTCAGTATGCAAGGCGTTGAAACTGAATGCCGTTTGGTTTAGTCACTTGTAACGTTTAAAGAAATAGAAAGTAGGAACCTCTTTTCCTCTCGCCATAGCTCAGTAGGAAAACATACTGTCAAAGAAATTTTGGTGTTTTGCTGGTAAAATTTCTAAGAACAGCTGCGCAAGAAAAGAAGTTATTAATGAATCTTGGAATGTTGTCTTCTTTGTTTTAGGGCTTCTATTTCCGCAGTCGTTGTTACACAAGCTATACAAAGAACACGAAACGGTGAGATGGCAGTGAGTCTTCTCAGCATAAAAACGTTAGTATATTTAGTGTTACTGAAAGTGCTGTATGCTAGAATCTACCACAAACATGTTGAAGAACGTGAAGAATGACGTAAGAAACAAAAAAACTTGACCTTTGTAGATGCTTCAAAATAAAGCGAAACGTGTGTGGCTTTGTAAGACTTTTATTTCAGTCCCAAAAGCGGACACTAAACTAAACAAATGGAATCATTAGATGTTAATGATATAATCAGAATTGTTCCATAGACAAATGTTTTCAATATGTCAAGTCTTGAACGAACATCTGTTCTTCCCAGGATCTTCACTTGCCTTAACGCACACAACCATGTCATTATCAATTACTACATGGGAGCAAATTTAGAGATATAGGATGTCTTTCACATGCAAAAGACAAATTTAACTGATTTATAATATTCTCAACAAGGCCCCCCGCAAAATATTTCAGTTTATTTATCATCCGTTTCAGGTCACATGACGACTTTGATAACATTGTTAAAATAGTTTGAATACCCATGATTCAAGTTATAGCACTCTTAAGCTGAGAGTTTTCCAAGCGTTTTCTTCGATCTTCAGAGAAGCGACAGAGAAGGAACTGCATCTAGAAAATTATGAGTAGTATTAAACTTTTCTACTGTTTTGATTAATAACAATGTTATTTACATTGTACAACGGTGAGGTAATAACACTTGCGAATCAACAATCTCACGTAAGATCACACACAAACGGGTAAATTAATATTTCTTCAGACGAGGACGGTCTAAGGCAGCAGTGT
Source organism: Schistocerca americana (assembly GCF_021461395.2). NCBI lineage: Eukaryota > Metazoa > Arthropoda > Insecta > Orthoptera > Acrididae > Schistocerca > Schistocerca americana. The sequence continues at coordinate 370,903,845 of NC_060123.1, read as the reverse complement.
AAACTTTTCCAGTTTTTCTGTCAGTGGAACTTCGAATTCTCCCTATATCTTATGACTGAAAAATGTTCTCACACATGTATACATAGCAATGTGGTTAGAATTCGTATTCGAAACACGAAATCATAGTGAACTTTGTGCTGTTTCATGTTATGATTCTCAATATAATTAAGAGGGCTATCAAAATAAAGAAGCTGGGAAAATTCATAAACAGAGACGAGGTTTCATTTTTAAACAAAGCTATGGGTCTGGCGATCAATTTATTAATATCTCGTCTCCATCGCATGCACCAAAGTTGGGAAACGCTGAAAGAATTTGCATTTCATGGATTGTCAGTGCGGGCACTGAAAGCCAAAAGACCATCAAAGGGTGTACTGATATTCAGAAATCGAGCTAAACTACAAATATGGCCGCGAGACCAACAGTTCACAGTCTGGTTGGAACCCGAGCAGCTAGTACACACAACATAACCGAAGAAGTCGGCTGGACCGGTCGTCGAAATACTGTACATAAAATGGAAATTACAGCTCGGCAGAACATCCGGAAGCACATCATTAACAATTTTTTTGTTACACTATTAGAAACTTTAAAGCCAAAAGAAGAGAAAATTTAATTCATACTTACTAAAAGCTCTTTTACTGGGATGAAATTTTCTCTGAGCACCGAGTGTGTCCACTTTTCCCGTAACTTTCGGTCAGTTTGGAAACTGAACTCGCTAACTTTTCGTCCTGACAAGTAATTGTGCTTACAGACAAGAACACAACACTTCCCCATCGGCAGAGGTCAGTAGATATGCCTGCAGGTGCTTGTTCTTAATAACAGCATTACTCCAGGCACACGGCGGTGGATGTTATAATGCTACTTTTCGCTATTATACTGTTCTTGTTACAGACAGTATAACGTTATAACATCGTTAGAGTGAACAATTCTTAGAAAGAGGTACGAATTTCGGCCAACAGATGGCACACAGTATCATAATGTTAATTTTAGCTGCTGTACGATTCTTGAGAAGAATGGAAATAACATAAAAGTTCCGTGGTAATGTGATTGCCATCAAACAGATGGCACGCAAGATTGCTTGTTACTGAATTCATAATAATAATTGTGAATTCTCAGTAATGTATTATTTGTAACAGTTGGTTATTTCTTGGCCACACCTACTCGAAAGAGTGAGGAGCTTTGTCTTCAGGACGTGAGATTATAGGACTGTTTAGTTTGATTTCTGAGTGGCAAGTGGCCGTGCAGTGCAAGAGGTGGGACTTAGATTATATCGCGAGTACAGTTCAAACCGCGACTTAGAATTATTCCACGCGTGAGGTCATAGAGGAACTTTAAAGTTTTTATTGGGAAGTGTTTTGATACGTAGGGTGTGTGTAAGTTTGATCACTTATTTATTCACGAATTGCGTGGGGCAGTATGAGCCATCTGTTGGCTAATGAAAGAAGTAGTCCGATGTACAGTGCTGAGTCTTTAATGACTAAACGATTGAATTTAAAAGTAATTCGTAGTGTCGTCTAGCTCATTTGACAAAATAAACTCCAGCTACGTTCCTTTATTTATATTTCAGTTATCAAGTCGACAAAGGACTTCGTAAACTTGTCATTTTTTTAAAAATAGGAACTGTTTTAAGTGGTATGTGATCGGTCTCTAGGCGCCAACTGATGAGCAAATATCATTTCAAATAAATCCGATCGCGCGTTTTTATTCCCCTCCGAATAAACGTTGACTAAAAGAGGGTGGTAGGTCGCAACCCTTCTTCCATTGTCGTCTCTGTTTATTAATGATGAAACTACATTTTTGATCGGAGCCTTGTACCCAAAGAAAGTCCATCAGTGACATCTCTCGTGTTCCACCCTGGTTGACATTGCTCGGGGGCTCGGAAACTCACCCTCATTACAGTATCCACCGTTACAAACACGGAAGAAGCAGACGTCCTCACTCCACTTCCTGCCACACGCGGTCGTTGCTTCCACTGTTACCAACTTAGATACGCCCTGCAGAATACGATTTCCAGTGGTGCGACATGCGCGCTTATATTCATTTACTATGAGATACGTCACAATAAAAGGCCTACCCAAAAATATCTTTGTCAGTGGTGATGTGACATGGATGTAAACATCAACAGATTAATTTTTGCAAATGTAAATAAAACGGTAGCTGTTCGACAGAAAATTCAGTCCAGTTAGTGGAATCATACCTACTTTAATTCTTGAGAACTATAGTAAAGCGGTTTGTGATAGAACTCTCAGTATTTTATAGACACTGTTGCATGCCTTCTGTTATGAATTAACAGCTTACAATAATATTCAGATATGTTATGGCATTTTATATGCAACGTGAAGAACGATTTGGAATGTAATTTGCATTGAAAGAAAACTGGTCACGACAGATACGAACAAATAATGCCAAATAGTTGTCAATACTTAAATGGTGTGATAATCGATACTTCTTTAGACATTAGTTTACATACATTTTTCATTAATTTATTTAAGGACATAACGTATACTTTAACTTATGACAGTTGTGTCATATGGGCTAAATTTACGTAGGACATAATCTAACTGTTTTCAGTGTCATTGTCTTCTTTTCAAGAAGAAAACAATTCTTCATAGCTGAAGAGTACGACGAAATGCCATCAGCGGACATTCTACGGCGCTCTTTCCTAACTCAGAAACAAAAAAATGTGACGATAGTGAATTATAGTGCCGTCCCATACAATTTGATCGACCAGGGAGTGAAATCTAGCCCAGATTACAGTCATGAGTGACATTAGTTTTTTCACCCTTCTTAGTCCAGCGACAGAACATTCTTTTTTATTTTCGTTTCTTCACGAAGAGTCCCTAGGGCTAAAGAGTTACCGAGATATGTTAGTAGCTAACAGAGAGAAGGCAAATAAGCATTTCTTGAGTGGTCACCAACTGTCAAAAGATAGCAACACACAGTTGGTGAACAGCTACATATGTGTTTACAGGAACAGTTATGGTACTGTTTAATCATGTATCACGAAATTCGAAGCTCTCCTCAACCTACTAATACTTCTACTTCTTATTGGAGATTTGGGTATCCTCTTTTTTCCTCAGTTGTCCCAGTGGGAGCCTACTCCTTGGCTGACATATACATGTCTTTTCGGGAATATGAGTGTGACCTTTTCAGCCTCAGTGATTTACTTTGTTTTATGGGCCAATATGCAATTTCTTATAATTTCTATTTGTAGCTCTGTCCTTCTATATTTCGTTTTATGTGTCTTATAGAACACCCTGTTGTTTTCAAATATCTTATCTCCGCTACGTGTAATCTTCCTTCTTTTTCTTCCATTACAATGTATTTCTCGCTTGTTTACTGCAGGGGAGGAGTACATCATAATTGACGGCATGTCTTAGTAATCGTGAACCTTTTGTTATAACAAATAAATCAAACACCGTCTGGATCACAACTTTTTATTTACCGACATCCGGTTTCAATCTGCGCCGCAGAGCATCTTCAGGTCTGGCGCTGAAAAGCGCAGATTATCAGCTAACTGCAGTTTGCTGCGCCAGACCTGAAGATGATCTGCAATGCAGATTGAAACCGGATGTCGGTAAATAAAAAGTTGTGATCTGGACCGTGTTTGTTAATTTATTACAGAAGGAATAGGCATAGTGTGTAAAATTCCATTATAGACTCTCTCCTCAGTTTATTTTATTTTTTAAAATTTGTATAAAATGTGCCATTGAAGAAATTGAATCTTACTATTTCTAATTTATTATGGACGCTTCTTCTTGGAAAGAAAATATATGTTCTGGGAAGTTGAATGAACGTAGGTTTTTCTGTTTGTTTATTTTCAGTTTCTGTTTAATTATTAACTAGTTCCAGTTTTCTAAATCTCATAGATTGGTCTTATTTGTCGACGTACACCACTGTGTTCTGTAGCTATCGGAAGGACTTTATAAGTGGCTATTTGTAGGGTTTCCATCTGTCAATAACTTCAATATGTTCGTCAGTAAATAAAAGTCGTTATACACACATACGTAGTTGTTAGTAGGTTTCTCTGTCTATCGAAACACATCGTCTATATGAAAATTACAGTATGTTGGAGACGCATGTTACACCCTACTGCGTGCGTAAATCTATTTAATTCTTAAAAGATTAATTGTCAACAATGGCTGTTTCAGAATGGCTGTACGTGAATTTAATGATGTTTTATCATTTGTAAACTGAAACAGTTTTTCTCCAGAATGATCCGCAGCTACCCCTGTTTACTTTGTTGAATGCTTTCATATACTCTATCAACGCAGGACGGCTTGTCTTGTGGTATACTTGTCATGTAGCAATTATTTGGCTGATGATAAAAGAGTTGTCAGTTCCTTATCTTCCACTGTGAGATCTTGATTGTTCTTGCAGGATTTTTCATGTTATTTTGCTTTTCCATGACTTACTCCGAAGCGATTTATAGCGCTAGTAGGTTTTCGAAGAGCACCATCCGCTATTACTCCTCTCAGACATTCGTGTAATGTTTAGGAGAAAGTCCGAATGAGAACAATGATCTGGTTCTGAAAAAGGAGGAAAAAATCCCCTTCGAAGCCCTCTGAAAATTGTTTTATTCCTTTGCTGCCTAAAATAAAGCAGTGACAATTCAGTTTTGAACAGCTTAAAAAAAGAATTAATGATCATGTATCGTTTTTATGAAAATCAGTCTTCCTGCCAAATGTGCAACTAACCTTGCGACATGTGACAGCTGGTTTTCTTGACTTAGAGAGCTTAATCAGCCGGTTCTTGTGCCGTCAGAACTGCGTCACGGTTCTGGCGTTGCTGCTGTTTTTGTACTCCTCTAGATGTGGAGGAAATGCAAACAAGATTTGACAGCTGAACTAATAACTACATCTATTGTTGATAAAACACGAAAGACGCTTATTGTGTAATATCTCTCAACGAAGAGAGCTGCTTCTTTGGGATACTTTCTTTCTGCAAGAGAATGAAATCTGGAGAGTACACCAAACTGTATGTACGTGATCAGTTAAGGATTGTTCTCGTTCTTCTTCCTGCGGGGATCCTACAGGTGTCACCGTATCTCACATATTTTTCGCCATCGATTCCTGTCTTCCCATGTTTCCTCGTCATCTTCTATTTCTCTTTATCTCGTGGTCTCCTGTATGCCATCTAACCAGGCAACCTTCGATCTTCCTCTTCTCTTTTCTTCCCCAAGGGTGATACACTCCTGGAAATGGAAAAAAGAACACATTGACACCGGTCTGTCAGACCCACCATACTTGCTCCGGACACTGCGAGAGGGCTGTACAAGCAATGATCACACGCACGGCACAGCGGACACACCAGGAACCGCGGTGTTGGCCGTCGAATGGCGCTAGCTGCGCAGCATTTGTGCACCGCCGCCGTCAGTGTCAGCCAGTTTGCCGTGGCATACGGAGCTCCATCGCACTCTTTAACACTGGTAGCATGCCGCGACAGCGTGGACGTGAACCGTATGTGCAGTTGACGGACTTTGAGCGAGGGTGTATAGTGGGCATGCGGGAGGCCGGGTGGACGTACCGCCGAATTGCTCAACACGTGGGGCGTGAGGTCTCCACAGTACATCGATGTTGTCGCCAGTGGTCGGCGGAAGGTGCACGTGCCCGTCGACCTGGGACCGGACCGCAGCGACGCACGGATGCACGCCAAGACCGTAGGATCCTACGCAGTGCCGTAGGGGACCGCACCGCCACTCCCCAGCAAATTAGGGACACTGTTGCTCCTGGGGTATCGGCGAGGACCATTCGCAACCGTCTCCATGAAGCTGGGCTACGGTCCCGCACACCGTTAGCCCGTCTTCCGCTCACGCCCCAACATCGTGCAGCCCGCCTCCAGTGGTGTCGCGACAGGCGTGAATGGAGGGACGAATGGAGACGTGTCGTCTTCAGCGATGAGAGTCGCTTCTGCCTTGGTGCCAATGATGGTCGTATGCGTGTTTGGCGCCGTGCAGGTGAGCGCCACAATCAGGCTGCATACGACCGAGGCACACAGGGCCAACACCCGGCATCATGGTGTGGGGAGCGATCTCCTACACTGGCCGTACACCACTGGTGATCGTCGAGGAGACACTGAATAGTGCACGGTACATCCAAACCGTCATCGAACCCATCGTTCTACCATTCCTAGACCGGCAAGGGAACTTGCTGTTCCAACAGGACAATGCACGTCCGCATGTATCCCGTGCCACCCAATGTGCTCTAGAAGGTGTAAGTCAACTACCCTGGCCAGCAAGATCTCCGGATCTGTCCCCCATTGAGCATGTTTGGGACTGGATGAAGCGTCGTCTCACGCGGTCTGCACGTCCAGCACGAACGCTGGTCCAACTGAGGCGCCAGGTGGAAATGGCATGGCAAGCCGTTCCACAGGACTACATCCAGCATCTCTACGATCGTCTCCATGGGAGAATAGCAGCCTGCATTGCTGCGAAAGGTGGATATACACTGTACTAGTGCCGACATTGTGCATGCTCTGTTGCTTGTGTCTATGTGCCTGTGGTTCTGTCAGTGTGATCATGTGATGTATCTGACCCCAGGAATGTGTCAATAAAGTTTCCCCTTCCTGGGACAATGAATTCACGGTGTTCTTATTTCAATTTCCAGGAGTGTATATCAAAATCTTCTTTGGCCATCTCTCGTCCGTCATTCGCATTGTATGTCCATAACAAACGATCTGCAGTTCTTCTATTCCATCTGCGATGCTTTCTTGAGTCTATATCATTTTCCTGTATTTCTTAGGCGTTCTCTTCGAGATATTCTACACAATCTTCCGGGGTTGTTCACATTTACACCTCTCAATTCATTTTTATTTTTTACAGTAAGCTCCCAGCACTCGTATCCATAGGTCGGTATGCGCTCTACAATAGTACTACAGAGCATCTTCTGTACTTTCCAAATTAGAAGATCTAACAGTGAGTTTAGCTTCCGGATTGCTGCTTTCCCATTGGCTTATCAATGCTGTACTTCCCAATAACATGTAGCATCCGATACGATGCTAACTAAATAGTTAAACATTTACATGCCTTAATGTGCTGGACCTCTACTGTTATGTTTCCTACGTTTTCTCCTGTGCATAGGTATTCAGTCTTTTGAAAATTTGCTTTCAATCCCCACTTATCATATTCTTCTAATACTTTTCTTACTATACAGTAGATATCATCCTCTTCATTGATCACCACTATTTCATCATCTGCGAAGCACGAGGTGTACAAACACTGATCCTTTGTTATCCGAATGTCCACTCCTGAACATCTCCTACTCCGGATGTGTATTTTAAACAACTAGGAGACAAGCAGCACCCCTGCTTCAATTATTTTGTAATTTTGAATGGCTATGGCGAAATTTTACTCTCTACTTTGATTACACACTCTGTAAACTTGTTTAGGTTGCATGTACTTATAACATATGTCTTTTCTAGCTCATTCACCCTCAGAACTTCAGTTTCTTCTGCGGCATTGTGTCATCTCGAGGTCTAGCAACACTAAATCGCTACTGAGATTCATTTACAGTCTGTTTGCTATCATATTCCCTTCTGGAACCCACTTTGCTCTTCAGCATCCACCAGCTCTTCTAGGACCCCGCCATACAACCTACCAGTAGAGTTTGCAACACTGACCCACGATAATTTCCATATACCTACTTACTACCTTTGCCATAAATTGGTCTTAGATATAATTCCATTCCTTGGGCACTTCTTCTCCCACCGATATGCATGTATTAAACAACTTGCTCATAAATTCCCATAACACACTTGGCCCATATTTTATTAATTCTATTAATATCTTTCTGGTCCAGGAGAATTCCCATTTTCTATTTTTTTCACAGATCTTCCGACTTTTGCTGTACAGGGCTATTACAAATGATTCAAGCGATTTCATAAATTCACTGTAGCTCCATTCATTGACACATGGTCACGACACACTACAGATACGTAGAAAAACTCATAAAGTTTTGTTCGGCTGAAGCCGCACTTCAGGTTTCTGCCGCCAGAGCGCTCGAGAGCGCAGTGAGTCAAAATGGCGACAGGAGCCGAGAAAGCGTATGTCGTGCTTGAAATGCACTCACATCAGTCAGTCATAACAGTGCAACGACACTTCAGGACGAAGTTCAACAAAGATCCACCAACTGCTAACTCCATTCGGCGATGGTATGCGCAGTTTAAAGCTTCTGGATGCCTCTGTAAGGGGAAATCAACGGGTCGGCCTGCAGTGAGCGAAGAAACGGTTGAACGCGTGCGGGCAAGTTTCACGCGTAGCCCGCGGAAGTCGACGAATAAAGCAAGCAGGGAGCTAAACGTACCATAGGATGATGCTCCACCGCACTTCCATCATGATGTTCGGCATTTCTTAAACAGGAGATTGGAAAACCGATGGATCGGTCGTGGTGGAGATCATGATCAGCAATTCATGTCATGGCCTCCACGCTCTCCCGACTTAACCCCATGCGATTTCTTTCTGTGGGGTTATGTGAAAGATTCAGTGTTTAAACCTCCTCTACCAAGAAACGTGCCAGAACTGCGAGCTCGCATCAACGATGCTTTCGAACTCATTGATGGGGACATGCTGCGCCGAGTGTGGAAGGAAGTTGATTATCGGCTTGATGTCTGCCGAATCACTAAAGGGGCACATATCGAACATTTGTTAATGCCTAAAAAAACTTTTTGAGTTTTTGTATGTGTGTGCAAATCATTGTGAAAATATCTCAAATAATAAAGTTATTGTAGAGCTGTGAAATCGCTTCAATCATTTGTAATAACCCTGTACTTACCGGGTCACAGTTTGCCATAGATAATTCATTCTCGAAATCCGGTTCTTTCTTCACTAAGCAGTGTCCTGAAACGATTTTCTCATTCTCTAAAGCCAATAACTGTCCCTTCTTTCTTATCTCTTCATAAGTTTTGCACTGTTTTCCAGGCTTCTGCCATCTTTGTACTCCCCATACATTACACCCTCCCTCTCCCCCCCCCCCCCCCATACATCTACCTCACATCTCTTTCCTCGCATCACATTTTTCTATTAAAAACTTCTTTTTTAACCTCTCTGTTTATTTCCACATAATTTTTTTTCTATCCTCTGGTCTCTACTCCTCAGCCAACAATTACACTTTTTCTTTTTAACTTTTATGTCTTTCCCTATGTTCTCCGTCCACCATTCTGGGTTTTGTTTTCTCTCTTCGCTTTCTTTACACAGCGCTTCATATTCTACCCAGTGAATGAATTTTTAACTTACTGATGTTTATCTTCAGTATTTCCCCCTTCACCAAAACGTTTCAGCTTGCTAGCTAGTCGCAGCCTATAAAGAAATTTAACAATTACGCCTCTGAGATTAATTACATTTAATAGCATCCAGAATGTTAATTAGAGCGCTATATTCCTGAGGTACCCTTTTCCCCCATAGCGGAAAGACGTACTTCGCTCCAAGCAGGAAGTGGTGAGAGCGACAGTTCGGGCCTCTGTATACCCCTACATCACTTAAACTAAGTTTGGAATTTTCCTTTTGTACTGTCTAATATATGATTGTTCTCAAATCTCTAGAATGTCTCCGCCTTGTATTTTTATGTATTCGCTTCAATTCCAGTGCAGTGCATGTATTTTCTGGTCTTTCGCCAGTTTCATTTACGACAGCCTCTCTGTGTCTTCCTACTATTTATCATCCACCTCTGAATCCTTCCTTCCATTAGAATCTCCCATAACCATGCTTCCTTTTGAGGTTTTATCTTTTCCTGGTACACTCCTCATAAATCTTTTAATTTTCCTATCGACATCATTTTTTGTGACCTAACGCGCACTCATATCCGTACTTGGAAAAGGTCCACGGTCATAATTCTGCCATTTATTTGTTCCAAATCTTTTGTAACAGAGACATAAGTGAATGGAGGGGATAGATGATGAAGTGGGTATGTTTCAATAACAACTTTTATAAAAAGAAATTAATACTTAGGCCCAACGGCCACCTTACCAAAGAATTACTTTCGTTTCTGTTGAACGTTTGCGTCCAGTGTTAAGTCCTGTGCTCTAGTAGTCAACAATTCATCGGCCCAGTCGTATATCTGTGACGATACAGTCAGTATGATCATATGTCAGTAATTAGTCGACAACATCGTACAGTGCCAAACGCCTTCCTGCAATCCAGGAAGACAGAATCTACCTCTTCACCTGTATCTACTGTTTGTATGACATTTTGCGTAAAAAAAAAAGCAACCTGTGGTTCACACGAATTAATTTTCTTGAATTCGTTCTTGAAGGAAAATACGGGGTTCGAGCTTAAAACATGCACTAAGATTCTGTAACTTACGGTTGCTAGTGATATTGGTTTGTCAGTCTGTGTATCCGTCTTTTTGTCCATTCTGTAAATACAGCGACCTGTGTTCTTTTCTAGTCACGAGGGACTACTATATAGAGCTGCGGAAGGGGCTAATACCGTACGGTACTGAATGTAAAATCTAAAAGAAATTCAGACGCACACACACAAACACACACACAGTACTGAAGCATTTTTGTTCCGCACCGATTCTCACTGTATATGTCAAAGCTGTCACAGATCAGAATTAATGTCATGTGAAAAATCAAAGTGGGCGTCCGTGATGAGGATTTAAGGTGGTGAGCACGCTGTCTTATCGGCGGAAGCTAACCAAAGTGAAGTTAAATATGAAGAAGAAGAGAAAATGCCTAATCTGCTGCCATCACGCGAAAATGTGCACTGAACTACAGCAATCAGTTGCAAGTTATATATCGGGTTGCAGCAGTATTCGATTGCAGACTTACAAAAGAAGTTTATGACAATTTTGCACGCAACTCATTCATTATTTCAGAATAATTCGTAGCTGAACAGGCCATCGTATAAACAAATTTTCCTGTTTTCACACGGTGCACCCACTTTCCACACAAAATATCTATCGTCAAATTTTCATATTTTATGCTTATTTATCTGCAAAAACTTTAAACTTTATTTAGTTTTCACTTGATACACGAAGCTTATTCGCTCACTGTAATAGATTTCATACTCGAGATTAGCTGCTAGTCAAACTGAAGCGCGACAGGATTCAGTCGCAGACAAAGAACCGTATGATAATTTTAACTGCAACTTACTCAGTCTTTCAGAATACATCGGAACTGAAATGGTAACTACTAAAAATTTTCCTGGTTGGGCACAGCACGTTAATCTTTCCACACAAAATGTGTACTGCCAAAATGATTATGCTTATTCCTTCATTGTAATGTATTTCATTATCCAGATTTAAAAATCAATTCTCATAAAGTTGATACATGTGACCTATTTCCATCCTCTTGCTTTCTGCTTGCCATTTACGCACTGCGTTGTACTTTGACCTTCGCCAACTCAGTGAGTGACAAGGATTGGTGTAGGAGGCCTCTACGTCATGCTGACGTCACGGAAGGTGAGTGTTCTGTCGTCACTGGCATTACTGATGTTTTCGATTCAAATTCGCTTCTCAATGCCTTTTAACCTCTAACTGACTACTGACTACTGACTCATTGGTCAAAGTTGTGTTCGGTAATAATCCCTTAACTGTGGATCCATTTATCCAACAAAAACTCTAAAACAAACATGTAACATATCTCACAAAATATTCTTGCGTAAATAAGAATTCGATTTCCTTTGTTGTACCACTAAAACTGCAAATTTCCAAGATAATTTGAGGCGTTAACTGATTCAGCCGCAAATAAATCACCTTAAAACTTAAAACGAAACCATTATTTTATGTCAACATGTTCCAACAATTATAGTTTTCACATTCAGCTCTCCCCTTGCTTTCTGCTGCAGTTCGCAACAAACAGAAATTGTCTACGCAGGTTCTAATTTTCAGTAGAGACGATCATTTCTTTGTACACACACTATAAAACTTATTGGCTGAAGCTCAACATGAAACAGTACGAAGCACGAGACCTCTAACACAGCGGTGTTGCTTTTAATAACATTGCAGTTCTCGAGCTTCAAACTATCATTACATTATGACGAGAGAGAGCTATGTAATCATTATGTCTTTTAGTTAGACTTTAAAAATAAAATTACAAAAATGGTTCAAATGGCTCTGAGCACTATAGGACTTAATAATTGTCCCAGGAAGGGGAAACTTTATTGACACATTCCTGGGGTCAGATACATCACATGATCACACTGACAGAACCACAGGCACATAGACACAGGCAACAGAGCATGCACAATGTCAGCACTAGTACAGTGTATATCCACCTTTCGCAGCAATGCAGGCTGCTATTCTCCCATGGAGACGATCGTAGAGATGCTGGATGTAGTCCTGTGGAACGGCTTGCCATGCCATTTCCACCTGGCGCCTCAGTTGGACCAGCGTTCGTGCTGGACGTGCAGACCGCGTGAGACGTCGCTTCATCCAGTCCCAAACATGCTCAATGGGGGACAGATCCGGAGATCTTGCTGGCCAGGGTAGTTGACTTACACCTTCTAGAGCACGTTGGGTGGCACGGGATACATGCGGACGTGCATTGTCCTGTTGCAACAGCAAGTTCCCTTGCCGGTCTAGGTATGGTAGAACGATGGGTTCGATGACGGTTTGGATGTACCGTGCACTATTCAGTGTCCCCACGACGATCACCAGTGGTGTACGGCCAGTGTAGGAGATCGCTCCCCACACCATGATGCCGGGTGTTGGCCCTGTGTGCCTCGGTCGTATGCAGCCTGATTGTGGCGCTCACCTGCACGGCGCCAAACACGCATACGACCATCATTGGCACCAAGGCAGAAGCGACCCTCATCGCTGAAGACGACACGTCTCCATTCGTCCCTCCATTCACGCCTGTCGCGACACCACTGGAGGCGGGCTGCACGATGTTGGGGCGTGAGCGGAAGACGGCCTAACGGTGTGCGGGACCGTAGCCCAGCTTCATGGAGACGGTTGCGAATGGTCCTCGCCGATACCCCAGGAGCAACAGTGTAACTAATTTGCTGGGAAGTGGCGGTGCGGTCCCCTACGGCACTGCGTAGGATCCTACGGTCTTGGCGTGCATCCGTGCGTCGCTGCGGTCCGGTCCCAGGTCGACGGGCACGTGCACCTTCCGCCGACCACTGGCGACAACATCGATGTACTGTGGTGGCCTCACGCCCCACGTGTTGAGCAATTCGGCGGTACGTCCACCCGGCCTCCCGCATGCCCACTATACGCCCTCGCTCAAAGTCCGTCAACTGCACATACGGTTCACGTCCACGCTGTCGCGGCATGCTACCAGTGTTAAAGACTGCGATGGAGCTCCGTATGCCACGGCAAACTGGCTGACACTGACGGCGGCGGTGCACAAATGCTGCGCAGCTAGCGCCATTCGACGGCCAACACCGCGGTTCCTGGTGTGTCCGCTGTGCCGTGCGTGTGATCATTGCTTGTACAGCCCTCTCGCAGTGTCCGGAGCAAGTATGGTGGGTCTGACAGACCGGTGTCAATGTGTTCTTTTTTCCATTTCCAGGAGTGTACTTAAACCTAACTAACCTAAGGACATCACACACATCCATGCCCGAGGCAGGATTCGAACCTGCGACCGTAGCGGTCGCGCGGTTCCAGACTGAAGCGCCTAGAACCGCTCGACCACATAAAATTACAATACCTCTATATAGGGTGAGGCTCGGAACTTGCTGAATCATGATTCTCACTATGAAGTTTAATACGCCTTAGTAGCCCAGTGCTCATGAGGGAGGGCAATGGGCAGCTGTTGTAGCTAGGGGACAGGGAGGCACCGGGCAGTAGCTAAATGGTCTACAAAGTTAATGAGCCCGTGGCACATGTCTTGGGAACAGAAAGTGATAGGGTTGGATGTAACTTACCAACACTTTTAAAAGCAAAACGTTTTGTACAAAGAATACAATGAAATGACGGATATCGCTAACATGACGCTTGGTTTTAATAAGTAATTTAATTAATGTAAAAGGTTGTCCAATAGAAAGCAAACACTCCCTTTCCTAATATTAGGCGTACATGCACTACCAGAGGAGACAGGGAAACCCTTCCGTTGAGGCTTCTTGCTGTAAATATCTGCCTTAGATTTCTGCATTGGGTTTCAGATCAAACACTTCTGCCTGAGACTTAGTTCGGAACTTATGTCCTGAATATTGATGAAATGACTAGTAGCATTTATGACACACTTGGCTATGTACGAGTGCTTCCAAAGTTTCTAGTTTGTCTCAAAGCGTTATAGGTTTAACATCTGGAGAAAATGACACTAACACTATAAAAAGGATGAGCAATAATTTTATTAAATATAAACTTACAGTGAGAAAGTTACAAGTCATTATATCTTAAAATTAGTACATCCAGTGTTGCGGTAATCTGAAATGTGTTAGCTATAATAAAATTTCGCATAACTTAAAGTCGTAGATTTAAGGCCATTAAATATATGAAATATCGATTCCATTCCTACAGTTGGAAAATACATATTAACATTTAATTTGAATATCCCATGTTTACGCTGCTAACTGCATAGTTTATCAATATATAGTTTGCTTTTCAAAGTGAGACTGCATTATCTACAAAAATGAAACATACTCAAGTTCAGATTTCGCATCTGTGGATATATTTTTAAATAAGATTGTGAGCGTGTGGGTTTGCTATTCTGTCATTCTGCGCAACGGATTAATCTGAGATGTACCTTTTACCTTGTGGCTCCTGCAAGATGCAATTTTTCACCCCCACACTACTACAGAAGTCAGACAGACGCTCCTAACGTTCTAAAGAGAAATGCCTGAAAAACTTTCAGCAATAAATATCTTCTGGAGTCGTCCGCTGTTAGGAAATGACACAAAAATTCACAAAATTTCTTACGTAACTAGTGGGATACTTGGGTACTGGAGTAGTGCTAGTTAGTATAAGAAAAACATGAAACTAACGAAAATTATTATTATTTTTTTTCGCAAAACTTCTGAGGAATCACAATGGCACTTTTGGTTATGAACTTAACACGTTATTTCCAGGTTCTTTTTGGAATGTGAAGTTACCTCTTACGGATAGGATTCGCTAATGAAACTTCTATACAAAGTTTAAGATTGTTATTGACTTGGCAGAATGGCTGAGAGCTGCGCCTCCTCAACTTGAATAATTATCCGTTAGAATGTTGCTAGGTACAGTCGAGGTTGTCGCGTGTGAAATGCAGTGAAGTGTACTGTTGTGGAGGAAATACGGGGCTCGCAAGAGCTGTAGCGCACGATACTAAGCTGCGATGACTGCTGTCTGCGCCGCTCGCTGCTGACAAATAAGAATAACTCTCGTTCTATCTAGATTGACCTTCGCCAATCAAACTCTCCCTACGCCTTGATAAAATCAAGGACACCCATTCGCCCCTAGTCTAACTATTGGCGTGGTACACCGGTCAGATAACCAGTCCACCGCGATGCCACTCAAAAATTCGCTCGCAGGCGTTTAGCTATAACTCTGTCCGCACACCGCACAATAAGTGTGGCAGCCAACACAGTGAACAACACTTAATCGCAAGGACTCAGTATAGAGTCGCACTTCAATTTGCTCTCGACAGAGGTGCTCTCCCAGTGAAGTACTGAGGAGAGACTTGTTCCTCGCTCTTTGAGTACACGTACGAGCGCGCATGCTCTCGTTACGTGTTCTCGCTCCAGAGCGAGAACGGAATGGCTCCTCTCCACGCCAGACGTGAAGGGGTATATCATTCAGTCTCTTCCATTACTCCTTCAGCTCAAGGTGTCAGGAATATCGTCTGCCAATCAGAATTGCTCTTCTAAAACGGAAGAATGACGTTTCGTTTAAGGTGACCAATCTGTAAATCTGTAGTATCAGCGTTTGCTGTCTCCCTGTGAAAATCTCAAACTGCGTGCTATGTGTAAAAAATGCATAGGCTGGCCGCTCCCACACAATGTAGCGGAATTTGCTTTTAAGCTGAACACGGGGTCATCCTTTCACTCGGGCAAACGCTTTCTGCTCTATGGGTGGTCACCGGCCAACGTAGATTGGTTGGGACCGGCCTCCTGGCGTGCAGTTGCCTCTCTCGAACTAAAAGCTCCTGCAACCGTCGTGTCTGGAATGAATGTGTGTACGCCAACCTCAAGTATTTCAACCATGGTGCGCACTTGCGATTTATTAGTTACTTGCATATCGTTTACATGAATTCATACAACACTGACTTTATCTTATCGAGTTTGGGTTCGCATGAAGCGTCTTGATGTGCGGAATATGATTGTGAGGGCGGAATATGTAAGCAATGAAGGTCAGGAGACCACGACGTCTTACAAGGTGACAGATTGGTGTCATAGAGATGTATTTGACTTCAACTGTAACTAACACTCTTGCTTGTAATCACCTGAAACATATTATTATAGTTATTCACTATGCCGTATCGTAAACATACCACACTATGATAATAAATGGCAGTTACTTGTTTCAGTCACATTTTTAGTAACATCATTTTGCGCATGTTGACAACCATTGTGGCTTGACCGATGTATGGTCAAGAAATACCTACATCAGAGGCACTCTTACCTCCCCTCATCCCTCCCTCTGCCTCCCTCTCTCCACCTACAGTGGGGAAACAGGCTTCTTCAAACAGTCAGCTGCTACCATATCACGCACCGCCACATGCTTTGCAGCATACCACCCTCCCACCTGCTGTTCTGGCCACACCCGGCCAGCAGCCAGAGCGACAGAGTCTTTGACCAGCAGAGCACGTGGGTGGTTGCTCCAGGGGGCAGCTCTGCGTTAGCACAAAAGACCGTAACACTGGCGTCCTACAGAACAAAGTAGGATAAATGACACTAAAATGTAGCCATGCCCTGACTGGAGTACCACTGTCGCGCTTCGCATGATATTACCGGACCTCACACAGTGGACTCGCCCCTCGCCTGCAAGCGAATGCCATTCTGTGATGTCAATGCACCTCCTATAAGTGAGCATCTATTGAAAAAAGAAAACAAAATCATGATGATAATACATGCCCTCCTCCATGAAAACAGATGTAATCCATTTTCATTTAGTTTTATGAACAAAATCTGTGTAGTTTTTACGTTCGAATGCAGGATACAATTCATATCTTCCTCTCACTCCCACCTCTCGTTATTTCGTGACATCCAATGAAGTGAAAAAAAAACCTACAGCACTGCCGCCGATTACAAATTGCAGACGTCGGAGTGATTTCTTCCAATTTGATGGACAAAATTACATGGCTAGAGAGTGTCCCTCAGATTCAAAATGCAAATAAAATGTCATGCACATGTGTATTACAAACATTTCAGACATTTCCTCACATTGTGGATAAAACGTATTCATTTCGCATTCAACAACAACAGTATATAATTCAATAGGACGTTGTTGTTTTGTACACTATGGCAGGACTCATTTTACCAATGCAATGCTACATCGTACTGGCGTTTACAAAACAAATCTGAGAGCAAGTCTTGTAACAAAACCTCCTAACATCACCGACTAGACTACCCTATAAGATTCCTCTGTACATCGAAAAGAAATATCATATGTGTGATGACATTTGAGATTTTTTTGCTACATAACTCGCCTCTAGCGACCTGTGTATAAAGTTTCTGTCATCCAGCAGACAGTCATTCACAAGTGCAGCAGATTCTTGTGTTCTAGTTTCGTAAGCAATTTGGTATTACAGAACAGTCTGTTTCATCCAATCTACTCACATGTCAGGAAAAACACTATCAACTGCAGGCTCCACAATGAGTTATAATTCAAGAGGTGTCTACTTTATAATTAGAGGTTATCAAGTATGAAATGACACAGCACTTGCAGTAACACCTATATTTAAACACACAATCTAGACGATAATAATAAAAACAGTTGTGATCCCATGAGAACAGATACCGTTATTTCAGTTAGCTTTACGAGCTAAGTCGGTGTGTTTGAGAGATTTCCACAAGTTCAAATTACAAATTATCATGCATGAGGGCGTTACAATCATGTCAGACATAATAAATACCGATACAAATCAGCATCTATACAGTAATTTAGTACATTTAAGACTACTGCTAATCATTATTTTGTAACATCCAGAGTAGGTAAGAAACTATAACTATCTGCATTCAAACTGTAACCAGTCATGCCACTCCTTGTAATGAACCAATCATAAGATTTTACTACATCTCTCTCTCTCCTCATACACTCCTGGAAATTGAAATAAGAACACCGTGAATTCATTGTCCCAGGAAGGGGAAACTTTATTGACACATTCCTGGGGTCAGATACATCACATGATCACACTGACAGAACCACAGGCACATAGACACAGGCAACAGAGCATGCACAATGTCGGCACCAGTACAGTGTATATCCACCTTTCGCAGCAATGCAGGCTGCTATTCTCCCATGGAGACGATCGTAGAGATGCTGGATGTAGTCCTGTGGAACGGCTTGCCATGCCATTTCCACCTGGCGCCTCAGTTGGACCAGCGTTCGTGCTGGACGTGCAGACCGCGTGAGACGACGCTTCATCCAGTCCCAAACATGCTCAATGGGGGACAGATCCGGAGATCTTGCTGGCCAGGGTAGTTGACTTACACCTTCTAGAGCACGTTGGGTGGCACGGGATACATGCGGACGTGCATTGTCCTGTTGCAACAGCAAGTTCCCTTGCCGGTCTAGGAATGGTAGAACGATGGGTTCGATGACGGTTTGGATGTACCGTGCACTATTCAGTGTCCCCACGACGATCACCAGTGGTGTACGGCCAGTGTAGGAGATCGCTCCCCACACCATGATGCCGGGTGTTGGCCCTGTGTGCCTCGGTCGTATGCAGCCTGATTGTAGCGCTCACCTGCACGGCGCCAAACACGCATACGACCATCATTGGCACCAAGGCAGAAGCGACCCTCATCGCTGAAGACGACACGTCTCCATTCGTCCCTCCATTCACGCCTGTCGCGACACCACTGGAGGCGGGCTGCACGATGTTGGGGCGTGAGCGGAAGACGGCCTAACGGTTTGCGGGACCGTAGCCCAGCTTCATGGAGACGGTTGCGAATGGTCCCCGCCGATACCCCAGGAGCAACAGTGTCCCTAATTTGCTGGGAAGTGGCGGTGCAGTCCCCTACGGCACTGCGTAGGATCCTACGGTCTTGGCGTGCATCCGTGCGTCGCTGCAGTCCGGTCCCAGGTCAACGGGCACGTGCACCTTCCGCCGACCACTGGCGACAACATCGATGTACTGTGGAGACCTCACGCTCCACGTGTTGAGCAATTCGGCGGTACGTCCACCCGGCCTCCCGCATGCCCACTATACGCCCTCGCTCAAAGTCCGTCAACTGCACATACGGTTCACGTCCACGCTGTCGCGGCATGCTACCAGTGTTAAAGACTGCGATGGAGCTCCGTATGCCACGGCAAACTGGCTGACACTGACGGCGGCGGTGCACAAATGCTGCGCAGCTAGCGCCATTCGACGGCCAACACCGCGGTTCCTGGTGTGTCCGCTGTGCCGTGCGTGTGATCATTGCTTGTACAGCCCTCTCGCAGTGTCCGGAGCAAGTATGGTGGGTCTGACAGACCGGTGTCAATGTGTTCTTTTTTCCATTTCCAGGAGTGTATATCGAAAAACAAATAGCATCTGCGTGTTGACATTGAGGATATTACATATACACGTATTCCTCCAATGGAACAGATACGCAGTGGCCCAAGTTTTGTGACCTTTACTGGAGGAGGATCATATCCAACAGATTATGAATCACAAGAGACGGTTCCCATATTGTTCTTTCAGAAGCAGATCAATATATTGTTTTTCAGCTGTAACACATCCAGGCAGTGTATGACTACAGCTTTGTACATCACCATAAATTTTACTTTTCTACCATCACTTAGAGGTGTGTGTCAGGTGCTAAACGAACATTAACACATTTCATTCCATTGACTCTCACAGAAAGCTGAACATTGTCTGATATAAATTATGCTGCTCCGACAACATACAGGAGGGTAGAAATAAAACACAGAGGCGATCTTTCCTACTGACAAAAACGAGTAAAACGCATTACAGTATAAGGAGACTGGAAGAGTTTCCGGCATTTTGGAACATTTCCAAACAGCTGTCTGAAGGGGGTGACCTATACAATGAACCTCATCTTCCATAGTGGTGGGATAGCAGATATCTTGGGGTTCCATTTGGAAGAGCACTGTTTCCTCATTTTGCAGTCATGTACATGATTGCTGTTCCAGAATATACCATCGCTAGTTGGTACTGTTCACAGCACATGCAGGGTAGGAGAAATAAAAAGAGGTACTGTTATCTCACTTACGAAAAAAATGTCGTGTGCATTGCAACAGCATATGTAAATAGGGTGAGTACACAGCATTTAGGAAAGCTTCCAAACAACTGTCTGAAGGTGATGTATACTACTTTTAATCCATGCCCCACACTGACAAGTAGCAGATATCCTGTTTTCTGCCGAGGCTCTCTCCATTTCAACCAAGTATGTCAGTCAATCATCCTGTGATAATCAATAGCGTACCAGTGGACAGGTAGGATGGGAAAGACACTGTTGATATGGGACAATGTACAACAATATAAACTGCAATTGACATCACAATAACATTTAGCAATTTTACCAGTTGTTCTGTAATTTCAAGACCAGCTATTGACACAGCAGAATGATTCCTAATTTCTGTATCATCGCTAAATCACCCTTCCACTTCTTTCCAAGTCCCATACAATATAATGTGAATGTAAATATATGACTGTGCAGTTTGTCTGTTCAGTGTTATGCACCAAAGTATACCAGACAGTGTTCTATACGGATGGAGTTAGGTTATCTACATATTTTCAGCACTACTATCTTAGTGCAGAATTTACTGTTATGACTAGCCATCTTTTTCTGTGTGGATGTGAGTCGCAGAGTATTCTCGCATTCCTAGGATAAAGTCAGAGATTGTCATATGCCCCCGCGTTGTCCATGACCAACCCTCCCTGCAACACAGTCGCCAATTTAATCTGACGTTCCATGTCTCGTGAAGGAACAGAGCGAGCTGTGTCTGTAACACCTGTTCAGCGAAGAATGTCCCGCATCAGTCTTAAAAATGGCTCTGAGCACTATGGGACTTAACTACTGTGATCATCAGTCCCCTAGAACTTAGAACTACTTAAACCTAACTAACCTAAGGACATCACACACATCCATGCCCGAGGCAGGATTCGAACCTGCGACCGTAGCAGTCGCGCGGTTCCGGACTGCGCGCCTAGAACCGCTAGACCACCGCGGCCGGCATCAGTCTTATCCATGGCACTTACCCAAGTGCACAAGATCTCTCCAGATGCGTGCATGTTGTGGAGGGTAGCACCCCTTATCAGTGTATAGTATACATGAGAGTGTTGTAGTGATATAACAGTTGATTAAGGAGAAACGTATGGTTTATACATACTGAAGCTCCAGGCGGATGGAGACTGAAACATTTCACGTAAATCAACTTTATTATCAATTCTGAAGTATTATTCCAGCAACTGGAGTCAGCGGAAAGAAGGTACCGGCATGAGAGAAATGATTGTAGAGCATAAGAGCACACTCCTATAGCTACACTTAAAAATGTTGTATTGTTAAAGCCATATGCTTTCCAAGATATTAGTCACGCAGAATTCAAAGCTCTTAATACTCTGATGTCCTACAGCGACAAGTAGCAAATATCCTGTGTTCCGCCAAGGTTCTCTCCATCTCAACCAAGTGGTGTCAGTCAATCATTCTGTGGCAATCCATAGCGTACCAGTGGATAGATGGGATGTCATATTTGTTGTGGATTGGCAAAGGAGGCAACCCACTATGAGAGGAAGCCAAAAGGCACGCGTTTTACCTCACGTAGGCTGGCGTGAGGTCTGGAACAGGTCAAGGAAATGAGACTAACAAAAAACGTACGTAGCTGCTGGAATACTTAACTTTAATCCATAATTGGTGAACATCGCTCTTGACGGTACATGTTTTACTGCATCAATAGTAACTGGTAATGGCGCCTTGCTAGGTCGCAGCAAATGACGTAGCTGAAGGCTATGCTAACTATCCTCTCGGCAAATGAGAGCATATTTTGTCAGTGAACCATCGCTAGCAAAGTCGGCTGTACAACGGGGCGAGTGCTAGGAAGTCTCTCTAGACTTGCCGTGTGGCGGCGCTCGGTCTGCAATCACTGATAGTGGCGACACGCGGGTCCGACGTATACTAACGGACCGCGGCCGATTTATAGGCTACCACCTAGCAAGTGTGGTGTCTGGCGGTGACACCACATCCCTCCCCCGCAAATCGGCGCACGGTTGTGGCATAAGGCTTCCGCCCGCCGTGGGGAGGACCCCATGTTGACGTATGCGACGAGGTGGGGAGCCTAACAGCAGGTGAGGCTGTGCCACCCACACCCTGCCATTCGGTCCGAGGGGAGCTAGGAAACGCCTGAAAACCTGCTCCAGGATGCACGCCAACATGCGGTGTATGCGCCCGCAGAGAGACAGGAGAGGCCGAAGGGTCGACCTCCATCGGGCCGGGGCACCCGACGGGCGAAGACGACAGATGGTCCGGATCGGGGAAGAGTTCCATGTCGGAGTACAACTGGTCACGGGAAGCGAACAGCGGTTTGTAACCCAGGGAGGCGCCCGGCAGTTGCAGCGACGCAGCCACTGCGAGCGTCGCCGGCGGGAGAACAGGCGGTGGCGGCGGTGGCGGCACGTCGCCATGGGGCAAAATGGAAGGCAGCGTCGGTGACACCTGGGGATGAGGCGAGCCAGTAGATGGGTCCCCAGGGCGCTGACCGGACGGCATCGCCGCTGAAAGCAGACGGGGAGCAGTAGATCCCGTGCGACGACAGAGGCGCAGCTGATTGAGATGCCGACGCACCTCACCAGAGGCCCCCAAAACCAGACACATCGCGCGGCCGAGGCAGCGAAGAATGCGCCCTTTGAGCCAACGCCGTGAACCTCGATAGTTGCGATAGTAGACAACGTCGCCTGGGGCAAAAGCAGGTGGCTGCCGCTGCACAGGAACCTGATGCGGCGGATGTAGCAAAAACATCAAGGTTCGATGAGGACGGCCGTCGAGCAACTCAGCCAGCGAGCGACCATCTCGGGGCTGAGAGCGATACGAGGACAAAAAGAGCAATAACGCGTCCTCCCGAGAATGCGACTCTTAACTTCAACATCTGTGACTTGAAAGTCCGGACCAATCGTTCAGCGGCACCGTTTGACTGAGGCGAAAACGGCGCGGATGTCAGATGTTGAATACCATTGGCCTTGAAGAATGACTGAAATTCTGCGGACATGAATTGTGGGCCATTGTCGGAAACAATAGTCTGCGGAAGACCTTCAATGCAAAAGATAGCAGATAACGCTTGGATGGTGGCAGATGACGTCGTGGAAGACATCCAGACAACAGAAGCAAAATGACTGAATGAATCCACCACAACCAACCATCGAGCATTCCAGAATGGACCAGCAAAATCGATGTGTGAGCGTTGCCAAGGGGAAGTGGCTTTTGGCCATGCAAAGAATTTCCGCGGTGGTGTGGATTGTTGTTCGGCACACGCCATGCAAGAAGAGCACATATGCGTAATCGCAGCATCGATTCCGAACCATGTACAGTGCTGACGAGCAAGTTGTTTCATTCTCACTATACCCCAATGTCCTTGGTGGAGAAGCCGTAAGACAGAGGACTGTAACGAACGTGGGTTCAAATGGCTCTGAGCACTATGGGACTCAACAGCTGTGGTCATAAGTCCCCTAGAACTTAGAACTACTTAAACCTAACTAACCTAAGGACATCACACACATCCATGCCCGAGGCAGGATTCGAACCTGCGACCGTAGCAGTCGTGCGGTTCCAGACTGTAGCGCCTTTAACCGCTCGGCCACTCCGGCCGGCAACGAACGTGGGACCACGACCCTGGACTGATCATTATCAGAACGCAACAGCAAAACACCACGTCGTACAAAAAGTCTCTCCTTGTGAGCAAAAAATCGGCGAACCAACGGATCCCCGATCCGTGACTTTGACAAGGGCCATTGCGTAGCAACAAAACGGAGAACGGTAGCAAGGACAGGGTCGGCAGCTGTGGCTGTAGCTACACGACGAAAATCAATCGGAAACGATTCGACCACGTCATCGGTTTCCGAATCAATGAACATGCAAGCAAGTTCGGAGGAATCGAATGCTCTATCCTCAGCAACAGGCAAACGGGACAACGCATTGGCGTTTCCGTGCTTAGCAGTGGACCGATACAACATATCGTAGTGGTACTGCGAGAGGAAAATAGACCAGCGAATGAACTTCTGCACTGTATGTGGAGGTACAGGCTTGGTCGGATGAAAAAGCGATGTCAAAGATTTGTGGTCTGTGATGATGGTAAAGTGGCGACCATACAAGAAATCATGAAACTTTGTAACATCAAATACGAGAGCCAATGTTTTTTTCTCGATCTGTGAATAATGTCTTTGCGCCGACGAGAGCAATTTGGACCCAAAGGCAATAGGGCGATCGTGCGAACCATCTTTGTGCGCAAGCACAGCACCGATCCCGAAATCCGATCCATGCACCATCAACTAAAGCGGCTTCCGGGGATCGAATGGCGTAAGGCAAGTATTGGAAATCAACGCCGATTTCAACTGGCGAAAGGAGTGTTCGTATTCCGTCGTCCAGACGAACGGAACACCTTTACAACGTAAGCGATTAAGCGGAGCTGAAATGGAAGAGGCATGGGGTACATAGCGATGATAATAGTTAATTTTTCCCAGCACACTCTGTAGCTGCTTCAAATTCTGCGGCGAAGGCAAGTCTTGTATGGCACGGAGGTGCTCAGGACTGGGATGTATGCCTTGGGCATTGAGTACATGTCCCAGATAGGGTAAGTCACGAGCAAAAACACACATTTGTCCTTCCGCAAAGGAAGACCATTTTGTCGCAAGACCTGAAATAATGTTCTGAGATTGGCTAAATGTTCTTCTTCCGTCTTTCCGGAGATCACAATATCGTCCAGATAGTTTGCTGCAGTAGGGACCGACGCACAAACAGTTTGTAGATATTTCTGAAACAATGCAGGGGCGGATGCACACCCGAATGGTAGTCGTTTGAATCGATACAAACCAAGATGTGTGTTAACCACCAAAACGCGCTGGCATTCTTCGTCCACTGGTATTTGCAAGTACGCATCTGCTAGGTCCAACTTCGAAAAATATTTACCCGGGCACAGTTTGTCAAAAAGATCTTCCGGGCGGGGTAAAGGAAAAGTTGCAGTCACTAGTTGTGGATTCACTGTTGCCTTGAAGTCCATGCAAAGTCTCAATTTTCCGGAAGGTTTTGGAAAAATCACTAAGGGTGATGCCCAGAGAGAAGCCTGCACACGTTCAATCACACCTTGTGATTCCAAATCGTGTAATGTTTTTGCGACCTCATCACACAATGCGTGGCGAACATTGCGCGCACTGAAAAATTTTGATTGCGCGTTTACTTTCAGTTCCAAATGTGCTTTATAGTTCTTAGCGCAACCAAGGCCCGGTGCAAAAATGTCTGCAAATTCTTCACATAGACGAGAAACACTGTCTGAAGGCACAGTCTGGTTCACTGATAGGACCTGATTGACTATAGACAAGTTAAACAACTGAAATAAATCGAAACCAACTGCAGAAGAAGAACGAAGGACGTAAAATGACACAAGTTTTGTTTGTCCTTTGTATGTTGCAAGAAGGCTGCACTGTCCTAACACAGGGATCGCTTGTCCTGAATAGCTACTGAGCTTAACATTTGCGGCACGCAACGGAGGTGTGCCCAGCTGTTTGTACGTGTCTTGATTGATCAGTGAAACTGCAGCTCCGGTATGGAGCTGGAATGGTATCAATTTGCCGTTAATGTCCAAGTCTACAAAACGTTTACTGTCCTGTTGACAACAAGAGCGACTGTCTCGTACAACGTGAACTGAAACTGGTACAAATTCACTTGCGACTTGACGGGATTTCCGGTGACGTCGACGCACACTTTTTGTGGGACGAACACAGTCACTGTTAGAGAGAGTGGCACTGGGTGGAGTGGAATGAACTACATGAATTTCCATGGGCGAAGTTTCACGAGCCGGAGTATCCTTGGTTCGATTCCGATTCCGGCGCGAAGCTAAGGGCCTGGAATGGTTGTGATTGTCCGATCTGAGCTTTTTCTGGCAAACACTCTGAACATGTCCTTTTTATTACAGAAAAAGCAAATAGCCTGGCGTGACGGGCAATTCTCACTGGAATGTCTAGTAGCACACTGTGGGCATGATTTTAGCACTGCATTTGCTTGCCTGCGTGGCACACGTGGCTGAGAGCCCGGTGGCAGCGGCGCGGCCGGGCGCGAGGACTGTTTACTGCTCCGTGCAGCTCGCCCGGCGGGCCGGTTAACCTGACACACGGGTGGCGAAGTTTCAAATGATTCCTGAGCAAAGTCAAGTGTGTCTGGCCGATCCAATATGTCCATCACTTGTTGAAGGGAGGGATTGACTAGTTTCAAAATCTGTTCCCTTATACGAACATCAGAAACGTTCTGTGTAATTGCATCACGTACCATAGTATCTGAATAAGTGAGTCCACATTGACACTCAAAAGCACAATCCCTAGTAAAGCCTTGCAAGGTTGCAACCCACTCCCGATTAGTCTGACCTGCCGTACGTTTTGTACGAAAGAAGGTATACCGTTTGGCAACTACATTGACTGATTCTTTGAAATATGCATCTAATGCAGACAAAATTTCGTCGTAGGACAGAGTTCCCACGTCGCGTCGGGGAAATAATTTGACTATCACAAGGTACGTGGTCACTCCGACGGAAGATAATAAGAAAGCCTGCCACTCGTTACCTTGAATTCTGTAGCCGGTGAGATGGAATCCAAATCTGCCTGACCACTCAGTCCAGCTTTCCAGTGCAGCATCAAAAGGACGAAAAGTTGGTGCAACTGCAGGTTGTGGCTGCGTGAGCGGTGGAGCGGCGGCTGCCGCATCGTTTTCCATTGCACGTTGCCCCTGGACGAGCTGTCCAAGGGCATCCAGCAAGGCCTGCGTCTGCTGGTTCTGTAAGCGATAAAATTCGGACAGTACATCTGGCGATTGTGGCGAAGCCATTACACAAGTAAATCAGGGCAGTATAGTTACGAACGCGAATTGGCCTCATCGCCAAATGTTGTGGATTGGCAAGAGAGCCAACCCACTATGAGAGGAGGCCGAAAGGCACGCGTTTTAGCTCACGCAGGCTGGCGTGAGGTCTGGAACAGGTCAAGGAAATGAGACTAACAAAAAACGTACGTAGCTGCTGGAATACTTAACTTTAATCCATAATTGGTGAACATCGCTCTTGACGGTACATGTTTTACAGCATCAATAGTAACTGGTAATGGCGCCTTGCTAGGTCGTAGCTGAAGGCTATGCTAGCGATCGTCTCGGCAAATGAGAGCGTATTTTGTCAGTGAACCATCGCTAGCAAAGTCGGCTGTACAACTGGGCGAGTGCTAGGAAGTCTCTCTAGACTTGCCGTGTGGCGGCGCTCGGTCTGCAATCACTGATAGTGGCGACACGCGGATCAGACGTATACTAACGGACCGCGGCCGATTTAAAGGCTATCACCTAGCAAGTGTGGTGTCTGGCGGTGGCACTACATTCCTCCCCCGCAAATCGGCGCACGGTTGTGGCATAAGGCTTCTGCCCGCCGTGGGGAGGACCCCATGTTGACGTATGCGACGAGGTGGGGAGCCTAACAACAGGTGGAGCTGTGCCACCCGCGCCTTGCCATTCGGTCCGAGGGGAGCTAGGAAACGGCTGAAAACCTGCTTCAGGGTGCACGCCAACATGCGGTGTATGCGCCCGCAGAGAGACAGCAGGGGCCGAAGGGTCGACCTCCATCGGGCCGGGGCACCCGACGGGCGAAGACGACAGATGGTCCGGATCGGGCAAGAGTTCCATGTCGGAGGATAACTGGTCACGGGAAGCGAACGGCGGTTTGTGACCCAGGGAGGCGCCCGGCGGTTGCAGCGACGCAACCACTGCAAGCGTCGCCGGCGGAAGAACAGCCGGCGGCGGCGGTGGCGGCGCGTCGCCATAGGGCAAAATGGAAGGCACCGTCGGTAACACCTGGGGCTGAGGCGAGCCAGTAGATGGGTCCCCAGGGCGCTGAAAGGAGACGGGGAGCAGTAGATCCCGTGCGACGACAGAGGTGCAGCTGATTGAGATGCCGACGCACCTCACCAGAGGCCCCCAAAACCAGACACATCGCGCGGCCGAGGCAGCGAAGAATGCGCCCTTCGAGCCAACACCGTGAACCTCGATAGTTGCGATAGTAGACAATGTCGCCTGGGGCAAAAGCAGGTGGCTGCCGCTGCACAGGTACCTGATGCGGCGGATGTAGCAAAAACATCAAGGTTCGATGAGGACGGCCGTCGAGCAACTCAGCCAGCGAGCGACCATCTCGGGGCTGAGAGCGATACGAGGACGAAAAGAGCAATAACGCGTCCTCCCGAGAATGCGACTCTTAACTTCAACATCTGTGACTTGAAAGTCCGGACCAATCGGTTAGCGGCACCGTTTGACTGAGGCGAAAACGGCGCGGATGTCAGATGTTGAATATCATTGGCCTTGAAGAATGACTGAAATTCTGCGGACATGAATTGTGGGCCATTGTCGGAAACAATAGTCTGTGGAAGACCTTCAATGCAAAAGATAGCAGATAACGCTTGGATGGTGGCAGATGACGTCGTGGAAGACATCCAGACAACAGAAGCAAAATGACTGAATGAATCCACCACAACCAACCATCGAGCATTCCAGATTGGACCATCAAAATCGATGTGTGAGCGTTGCCAAGGGAAAGTGGCTTTTGGCCATGCAAAGAATTTCCGCGGTGGTGCGGATTGTTGTTCGGCACACGCCATGCAAGAAGAGCACATATGCGTAATCGCAGAATCGATTCCGAACCAAGTACAGTGCTGACGAGCAAGTTGTTTCATTCTCACTATACCCCAATGTCCTTGGTGGAGAAGCCGTAAGACAGAGGACTGTAACGAACGTGGGTTCAAATGGCTCTGAGCACTATGGGACTCAACTGCTGTGGTCATAAGTCCCCTAGAACTTAGAACTACTTAAACCTAACTAACCTAAGGACATCACACACATCCATGCCCGAGGCAGGATTCGAACCTGCGACCGTAGCAGTCGTGCGGTTCCAGACTGTAGCGCCTTTAACCGCTCGGCCACTCCGGCCGGCAACGAACGTGGGACCACGACCCTGGACTGATCATTATCAGAACGCAACAGCAAAACACCACGTCGTACAAAAAGTCTCTCCTTGTGAGCAAAAAATCGGCGAACCAACGGATCCCCGATCCGTGACTTTGACAAGGGCCATTGCGTAGCAACAAAACGGAGAACGGTAGCAAGGACAGGGTCGGCAGCTGTGGCTGTAGCTACACGACGAAAATCAATCGGAAACGATTCGACCACGTTTCGGTTCCGGTTGATCGGTTTCCGAATCAATGAACATGCAAGCAAGTTCGGAGGAATCGAATGCTCTATCCTCAGCAACAGGCAAACGGGACAACGCATTGGCGTTTCCGTGCTTAGCAGTGGACAACATATCGTAGTGGTACTGCGAGAGGAAAATAGACCAGCGAATGAACTTCTGCGCTGTACGTGGAGGTACAGGCTTGGTCGGATGAAAAAGCGATGTCAAAGGTTTGTGGTCTGTGATGATGGTTAAGTGACGACCATACAAGAAATCATGAAACTTTGTATGAGAGCCAATGCTTCTTTCTCGATCTGTGAATATTGTCTTTGCGCCGACGAGAGCAATTTGGACCCAAAGGCAATAGGGCGATCGGGCGAACCATCTTTGTGCGCAAGCACAGCACCGATCCCGAAATCCGATCCATCCACCATCAACTAAAGCGGCTTCCGGGGATCGAATGGCGTAAGGCAAGTATTGGAAATCAACGCCGATTTCAACTGGCGAAAGGAGTGTTCGTATTCCGTCGTCCAGACGAACGGAACACCTTTACGGCGTAAGCAATGAAGCGGAGCTGAAATGGAAGAGGCATGGGGAACATAGCGATGATAATAGTTAATTTTTCCCAGCACACTCTGTAGCTGCTTCAAATTCTGCGGCGAAGGCAAGTCTTGTATGGCACGGAGGTGCTCGGGACTGGGATGTATGCCTTGGGCATTGAGTACATGTCCCAGGTAGGGTAAGTCACGAGCAAAAACACACATTTGTTCTTCCGCAAGGGAAGACCATTTTGTCGCAAGACCTGAAATAATGTTCTGAGATTGGCTAAATGTTCTTCTTCCGTCTTTCCGGAGATCACAATATCGTCCAGATAGTTTGCTGCAGTAGGGACCGACGCACAAACAGTTTGTAGATATTGCTGAAACAATGCAGGGGCGGATGCACACCCGAATGGTAGTCGTTTGAATCGATACAAACCAAGATGTGTGTTAACCACCAAAACGCGCTGGGATTCTTCGTCCACCGGTATTTGCAAGTACGCATCTGCTAGGTCCAACTTCGAAAAATATTTACCCGGGCACAGTTTGTCAAAAACATCTTCCGGGTGGGGTAAAGGAAAAGTTGCAGTCACTAGTTGTGGATTCACTGTTGCCTTGAAGTCCACGCAAAGTCTCAATTTTCCGGAAGGTTTTGGAAAAATCACTAAGGGTGATGCCCAGAGAGAAGCCTACACACGTTCAATCACACCTTGTGATTCCAAATCGTGTAATGTTTTTGCGACCTCATCACACAATGCGTGGCGAACATTGCGCGCACTGAAAAATTTTGATTGCGCGTTTACTTTCAGTTCCAAATGTGCTTTATAGTTCTTAGCGCAACCAAGGCCCGGTGCAAAAATGTCTGCAAATTCTTCACATAGACGAGAAACACTGTCTGAAGGCACAGTCTGGTTCACTGATAGGACCTGATTGACTATAGACAAGTTAAACAACTGAAATAAATCGAAACCAACTGCAGAAGAAGAACGAAGGACGTAAAATGACACAAGTTTTGTTTGTCCTTTGTATGTTGCAAGAAGGCTGCACTGTCCTAACACAGGGATCGCTTGTCCTGAATAGCTACTGAGCTTAACATTTGCGGCACGCAACGGAGGTGTGCCCAGCTGTTTGTACGTGTCTTGATTGATCAGTGAAACTGCAGCTCCGGTATGGAGCTGGAATGGTATCAATTTGCCGTTAATGTCCAAGTCTACAAAACGTTTATTGTCCTGTTGACGACAAGAGCGACTGTCTCGTACAACGTGAACTGAAACTGGTACAAATTCACTTGCGACTTGACGGGATTTCCGGTGACGTCGACGCACACTTTTTGTGGGACGAACACAGTCACTGTTAGAGAGAGTGGCACTGGGTGGAGTGGAATGAACTACATGAATTTCCATGGGCGAAGTTTCACGAGCCGGAGTATCCTTGGTTCGATTCCGATTCCGGCGCGAAGCTAAGGGCCTGGAATGGTTGTGAGTGTCCGATCTGAGCTTTCTCTGGCAAACACTCTGAACAAGTCCTTTTTTATTACAGAAAAAGCAAATAGCCTGGCGTGACGGGCAATTCTCACGTGAATGTCTAGTAGCACACTGTTGTTGTTATGGTCTTCAGTCCTGAGACTGGTTTGATGCAGCTCTCCATGCTACTCTATCCTGTGCAAGCTTCTTCATCTCCCAGTACCTACTGCAACCTATATCCTTCTGAATCTGCTTAGTGTACTCATCTCTTGGTCTCCCCCTACGATTTTTACCCTCCACGCTGCCCCCCAATACTAAATTGGTGATCCCTTGATGCCTCAGAACATGTCCTACCAACCGATCCCTTCTTCTGGTCAAGTTGTGCCACAAACTTCTCTTCTCCCCAATCCTATTCAATACTTCCTCATTAGTTATGTGATCTACCCATCTAATCTTCAGCATTCTTCTGTAGCACCACATTTCGAAAGCTTCTATTCTCTTCTTGTCCTAACTATTTACCGTCCATGTTTCACTTCCATACATGGCTACACTCCATACAAATACTTTCAGAAATGACTTCCTGACACTTAAATCTATACTCGATGTTAACAAATTTCTCTTCTTCAAAAACGCTTTCCTTGCCATTGCCAGTCTACATTTTATATCCTCTCTACTTCGACCATCATCAGTTATTTTGCTCTCCAAATAGCAAAACTCCTTTACTACTTTAAGTGTCTCATTTCCTAATCTAATACCCTCAACATCACCCGACTTAATTCGACTACATTCCATTATCCTCGTTTTGCTTTTGTTGATGTTCATCTTATATCCTCCCTTCAAGACACCATCCATTCCGTTCAACTGCTCTTCCAAGTCCTTTGCTGTCTCTGACAGAATTACAATGTCATCGGAGAACCTCAAAGTTTTTTTTTCTTCTCCATGGATTTTAATACCTACTCCAAATTTTTCTTTTGTTTCCTTTACTGCTTGCTCAATATACAGATTGAATAACACCGGGGAGATGCTACAACCCTGTCTTACTCCCTTCTTAACCACTGCTTCCCTTTCATGTCCCTCGACTCTTATAACTGCCATCTGGTTTCTGTACAAATTGTAAATAGCCTTTCGCTCCCTGTATTTTACCCCTGCCACCTTTAGAATTTGAAAGAGAGTATTCCAGTCAACATTGTCAAAAGCTTTCTCTAAGTCTACAAATGCTAGAAACGTAGGTTTGCCTTTCCTTAATCTTTCTTCTAAGATAAGTCGTAAGGTCAGTATTGCCTCATGTGTTCCAGTATTTCTACGGAATCCGAACTGATCTACCCCGAGGTCGGCTTCTACCAGTTTTTCCATTCGTCTGTAAAGAATTCGTGTTAGTATTTTGCAGCCGTGGCTTATTAAACTGATTGTTCGGTAATTTTCACATCTGTCAACACCAGCTTTCTTTGGGATTGGAATTATTATATTCTTCTTGAAGTCTGAGGGTATTTCGCCTGTTTCATACATATTGCTCACCAGATGGTAGAGTTTTGTCAGGACTGGCTCTCCCAAGGCCGTCAGTAGTTTCAATGGAATGTTGTCTACTCCCGGGGCCTTGTTTCGACTCAGGTCTTTCAGTGCTCTGTCAAACTCTTCATCTTCATCTACATCCTCTTCCATTTCCATAATATTGTCCTCAAGTTCATCGCCCTTGTATAGACCCTCTATATACTCCTTCCACCTTTCTGCTTTCCCTTCTTTGCTTAGAACTGGGTTTCCATCTGAGCTCTTGATGTTCATACAAGTGGTTCTCTTATCTCCAAAGGTCTCTTTAATTTTCCTGTAGGCAGTATCTATCTTACCCCTAGTGAGATAAGTCTCTACGTCCTTACATTTGTCCTCTAGCCATCCCTGCTTAGCCATTTTGCACTTCCTGTCGATCTCATTTTTGAGACGTCTGTATTCCGTTTCGCCTGCTTCACTTACTGCATTTTTTTATTTTGTCCTTTCATCAATTAAATTCAATATTTCTTCTGTTACCCAAGGATTTCTACTAGCCCTCGTCTTTTTACCTACTTGATCCTCTGCTGCATTCACTACTTCATCTCTCAAAGCTACCCATTCTTCTTCTACTGTATGTCTTTCCCCCATTCCTGTCAATTGTTCCCTTATGGTCTCCCTGAAACTCTGTACAACCTCTGGTTCTTTCAGTTTATCCAGGTCCCATCTCCTTAAATTCCCACCTTTTTGCAGTTTCTTCAGTTTTAATCTACAGTTCATAACCAATAGATTGTGGTCAGGGTCCACATCTGTCCCTGGAAATGTCTTACAATTTAAAATTTGGTTCCTAAATCTCTGTCTTACCATTATATAATCTATCTGATACCTTTTAGTATCTCCAGGGTTCTTCCATGTATACAACCTTCTATCATGATTCTTAAACCAAGTGTTAGCTACGATTAAGTTGTGCTCTGTGCAAAATTCTACCAGGCGGCTCATTCTTTCATTTCTTAGCACCAATCCATATTCACCTACTACGTTTCCTTCTCTCCCTTTTCCTACACTCGAATTCCAGTCACCCATGACTATTAAATTTTCGTCTCCCTTCACTATCTGAATAATTTCTTTTATTTCATCATACATTTCTTCGATTTCTTCGTCATCTGCAGAGCTAGTTGGCATATAAACTTGTACTACTGTAGTAGGTATGGGCTTCGTATCTATCTTGGCCACAATAATGCGTTCACTATGCTGTTTGTAGTAGCTTACCCGCACTCCTATTTTCCTATTCATTATTAAACCTACTCCTGCATTACCCCTATTTGACTTTGTGTTTATAACCCTGTAGTCACCTGACCAGAAGTCTTGTTCCTCCTGCCACCGAACTTCACTAATTCCCACTATATCTAACTTTAACCTATCCATTTCACTTTTTAAATTTTCTAACCTACTTTGCCCGATTAAGGGATCTGACATTCCACGCTCCGATCCGTAGAACGCCAGTTTTCTTTCTCCTGATAACGACATCCTCTTGAGTAGTCCCCGCCCGGAGATCTGAATGGGGGACTATTTTACCTCCAGAATATTTTACCCAAGAGGACGCCATCATCATTTAATCATACAGTAAAGCTGCATGCCCTCGGGAAAAACTACGGCCGTAGTTTCCCCTTGCATTCAGCCGTTCGCAGTACCAGCACAGCAAGGCCGTTTTGGTTATTGTTACAAAGCCAGATCAGTCAATCATCCAGACCGTTGCCCTTGCAACTACTGAAAAGGCTGCTGCCCATCTTCAGGAACCACACGTTTGTCTGGCCTCTCAACAGATACCCCTCCGTTGTGGTTGTACCTACGGTACGGCTATCTGTATCGCTGAGGCACGCAAGCCTCCCCACCAACGGCAAGGTCCATGGTTCATGGGGGGGCATGATTTTAGCACTGCATTTGCTTGTCTGCGTGGCACACGTGGCTGAGAGCCCGGTGGCAGCGGCGCGGCCGGGCGCGAGGACTGTTTACTGCTTCGTGCAGCTCGCCCGGCGGGCCGGTTAACCTGACACACGGGTGGCGAAGTTTCAAATGATTCCTGAGCAAAGTCAAGTGTGTCTGGCCGATCCAATATGTCCATCACTTGTTGAAGGGAGGGATTGACTAGTTTCAAAATCTGTTCCCTTATACGAACATCAGAAACATTCTGTGCAATTGCATCACGTACCATAGTATCTGAATAAGGGAGTCCACATTGACACTCAAAAGCACAATCCCTAGTAAGGCCTTGCAAGGTTGCAACCCACTCCCGATTAGTCTGACCTGCCGTACGTTTTGTATGAAAGAAGGTATACCGTTTGGCAACTACATTGACTGATTCTTTGAAATATGCATCTAATGCAGACAAAATTTCGTCGTAGGACAGAGTTCCCACGTCGCGTCGGGGAAATAATTTGACTATCACACGGTACGTGGTCACTCTGACGGAAGATAATAAGAAAGCTTGCCGCTCGTTGCCTTGAATTCTGTAGGCGGTGAGATGGAATCCAAATTGGCCTGACCACTCAGTCCAGCTTTCCAGTGCAGCATCAAAAGGACGAAAAGTTGGTGCAACTGCAGGTTGTGGCTGCGTGAGCGGTGGAGCGGCGGCTGCCGCATCGTTTTGCATTGCACGTTGACCCTGGACGAGCTGTCCAAGGGCATCCAGCAAGGCCTGCGTCTGCTGGTTCTGTAAGCGATAAAATTCGGACAGTACATCTGGCGATTGTGGCGAAGCCATTACACAAGTAAATCAGGGCAGTATAGTTACGAACGCGAATTGGCCTCATCGCCAAATGTTGTGGATTGGCAAGAGAGCCAACCCACTATGAGAGGAAGCCGAAAGGCACGCGTTTTAGCTCACGCAGGCTGGCGTGAGGTCTGGAACAGGTCAAGGAAATGAGACTAACAAAAAACGTACGTAGCTGCTGGAATACTTAACTTTAATCCATAATTGGTGAACATCGGTCTTGACGGTACATGTTTTACAGCATCAATAGTAACTGGTAATGGCGCCTTGCTAAGTCGTAGCTGAAGGCTATGCTAGCTATCGTCTCGGCAAATGAGAGCGTATTTTGTCAGTGAACCATCGCTAGCAAAGTCGGCTGTACAACTGGGCGAGTGCTAGGAAGTCTCTCTAGACCTGCCGTGTGGCGGCGCTCGGTCTGCAGTCACTGATAGTGGCGACACGCGGGTCCGACGTATACTAACGGACCGCGGCCGATT
This sequence comes from Schistocerca americana, assembly GCF_021461395.2. NCBI lineage: Eukaryota > Metazoa > Arthropoda > Insecta > Orthoptera > Acrididae > Schistocerca > Schistocerca americana. The sequence goes on along the minus strand of NC_060123.1, from coordinate 370,867,707 downwards.
TAACGGCTACCACCTAGCAAGTGTGGTGTCTGGCGGTGACACCACAATATTGTTAAAGCCATATACTCTTCAAGGTATTAGTCATGCGGAATGCAAAGCTCTTAATACTCTAATGCAGGATATATTTCTGCAGCATCAGTCGCCGGCCCTTGTGGCCGAGCGGTACTAGGCGCTACAGTCTGGATCGCGCAACCGCTACGGTCGCAGGTTCGAATTTTGCCTCGGGCATGGAAGTGTGTGATGTTCTTAGGTTAGTTAGGTTTAAGTAGTTATAAGTTCTAGGGGACTGATGACCTCAGACGTTAAGTCCCATAGTGCTCAGAGCCAGCATCAGTCACACAATCACCCTGCAAGTTTCCTATCCCAACCAGTACGATGAAAAACTTCAAAATGATAAACTACTTCTTCCTAAAGGATTCTGGGTATCGAGGAAGGCATCACCGCTATAAATCCGCCGCTAGAGCTGCTTATAAACCAGTTAGAACGAACTCCGGAGACGGAAACATATGTGCTCTTAATCACACTTCCCACGTCAGTCACTCTTTTTATTAATAGCAGTAGCGGTTTTGACAGATGTGGGTATGTCACACTAGGAAATAGGGCGAGGGAAAGACGACATGAATGTTTTTCGATAGTTGATACGTTGAGTTACCAACCATGCCCTGCTGCACGAAAATGCATACGAAGAAGCAGCTACTTCTTACAAGGGAGTAAGCACCACAATCAGTAGCCAAAGGAGATGTAAGATGTTATTGCTGTTTACGGTAGCATCATTATGTCTCTGGCAGCATTCCTCTTGCACACAGAAGTCCTGGTCTGGAGTTAGGTAGTCTTTTCTCATGTGTAGAATAATATAGCAATTGTGTCCTAACAGTACCTCTCTCGAGTACACCCTGTTCACACTATTAAAGCTGGCACATGTGGCATCAGTCCACTCATTTGATTCTTCTCCTTAATACGTAAGAAATAAATTTCTTGTGAGAATCAACGGTAATTTGGTAATATCTATATCTTACTGTATGTGTGAGAATACTGTTCTGGATGTTGATACATGTGTCTCGCCTGCATTAATATAGCGCCTCTGTGTAACACTTACATCGTCCTTGTTGAAGCATGTCTTACGAAAACCCAGGCAGTTTACAGTGGAGGGACAGGGTTAAAACTGAATGCAGTCAGAGCATAATTTTTAAGCTTTTCTCGGTCTTGAGTTCATAGACACCCCAAAACCATCTCAACTGCCAGCATGTCATGGTAATTTGTCTCTAATTTTATGTATTGTCAGTCACTGTACGTAAATATGCAATTTTTTTGCAATTTCACATGTTTAGTCTTATTTCCCATCAATTTTTCATAATTATGTCAGGATTTCCTCGATTTTTACTGATTTTTATGTCATACTTCATATTTTTTCGATAATTATTAGTATGTTATGGTCATATTGTTGGCACACCCATGCGTTGTTTCATTTCATCTCAGGAAATTTGCATGTCCTATACACCAGCCTACTAAAAGAATCCTAAGAATTCCTCTCTTCCCGATAATATACACGCATACATTTTGGATAGGAAGATCATGAAAGGTATAGTAACGCTCGACTCGTACCTAGATGAGCCTCAACGAGTAGTGCCGATTGGAAACCTGAAGTCTGGAAACAAATCCGTGAGCTGCTGCGACGTATCAGAGAGCTTGTCTGCTAACTCATGTAACGAAGCAGCTGACTCATGAAGACCGAGCAGCGGATTTACATCGACGATGCCTTCGTAGGACTCCAGAATAGTGCAGAAGGAAGTAGTTTTATCTTTTTGAAGTTTCTCACCATAGTGGTTGGGGTAGGAAACTTTCAGGGTGCTTGTATGTCTGATGTTGCAGAAATATATACTGCATTAGAGTATTAAGAGCTTTGATTCTGCACAACTAACACCTCGGAAAGCAAATGGCTTTAACAATATAATATTTTTACGTGTAACTATAGCTTTCCTGGTCAAAGCTCTACTACTGTGGCAGCTGTCTGAGTGCTGGGGGATGAGCAGGTTAGAGGGAGATTCCCACAAAGCGTGGTGCAGCATGTGGATGTGGTAGCAGCTGACTGTTTGAAAAAGCCTTTGTTCCCACTTTAGGTGGAGGGAGTGAGGGACTGGGAAGGATGAGAAGAGGTAAGAGTGCCTCTAATTTCGGCAGTTCATGACCGTACACTGAGGAAATGCAAGTTCAACTGCTGCCCCTCTCTCCTGGTGCAAACTTTGACTGACGGAAAGGATAGGTTGATAAGACACATCCTCAGACAACAAGAACTTGTCAGTTTGCTAATGGAAGAAAGTTTGTGTGGAGATAAGAATTGTCTACATCTACATCTACATACATACTCCGCAATCTACCATACGGTGCGTGGCGGAGGGTACCTCGTGCGACAACTAGCATCTTCTCTCCCTGTTCCACTCCCAAACAGAACGAGGGAAAAATGACTGCCTATATGCCTCTGTACGAGTCCTAATCTCTCTTATCTTATCTTTGTGGTCTGTCCGCAATCCACCATACGATGCGTGGCGGAGGGTACCTCGTACGACAATTAGCATCTTCTCTCCCTGTTCCACTCCCAAACAGAACGAGGGAAAAATGACTGCCTATATGCCTCTGTACGAGTCCTAATCTCTCTTATCTTATCTTTGTGGTCTGTCCGCGAAATATAAGTTGGCGGCAGTAAAATTGTACTGCAGTCAGCCTCAAATGCTAGTTCTCTAAATTTCCTCAGTAGCGATTCACGGAAAGAACGCCTCCTTTCCTCTAGAGACTCCCACCCCAGTTCCTGAAGCATTTACGTAGCATTCGCGTGACGATCAAACCTACCAGTAACAAATCTAGCAGCCCGCCTCTGAATTGCTTCTATGTCCTCCCTCAATCCGACCTGATAGGGATCCCAGTACTCGAGCAGTACTCAAGAATAGATCGTATTAGTGTTTTATAAGCGGTCTCCTTTACAGATGAACCACATCTTCCCAAAATTCTACCAATGAACCGAAGACGACTATCCGCCTTCCCCACAACTGCCATTACATGCTTGTCCCACTTCATATCGCTCTGCAATGTTACGCCCAAATATTTAATCGACGTGACTGTTGCATGGGGGCTTAATTAAATACATACAATAAAAGTAATTCTAGTAGCTGTGTGTCCGGTTACGAAGTCTCGTAACCGGTTGGCCCTGAGTAGTATTAGTACGCAATCTGACTGCATAAAATAACAATAAAGAACGAAAGGAAATTTCCATTAACACAATTGATTAATTAAGTGCCCTGCAACTATAAAAGCTACGAAACCACAAAGCACAAGTGTAACTGTTCTGTGTGTAGTAGTGTGGTTCAACGTACATGTATCTGGCACGGTTCTTCCTCAATACAACAAGAAATTTTAAACACCATTTACAATGAACTAATTGAAAAACCACAAATACTATAATTGCACATAGAAACCAGAATTACAAGTCTAATACGTGAACACGAGCCAGATGCTTTGTTGACTGAACCTGTGACCAAGATGCATTATTATTAAGTAGATTTGAAATAAAAAAAATTTGTTACCTCCATATATATTGACGAAAAATACACTATGATCATTGCAACATCTTCCATATATACATTACACCAACCGAACAGCATCTACTCTCTCGCCCAGCAGAACAATAACTGCACACGACATGCTCTCAACTAGTACTGCTCTCGACATCCTCTCAACAAGCACTTCCCACGGCAACCTCTGAACTACCACTGCCCTCGACATTCTCTGAACAACTACTGCTCACGGCAACCTCTGAACTACAACTGCCCTCGACATTCTCTGAACAACTACTGCGCCAGTAGAGGCGGCGGAATAATGCTCTTTGGCGCAATCTCTGGCGCTGTTACTCAGCGTAGCCACCTTTCATTGTGTCAAGCGCTACACTACTAATGGAGTATTCAAACATTACGGGATTCTTTTTCTATTCATCTGCATTAATTTACATTTATCTATATTTAGAGTTAGCTGCCATTCTTTACACCAATCCTGTCAAAGTTATCTTGTATCCTCCTACAGTCACTCAACGACACCTTCCCGTACACCACAGCATCATCAGCAAACAGCCGCACATTGCTATCCACCCTATCCAAAAGATCATTTATGAAGACAGAAAACAACAGCGGACCTACCACACTTCCCTGGGGCACTCCAGATGATACCCTCACCTCTGATGAACACTCACCATCGAGGACAACGTACTGGGTTCTACTACTTAAGAAGTCTCCCAGCCACTCACATATTTGGGAACCAATCCCATATGCTCGTACCTTAGTTAGGAGTCTGCAGTGGGGCATCGAGTCAAACGCTTTCCGGAAGTCAATGAATATGACATCCGTCTGATACCCTTCATCCATGGTTCGCAGGAGCGATGCTTTCTAAAGCCGTGCTGATGCATGGACAGCAACTTCTCTGTCTCAAGGAAATTCATTATATTCGAACCGCGAATATGTTGGAGAATCCTGCAACAAACCGATGTTAAGGATATTGGTCTGTAATTTTGAGGATCCGTCCTTCTACCCTTCTTATATACAGGCGTCACCTGCGCTTTTTTCCAGTCGCTCGGGACTTTACGTTGGGCAATTGTAAAAGAAGTTCAAGGCTTGAATGCAGTAAGCAGCTTCAAATGCATTTAGGCTGGGTGAACAGCCGCAGAAAACCAGTCTCCAGAATGTAGAGCACAACAACAACAACAACAGATCAGATTGGGTTCTTTATGTGATGCAAAGTATTTATCATTTGACTGTTCTGTTATTATCTGATGATGGTTCTGATGGCTCTGAGCACTATGCGACTTAACTTCTGAGGTCATCAGTCGCCTAGAACATAGAACTAACTAAACCTAACTAACCTAAGGACATCACACACATCCATGCCCGAGGCACGACTCGAACCTGCGACCGTAGCGGTCGCTCGGCTCCAGACTGCAGCGCCTAGAACCGCACGGCCACTCCGGCCGGCCCTTATTATCTATTGCAATGTTCTCATCTTATTACGTGTACGTACATAAGCATAGCTAGTCAATCTAACAAACTGATCAAAAAAATTTACACCGCTATACTCGTTCGAAGTTGTAGTGAATTCCTTGGTAAGAAGCACGTGAAGGAATTTTAGCGAGCTGTGATGTGAACTGCGATGGAACACACGCTCAAATAGGATGGATGATGTAGAAAACCGTGAGTGTTATTTGCAAAGGATTTTAGGGAAAGAGATAAAGACATATTTTGAAAAACTTAGTACTGGCTGCCTGTATGGGATGTGAACCCTACTCCTCTCGAATGTGAGCCAAGTACGTTAACCTGTGCTTCACCGGGCTCGATAAAAGGAGGGAAATGGTTATACGATGGGCGCTCAATAAGTAATGCAACACTTTTTTCCCTCAGTCATTTTCGGTTGAAAAAATGCGCAATTTGCTGTAGCACATCGTGGAATATTCCTGCTGCACCCCTATAGTTTCATGGAGTTCCAATAGGTGGCGGCGCTATACGTAGCCTTCAAAAGGCGCCTGTAGCAGAGGTGCGTTCCAAGCAAAGAGCTGTCGTAAGTACCTTTTAGCGGTAAACGAGAGCATCGAAAATATTCATAGGCGCTTGGAGAATGGCTACGGAGACCAGGCAGTCAACAAAATTAAGGTGAGTCTTTGGGCGTGGCGCCTGCCATCATTGGAAAAAGACTGCACAAACTCTCACGTGCCAGCAGGCCATACAGAGCTGTGACTTGCAATGTTGGAACGTGCGGACGCTCTTACTCGAAGTGATCGACTGATCACAATCAAACATCTCGCTGAAGAACTAGATGTCTCTTTTGGTAGTGCTGACACACTCATCTGTCAGTTGGGTTACTCAAAGATGTATGCCTAACAGAAGAGATTAAAGACCATCTGTGCGAAGTTGCTTGCTCGTTACGAGGTAGATCGTGACAATTTTTCGTCGAACATCGTTACAGGCGATGAAACATTGGTTCATCATTTCGAACCGGAAACAAAATGGCTATCCACGGAGTGGCGCCACACCATCTCTCCTCCGAATAAAAAGTTCAAATCCGCATAGCGACTGTCTCCTGGGACTCTGAAGTGGCTATTTTGTTTGATGTCCCCACTTATGGTACAAAGACCAAGTCTAAAGTTTACTGTGCTACCCTCAGCCTGTTCGTCATAACAAAAATGCAAACGAACTTCTCCCTCTCGATGACAACGAAAGGCCTCACACAAGTTTGTGCACCCAACAGGAGCTCACAAAACTTCATTGAATTGTTCTTCTTCATCCACCCTAGAGCCCCCATCTTGCACCTTCCATCTTCCATCTGTTTGGCGCAATGAGGGATGCACTCCATGGGAAGCAGTACGCAGATGATGGGGAGGATATTGATGCAGTGAGGCGTTGGTTTCGACGTCGACAAGTAGAGTGGTACCATGCGGGCATACAGGTCTTCCGAGTATTTTGTAGCCAAAGGAGTGGGGAATAAATTTATGTTTTGGAATCCTGAATAAAACGAACCATCTTTCAGAAAAAATGTTGCGTTACTTATCAAACGCTCCTAGTATTTACAACAGTTCTGATTGCTTTAATGTGTTGGTAGGCAAAAAGTTTCTGTGTGGTTAGAAAGCTGAAACATATTCAACCATTTGCACACTATAACTTTTTTTAAATCTTGGTTCAATACCTGGATCCTCTCGTTATGTACGATGTGGAAGCAAAAGTTCTCAAAATATATAAATGAAAATTATTATGTCTTATGTATATTTTATTTTGCATCATCACCTCAGATGTAGTCCCCTTGGGGCCGAATTCACCTACCCCAAATTTCGCCTCTTTCGAAATTGATTTTCACACTTTTCATTGTTAGTGATTTAGTAGTAGTAGGGCACCCTACTCTGCATACTTGCCAAATTTATCCGAAATGGCGATCGCAGAGATGTCATCATGGGAAGTTCAAATTTTGGTGGGAAAATAGATTAACTGGGCTACCTCCACTAACCTAACACCTCTCCCCTCTCCCCCTCTCCCCCTCTCTCCTCAGCACCCCTATCTGGAAATTGGCATAAAAAGGACTGAGTCTGTGCTGGGCTGTCGGATAGGATGGACGTAAGACTTTATTTTGTATGCATTGTTTATGTAAACAATTTGAGTTGTCATAGACAGTAGCTCCATGCACTGTGTTCACCATGAGGTCCGGAGTCCAACTGACCTAGTTCACAACGCCGTCACTAGAGGGCGCTGTCGCTCCTCCCCTTCTCCTCTCCCATGACGTAATTCAAGATGGCGGTCGTCCTCTGTGAATCCAGAACTCAGATATTGAAAAAAGAGTTTAAAAATTCTAGTGACGGAGAAATTAGCGACAGACTTCTCATGCGAGACCTCAGAAATTAGTAGTAAACTACACAATTAAGTTTAATTCACAAACAATTTGACATTGTTTATCAACAATACACGGTCTCGGAAACTGACATGCGGCCGAGGAGCAGTGTACTGACCACATGCCCCTCCATATCCGCATCCAGTGACGCCTATGGTCTGAGGATGACACAGCGGCCGTCGGTACCTTTGGACCTTCATGGCCTGTTCGGGAGCAGTTTACTTTTTAGTTTTATCAACAATACAACATTAGCAACACATAGGTACCTAAACACATTATCAACCCTTTTTAATAATCATGTTTTCATTTTGATTGCACATTTCTCAGCTTAAAAAAGAAAAACAGTGGAAGTGGCGCGGAAGGTGTCAACAGATGGCCCTATTCTTTGGCCTTTAGTTTTGTAGTGCCTTCTCTACAAGCAGCTGGTACACAATCAAATTTGCTATTTTTTTCGTCAGATTTTTATCAAAAAAGTCTATTTAACTGTTCAATTTGAATTGAGTTATTGTACCGTGATATGAGCGTACTTCCAGGTCAATTCCCCATGGGCAGTCATGCAATAATTTGCAAACTGATTCCTCACTTCCTTTTGGGAGGCAAGAAAGTTGTTTCTCCTGCCAGCAGCTAAAGAAAAAAAAGTTTTGTTTACTCCTTCATTACGTCACAGTCCAGGTATTGCAGTGTGTGTACGTAAACCTTCTGAATCTATAATTCCATTGTCTAAATAGCCTTGCTAATCTTGACCCCCCCCCCCCCATGAACCATGGACCTTGCCGTTGGTGGGGAGGCTTGCGTGCCTCAACGATACAGATAGCCGTACCGTAGGTGCAACCACAACGGAGGGGTATCTTTAGAGAGGCCAGACAAACGTGTGGTTCCTGAAGAGGGGCAGCAGCCTTTTCAGTAGTTGCAGGGGCAACAGTCTGGATGATTGACTGATCTGGCCCTGTAACACTAACCAAAACGGCCTTGCTGTTGTGGTACTGCGAACGGCTGAAAGCAAGGAGAAACTACAGCCGTAATTTTTCCCGAGGGAATGCAGCTTTACTGTATGGTTAAATGATGATGGCGTCCTCTTGGGTAAAATATTCCGGAGGTAAAATAGTCCCCCATTCGGATCTCCGGGCGGAGACTACTCAAGAGGACATCGTTATCACGAGAGAGAAAACTGCCGTTCAACGGATCGGAGCGTGGTATGTCAGATCCCTTAATCGGGCAGGTAGGTTAGAAAATTTAAAAAGGGAAAAGGATAGGTTGAAGTTAGATATAGTGGGAATTAGTGAAGTTCGGTGGCGGGAGGAACAAGACTTTTGGTCAGGTGAATACAGGGTTATAAATACAAAATCAAATAGGGTAATGCAGGAGTAGATTTAATAATGAATAGGAAAATAGGAGTGCGGGTAAGCTACTATAAACAGCATAGAGAATGCATTATTGTGGCCAAGATAGACACGAAGCCCACGCCTACTACGGTAGTACAAGTTTATATGCTAACTAGCTCTGGAGATGACGAAGAAATTGAAGAAATGTATGATGAAATAAAAGAAATTATTTAGATAGTGAAGGGAGACAAAAATTTAATAGTCATGGGTGACTGCAATTCAGTAGTAGGAAAAGGGAGAGAAGGAAACGTAGTAGGTGACTATGGATTGGGGGTAAGAAATGAAAGAGGAAGCTGCCTGGTAGAATTTTGCACAGAGCACAACTTAATCATAGCTGACACTTGGTTCAAAAATCATGAAAGAAGGTTGTATACATGGAAGAACCCTGGAGATACTAAAAGGTATCAGATAGATTATATAATGGTAAGACAGAGATTTAGGAACCAAATTTTAAATTGTAAGACATTTCCAGGGGCAGATGTGGACTCTGACCACAATCTGTTGGTTATGAACTGTAGATTAAAACTGAAGAAACTGCAAAAAGATGGGAATTTAAGGAGATGGGACCTGGATAAACTGACTAAACCAGAGGTTGTACAGAGTTTCAGGGAGAGCATGAGGGAACAATTGACAGTAATGAGGGAAAGAAATACAGTAGAAGAAGAATGGGAACTCTCAGGGATGAAGTAGTGAAGGCAGCAGAGGATCAAGAAAGTAAAAAGACGAGGGCTAGTAGAAATCCTTGGGTAACAGAAGAGATACTGAATTTAATTGATGAAAGGACAAAATAAAAAAATGCAGTAAGTGAAGCAGGCAAAATGGAATACAAACGTCTCAAAAATGAGATCGACAGGAAGTGCAAAATGGCTAAGCAGGGATGGCTAGAGGACAAATGTAAGGACGTAGAGACTTATCTCACTAGGGGTAAGATAGACACTCCCTACAGGAAAATTAAAGAGACCTTTGGAGAAAAGAGAACCACTTGCATGAATATCAAGAGTTCAGATGGAAACCCAGTTCTAAGCAGAGAAGGGAAAGCAGAAAGGTGGAAGGAGTATATAGAGGGTCTATACAAGGGCGATGTTCTTGAGGACAATATTATGGAAATGGAAGAGGAGGTAGATGAAGATGAAATGGGAGATATGATACCGAGTGAAGAGTTTGACAGGGCACTGAAAGACCTAAGTCGAAAGAAGGCTCCGGGAGCAGACAACATTCCATTAGAACTACTGACAGCCTTGGGAGAGCCAGTCCTGACAAAACTCTACCATCTGGTGAGCAAGATGTATGAGACAGGCGAAATGCCCTCAGACGTCAAGAAGAATATAATAATTCCAATACCAAAGAAAGCAGGTGTTGACAGACGTGAAAATTACCGAACTATCAGTTTAATAAGTCACAGCTGCCAAATATTAACGTGAATTCTTTACAGACGAATGGAAAAACTGGTAGAAGCCGACCTCGGGGAAGATCAGTTTGGATTCCGTAGAAATGATGGAACACGTGAGGCAATACTGACCCTACGACTTATCTTAGAAGAAAGATTAAGGAAAGGCAAACCTACGTTTCTAGCATTTGTAGACTTAGAGAAAGCTTTTGACAATGTTGGCTGGAATACTCTCTTTCAAATTCTGAAGGTGCCAGGGGTAAAACACAGGGAGCGAAATGCTATTTACAATTTGTACAGATTCCAGGGGGCAGTTATAAGAATCGAGGGACATGAACGGGAAGCAGTGGTTGGGAAGGTAGTGAGACAGGGCTGTAGCCTCTCCCCGAAGCTATTCAATCTGTATATTGAGCAAGCAGTAAAGGAAACAAACGAAAAGTTCGGAGTAGGTATTAAAATCCATGGAGAAGAAAAAAAAAGCTTTGAGGTTCGCCAATGACATTGTAATTCTGTCAGAGACAGCAGAGGACTTGGAAGACCAGTTGAACGGAATGGACAGTGTCTTGAAAGGAGGGTATAAGATGAACATCAACAAAAGCAAAATGAGGATAATGGAATGTAGTCGAATTAAGTCGGGTGGTGCTGAGAGAATTGGATTAGGAAATGAGACATTAAAAGCAGTAAATGAGTTTTGCTATTTGGGGAGAAAAATAACTGATGATGGTGGAAGTAGAGAGGATATAAAATGTAGACTGGCAATGGCAAGGAAAGCGTTTCTGAAGAAGAGAAATTTGTTAACATCGAGTATTGATTTAAGTGTCAGGAAGTGGTTTCTGAAAGTATTTGTATGGAGTGTAGCCATGTATGGAAGTGAAACATGGACGATAAACAGTTTATACAAGAAGAGAATAGAAGCTTTCGAAGTGTGGTGCTACAGAAGAATGCTAAAGATTAGATGGGTAGATCACATAACTAATGAGGAGGTATTGAACAGAATTGGGGAGAAGAGGCGTTTGTGGCACAACTTGACTAGAAGATGGGATCGGTTGGTAGGACATGTTCTGAGGCATCAAGGGATCACCAATTTAGTACTGGAGGGCAGCGTGGAGTGCAAAAATCGTAGAGGGAGACCAAGAGATGAATAAACTAAGCAGATTCAGAAGGATGTAGGCTGCAGTAGGTACTGGGAGATGAAGAAGCTTGCACACGATAGAGTAGCATGGAGAGCTGCATCAAACCAGTCTCAGGATTGAAGACCACAACAACAACAACAATCTTGTTCCACTAAAAAATTATGAAGCGCACATATCGCCAGTACAACGTTGTTCTGGAGTCCATTTTTAAAAACGTGGGTTTCCTAAGGACTCGAAACCTGTTTGCTATGATCCAAAAAGGGCTTTAAGCAGTTCGACGTGTTCTTGACAGGCGGGTAATTGAATATTCTATTGGGAGCAAGTTGGTCACGAAATGGGTATGGGTCCAAAATATTTGATTTCATGAGAAACAAGTCATAACTAACAATGCAACAAGGAACTTGCATTTCTCTCCCTGGTACAGGTTGCGGTTAGGGCAGAGGTATTTTTTGTTGTTGTTGTTGTTGTTGTTCCAGCTAGTTGTACAAACGGCAGTTGGAAAATACAACTCCATCTGAAATTCGGCCATTATAAGCAACGTATATGTAGATAAACCTGTATGTAGGTTGCATCTAAGACTCCTAATAAAGCGATACTGTGTGTCCCTTTACAGTTATAAAATGTAATCCTGCTGTTATGTGGGGCATCAATGGTGTTGGTGCAATGACAGAAATTCCACCTTTTCTCAAAACCTCCTTCTATGTAAAGTCACTCTTCTCTGGTTTGAGGAAACTGAAAAAAATTGAACCAAATAAATACACAATGAATAATGAATATAAATAAGAAAATATATGAAATTTGCAGCATAATAATAAATCTCACTATTATGTAAAATGTAGTAATTTTGTATATAAAATTTTCAGATGCCAGCATCTTCAAATTGTCTTGATGAGGTAAGCAAATTACCAAACGATAATAGAGAAGACAAATGAAGCAACCCAGACTGGCGAAATAAACCAAAGGTCATTGGCAAACAACAACAAAAAACGAAAAGTACAAATGGGAGACAATGACAGTGCTATAAAAGCGCCACTAGAAATGTTTCCTAAAACCACTGACGAACGGAGAGTGCGGTGCTTGTGAAATCCGGTCTATCAAATTGGAGTATGTTAGAAGGAGATTGAAAACGCAAACATCCCACTTTAGCGGAAATTCCGAATGCTAACAGCTGTTCATCAGCCAAAGAATTTGTCGAGTCGTTCGACTCTGTATTTCATTTACCATAATTTGAGCTTTTTTATTTACTTTGTAATATATCTGCAATTATTTGAATCTTTGTGTCACAAAAAATAAATTAAAAATATGTGGAAAACTATTACCTTTAAATATGTCTCTCTGAGGACACTGAAAATTGCAGGAGCCGTTCCCTTTGTAATTCCGCTAATTGTACGTACAGTTACGGGGTAGATACAGTAGACTGCCATAACAGTCAACTGCAATAACACGTTTTTCTTTACAATACAAATGATTTATTTCAGTTAATGTATTGCAAAATAAGTTTGCTACAACACTACTCCCTAGATAACAATTTCTTTCTCTACCTATAACATACCGGTAGTTAACGTACCATATCAACTTAACACATCAAATTTCTTGTCTAGGTGGTATTCCATTGAGACATATTATTCAGTGGTTTCTTTGTGTTATGCTGAGTCCAAGGGAATAACTAGTTTTTCAAGTAACATTCTCTTTTTGGAGGAATTTGTAACTATTATGTTCATCCGCCACGTGATCATAAAAAATGTTGTGGGCTAATGACTGTTTCTACCCTGCCTCCATGAATCATGGACCTTGCCGTCGGTGGGGTGGCTTACGTGCCGTACCTTACGTGTAACCACGACGGAGGGGAACTGTTGGGAGGCCAGACAAACGTATGACTTCTGAAAAGGGTCAACACTCTCTTCCGTAGCTACAGGGCAACAGCCTGGATTACTGACTGTTCTGGCCTTGTAACACCATCCAAAACAGCCTTGCTGAGCTGGTACAGCGAGCGGCTGGAACTATGAACGGCTGAAAGGCGAAAGGGGAAACTTCAGCCGTAATTTTTCCCGAGGGCATGGAGCCCTACTGTATGGTTAAATGACAATGGCGTCATCCTGGGCAAATATTGCGGAGGTAACTTAATCCCCCATTCGGATCTCCAGGCGGGGACTACTTGGGAGGATGTTGTGATCAGGTCAAACAAAACTGGCGTTCTACGGAACGGAGCGTGGAATGTCTGATTCCTTAATCGGGACGGTAGGTAAGAAAATACTGTACAACAATGGGAATAAGCAAAGAGGAATGTGGATAGGCTACTATGAACAGCGTAGTGAACGCATTACGGTAGCCAAGGTAGATAGAAAGCCCACACTTGCCACAATAGCACAAGCTTATGTCTCAACTAGGTCCGCAGATGAACGAATTGAAGTAAAAGAAATTGTTCGGATAATTAAGGGAGAAGAAAATTTAATAGTCATGGGGGACTGGAATTCGATCGTAGAAAAAGCAAAAAAAGAAAGTAGGTGAATAAGGACTGGGGCAAAGGAATGAAAGAGGAAGCCGACTAGTAGAATTTTGCACAATGCATAATTTAGTAACTGAGAACACTTGGTTTAAGAACAATGATAGAAGGCTGTATGCATAGAAGAGACCTGGAGACATTGGAAGGTTTCAGACTGATTATATAATGACAAGACAGGTCTCGGAACAAGACTTTAAATTGTAAAACATTTCCAGGGGCAGATGTGGCCTCCGGCCACAATTTATTGATTATGAACTGTAGATTATAGCTGATGAAATTGCAAAAAAGGTGAGAAATTAAGGAGATGGTACCTGAATAAGTTGAGAGAGTAGTTGAGAGTTTCAGAGGGAGCATTAGGTGGCGCTTGACCAGAACAGGGGAATGAAATACAGTAGAAGACGTAGGGTAGCTTTAAGAGATGAAATAGTGAAGGCATTAGAGGATAAAACAGGTAAAAAGAGAAGGGCCTAGTAGAAATCCTTGGTTAACACTGGATATACTGAATTTAACTGATGAAAGGGGAAAATACAAAAATGCAGCAAATGAACCTAGCGAAAGGGAATACAAACTTCAGCTGCACAACGATTGGAATTCACGATATCCAGTTTTATGGCGCTATACGATAAGCTCGTTGATTCGAAAAAAGCGCTTGGGGCCTGAAGATAGCAAAATGAATTTTCGAAACTGGTTGCGTTCGAAATAAAATAAAATATCTTAATGTGTACGGCTGTTGGTAAAGTTTATTGTATTGAAAAATGTAACAACCTATGTTACTACCCAATATCTTTGACAACGTCTTTGGTAACAGTCTGCCGTAAGCATTTGTCAGATCAATATCTACGTGATGAAGTCCGCCATTAGCAACTTTCATGTTCATATCGTAAAATAAAAATTCTCCGGTTGCATTCGTTCCATTAACATTTGAATGTCAACGCCACTAATATGTCCAGATGTAAGTGTTTGAACTATAAAAAGGCTGGTCGACAGAGCTGTTAAATCAAAGCTGTTGGCCCGCAGCTCGTGGTCGTGCGGTAGCGTTCTCGCTTCCCACGCCCGGGTTCCCGGGTTTGATTCCCGGCGGGGTCAGGGATTTTCTCTGCCTCGTGATGGCTGGGTGTTGTGTGATGTCCTTAGGTTAGTTAGGTTTAAGTAGTTCTAAGTTCTAGGGGACTGATGACCATAGATGTTAAGTCCCATAGTGCTCAGAACCATTTGAACCATTTTTTTCAAAGCTGTTGTGTCAATCACTGAAATATTAAACTACAAAGCCAACCAATTTCAAAGATTTCAAAACTTCATCGTTACCGAGCAGGCCTGGTCGGTAACTTTACAGGTGGGTAATAGGTTGTAGGAAAGTGTCCCGATACCGCACATCCCTGCAATTACGCTCGATAGCGATGAAGACGTTTGACATCCATACCGGATAGTGGCTCACAACATGGATGACTTACCTCCCTACTGATCCCGTGAGACTTTTGTGTCCATAGCATGGGTATCAGTCCGCTTCTACACTCTTTTGCGGCGATCATCGCTCGTCAGACAAATACTTCACTCGTAAGATGAAGAGTACCCGACGCCATTGATCCAGGTTACATTTCAGATTTTCCTTCGAAGGTCTTCTTCACGCACCACGACGGTTGGGAGTTTGTAGCATTGCTCATAAGGGACGAATTGAGGCTAAATAGATCGCCTGAAGTGGGATTACATACCTTCTGTGACTACACAGATCTCTCAGTTGTCTCAAAACAGGCTGGCCACTATGTTGCTGTCCTGTTGCGTTCTTCTTGTGATACCTCTGAGCGAAAATTTGTAGGTAGGGGTCATCAGCTGGAGTTGTTGACAGCAGGCAATCCGTACAAGGCACGTCCTCAATGATTTGACGGTAGCAGATGTGTATTCGAATGATACCGCTGTGATCTATGCAAATTCGGCGTTCATCTTCTCGGGCTGACAAGCTTTCTTGGCGATGTAAGCACGGGCTAAGCTTGAAGAGATGCTTGAAGACATGTTGACAATCTGAATAGCCAACCAACTTCCGACTGGTCGCGAAGTTAAAACTTTCCGCAGATGTGTTGTGCAGGGTCTCTAGTATGTCTATTTATCGCGTCACGTAGTACATTTCAGTTCTGACCGTATAGTTAGCACGTAAAAATGTCTACGAAATAGTGTCTTCCACAGAAACAGCGTCTCGTCTGATGTCATGCAGCCCACATAACGTAACTATTGCGTGTTTCCTCTTCATGACAATTCTCGGCCGCAAACTGCAGAGGCAACAAAGATGCTCCTGCAGCAACTGCGATGGAAAGTGGTCTCGGATTTGGCCTCCCCTCCTTTTCATATTCTTGCTCATATGAACCGTTGCACTGACGACAGCTTTGTGGCACAGACAGCAAACTGCAGTCCATCGTAAGGAGTTCGCAGGAATCACAGATGGCTGCCTTCTGCGACGAGGGTACTGAAAACTTGGTACCAGACTAATGTCTCAGGAGGAATGACGATTACGTAGAGAAGTAGCTGGAAGATGTAGCTAAATGTTACAAATACAATTTATTTTCTATTTTTACTGTGGTTTCCATTTCGCAACCAATGGGAGGTTGAAAAAATAAATAGCTTTCTTATATACAAGCTGCAGTGTCCCCATTCACAACTGTAGACTCAGCATGCTCTTATAATACGTACCGAGAATGAAGGTTTAGAACTACAAGGGACGATCAAAAAGTTTCTATTCAAAGACCGTACAGCTCAGAATCGGTATGCCAATCAAGCAAAACCGCCGTGAACGTTGCGGCAATCATCCCAACGACACAACAAGTTGAAGGTACCCATTTGGTAGAACACAGTGTCCTGCTGCATTAAGAAGCCTGTTGTAGCCTGCTGCACATCCGACAGGAAGCGTCGACCCTTCAGGTCCTTTCTTAAGGGACCAGAGGCGTGTTATTCGCATGGGGAGAGATGGTGGCTACAGGGCGGGTGGTCGAGTGTCTCGCTCTTGAGTCTTCCAGTTGAGGCTCGCCACGTAGATCGACTGGCGTCTTGTGTCGAACCGCGAGCAGACTGAACTTGACGCACCATTCCACAACGGTGTTTTTCGAATGACATGCTGCTCCATTCACATTCTTCATCCTCGATGGATGTCTGCTGCTTTTGGTCCTTCGGAAGCCAAGCAAAGAACAGCAGCACGTTGGTCTCGTTGGACACATTTGCTAATATCGTCACCATAGTTCACATTTCCGCATTTACAGCATGCATTTTGAGGAATGACACGAATGTCATAGTGATCTCTTGCCCACATGTCAGGGCTTATACACTACTGGCCATTAAAATTGCTACACCACGAAGATGAAGTGCTACAGACGCGAAATTTAACCGACAGGAAGAAGATGCTGTGATATGCAAATGATTAGCTTTCCAGAGCATTCACACAAGGTTGGCGCCGGTGGCAACACCTACAAGGTGCTGACATGAGGAAAGTTTCCAACCGATTTCTCATACACAAACAGCAGTTGACCGGCGTTGCCTGGTGAAACGTTGTTGTGATGCCTCGTGAAAGGATGAGAAATGCGTACCATCACGTTTCCGTGTATTGTAGCCTATCGCGATTGCGGTTTATCGTATCGCGACATTGCTGCTCGCGTTGGTCGCAATCCAATGACTGTTAGCAGAATATGGAATCGGTGGGTTCAGGAGGGTGATACGGAACGCCGTGCTCGACCCTATGGGCTCGTAACACTAGCAGTTGAGATGACAGGCATCTTATCCGCATGGCTGTAACGAATCGTGCAGCCACGTCTCGATCCCTGAGTCAACAGATGGGGACGTTTGCAAGACAACAACCATCTGCACGAACAGTTCGACGTTTGCAGCAGCATGGACTATCAGTTCGGAGATCATGGCTGCGGTTACCCTTGACGCTGCGTGACAGACAGGAGCGCCTGCGATGGTGTACTCAACGACGAACCTGGGTGCACGAATGGCGAAACGTCATGTTTTCGGATGAATCCAGGTTCTGTTTGCAGCATCATGATGGTCGCATCCGTGTTTGGCGACATCGTGGTGAACGCTCATTGGAAGCGTGTATTCGTCATCGCCACACTGGCGTATCACCCAGCGTGATGGTATGGGGTGCCATTGGTTACACGTCTCGGTCACCTCTTGTTCGCATTGACGGCACTTTGAACAGTGAACGTTACATTTCAGATGTGTTACGGCCCTTGGCTCTACCCTTCATTCGATCCCTGCCAAACCCTACATTTCAGCAGGATAATGCACGACCGCATGTTGCAGGTCCTGTACGGGCCTTTCTGGATACAGAAAATGTTCGACTGCTGCCCTGGCCAGCACATTCTCCAGATCTCTCACCAATTGCAAACGTCTGGTCAATGGTGGCCCAGCAACTGGCTCGTCACAATACGCCAGTCACTACTCTTGATGAACTGTGGTATCGTGTTGAAGCTGCATGGGCAGCTGTACCTGTCCACACCATCCAAGCTCTGTTTGACTCAATGCCCAGGCGTATCAAGGCCGTTATTAAGGCCAGAGGTGGTTGTTCTGCGTACTGATTTCTCAGGATTTGTGCACCCAAATTGCATTAAATGTAATCACATGTCAGTTCTAGTATATTTGTCCAATGAATACCCGTTTATCATTTGCATTTCTTCTTGGTGTAGCAATTTTAATGGCCAGTAGTGTATATATCCACATCAGAGACACGCTTCATTGCATATATCTTGCAGTAAAGCCCTCAAATAGAAACTTTTTGATCTTCACTTACACCCCTGTTATAAGGTTCTACACGGAAGGCTTCCAACATAGGCTCGCCATTTTCCCTGTAGCTGGCTGAACTCGTCAGCAACGGCTCTGCTAAGCACACCTGCATGAACGTAATTTCTTGTAGTCAAAAATGTATTAAGAAATAGATTTTTAAAAAATGAAAGCCTTAAGGATGGTGCAAAAGTTTTGCATTTATTTCATGGAGAAATTATAAAAACATACTTCATATGATGAGACTATTACTACAGATAACTGGTTTTAATAGAAAGGTCGATTAATAAAAACTTTGCTTCATGTTAAGAACTAAGTTCACTCTAACTCTGATATTTAATTACAGAGTAATAGTAAAACTTATTCAGTAACGCAGTAACTTGTCACAAGTAAACTTTTTTATCAATATTTTTTGACGCTCATGGTGGAAAATTTTCAAATATGCAGCATGTAAATGTATTAAATGTGGTACTTACGTCTGCTAATGTAGTGCAGTTTCAGCCCTGTTTCGTATACCAGGTGTAGAAGTATGAAATCGGAATTTCTCTATAGATGGTGCTAGCCGTCAGTGTAGAGTCCGTGAGACCGCGTCTGCAGCTCGATCTGCTTCTGTAACGGCTGACGACGAATGGCAACACACAGGAACCCAAGTTCCATGCGTTGGTATCTGTTTCAAACACGTAAACATGTCGAGTTCTGTGCCTACGAACTACGATTTGCGGAGAGCATTGGTTTTCTGTTATCATTTAAAGAAAATTGGTGCAGAATCGCATCGAATGCTTGGAGAAGCTTTCGGCGACCATGCTCTTGGGAAAACACAGTATTTAGAGTGGTTCAAAAAATTCAAAAGTGGTGATTTTGACGTGGGAAACGACGAGCGCAGGAAACCAACGAAAAGCCCGAATACAACGAATTACAGGTCTTATTGGATGAAGATGATACTCAAACTCAACAGGAACTCGTGAAACAATTTAATGTGACACAGAAAGCCTTTTCCCTTCGGTTGAAAGCTATAGGAAAGGTACAGAAAGTGGGAAAATGGGTTGCACATAACTGAATGAAAGACAGCAAGCAAATCGAAAGACCACTTGTGAAATGCTGCTCACCAGATACAAAAGAAAGTCGTTTCACCATCGAATAGTGACAGGTGATGAAAAATGGATATACTTTGAGAATCCTAAGCGTCGTAAATCATGGGTGATATCGGGCAAACCATCGACACTCACTACAAAACCAAATCGCTTTGGAAACAAGACAATGCTCTGTGTTTGGTGGGCTCATAAGGGTGTCATTTATTATGATCTGCTAAAACCTGATGAAACTATTAACGCTGATCGCTACCAACAGCAAATGATCGATTTAAATCGAGCATTAGGTGGAAAACGACCGGAATATGGAAAAAGGCAACACAAGGTCATATTGATCCATGATAAGACCCCATCACACACAGCAAAACGGGTCGGGAAAGGATCAAGACGTTCAGTTGGGAAATACTAGGGCATGGGGCTTATTCTCCAAACTTGGCTCCGTCCAATTATCATTTATTTGCATCATTGGGAAACGCTCTCACTGAACAACGTTTCAGTTCCTGTGAAACGAACGAAAAAGGCTCGCCGACTGGTCCGCTTCAAAAGAAGAACTGTGTTTCTTTTGGTGTGGCATTCATAGCCTGGCGGAGAGGTGGGAGAAATGTATAAATAGCAATGGAGATTATTTTGAATGAAATATTGTTTATCAGTTTCAGACAACAGACGTGTAATTATTGCAACCAAATTCTGGTTTCATACTTCTATGCGTGGTAAGCATATTTTGTCCATGTTGGAGGTTCCTTTTTTCTGAGTGGAGGAAGAGTTGGAAGGGACGCAGGACTGGCACCGTTTATGATATAAAACAATAAATATCTTTTAAAATTTTAACTGCTAGTTGACTTCGCTCTGTTGTAAAGGTAAGTGTAAGAGACAGTGAATTATAAAGTAGAAAACGCTTTTCTATTGCACCGTGGATGGTACGAATGTGCATCAATATCTGTGCTTGTCGGTTTCCTGTACATTCCGAAAACACGCTTGTCGGTTTTCCTAGTGATAAACTGGTCAAGATAATTAACAGAAAAATTCTGATCACGATCAAGAGTAAAACTAATTTTAGGGTCCGTTTCTCTTAATAAGTTTACGTCATCGTTCATATGAGATTCATTGCCTTTAAAAATAATTAAAACACCATCCACATATGAACTTGTTTTCCAAGTTATTAATAAATACTTCGGCTACCGTGCCTGCTAAACTATTGCTGATGGACAAATCTTTAATGCATTCTACACAGAAGACTGTAAACATAGACTCGCCATTCTCCCTGTGACCAGCTGAACTTGTGCTTCAACAAAAAAATGGTTCAAATGGCTCTGAGCACTATGCGACTTAACTTCTGAGGTCATCAGTCGCTAGAACTTAGAACTAATTAAACCTAACTAACCTAAGGACAGCACACACATCCATGCCCGAGGCAGGATTCGAACCTGCGACCGTAGCGGTCGCTCGGGACCAGACTGTAGCGCCTAGAACCGCACGGCCACTCCGGCCGGCGTGCTTTAACAACGGCCACGCTAAGCATGCCTGCTGGAAGGCAGTGTCTCAGGCAGTTAACAGTTGTTTCTATTTGCTTCTCGAAATTGTAACTGTGCATCTGTTTGCACCACCTGTCAGTTATAACTGCAAACTTCGGCGAGCACAGACATGCACGAACACAGTTAGTCTCCTGTTGACTTTAGACACTAACAGTCATGCTTTGACAATCTTTTTTAATATTGGCTAGTTATACATAGTAACAATGTTGTTATGTCTAAATTGTACTTAGGTGCCAATTCCAGAGTAAGCATGGTAGATTTTTATTATTTTTATGTTTTAATACTGTCATAAAAATGTATGTTTTCTCAATATTGTTATGTTTTCATATTAACTGAAAAGCAATTTTTCAGTTTATTTCGATAGATCTGAGGATGGTTTCCAGCCAACCGAAACGAGTGCTCATAAAGTTAGAATTATTGTGATTAAGACCATTAAAATTTATAATATATAAAATTTTTTCAGGCACATTTTATATTAGCATCAAAAAATTTATGCCAGTCACAATTTTTATCGTGCAAAAACAGGTGCTTGTAAAAATTTTACTGAAATATGTAATTTTCTATTGTCTTTTTATGCATCATTTAAGGGGCAATGGAGCTATAGTTAGCAGTAATAACCGACTTTCTTTCATTGCGTATGGCACATCATTCCAGAGGGAATTGAATGGCGCCATAAAAAATGTGGTGGCATTGAATAACATTATTGCTTCAAAATCACAGCCAATAAAAACGTTATGAGCATGCAGTAGCATGAGAAATTCTCACATTGGCATCGTAAGAGTTTGGTTTACAGGTCAAAACTTCATTTACGTTTCGACCTAGTTCCATTTTTGGTCCATGCATTTTTGCACAATGCTTTTCCAGTGCATACATTCAATGCATGATGTATGATTATTGAAAGACTGCAAAAAAATCACGTAAGTTGCCGCAGTCTCTTTATTGTATTCCATATGTTCTTAAGCCACAGATTTCTTTAAATGAGGGAATACGTGAAAGTGAGAGAATACGTAAATGGATACCTATTTCCTTCAGTTTATGTTGCAAGGCCGTTTTAGGATTACTGAAACAAGTTGTGGAATGCCCTAAGTCCTGATGAAATACGATATTTTTTTCTTATTCAATTCAGGCTGTAGTAATATGAATATTTTGATTCGTTGCCACACAACTGGGTGTCAAGCAGCTCGCCTTTTATGTACTGAAAGACTTATTGCTCTAAAAATAGTAACGCGAGCAAGGTTGGTAACAGTGCACACATTTGGTGTCATGGAGCTCATAGTTGCCTGTCGGGGGAAATTTTGTGTAACGGCGGCTTCTTGGACAGAAATTGATGGCGAGGCCGTTAAGTTAAAACTCATTCGAGAAGACAATCTAATGCCAGCCATAGGCGTCGTTCAAAGTCGACATCGCCAGGAAATTTAACGGGGAAAAATTTGGCTGTCATTTCTTTGGGAGCAACATGCCCGGAAGACTAAGGTTGGTAATACGGTAGCATCTAGTGCAGGAGATTCTCTGAAGCGATGCGCCAAATAAATGGCCATCAGCGGAATAAAAGCTCACTTCTAGTGAGGCAGTACGGCTTCGTGGCAGCAGCAGTCAGTGCAGGTCAGGGCTGTGCTGCCGCTGGTTATTCTTCGTGTCTTACTTGGCTGTTAATGCATGTCGATAAGACGAATGTCGTGCTACACTTATTTCAGACTGTTTTTCGAATACGCTGTACACATTATTTTGCCTGTAAAAGCAAACAAACCGACACGTTCCTTCAACAAATGGGCATCACATGAAAACGTGATGAGTAGCATTTATTTTGGTTGACTCCAGCTACACATTGCAGGAAGGAAATTACAAATATCTGCCGAAACGCCAGGGAAAACATGCCGACAATTCTTAAGAGGGAAGCATTTAACACATGATAAATGGGTCATGCTATTTCACATGCATTACATACATTTTGCATATTGCACATACTCTCTCTCTCTCTTCTCTCTCTCTCTCTCTCTCTCTCTCTCTCTCTGTCACTCCAGTGAATAGTGCATGTACTGCAGAGTTTCAGTTCCACTACTGCAAATGACCCACTTATTGTCGTAATGAGACAGACCGATTTTCAGTTAGGCTATAACATGAACATAAAACCATATATATTGCAGGAAATTGTACATGTCGTTCAACGGGGGTTCCATGCAATGCAGTGGTATCACCTCACAGCCTGCCACAGGAAAGAGAAGACTGAACTAAGAGGGCATGCTAAAAAGTAACTCCACTGAAATTTTTGTTTGAAAACTCTTAAAGCTTTTAAAATAAAAAAAAAATGGTTCAAATGGCTCTGAGCACTATGCGACTTAACTTCTGAGGTCATCAGTCGCCTAGAACGTAGAACTAATTAAACCTAACTAACCTAAGGACATCACACATATCCGTGCCCGAGCCAGGATTCGAACCTGTGACCGTAGCGGTCGCTCGGTTCCAGACTGTAGCGCCTAGAACCGCACGGCCACTTCGGCCGGCTAAAATAAAACGATAGTCATTAACATTCTACATATTTATTTCTCAATATCTTCACCCTGACAATGAACACATTTCTCTCAATGAGAGTGCAGTTATTGATACTGTCACTGTAGAATACCTAACTTTGCTGACAGAGCGACAACCTCACATCTACTTGTACCACTTCATCACTAATAAAGTGAACTCCTCAAAGGTATTGTTCTTTAAGTTTCGGAAACAGATGAAAATGGGATGTGGTCAAGTAACGATAGCCTTACTCACTGTAAAATTTCCTGAGGAATATGCAATCACAGTCAGCTACATCGCAATCCAGTGGGCCGATTAGGAAGGGGGAGGCTACACAGACAACATGTTTCCAGTCAACAACAGTCCAATGTCAGTGTTGACAGATCCAGGCGAGGCGTAAACTTTGTGCCTTGCAGTTATCGTGGGTACACGAGTGGGCCTTCGGTTCCGAAAGCCCTTATCGATGATGTTTCGTTGAATGGTTCGTACTCTGACACTTGTGGATGACCCAGCATTGAAATCTGCAGCAATTTGCAGAGGAGTTACAGTTCTGTCACGTTGAACTTCTCTTCAGTCGTCGTTGGTCCCGTTCTTGCAGGATCTTTTTCCGGCCGCAGCGATATTGAAGATTTAATGTTTAACCAGATTCCTGATATTCACGCTACACGCGTGAAATGGTCGTACGGGAAAATCCCCACTTCATCGCTACCTCAGAAATACTGTGTCCCACCGCTCGTCCACTGACCAGAACACCACGTTCAAACTCACTTAAATCTTGATAACCTGCCATTGTAGCAGCAGTAGCCGATCTAAGAACTGAGCCAGACAGTTGTCTAAAACAGGCGTTGCCGACCGCAGCGCCGTATGCTGCCTATTTATATATCTCTGAATTTGAATATGCATGCTTATACCAGCTTTTTGGCGCTTCATTGTAAAAGCAGATATGAAGTTCCGATTTCTCCATATTAAAGGACCTGTTTTCACCATCTTGAATTTTGTAAGTAGCACAACTGGGCTAGATCCGCCATCTTGAAAGCAATACGACGGTGCTGCATGGGGAAGAAGAAGGGGAAGGGAATGGGGAGGGAGCGACCATAAGTGAGAGTGACCTTGAGGGGGAGGGTCAGACGCTCGTGGAACCGATGTAGATGGACCCAGCACGAACTTCCTTTACACTGCTACTCTTATTGATGTCAGTAAAATGGACAGAGGGGGAGAAGGAGACTGTTAAAGAAAAATATTTATAATTCTTATCTGTACCAGTTAATGAGCACGAAGCTGTTTTATCACACTCACGAAGATCACCCACATTGTGGAAATAGTGCAAAGTGACAACTGTTTTAACGTTGTTACACTCCAAAATTTTGGAGATCTGGAACGGCTGGAAAACTTCCTAGCGAGTAAAGACACATTCATAACACAGTGCATAAAATTAGTGAATATTTTGTCACCAGCTAATAATTCTGTAGAGACTCTTTGTTATCAAAAGAGGGGGTATAGCAGTTCACAAATTAGCCAGCTATGTAGGATATAAGGCTACCGCCGATCAATGCGATTTTGCTAATTCATTAAATGTATTAGCATTCCTTTATTTCTTCCCATCTGACAAAGAAAAAATATTCCTCCCGTCACTTGAATAAAAGTGGTGAGTAACTTCTTGGTCAGTCGAATACTACTATTTTTTCTGCTCTCCACACAAAATCACTTTGTCTACATTAAGTGAAGTGGCTAATAGGGACTTTACCGCCCAAGTCCCGCCCGTGGACGTGCGCGACATGGAAGGCTCAGAGCCGCACGAAAATGTGCTTAGAATATAAATATACCATCCCAGAAACAGGGGTATAAGCCGTTTGTATGCAAATGGTTCAAATGGCTCTGAGCACTATGGGACTTAACATCTGAGGTCATCAGTCCCCTAGAACTTAGAACTACTTAAACCTAACTAACCTAAGGACATCACACACACCCATGCCCGAGGCAGGATTCGAACCTGCGACCGTAGCAGCAGCGCTTTGTATGCAAATCTGGACGTTTTGCCACGAGAGACGTTTGAATGATCATCTATTCAAGGGCTAAAAGAGAAACTTTGGCTACGCAAAGTAACAAAAATCCCTCATAGTAGGACCTAAAACACACCGAAGACAACAAAATAAAGCCAACCCTTTGATGTGTACTTCTTTAGCCAACGTGAGCTTTCCATGAGAAGGGTCGTTGCTTTCTTTAACACTTCAGTGTGGAAAATCACAAGTAGGGTTACACAAACGTCGTTTGATCATCAGACTTCACAATGTCTTATACGGTCAACTCTCTGCACCGACGTATGAACCTATGTCACATTATGCTTGGTCAAAGGCAGGTTATGACACTGTCATCCAGCTGTCTTCGTCTGAAAATGTAATTAGTTCGGCGTTTAATACTGGACTACTTGAAAGCAAAAATGATGTGAAAAATGGCTTTAGTCAGATGTACACATTGTTCTGTTCCACTTTGCTTTCACCAATTCATCGAAATCGCACACCTGCAGTCTGAAGACTAGATAGGTGTGCAATACCATCCTGCCATTAGAACAAGTTTGTTGTTCAGATAGTGTAATTATTTTAAACAAAGGGAAATGTAACATTAAGACGCGATATTCAAATATGTGTGTTTTTGATCTTATTGTATCGATATTTTGTTTCTTCGAGATACCAAAGTTGCACTTGAACAGGTGATCACTCAACTGCCTCTCCTGGTAAGAAGAGTAGTTTTGCATGTGAATGGCTCATACCGCTGTTTTTGGGATAAGCGATTTATATTCTACATCTACATCTACATACGTACTCCACAAACGACCGTACGGTGAGTGGAATAGGACACCCTGTACCGCAACTAATGGTTTCCTTTCCTGTTGCACTCGCAGATAGAGCGAAGGGAAAACGACTCTCTATACGCCTCATTATGAGCATTAATTTCTCGTATCTTATCTTCGTAGTCCCTACTCGAGATGTATGTTGGCGGCGGTAGGATCAATCTGCCGTCGGCTCCAAATACTGGTTCTCTAAACTTTCTCATAAGTGCTCTTCGAAATAAATGTCTTCTTTCATCCAGGGATTCCCACTTGAGGTCCCGAAGCATATCCGTAACACTTGCATGCAGATCGAACCTACTGGTAACAAATGTAGCAACTCGCCTCTGAATTTCTTTGATCTCTTCTTTCAATCCGACCTGATGCCGATCCTAAACACTCGAGTAATACTAAAGAATAGTTCGCTCTAGCATTCTACATGCGGTCTCCTTCACAGATGAACCACACTTTCCTAAAATTCTCCCGATAAAGCGAAGTCGACCATTCGCCTTTCGTACCACAATACTCACATGCTCGTTCCATTTCATATCGTTTGGTAACATTACGGCCAGGTATTTAAACGACGAGACTGTGTGAAGCAGGACACTACTAATGCTATATGCCAACATTACGGATTTGTTTTTCTTAGTCATCCGCATTAACTTATAGTTTTCTACATTAAGAGCCAGATGCCATTCATCATACCAATAGAAATTTTGTGCAGGTAATCCTGTATCAGAAACGTCACAGGTCTTAGTAAAAGATGGAAACTCATTGAATAAAACAGTGATATATGGCTTTCTCCAAGGTAGTGTTATAGGCCCCTTGCTGTTCCTCATCTATATAAACGATTTGGGAGCAATCTGAGCAGACGTCTTAGGTTGTCTGCAGATGACGCTGTCGTTTGTCGACTAGTAAAGTCATAAGAAGATCAAAACAAATTGCAAAACGATTTAGAAAAGATATCTGTATGGTGCGAAAATTAGCAATTGACCCTAAATAGGTAAGTGTGAGGTCATCAACAGGAACGCTGAAAGGAATCCGTTCAACCGCTTTCACGATAAATCAGTCAGATCTAAAGGTCGTAAATTCAACTAAATACCTAGGAATTACAATTACGAACAACCTGAAACTTCCTGGCAGATTAAAACTGTGTGCCCGACCGAGACTCGAACTCAGGACCTTTGCCTTTCGCGGGCAAGTGCTCTACCAAGGCAAAGGTCCCGAGTTCGAGTCTCGGTCGGGCACACAGTTTTAATCTGCCAGGAAGTTTCATATCAGCGCACACTCCGCTGCAGAGTTAAAATCTCATTCACGAACAACCTAATTGGAAAGAACACATACAAAATGTGGGGAAGGCTAACCAAAAACTGCGCTGTATTGGCGGGACAGTTAGAAAATTTAACAGATCGTCTAAGGACACTCCCTACACTACATTTGTCCGTCCTATTTTAGAATACTGCTGTGCGGTGTGGGATCCTTACCAGATAGGATTGACGAAATACATCCAGAAAATTCGAAGAAGGGCAGCATGTTTTGTATTACCGCGAAATAGGAGAGAAAGTGTCACTGAAATGATACAGGATTTGCGGTGGACATCATTAAAACAAAGCGTTTTTCGGTGCGGCGGAAGTTTCCCACAAAATTTCAGTCGCCAAGTTTCTCCACCGAATACGAAAGTACACACATCAAAAAAAGTTTATCATCAGCCCGGTTCCCAGAACTCTAAAGATAGACGTTGACTGTGGATATTGTATCACAGTCACAGTCCCTTTGACTGGTAATAAATGTCACTAAACCCGCCCAGAGATGAAAACGACCGTGCATGAGCAGCGCCTATTAGACGGAGGGGGTCCGACAGCCGATCGGTTCCAGTCATTCCACCAGGAAGGTGGTACACGGCTCGTGTTGTCTGTAGTTCAACCATTACTAGACGGTCAATGCCGAGGTTCGATCGCGTCCGCATTGTTCCTTTGTGCCAGGAAGGGCTCTCAACAAGGGAAGTGCCCAGGCGTCTCGGAGTGAACCAAAGCGATGTTGTTCGGACAAGGAGGAGAGACAGGTACTGTCGATGACATTCCGCGCTCAGGACGCCCGAGGGCTATTACTGCAGTGGATGACCGCTACCTACGGATTATGGCTAGGAGGAACCCTGACAGAAATGTCACCATGCTGAATAAAGCTTTTCGTGCAGCCACAGGACGTCGTGTTACGACTCAAACTGTGCCCAGTAGGCTGCATGATGCGCAACTTCACACCCGAATTCCCTGACGATGTCAATCTTTGCAACCACGACACCACGCAGCGTGGTACAGATGGGCCCAACAACATGCCGAATGGACCGCTCAGGATTGGCAACACGTTCTCTTTACCGATGAGTGTCGCATATAGCTTCAAACAGACAATTGTCGGAGGCGTGTTTGGAGGCAACCCGGTCAGGCCGAACGCCTTGGACACACTGTCCAGCGAGTGCAGCAAGTCGGAGGTTCCCTGAGGTTTTGGGATGGCATTATGTGGAGCCGACGTACGCCGCTGCTGGTTATGGAAGGCGCCGTAACGGCTGTACGATACGTGAATGCCATCCTTCATCCGATACTACAACCATATCGGCAGCATATTGTCGAGGTATCCGTCTTAGTGGACGACAATTCGCGCCCCCAACGTGCACATCTTGTGAATGACTTCCTTCAGGATAACGACTAGAGTGGCCAGCATGTTCTCCAGACATGAAGCCTATCGAACATGGTTGGGATAGACTGAAAAGGGCTGTTTATGGACGACGTGACCCACCAACCACTCTGAGGGATCTACGCCGAATCGCCGTTGAGGAGTGGGACAATCTGGACTAACAGTGCATTGACGAACTTGTGGATAGTATGCCACGACGAATACGGGCATGCGTAAATGCAAGAGGGCGTACTACTCGGTATTAGAGGTACCTATGTGCGCAGCAAACTGGACGACCACCTCTGAAGGTCTCGCTGTATGGTAGTACAACATGAAATGGGTCGTTTTCATGAGCAATAAAAATGGCGGAAATAGTGTTTATGTTGATCTCTACTCCAGTTTTCTGTGCAGGTTCCGGAACTCTCGGAACCGAGGTGATACAAAACTTTTTTTGATGTGTGTATTATCTTGACGCCGACCTACGTAAGGAGAAACGATCATCATAATACAATAAGGGAAATCAGAGCTCGCACGGAAAGATAAAGGTGTTCGTTTCCTCCGCGAGCTGTTCGAGATTAGAATAATAAAGACTAATTGTGAAGGTGGTTCGGTGAACCCTCTGTAAGGCACTTCAGTGAGATTTACATATTATCCATGAAGATGTAGATGTAAATACAGATGTAAACCTTCGACACCTTCCTGTACAGCACAGCATCATCAGCAATCAACAGCAGATTGCTGCCCACCCTGTCTGCCAGATCATTTATGTATATAGAAAATAGCAACGGTACTATCACACTTCCCTGGGGCATTGCTGATGTTACCCTGTCTCCAACGAACACTCGCCGTCGAGGACAACATACTGGGGTCTATTATTTAAGAGGTCTTCGTTAACAGTCTGCAGTGGGGTACCGTATCGAATGCTTTTCAGAAATCTAGAAATATGGAATCAGTCTGTTGCCCTTCATCCATAGTTAGCAGTGCATCGTGTGAGAAAAGAGCAAGCTGGGTTTCGCACGAGTGATGCTTTCTAAGGCCGTAATGATGCGTGTACATGAGCTTTTCGGCCTCTAGGAAATTTATTATATTCGAACTAAGAATGTGCTCTAGAATCCTGCAGCAAACCGGTATTAAGGATATTGGTCGGTAATTTTGAGAGTTCGTTCTTTTACGCTCGTAATATACAGGAGTCAACTACGGTTTTTCCAATCGCTTGGCACTTTGCGCTGGTCGAGAGCATCGCGATAAATGCAAACTAAGCAAGCGGCCAGTAACACAGAGTACTCTTTGTAAAACCGAACTGGGATTCCTCCGGGGCTGGTATCTTATTGTTTTCAACTCTTTCAGTTGGTTCTCTACACCAGGGATGCTTATTACGTCGTCATTCATACGGGACTCTGTGCGATGCTCAAACGATGGTACGTTTGTACGATTCTCCTTCCTTTTGGTATCTTCTACTGCCAAACCAGACTGGTCGACGAATGACTGAATGGAAGCCTTAGACCCGCTTAGCGATTTTACATAGGACAGAATTTTTTAAGCTTATGCGCCAGATCTTTAGCCAAGGTACGGTGGTGGCATCTGTTGTATGCTTCGCGCATATATCCTTGTAAGCACGTACTTGTGCGATTCTCAGCGTTCGAGGTCATGCACTCCCCTTCTGCGGACGTCCTCGGTGTTTGTCGTAATTTTTTGGAGGAGCTCTCGCCGCATATCAGCAGGAGCCAGAAACACAGCCCGAGGCAGGCATATAAGAGCGGGCCTAGCGACAGCTCTGTTTGTCTGTGTTGACGCGCCGGTATCTGCTGTTTGCCACCAACCGGAGATATCCGGATCCCCCGCCTACTCATCTGGCTCGCGCCTCCGCGGCACACGGAATCAATGATGTACGCGATAACGATCCGCGAACACTGGCACAGCTCTTTCCACGTGTAAATCACTATTTGCAAAATATAAAACAGCCGTAAAGTTAAAGCTCGTATCGAACACCGTGGCGCATAACGCGATATGATCTTATAACAGTAAAAGGCTCGGAAAAATTATTTAAATCAAGTATTATTATTGCATATTCAATAAAACACGGAGGAGAAATAACAATTGTTTCAGTAAGTGGTGGCATAGAGTAACTCGAATAAAACATTCTATATAACGTTTTCAATTTTTTTTTATTACAGAGCTACAGCTGTTAGATTGTAACGCAAACAAATACTCACAGAAGGCGTAAAGCAAAGCATAATAAATCTAAATCTACACGGATACTCTGCAGATCACACTTAAGTGCCGGCCGCTGTGGCCGAGCGTTCTAGGAGCTTCAGTCCGGTACCGCGCTGCTGCTACGGTCGTAGCTTCGAATCCTGCCTCGGGCATGGGTGTGTGTGATGTCCTTAGGTTAGTTAGGTTTAAGTAGTTCTAAGTCTAGTGGACTGATGACCTCAGATGTTAAGTCCCATAGTGCTTAGAGCCATTTGAACCAATTGAATCACATGTAAGTGACTGGCAGAGGGTTCATTGAATCACCTTCACAATGATTCTCTATTATTCCACTCCCGAACAGCGTGGTGAAAAAACGAACACCTTCATGATCCCGTGCGAGCTCTGATTTCCGTTATTTTATTTTCATGATCGTTTCTCTCTACGTAGGTCGGCGTCAACAGAACAGTTTCGCATTCCGAGGAGAAAGTTGTCTATTGAAACTTCGTAAGAACATCCCGTTGCAACAAGAAACGCCTTCGTTTTAATGACGTCCACCCGAAATCCTGTATCATGTCCACAACACTCTCTCCCCTGTTTCTCGATAATACAAAACGGGCTGCCCTTCTTTAAAATTTCTCGATGTACTCCATTAACCCTATCTGGTAAGGATTCCAGACAGCGCAGCAGCACTTCAAAAGAGGGTGGACAAGCACAGTGTAAGCAGTCTCTTTAGTAGATTTGTTACATTTTCTTCGTGTTCTGCCAATAAAGCGCAGTCTTTGATTTGCTTTCCCCGCACATTTTCTATGTGTTCATTCCAATTTAAATTGTTTGCAGTTGTAATTCGTAGGTATTTAGTTGAATTTACGGCCCTTAGATTGACTGATTTATCGTGTAACCAAAGTTTAACGGATTCCTTTTAGCACTCATGTAGATGACCTCACACTTTCCGTTATTTAGATTCAATTACCAATTTACGTACTACTCAGATATCTTTACTAAATCGTTTTGCAATTGGTTTTGATCTTCTCAAGAATTTACTAGACGATAAAAGACAGCATCATCTGCAAACAGACTAAGACGGGCCCTCAGATTATCTCGTAAATCATTTATATGATAAGGAATAGCAGAGCACTTATAGCACTACCTTTGAGGACACCAGAAATCACTTCTCAATTCAACAGGCCTTTCCAGAACCCGTACACTTTAAGAAATTTTATTTTATTTTGAAAGCAACCAGTTTTGGCAATTCATTTTGTCATCTCCAGGCACCATACGCTTTTGCCGAAACTGGTTGCTTTCAAAATTAAATATCTTAAAGTGTACGACTGTTGGCAAAGTTTATTATCTTGAAGTGTACGTACTAGCCGATGTCCCCTGGCCGTAATGAACCAATGGAGAAATTACTTCTGTTTTGCTCGGCGACTTACCATCAGTTACTACGAACCGTGACCTCCCTGACAGGAAATCACGAATGCAGTCGCATAACTGAGACGATACTCCATAAGAACGCAATTTGGTTACAAGCCGTTTGTGAGGTATGGTGTTAAAAGCCTTCTGGAAATCTAGAAATATGGAATCGGTTTGAAGTCCCTTGTCGACATGAATCAGCACTTCGTGTGAGTGAAGAACTTGCTGTGTTTCACAAGAATGATGCTTTGTACACAGAAGAGACAAAGAAACTGATACACCTGCTTAGTATCGTGTAGGGCCCCAGCGAGGACGCAGATGTGCCGCAACACGAGATGGCAGGGACTCGACTAATGTCTGAAGTAGTGTTGGAGGGAACTGACACCATGAATCCTGCAGAGCTGTCCATAAATCCGTAAGAGTACGAGGGGTGGAGATCTCTTCTGAACAGCACGTTGCAAGGCATCCCAGATACTCTCAATAATATTCATGTCTGGGGAGTTTAGTGGTCAGCGGAAGTGTTTAAACTCAGAAGAGTGTTCCTGAGGCCACTCTGTAGCAGTTCTGGATGTGTGGGGCGTCGCATTGTCTTGCTGGAATTGCCCAAGTCCGTCGGAATCCACAATGGACATGAATGGAAGCAGGTGAACGGACCGGATGCTTATGTACGTCTCACCTGTCAGAGTCGTATCTAGATGTATCAGGTGCCCCATATCACTCCGACTGCACACGCCCCACATCATTACAGAGCCCCTACAAGCTTGAACAGTCCCCTGCTGACATTCAGGGGCCATGGATTCATGAGGTTGCCTCCATACCCGTACACATGTGTCTGCTCAATGCAATCTGAAACGAGACTCGTCCGACCAGGCAACGTGTTTCCAGTCATCTTTGATAAAGTCATCACAAAGAAAGGATACAAAATTTTTTACTGGTACAGATACGTGGACGGCATAATCTGTATAGTACCTCGTGATGACTGGGTGTTGTGTGATGTCCTTAGGTTAATTAGGTTTAAGTAGTTCTAAGTTCTAGGGGACTGATGACCATAGATGTTAAGTCCCATAGTGCTCAGAGCCATTTGAACCATTTTTTTTTTTGTATAGTAGATGAACCAACAGAGAAAATTGATACATATATAAACAACACACATAAAAATACTCTGTTTACCATAGAAAAAGAAACACTAAATCAAATACATTTCTTGGATTTAACAATGTAGAGAGAGGACAATAAACACACATTTGACATCTTCAGGAAGCCAACAGCCACAGACATAATTATACGTGTTTCATCCAACCACCCGCAAAATCAAAAATTATCGGCCCTATGGCACATGTTACACAGACTAAATAACATCCCACTCAGCGAAGAAAACCATGAAAAAGAATAACAAACAGTACAACTCATAGCCAGAAACAATGGTTACAGCACCCATGTAGTACAAAAACTCAACCAAAAAATTAAAACACAACTAAAGAAAAAGCAAAACAAGCAGAGAGCACAGAACCCCACAGGCACTACAGCACACACGGAAACACTAAACAGTATCACTCATGAAATTAATAACTGAAAAAATGGTACACTCTTACATACAAACACAAAGCAACACACAAGATAGCATATATACTAAAGAAACAGGGATTACAAATAGCTTACAGAACAAGAAACACGCTCCAATCAAATTTACGAACAACAGACAAACCAGATAAATACCAAGACGCAGATATATACCAGTTAGAGTGCCAAGAATGTGAATCAGTATATCTGAGGATGACAAGCAGGAACTTTAAAACAAGATATAAATAACATATAAGAACTGGGAAAATAGCCATTCTACCTTCGCCGAATACCTCATAAAACATGGACATGAATCGTCCAACATGGAATATGACATGACAGTTATCAGAGTGAATAATCACAACAAATAGCTCCTGACATTGCAAGAAAACTTTAACATCTTGCTAGCCACCAAAACAATAACAAACCCAAATGTAATCAAGATAAATAATTAATGAATCTCCTTCCCTTCTTCTCTCTCTCTCTCTCTCTCTCTCTCGCTCTCTCTCTCTCTCCCCCCCCCCCCTCCACACACACACACACACACACACACACACACACACACACACACACACATGAACTCATATTTATTAAAAAAAACGCACATTTACACACAGAAAAGTACACACACAAACCCACATTTATTAAAAAACAAGTACATTTGCACACAGCAAAATACAGACACACGTACGTACATATATACACAACAAATGAAAAACATCAAACACAACGCAAACAAAAGACAAACAAAGACACAACAACAGCTGGCAACACCACACACCAAAAACACACATATGTTAATCACCAGTTGGAAAGTGAAAGTGAAACACGAGATGTGACAAATGCGAATGGAAGAACAAAAGAAATCGGCCAGCTGGAGTATAAAAACTGACAAATACTTCTCCAGGACGACACACATGTGTTAACAGGGCCGGAAATCGTAAGTAACATCGAACGATACACTCACAATACGGAACTTGTGCTACAAAAGTTGCTTCTAACCTAACAAGCAAGGGAAAAACACGACAAAATGTTCAAATGGCTCTGAGCACTATGGGACTCAACTGCTGAGGTCATTAGTCCCCTAGAACTTAGAACTAGTTAAACCTAACTAACCTAAGGACATCACAAACAACCATGCCCGAGGCAGGATTCGAACCTGCGACCGTAGCGGTCTTGCAGTTCCAGACTGCAGCGCCTTTAACCGCACGGCCACTTCGGCCGGCTACGACAAAATGTAACATAGCAGCATATTATATCTACCACATAATACGTTTATTGCATGCATAAAAGGAATCGTGTATTTCAGGCCACTGATGATGCTTTCCAAATAAAAGAAGCAAAACGCATATGGCAATAAACAAACTGCCTTCATTTAATTGCATAGACAGTAGCCTTCACATCCCCATGAATTTAGAGCAACTAAGGGAAAGACGGAAAACAGATAAAAAATTACGATTCTGTGAATATTATATAGGACAATCTGAGTATTTTACTTGACACACGAAAGGGCAACTTGTTAGAAGGAATTGAAACTTGCGCAAACATAAGGAACAAATCATAGTCGTTGCTCGACGGCCATAACATGTTTTTTTTTAGCTTTTATTGAGACATTATTACGATATGTGATGATAACGGAGCGGCTTTTACCTTAGAATAGGGTTTCCCAAACTGTATTCCGCGGAACACTAGTGTTCCACCCGAAGTGAGTAAGTGCCCCGAGAAAAAATAATTAATAACACGGCATTTTTTCATCGACATTTTGACAATATTAATTATTTTTAAAACTTCATTATGATTTCTGTGATATTAGTTACGATTTAAAATTGAAGTAATTACTGAATAAAACTAGTTTCTCATTTTTAGTAATTTTATTAACATTCAAAATAAATAAGATGTTCCATCAGAGTACCAGGATTCTCACGATGTTTCGTCAGAGGAATAAACTCCTGCCTTAGAGCAGCAGATTTCAATACTGGGCCATCAAAGTCGTCATAGATGCGACCTTTCGGAGCAGGAGGTCCATTCGTGTACCCTTGATGACTGCACGACACAAAGCTTTACGTCTCGCCTGGGCCCGTCATCACCGACACTGGACTGTTGATGACTGGAAACGTGTTGCCTGGTCGGACGAGTTTCGTTTCAAATTGTATCGAGCGGATGGACGCGTGACAGCCAGGAACTGTTCAAGCTGGTGGAGGCTCTGTAATGGTGTGAGGCGAGTGCAGTTGGAGTGATATGGGACCCTTGATACATCTAGATACGACTCTGACAGGTGACACGTACATAAGCATCCTGTCTGATCGTTTGCGTCGATTCATGTCAATTGTGCATTCCGACGGACTTGGACAATTATAGCAGGACAATGCGACACCCCACACGTACAGAATTGCTACAGAGTGGCTCCAGGAACACTCTCCTGAGTTTAAACACTTCCGCTGGCAACCAAACTCCCCAGACATGAACATTATTGAGCATATCTTGGATGCCTTGCAACGTGCTGTTCAGAATAGGTCTCCACCCCCTAGTACTCTTACGGATTTATGGACAGCGTTGCAAGATTCATGGTGCCAGTTCCCTCAAGCACTACTTCAGAATTAGTCGCGTCCACGCCATGTCGTGTTGCGGCACTTCTGCGTGCTCGCGGAGGCCCTACACGATATTAGGCAGTTTCTTTGGCTCTTCAGTGTGTGACAGTTTTCTCACTCTGTCATCAAGTAGCATGCGAGAGGATGTTTCGAGGTCAGACCTGATAGGAAAATTACCGAAGGCTGGAACTTGGCTTGTGCGGACGATTGTGACTGATAACGAGGACGGGGCAGGCAAATGCTGCACACTTCACTCCACTCCTGTAACGCTACGCTGACGTCGCTGCAACCGCAGTCTGGCCACACTGCTAAGTGTGTATGTTATCAGTCCTTGACACGGTTCTGGCCAGCTGTGATAGTAAGCACAGGTTAATACGTAAGGCGACGATGCCTTCGAATGTTTCAGTTCTCACGCACTTATAGATGACGAGAGATATCACTCTACTTCGTATCGTGCATGTTCACTGGTCTCCTATCAAATATTTGTTAGCAGCATACTTTCTGTTACAATCAGTGTCTTCAACCTTTCGCCGAGATAGCTGTGGCAAAACCTATTCCACTTTTAAAATGTGTCTTCATAGACACTTCTAATAGAACGATTCGGATTAGCCGTAAATCTTGACGAACTCTTCTTTTGTTGCATTCGTAGCATTCATTCATGTTTCTCTTGGGCGGGCAAAGAAATCAGCGATGTCTTACATGAAAATTTATTCCAACATTCAGCTAAAGTCACGCAGTATAATCACAGAAAATTTGGACCATAACAGCGACAACCTGCTTCAACAGGCTTAACAAAAAACCCTAGTCAACTTCGATCGAACACGAATCATTCTAAGAATTATTTTAAAATCAGCGCAGTTCAGAATGTTCTACGTGACGGAACAGAAATGAATAAGAGAGTTTCGGAGAGTGATACTACCCTGTGGGGCAAGGGCATCAGGGCGTGTTTAATACTCGTGGCTTGTCAGTACATTTACAGAGAAATATTACACAAAAATAACTGGGAATGTTAAATATCAGCCGCTGAAATGAGCTATTGTAACGCATTTTCAGCCTCGTTGTTAACGAGATGTTGACGTGGCAGGTGATCACGCCACAAGGACTCTCTGCTGACGTTAACAACCCTAGTCACAGAACTTAAACTTTTTTTCTGCATCTTGTTTCTGAATAGGGTGTTTTGGGGTGCTAGATTCACTGACGAAATCAGTTTTTCTCTATAATGTGACATTTCCTAGGTGCAGACAAGAAATAAATATTCACAACCGCAGAACTCGATACTATTCAACATACATGTACAGTGTATGGACATGACGCTAACAGAAAGTCTAAATTGGTTCACTACATATCATCAAGTTTAATCTTCTTTGGTATTCGAAAAATGTGACAACGATACTCTTCTTTTGTTTGCCTTTTCTTTACCACACCTGCAATTTAGTGAGATTTGAGGATCTTTTAGTACCCCTGAACAAAACAAAATGACTGAAAATTAGTCATCTACACAAAACAACAATAAACAACGAAATGAGGAAAGCCCTTAAAATCTTAAAAATCTTAGGTGCTATAACATTTTGAAAGATAGATTCGGATTCTACACTCCAATGTACATACTAACTGATATATCAGACCTCAGATGCAAAAAGGCTATTGAGTAGTGTAATCAGTCCACTGAAAACAGTGCCTGAAAACAGTAGAGATATGAACAAAATTGGAAATGAAAAAGCGATAGGCTTGTGTCCGGAAGAAGCTAGTTTGAATTTCAAAGTTGGCTACTCCTCACGGGCTTTATGCAGCAGTCTTCCATTTTCATTTTCTCTACGCAAAACACCATAGTTTCCTTAAATGACACCACAGCCACTTCCTCTATAAGCGGAGCGAACATCTGTCTCTAGTTACCTCGACAAGGGGAAAAAGAGAAAATCTAGGGAAACAAAACAAACTGTTTATCAATTTTCCGTGCAAAGGTTATCAACATGTCACGTGACAGCGCCACGTGGCTTGTGGTAGCTTTCCTTCTGCCTTATCATTTATTGTGTCAAAATACAGCTGATTATTTAGCGCACTAATGTATTTACGTAGAAACAAAGCAAGCGGGAGTGAAGCAACCGAAACCGACGCCAGTGAACAGCCTGCTCCGGACGAAAACCACCATTGAGAACGCTAGGCTTAACGTTAGGATCCAACCGGTGTTATCCAGGACACACTGTCCACAGTCGACCATAAACTCCATGCAGTCAACTTTGCACGTACGGGCGACATGCTACTGGTGACAATTAGCGACTGTAAGTGTTACACCAGGTGCTAAAGGCCACACAATCACTAAAATTTATCTGGTCCCGCATAGAGCACCTAGAGGTTTCCCAAAAGGTCCAAAGAGCAGAATCTGATGCACGTGCAGGTTGGCAGCTTATCAAGCATCGAGAAGGCCGCGACTCGCTGCTGATGGGCAAACAGCTGAAACGAGAGCACCTTGCGGCTGATGCCACGGGCGCCAGTGTTGCATCAGCAACTCGGATAAACACGTGGCCTTACCTGTCGCCACCGCCGTTTGCAACCAGCGGTGGACAATCTTGCACACATGCCGCCTGGCCCCCAGGTGTGGGTGGGTCATCAATTGCGTCAGCTCAACGAGTGCGCTCACCGCTGAGTAGGCTTTAGAACAATGTTTCTCAACATTTCTCAGATCACTAAGTGGTTTCCCTCCCCACCGCTATCGTCAGCATTCGCATCTAATTAAACTTCAGAATGGAAAATAATTTTCTTTGAACATTTTTATTATGAAAATTAAAAATAAATAATATTTAGTTTTTGTACATATTTATTAAACCCTGAACTAATGAGTCAATGAGACGATTTGTACTATTTATTTCTAACAACCTTTTTCATATTCGGTTTGTTCTCAGCCAGTACACATCGTAAGTTATGCTTCATCTCCAATCAGTTCTTTGTTGTTGTTTACATTGGTATCATACTCAAAAGCATAATTTCACATCTGCAAATGTTAAAAGACATGTTTGTTTCCCATGTACTGAATCCGGGTAATGTATGCACTAGAATCAATGATGAAGTAATTCCTGGTGCATCACAAGTGCTATCTACACCTCCTCAGAAAAAAACGGCTAACTGTCTGCAGCTGGTGTAGATGTTACAAAACATGCTTCCCCTGCACCACTCCTCTCTCTAGCAACATTTGCTTCACCCCACCCCGCGCACTCATTTAAAATCAACCAAGTTAAAGTGCATGCATTATGCCTGCTGTTTGTAAATCACTTGATTGCTGGACTCCTAACTTCTGAACTGGCAGAAATTGGAAGACTTCAGGTTGCCAGTGCTTTGTGTCTGGCCACTGCCGCTAATAATAAGTAATAATAATAATAATAATGTGTACAGAATTAGAGTAGGCATACGTAGTTACTGTTGCGTTTTACTGTCAATTAGGTCGTTTACCTGTTTCAAAGTGAGTAATGAAGCACTTTCTGGTCCAGTGCAGGAACTACCTACAACTAAAAGAAAACATTTTCATAAGCTATACACCATTTTTTACGCGTATATCTCCCTTTTACTGTCATACACGCACGGTACAAATCACAAATTACGTCTGTAATGGAAGAACTGCGTGAAGAAGCTGTTGTTTATGTATGTGGTTCACAAACTGTAATCTCTACCGCATTGTGTCACTCCTTACTAGCAATATTTAAGAAAAAGGTAATTGTTGGCAATTTGTGAAATCAGTATTAGAATCTTACAAAATTATGACAGTAGCAATGATTTTTAAAAGTAATTTAGTTTCATGACGGAGACACAATCAAAGCGTTTTTGTTTCTATCGCTCAGAAAATTCCATTTTACCCCTCAGGAGTAATAATAACACCATCCAACCCGCTGGTTCGAAACTCCTGCTCTACAACAAGCAAACAATGGGAAATGCTGTAATGTAATAAAAAAATGTTCAAATGTGTGTGAAATCTTATAGGACTTAACTGCTAAGGTCATCAGTCCCTAAGCTTACACACTACTTAACATAAATTATCCTAAAGACAAACACACACACCCATGCCCGAGGGAGGACTCGAACCTCCGCCGGGACCAGCCACACAGTCCATGACTGCAGCGCCCCAGACCGCACGGCTAATCCCGCGCGGCCAATAATGTAATCAAACGACGAGAGATTT
Organism: Schistocerca americana; assembly: GCF_021461395.2. Lineage (NCBI taxonomy): Eukaryota > Metazoa > Arthropoda > Insecta > Orthoptera > Acrididae > Schistocerca > Schistocerca americana. Next base: position 370,826,599 of record NC_060123.1, on the reverse strand, counting down.
CCTCATCTGCTATCAATATCCCCACCCCTCAGCTCAACAGTTAACTGTCGACTAAGGTCCACGCATTTTTTGTGGTGCAAATTGCCAGACGTATACGACGCCGTGGTCATGGAAGGCGCCGTAACGGCTGTACGATACGTGAATGGTATCCTCCGTCCGACAGTGCAACCATATCGCAGCATATTGGCGACGCATTCGTCTTCGTGAAGGACAATTCGCGCCCTCATAGTGCAGGTCTTGTGAACGACTTCTTTCAGGATAACGATATCGCTCGACTAGAGTGGCCAGCATGTTCTCCAGACATAAACCCTATCGAACATGCATGGGATAGACCGAAAAGGGCTGTTTATGGACGTAGGCCCCACATAATGCCACCCCAAAACGCCAGGGAACCTCCACCTTGCTGCACTCGCTGGACAGTGTGTCTAAGGCGTTCAGCCCGACCGGGTTGCCTCCAAGCACGTCTCCGACGATTGTCTGGTTGAAGGCATATGCGACACTCACCGGCGAAGAGAACGTGATGCCAGTCCCGAGCGGTCCGTTCGGTATGTTGTTGGGCCCATCTGTACCGCGCTGCATGGTTTAGTGGTTGCAAAGATGGACCTCGCCGTGGACGTCGTGAGTGAAGTTACGCATCATGCAGCCTATTGTACACGGTTTGAGTCGTAACACGATGTCCTGTGGCTGCACGAAAAGCATTATTCAACATGGTGGAGTTTCTGTCAGGGTTCCTTCGAGCCAGAATCCGTAGGTACCAGTCATCCACTGCAGCAGTAGCCCTTGGACGGCCTGATCGAGGCATATTATCGACAGTTCCTGTCTCACTGTATCTCCTCCATGTCCGAAAAACATCGCTTTGGTTCATTCCGAGACGTCTGGACACTTCCCTTGTTGAGAGGCCTTCCTGGCACAAAGTAACAATGCGGACGCGATCGAACCGCGGTATTGACCGTCTAGGCATGGTTGAACTACAGACAACAAGAGCCGTGTACCTCCTTCCTGGTGGAATGACTGGAATTGATCAGCTGTCGGGCCCCCTCCGTCTAATAGGCGCTGCTCGTGCATGGTTGTTTATGTCTTTGGGGGAGTTTAGTGACATCTCTGAACAGTCAAAGGGACTGTGTCTTTGATACAAATTCCACAGTAAACGTCTATCTAGGAGTTCTGGGAACTTTTTTTTGATGTGTCTATTCCAATGCAGTACTTTGTGTCACCCCTTAAACTGTAATGTCTGGTGGGGGCATATCTATGGTATTCAATCCTAACTAATTGTTATCAATGGCTGTAGTCCAATATCATTAGGAAGATTATGGTTTAACATCCTGTCGACAGTGGAAACGGAAATGAGCGTTTGGCGTCATTGGCCGGGAGGCCCCTGCAGGGCAGATCCGACCGCCTTGGTGCAGGTCTTATTACGTTCGACGGCACATTGGGCGACCTGCGCGCCGGATGGGGATGAAATGATGATGAAGACAACACTCAGTCACTGAGCGGAGAAAATCTCCTCCCCAGTCGGGATATCGGGGCGGACATCCTGTCAACAGTGAGGTCATTATAGACGGAGCACAAGCTCAGATTAGTTTCAAGGATGGAGAAGGAAATCGACCATGTCCTTTCATAGGAACCATCCCAGCATTTGCCTGAGCGATTTAGGGAAATCACAGAAAATCTAAATCTGGATGATCAGATACAGATTTGAACCACCATCCTCCTGAATGTGAATTCACTGTGTTAACCACTGAACCACTTTGCTCTGTACATATCAGTAGTTTTATGATGCTGAGTGATGGTCAGTAAGTACCCTGTTGTACATGCAATAATATCAGCTGCCCTCGTGTGTCTGCCTGTTCAGGTGAGCGTAGCTCGAGATGTGCGGTCCCCTTCCAACTATGCCAACACATGACGACGCGGAACGAGGAGCCTCACTGCAGAGCATCGCATGTGGAGGGGCGTGGGCAGGTGTGTGCATCTGTGTATAGTGCTACTAAAGTAGCTATACACTGTACAGCGTTGCATTATGCAACAAATTTAATACTTTTTTATAATGATTTGTATCTACTGATATTAAAAAAGGTGTTCCATTCTCTACTTCACCCTCTTATGGTCGATTTTTTTTTCACTCTCTACAGCAGCCTATGTTCAGAGTTCATCCTATCTCAATACCAATTTTCGTCGAAATCGGTTCAGCGGCTAACTCCAGAAAATTTAAGAGACAGAGTTACTTCTGCACTTGTAGTGGTGTCATATTACAGTATGGGATTATGGACTAAACGCGTTGAGGATTGTATAAGCACTGTATTCACTGATCGAGTCGTTTTGTGTAGAACATTTTCACGAAAATGATAAACTTCAAAAGTCAAAAAGTATACCGCTTTTTCAAAGAATAATTATTTTCCCCTTATTCGAGTAACATTCTAGGCCAGTGGACGATGCTCCAGACCGTGCATCATCGGCTAACGAAACCCATCCTTCCCTGAAGCGATTGTGCCACGCCTTGACCCTTGCAAGGGACAACCTGTGTTTGTCATACACTTGTGACATTCGTCAATGAATGTCCGTTCCTCCTACTACTTCCGCTCTCAGAAAACGAACAACACCTCTTTGCTCTTCTGCTGAGGCTCCCATGTCACTGTTTGCAATGCGAAAAAAATGGTTCAAATGGCTCTGAGCACTATGGGACTTAACATCTTAGGTCATCAGTCCCCTAGAACTTAGAACTACCTAAACCTAACTAACCTAAGGACAGCACACAACACCCAGTCATTTGCAATGCGACTGGCAGCGTTGGACACTTGATGCATGCTGCTGCTAGCTCTGTCACAATCACCTGACGCGCACGCGTGCCCTCTAGCGACGGGTTGTGCACTTCCACGCTCTGGTCAGAACCACACCTCGTTACACACGCCACGATATTACCCTCCTGTCACCGGTTTGCGCATTCCAGACTCCGGCTCGTTTCTTTTTGAACGCCGCAAAAAGAGCATTATACGATGAGGTAGACTGGGATCAGCAATTTTGACGATGATCTCGCAAGAAATCAATCACAATTTCCTCTATCTTCGAGCGTCTTTTGTTCCCTAAGATGAAAAAAAAACTGGCTACTTGCAACGAAAATTCCAATGAATGCTTTATTAGCGTCACCAGTACTATTTTTATTATTTCCAGAATAATTTTGTTTTCATGAATATCTCGATAAATTCGAGAAACTACGGTACACTAAGTGGAGGATAGGTAGAAAAATTAACTTCTCTTTGCTAATGAAAAAAAAACAATAAAATAACAAAAAAACAGTTTTCCTTAGGAATAAACAGCGGACGGAAACGATGCATTCGTCAAGTATTTCCATTTCTTCGGTTCACAAACAACACAATATTCGACGGATGGGGATCGTAGATAACTGAAGGAATACGAGTTTTTGCTATTGTTTCCGGTCACAAGAAGTAGCCAAATTAATTACACTGAAACAAAGCTGGCGGTTAATCACCATGATAATCACTGATACTATTCGTCGAGTAGCATCTATGGAGTGAGCATTCAGATACGCGGAACAGAATTTTTGTCGCCGAAAGTCAGCTTACTGGCGTGCCACAAGGTTTGACCGTACGAGCTCTGCTGATTTTGAATGTCATCACATCGCTGGTAGGGACAGAAGTACAATGAATTTAATAATTTGCTTTTGTTATCTGGAATGAGCTTGGTTTGAAGTTTTGAAGAGATAAATGCGAGGGCATTTCGCTTGTCTGTGACAAGTGTTGCAGCATAGCTGCAGCACTCTTTTGAGGTAAGAAAAAAGATATAGCCGCCGCTACGTTTTTTTCCTGCAATCGATCGTTTTGCCGAGTCTTAGTAAATTATGCGAGGAGCATTGCGAAGTGGCTTCCTACAGGTAGCAAGCCAAAATAAAGGCTGCCGAATAACATCGAATTTGGAGATATGATCTGCAGAAAATTAGCGATTTATCACACTGTGAAATACTTTAATGGATAAAATTATACGGATTTTATTGTTTGGTATCATATGTGATTCATTCAGCGTTAAAGAAGTTAAAACATTAATCACATAATTCTCCACGCCATAGTGGTAGGTACCAGTACTACAGTTACCTGTTGCGACTACGTTAAAATAAGCACAATGATTTAGTCATTTGAATAATCTGGGTTAATTACTTATAAATATTACCTGGATTACTCGAAATGTGTATGCATTAAAAGGATTAACCTGTAGTAGGCTTCCACACTATCTAAGCAGCACTTGTCTCGTAACTATATGGCCACACCGTGACGTAAACTACCCCTGCGGTATTAACTCTTTATTTGTGTGTCCATGTTTTTCAACAAACAAAGCACCTCTTGCTAGAACGATATCTGCAGTTAGACCTTCGTGGTACTTATGAAAAGTAACTTTTGCGCGTCTGAAGATTTCAATTTACATCCTTTTCAGCTACAATTCAGCACCATTGAGGTTACTAATAAATAGAAGTGTGAAAACAAGGCGAATACGTTTAACATGAAGGTTCCGGTCTCCGCGCAAATTGAAAACGACTGCCTCATACGAATGTCACCCGACTATTTTGGTTTGATGTTGGCAACATGTGCAGCACGCTTTGCTCACTACACAGGTATTCTTACGAACAAGCTGGTAGGGGGATCACAGTTGTTTTTGTAGTCAGCAGTGTTACTGCAGTTGCTACAGGATCAGCTGCCGCGTTCTAGTAGGTGAGTGCTTCCAGTATGTTGCGTTATTTTCTAATTCTTTTGATCTCTCGTATCGGCTTTTTTATTACACATTTCATTCATTCTCTCCATCTCGGTATTTTCTAGTATATTTCGTTACAGGAAAAATGTATCATCATAATACGCTGCAAGGTATGTGCATAGTCGGTTTTTAGCCTCGGACAACATTTTAAATGGATCTGCTGGAAAGGACTGTAAACATAGTAACGTATCATTAATTCCTGTTCCCAATAACTTTATTAACAATCTAGGTCACAACGCCAAACCATGTTATTACAGCCCGCATCTCGTGGTCGTGCAGTAGCGTTCTCGCTTCCCACGCCCGGGTTCCCGGTTCGATTGCCGGCGGGGTCAGGGATTTTTCTCTGCCTCGTGATGGCTGGGTGTTGTGTGCTGTCCTTAGGTTAGTTAGGTTTAAGTAGTTCTAAGTTCTAGGGGACTGATGACCTCCGATGTTAAGTCCCATAGTGCTCAGAGCCATTTGAACCATGTTATTACTCGATTCTACTCGTACAGCCATCTTTGTGTTGTTGGACTACCTGTTTTTGAATTGATGTAACATTCTTCTGTGCCAAAAACGCTACCAAAGCAGGGTGCGTTCCCGCATTCAGTGCGATTACTAATCATGAGTTTCTGCACAGGTATTGCGTTTTAAAATTAGGAATGAACTATTATTTTAAAATATGTGCGACTCCGGAAGCATGAGTCATGAGTAAAAAGGCAAGAGAATAAGCTTTGTAACTCTGGAAAACGAAACCGCTACACAGAAAAGTAAGCACCGAAAAGAGTGGGAACAAAGTACAGAATTCCCGTGGATGTGTGTTCCGCAAATCGGTTTCTACAGCAAAAATATCGGTGGTGAAAACACATGCAAAAGGTGCTAAACATCAAAAACAGAAAGGATCTTGGATTCGGACAAACTCAAGAGGACGAGTGCAGCATGAGGTTCTCACTCTGCAGCAGAGTGTGCACTTCAGCTAGCAGGAAAACTGCGCTGGAAAAAAAGGGAGAGAGGCTGTAATATGGTTGTGTGCTTTTCTGGTCAACTGTAATGTTGCTCTAGACTTGCAAATTAACTAGTCGCCCTCGGGACACTAATTGTAGTGACTCTGAAACGACTAAGTCAGTTAAATTATGCCGCACTAAAGCCACAAATATTGTGAAAAATGTGACAGGTAAGTGTACCAGTGAATAATTAAGCCGGCCGGTGTGGCCGAGCGGTTCTAGGCGCTTCAGTCTGGAACGGCGCGACCGCTATGGTCGCAGGTTCGAAACCTGCCTCGGGCATGGATGTGTGTGATGTCCTTAGGTTAGTTAGGTTTAAGTAGTTCTAAGTTCTAGGGGACTGATGACCTCCGATGTTAAGTCCCATAGTGCTCAGAGCCATTTGAACCATGTTATTACTCGATTCTACTCGTACAGCCATCTTTGTGTTGTTGGACTACCTGTTTTTGAATTGATGTAACATTCTTCTGTGCCAAAAACGCTACCAAAGCAGGGTGCGTTCCCGCATTCAGTGCGATTACTAATCATGAGTTTCTGCACAGGTATTGCGTTTTAAAATTAGGAATGAACTATTATTTTAAAATATGTGCGACTCCGGAAGCATGAGTCATGAGTAAAAAGGCAAGAGAATAAGCTTTGTAACTCTGGAAAACGAAACCGCTACACAGAAAAGTAAGCACCGAAAAGAGTGGGAACAAAGTACAGAATTCCCGTGGATGTGTGTTCCGCAAATCGGTTTCTACAGCAAAAATATCGGTGGTGAAAACACATGCAAAAGGTGCTAAACATCAAAAACAGAAAGGATCTTGGATTCGGACAAACTCAAGAGGACGAGTGCAGCATGAGGTTCTCACTCTGCAGCAGAGTGTGCACTTCAGCTAGCAGGAAAACTGCGCTGGAAAAAAAGGGAGAGAGGCTGTAATATGGTTGTGTGCTTTTCTGGTCAACTGTAATGTTGCTCTAGACTTGCAAATTAACTAGTCGCCCTCGGGACACTAATTGTAGTGACTCTGAAACGACTAAGTCAGTTAAATTATGCCGCACTAAAGCCACAAATATTGTGAAAAATGTGACAGGTAAGTGTACCAGTGAATAATCAAGCCGGCCGGTGTGGCCGAGCGGTTCTAGGCGCTTCAGTCTGGAACGGCGCGACCGCTATGGTCGCAGGTTCGAAACCTGCCTCGGGCATGGATGTGTGTGATGTCCTTAGGTTAGTTAGGTTTAAGTCGTTCTAAGTTCTAGGGGACTGATGACCTCAGATGTTAAGTCCCATAGTGCTCAGAGCCATTTGAACCATTTTTTGAATAATTAAGCGAAATTTTGAACGAAGTGAAGTTTGGCGTCATAATTGATGAGTCCACTGATAAAGCGTGAAAAGGTTGTGTGTGTGTATGAGAAACTACAGTGACAAAAATAAAAAAAAGCTTTAGATGGAACAGGCGTATCCCTATGATGGCACCGAACCTTCGCATATAGGTGCTACTGCAATTGACGGTTGCAACACTGTGTTCGGCAGAAACTCTGGCGTGGCCAAGAGGACGCAGAATAAACTTCCAGATATTATTGTGGTACAGTGCATTTGCATATATTGGCATGCAAAATATGAACTAGAATGCTAGAGGGTTTTGTGTACGAACATAAAGGGTAATCATAAACAGTTTGAAAGCTTGTTAGGGTTTTGCAATTTAGATTGTGCTGGGAAACAATTGTTAAGAAAAAAATATGATGCGTTATGTCGTTTCCGAGTTGATTGGCACTGACCTTAGCCAATCAAGCCGTTATGCGCAGACACAATTATAAAAATTACAGTATCTGTTGTTCTCATAGTGTAGATGGTACCGCACCAGGCTGCTTAGCATTTCGCCCGAATTCGCTCCTTACTGCCGTCCCATGTCCAGTTTCTGTATTGCTTTCTTGTTCGACTTTACGAAACCAAACGGAGAGCACCTTTGGCGACACCTCCTCTGGCGGATCACTTGAATTTTACCTTCTGACTGTTCTGATTACTCCTTGTGCTTACTGTATTTCATTATCTCCGTCAGATTTTGGTGAATGGAGGCAGGTACATTCATGTCGATCGCCAGTCGTCTCAGCTGAAATTGAGACCCCAGTGTTGATGAGAACTGCGTCACCTCGCAACAGGCTTATATTGAGAGGATATCCAGAAAATAATCGGCAGACAGTTAAAGTAACTATCCAACGCAAACACGCTGGAACGAGTGGAACAATGCCACCGAGAATGAGGTGCCTCTGAAATAACAGAAAAGGAATAGAATGAGGAAAATTTAAAATGGAAAGGAAAAGTGGAAATTTTGATAAAATCGACCAGTCAAGAGATGCCTTTGGCTATGTTAAAATAATGAAAGAATGTTCTGTCATTTTGACTTAAAGATACGCATATCATTCACCTCCTTAACTCAGGTCAAATATAGTTAGTCTGCATTAGGACATGAACATCGGTAATTGAATGTACAGGTTTTTTCACAATTTATGTTACACGTTTCTACAGGTTGTAGAGGGGCCTTACTGGACTAAGTTTTACATAGGAACCTCTGACAGTGGTACTGTTTGTTGTCGCTAAGAACGTAGGGTATGCAATCTTCATAGGCGGTAAGACAAAAACATCTAGTAACATGGGGTCTAAGCTACATACCTTTAGAGCTATTAGCACTTGTTCATGTTCGCTAGTGTGAAACACATCTTCTCAACTCTGGGAACAATGCGACAAATTGCGAACTCTGATTGCACTAGGGCTGTTGATAAAATATTGATAAATCGATGATTTTACCAAAAATGTCGATATATGAAGGCGACTTTTCTTTCACCTATATATCGACATATCGATACAGAAGCAGCAATATCGAGTGCAGATGTTTTTATTTTGTAATTTCTTTTTCGCAATTTTCATAAATATTTGACGTTGTCCTTTTGAAATTGTATTAGAACATAATTTTACTTCTACTGTGTGAAGGAGTCTTACTTCTTTTTGAGCTTTCATCACGTTCAATCTTCCGCTTTCACTGTGTGAAGCAAGTAGAGATGACACAAAGAAGTAGTCCGGTTGCCCTGGGGGTTCTGGTGGTCTGAATGGAATAACAAGATATCCGATGTAAAGAAATAGCACATCTGTTGCGTTAAAAACAATTCTTAAAGAAATTATTGTGCTATTTCTTCACACCGGCAGTCTTCAAAAAAGTTGCTGAAACTGATGAACAAAAATCTAAATGGCAGGATTGGTGGGCGGAGACATGTGAGGGGATACGCTGAAGTAGTCGGCGCTCGGGGCAACCAACAGAAAGTGCAACGTATAACTCACAATGCAATTTTGACACTACCCCAGCTAGGTAGCTGGCTGGCATTTGCAGAAATGAAAAAACAGGGAAGTCAACATGAAGTGTTGCAGAACATTCCGATATGTGACGAAGCCGAACGACGGATCCATCGGATACCTGCAGTTATCATTGTTAACAAAGTGGTTATCGCCAAGCGTGAACAACGTGCATCGTTTTCCTTTCAATTCTTGCTCTAAGGAGGATAAGCAAGCTGCTAGCTTGTTCGCTTGTTGATGTACAGAATATCTAATAATAAATCAATACATAAATATACAGCTCTAAAACTGGTAATAAAGTTATAATGTGCAATCGATTTTTTTTGACACGTATGGCTACGTGTTTCCGTCGATATATCGATAATTTTTACGATATGCCGAACGCCGATAACGACATTTTTTAAATGTCGATATAACGGATTCCCTATATTTTTAAAATATAGCATTCCGAGTGCGTGGCCATCAGTCTTCTATATCCCCGCCAGTCGCCTGAATGAACTGAGGGTGCCCTCAGAACCAGTGCAACAGGCGTCGTTGGCGCCGACGTGAGCCACAACTTGCAAACGACAGCATGCTCGATAGCAGCAGGTAAGGCTGCCTCCGCAACTCAGATGATCCCCCTCGGCAGACAGAGTGCAAATTGGGTTGCTTTCCAGCCCTGATCGCTATCTGCCTAAGAGGCTCCATAACGAGCCTAAATTTAGAGCTCCCGATAACCAGTAAACTCCTGCTCGGACACTGCTGAAGGAGCGGCCACCGGTTCACTCTCAGGGTGAACAGGCGAGGCCAGGCGGCCAGTCTCCACATTGGCCCTCCGCCTCGAGCAACGCAAGCGAGTTACCGCTCTCCACTCACCGTGCTGTGAGGGGGGATCCACTGTTTCGGGTACACTAGGAGGTGGCTCGGAATCAGAGACTCTGGACAAAATACGTGGCACCTGAGGTGTAGTCAGTGATAAACGAACCCTCTGAAGAGTAGGGCATGCAGCTTTACTGTATGGTTAAATGATGATGGCGTCCTCTTGGGTAAAATATCCCGGAGGTAAAATAGTCCCCCATTCGGATATCCGGGCGGGGACTACTCAAGAGGACGTCGTTGTCAGGAGAAAGAAAACTGGCGTTCTAGGGATCGGACCGTGGAATGTCAGATCCCTTAATCGGGCAGGTAGGTTAGAAAATTTAAAAAGGGAAATGGATAGGTTGAAGTTAGATATAGTGGGAATTATTGAAGTTCGGTGGTGGGAGGAACAAGACTTCTGGTCAGGTGAATACAGGGTCATAAATACAAAATCAAACAGGGTAATGCAGGAGTAGGTTTAATAATGAATAAAAAAATAGGAATGCGGGTAAGCTACTACAAACAGCATAGTGAACGCATTATTGTGGCCAAGATAGATACGAAGCCCACGCCTACTACAGTAGTACAAGTTTATATGCCAACTCGCTCTGCAGATGATGAAGAAATTGAAGAAATGTATGATGAAATAAAAGAAATTATTCAGGTAGTGAAGGGAGACGAAAATTTAATAGTCATGGGTGACTGCAGTTCGAGAGTAGGAAAAGGGAGAGAAGGAAACATAGTAGGTGAATATGGATTGGGGCTAAGAAACGAAAGAGGAAGCCGCCTGGTAGAATTTTGCGCAGAGCATAACTTATTCATAGTTAACACTTGGTTCAAGAATCATAAAAGAAGGTTGTATACATGGAAAAATCCTGGAGATACTAAAAGGTATCAGATAGATTATGTAATGGTAAGATAGAGATTTAGGAACCAGGTTTTAAATTACATTTCCAGGGGCAGATGTGGACTCTGACCACAATATATTGGTTATGAACTATAGATTAAAACTGAAGAAACTGCAAAAAGGTGGCAATTTAAGGAGATGAGAACTGGGTAAACTGACTAAACCAGAGGTTGTACAGAGTTTCAGGGAGAGCGTAAGGGAACAATTGGCAGGAATGGGGGAAAGAAATACAGTAGAAGAAGAATGGGTAGCTTTGAGGGATGAAGTAGTGAAGGCAGCAGAGGATCAAGTAGGTAAAAAGACGAAGGCTAGTAGAAATCCTTGGATAACAAAAGAAATATTGAATTTAATTGATGAAAGGAGAAAATATAAAAATGCAGTAAATGTAGCAGGCAGAAAGGAATACAAATGTCTCAAAAATGAGATCTACAGGAAGTGCAAAATGGCTAAGCAGGGTTGGCTGTAGGACAAATGTAAGGATGTAGAAGCTTATCTCACTAGACATAAGATAGATACTGCCTACAGGAAAATTAAAGAGCCCTTTGGAGAAAGAAGAACCACTTGCATGAATATCAAGAGCTGAGATGGAAACCCAGTTCTAAGCAAAGAAGCGAAAGCAGAAAAGTGGAAGGAGTATATAGAGGGTCTATACAAGGGCGATGTACTTGAGGACAATATTATGGAAATAGAAGAGGATGTAGATGAAGATGAAATGGGAGATAGGATACTGCGTGAACAGTTTGACAGAGCACTGAAAGACCTGAGTCGAAACAAGGCCCTGGGAGTAGACAACATTCCATTAGAACTACTGACGGCCTTGGGAGAGCCAGTCCTGACAAAACTCTACCATCTGGTGAGCAAGATGTATGAGATAGGCGAAATACCCTCAGACTTCAAGAAGAATATAATAATTCCAATCCCAAAGAAAGCAGGTGTTGAAAGATGTGAAAATTACCGAACTATCAGTTTAATAAGTCACAGCTGCAAAATACTAACGCGAATTCTTTACAAACGAATGGAAAAACTGGTACAAGCCGACCTCGGGGAAGATCAGTTTGGATTCCGTACAAATATTAGAACATGTGAGGCGATACTGACCTTTCGACTTATCTTAGAAGAAAGATTAAGGAAAGGCAAACCTACGTTTCTAGCATTTGTAGACTTAGAGAAAGCTTTTGACGATGTTGACTGGAATACTCTCTTTCAAATTCTAGAGGTGGCAGGGGTAAAATACAGGGAGCAAAAGGCTATTTACAATTTGTACAGAAACCAGATGGCAGTTATAAGAGTCGAGGGCATGAAAGGGAAGCAGTGGTTGGGAAGGGACTGAGACGGGGTTGTAGCCTCTCCCCGGTGTTGTTCAATCTGTATATTGAGCACGCAGTAAAGGAAACAAAAGAAAAATTCGGAGTAGGTATTAAAATCCATGGAGATGAAATAAAAACTTTGAGGTTCGCCAATGACATTGTAATTCTGTCAGAGACAGCAAAGGACTTGGAAGAGCAGTTGAACGGAATGGACAGTGTCTTGCAAGGAAGGTATAAGATGAACATCAACAAAAGGAAAACGAGGATAGTGGAATCTAGTCGAATTAAGTCGGGTGATGCTGAGGGAATTAGATTAGGAAATGAGACACTTAAAGTAGTAAAGGAGTATTGCTATTTGGGGAACAAAATAACTGATGATGGTCGAAGTAGAGAGGATATAAAATATAGACTGGCAATAGCAAGGAAAGCGTTTCTGAAGAAGAGAAATTTGTTAACATCGAGTATGTCAGGAAGTCGTTTCTGAAAGTATTTGTATGGAGTGTAGCCATGTGTGGAAGTGAAGAAAGGACGATAAATAGTTTGGACAAGAAGAGAATAGAAGCTTTCTAAATGTGGTGCTACAGAAGAATGCTGAAGGTTAGATGGGTAGATCACATAACTAATGAGGAGGTATTGAATAGAATTGGGGAGAAGAGCAGTTTGTGGCGCAGCTTGACAAGAAGAAGGGACCAGTTGGTAGGACATGTTCTGAGGCATCAAGGGATCACAAATTTAGCATTGGAGGGCAGCGTGGAGGGTAAAAATCGTAGAGGGAGACCTAGAGATGAATACATTAAGCAGATTCAGAGGGATGTAGGTTGTAGTAAGTACTGGGAGATGAAGAAGCTTGCACAGGATAGAGTAGCATGGAGAGCTGCATCAAACCAGTCTCAGGACTGAAGACCACAACAACAACTACTGAAGAGAAACACAACTGGACAGTGGATGGCTCGAAACGAGTGACTTGGAATGGTGAATCGCTCAGTACCTTGTGGCAATGCAACGAAAAGCTTTGCATTTGGAAAATGCAGAGAGAACGTTACCAGCCATCATGTGTAACGCCAACAGTGAAGTACACAGGAGGTGGTTTTATAGTATGGGGATCATTTTCATGGTCAAGTTGTGGTCCCTTATCACACTTCAGAATACGCTAAATGTGGAAGCATATGACTACAATTTATACACCCTCCCATAAAGTAGCATATGCAAGGCAATAGTTTGGGGACAGTAGTAGTACGACAGTGTGAGTTCTGGTGCACTCTGCATTGTTGCCAGACATATAATATCATCCATCACATGAGGCTCTGTTGCCAGATTTCCGTTCCCATCCCTCTGACAGTCCAACTGCCCTATGTATAAAAGATGGGAAAGTCAAAAATTGGCAGATACTTCAAAATATCTTCCCCCCCCCCCCTCCAGGGATAAGAGCTGTTGTCCTAACTTTAAACTGACAGAAAATCCAAGATTGTCATGTTGGTGGACGTAAGTCACTTGTGCTGACAAGGAAAGCATTTGTGTTTGAACGAATGTATCTCTATGAAATTTTGGTTACATGACCATTATGCACCTCTCAGTGTGCTGCTGAGTCGTTTTTATGCAAGTCTACAGTCCAGATGTCATTGCAGATATCATTATAGAAGCCATATGCAGTGCAAATATCATAACTATAAATACAAATGAGGACTTCCAATAAATTGCTCAAAGCAATATGAATGAGTACAAAATGTATGAGTACGAGGGCAGTTCAATAAGTAATACAACACATTTTTTTCTGAAACAGGGGTTGTTTTATTCAGCATTGAAATACACCAGGTTATTCCCCAATCTTTTAGCTACACAACACTATTTTTCAACGTAATCTCCATTCAATGCTACGGCCTTACGCCACCTTGAAATGAAGGCCTGTATGCCTGCACGGTACCATTCCACTGGTCGATGTCGGAGCCAACGTCGTACTGCATCAATAGATTCTTCATCATCCGCGTAGTGCCTCCCACGGATTGCGTCCTTCATTGGGCCAAACATATGGAAATCCGACGGTGCGAGATCGGGGCTGTAGGGTGCATGAGGAAGAACAGTCCACTGAAGTTTTGTGAGCTCCTCTCGTGTGCGAAGACTTGTGTGAGGTCTTGCGTTGTCATGAAGAAGGAGAAGCTCGTTCGGATTTTTGTGCCTACGAACACGCTGAAGTCGTTTCTTCAATATCTGAAGAGTAGCACAATACACTTCAGAGTTGATCGTTTGACCATGGGGAAGGACATCGAACAGAATAACCCCTTCAGCGTCCCAGAAGACTGTAACCATGACTTTACCGGCTGAGGGTATGGCTTTAAACTTTTTCTTGGTAGGGGAGTGGGTGTGGCGCCACTCCATTGATTGCCGTTTTGTTTCAGGTTCGAAGTGATGAACCCATGTTTCATCGCCTGTAACAATCTTTGACAAGAAATTGTCACCCTCAGCCACATGACGAGCAAGCAATTCCGCACAGATGGTTCTCCTTTGCTCTTTATGGTGTTCGGTTAGACAACGAGGGACCCAGCGGGAACAAACCTTTGAATATCCCAACTGGTGAACAATTGTGACAGCACTACCAACAGAGATGTCAAGTTGAGCACTGAGTTGTTTGATGGTGATCCGTTGATCATCTCGAACAAGTGTGTTCGCACGCTCCGCCATTGCAGGAGTCACAGCTGTGCACGGCCGGCCCGCACGCGGGAGATCAGACAGTCTTGCTTGACCTTGCCGCGATGATGACACACACTTTGCCCAACGACTCACCGTGCTTTTGTCCACTGCCAGATCACCGTAGACATTCTGCAAGCGCCTATGAATATCTGAGATGCCCTGGTTTTCCGCCAAAAGAAACTCGATCACTGCCCGTTGTTTGCAACGCACATCCGTTACAGACGCCATTTTAACAGCTCCGTACCGCGCTGCCACCTGTCGGAAGTCAATGAAACTATACGAGTCGAAGTGGGAATGTTTGAAAATATTCCACAAGAAATTTCCGGTTTTTTCAACCAAAATTGGCCGAGAAAAAAAATGTGTTGCATTACTTATTGAACTGCCCTCGTACATAATGTACAGTGAAGAAAACCAAGTTCATCACATGTAATAACTCCACATTCTGTAATATTAATACTGAATGCCATGTCAGTGACACATTTGAAGTTGTCCACAGATTCACCAATATCATAGTGTTCTGCCACATGTAACGAGAAATTGGTCTGTATACTTAGGCAGATAATTGATTGTAAATGATCGAAGGCATTTTCATGATAAAAAATGGTTCAAATGGCTCTGAGCACTATGCGACTTAACATCTGAGGTCATCAATCCCCTAGAACTTAGAACGACTTAAAGCTAACTAACCTAAGGACATCACACACATCCATGCCCGAGGCAGGATTCGAACCTGCGACCGTACCGGTCGAGGGGTTCCAGACTGTAGCGCCTAGAACCGCTCGGCCACCATAGCTGGCTGATAAAGAATCTGTCACAAAAGTTTGGCTGCATGTTCCTGGAACATAGTTTAAGTTGGTCTGTTCTTCTCTTGGCATTAATTTTATATTGCCTGAAGAATACACATCCAGAGGTTGTGCATATTGCGTTTTAGGTAGAATGAATTTTAAAACTACGTATTTCCTCCAGAGACTTCCAGTAATACTTGTTCAACTTATATCTACACCAGGAGTCACAAAGTACTGTGGCTTTGTCAGCAAGTATGGATTCAAAACCGATAGAAAAATAATCTTCATATATTCTTTCGTCATC
Source organism: Schistocerca americana (assembly GCF_021461395.2). Classification (NCBI taxonomy): domain Eukaryota; kingdom Metazoa; phylum Arthropoda; class Insecta; order Orthoptera; family Acrididae; genus Schistocerca; species Schistocerca americana. Next base: position 370,810,708 of record NC_060123.1, on the reverse strand, counting down.
TTCCCTCTCTCACTTGCGTCGACATTTGGAGGGCACCGTTTTTCTGTTTCCATTGAGACACGTGGGCCAAACTTTCCATTTGGTTCTTGGAAGCATTTATAGAGTTGGTATGCCAATGATCCATCTATTGATACAGCAACATTGATCATATAGCTGTGTGTTGCACTGTTAACTGATTGCAAAGTAGAGACAATGTCTCTTCGCTTTCATGGATAGCATTCTTTAGGAACAGAGCTAAAGTTGAACTGACTCTGACAGTTTCATACAGAACACATATGGGTGTTTCATGTTGTGATATGTGTGTTGATTTCAGCAAAACGTTTGAGCTCCTTGTAGCATTATTTCTGTGTCATCTGTACCTTTTCATGCTTGGAGGATAGTTACATGTTGTGATGTTATCCTAAACTCCTTTTACAAATTAGTAATAAATCCCAGTGATGCAGTAAAGTTTTTACACCCGAGATTCCTGACCATGTCCAACGCCCAATGTTGCAAATGCCAATAATAAACAGAAAAACTGTATTTACGTGCTTCATCAAACTTAGTCATTACAGGCTACTTGATGGCATTAAATTGCAGTGCATGATTCCCTTTGAAAACTGTAATACATTCTCTTTTCTTTGCCACATCCAGTACACTTATAATATTGCTTTGAGCCTTCAGTTTAGGGGGTATCTTTCAGTAGCTTGCCACAGGTGTTAGCACCTCTGCCATGGTAATCATCTTATATGTTATCTAGGCCTAGAAAAACATACCGGGTGATCAAAAAGTCAGAATAAATTTGAAAACTGAATAAATCACGGAATAATGTAGATAGAGAGGTACAAATTGACACACATGCTTGGAATGACATAGGGTTTTATTAGAACCAAAAAAATACAAAAGTTCAAAAAATGTCCCGCAGATGGCGCTTTATCTGATCAGAATAGCAATAATTAGCATAACAAAGTAAGACAAAGCAAAGATGATGTTCTTTACAGGAAATGCTCATTCCTCAAAAATAGCTGTAGTCGAGGAATAATGTTGTGAACAGCACTGTAAAGCATGTCCGGAGTTATGGTAAGGCATTGGCGTCAGATGTTGTCTTTCAGCATCCCTAGAGATACACTTGCGACTTCAGGTAACCCCAAAGCCAATAATCGCATGGACTGAGGTCTGGGGATCTGGGAGGCCAAGCATGACGAAAGTGGCGGCTGAGAATACGATCATCACCAAATGACGCGCGCAAGAGATCTTTCACGCGTCTAGCAATATCGGGTGGAGCGGCATCCTGCATAAACATCGTACGATTCAGCAGGTGTTTATCAGCCAGGCTGGGGATGATGCGATTCTGTAACATGTCGGCGTACCTCTCACCCGTCACGGTAGCAGTTACAAAACCAGAATCACGCATTCCTCGAAGAAAAAAGGCCCGATAACGGAAGATGCGGTAAATCCAACCCATACCTTGACTTTCTCGTCGCACAATGGAGTTTCCACGACAGTTCTAGGATTTTCGGTAGCCCAAATTCTGCAGTTGTGGGCGTTGACAGACCCTCGGAGCGTGAAATGAGCTTCGTCGGTCCACAACACGTTACTCAACCAATCGTCATCTTCCGCCATCTTTTGAAACGCCCACACCGCAAATGCCCTCCGCTTCACTAAATAGCCAGGTAACAGTTCATGATGACGATGGGTTTTGTACGGATAGCATCAGAGGGTACGCCGAAGTGCCAACCAAACAGTAGTGTATGGAATGCCGGTGCGACGTGCGACTGCACGAGCGCTGACTTCCCCGTGCATAAACGAACCCGCTACAGTCTCCATTTCTTCCTGAACTGTCTCAGCAGCATTACGCCTTGTGCTCGGTCAGCCACTACGGGGTCTATCGTCGAAACAACCCGTGGCTTCGAACTTCAAAATCATTCTCGCCACAGCTGCATTTGTCAACGGACCTTTACCCGTTCGAATCCCCTTCCTATGGCGATAGGATCGTAACGCTGAACTAGCACATTCCCCATTCTGATAATAAAGCTTCACTAAAAGCGCCTTTTCAGGTAACGTCAACATGCTGCGACGGCTGGCGCATCTGATTCTCTCTTTTTTTTCCTTTATTGTCATTTTACACGTTACACCAGGTGGGCTGACAGCGGCAATTTTACGCCGCTCTTCAGCCATAGGCAGTACAAATAGAGAAAAACAATGAAGACACAGAAGTAACAGAACATAACAGTGGTCAAAAAACAGAAGACACAGGAATTAAAAAACACGAAGCCGTTCACATGCGAAGAAAAACAAAAGACTGTCAGCACTGTGCACGAACACTGATGATGGAGACGACTCACGTGAACAATGGTGCGTGGGCGGCGAAAAACACTGAAGCACTAAAACGACGGCACACACACAAAACTGATGGCGATGATCACCAGCGTGAATCACGTGGTGTGTGCGAGTCCAGGGACCTGCCAAAAGGGGAGAAGAAGGTGGGGAGAAGGGAGAAGGGAGAGTAGAGATGCCAGGGGCAGAGGAGATGGGGGAGGAAAGAAGGTATGGGGGAGCGGAAGCCTGGGGAGAGGAGGGGGAGGAAGGGAGGAGGGAGAGAGGGTGCCCTGAAGAAAAAACACAGGAAGTGGTAGAGGAGGATCAAAGTTGATAGGAGGGGTAGATGCAGGGGATGACGGCATCATCAGGGAGGGGGAGCTGGTGGAAGCCACCTTGGGAGAGAGTAAGGAGAGTGGAGAGATGGAGAGCAGGTGGGACGTGGGAATACAGGCGCGGCAGCGGTCGGGGGTGAGAGACGATGGGAGAGATAAGCGGGTCCTAGTTTATGGGAGGTGTAGAGGATCCGTATCTGTTCGAGGAAAAGGAGGAGGTGTGGGAACGGAATAAGGTCGTACAGGACCCGCATGGGAGAGGGGATACGGATGCGATAGGCGAGGCGGAGAGCATGGCATACTAGGATTTGAAGGGATTTGTTAAAGGTAGGTGGGGTGGAGATCCAGGCAGGGTGGGCATAGCAGAGGATAGGGCAGATGAGGGACTTGTAAGTGTGGAGGATGGTGGAGGGGTCCAGACCCCATGTGCGGCCAGAGAGAAGCTTGAGAAGACGGAGTCGGGAACGAGCCTTGGCTTGGATTGTCAGGAGATGGGGGGTCCAGGAGAGGCGACGATCAAGGGTGACGCCAAGGTACTTAAGGGTGGGGGTGAGGGCGATAGGACGGCCATAAATGGTGACATAGAAGTCGAGGAGACGGAAGGAAGGTGTGGTTTTGCCTACAATAATCGCCTGGGTCTTAGAAGGATTGACCTTGAGCAACCACTGGTTGCGCCAAGTGATGAACCGATCAAGATGGGATTGGAGAAGGTGTTGTGAGCGCTGCAGGGTGGGGGCGAGGGCAAGGAACGTGGTGTCATCGGCGTACTGGAGAAGGGGGATGGGTGGCGAAGGTGGCAGCATGTCCGCCGTATACAAAAGGTATAGAAGAACGGAGAGGACGGAACCTTGGGGCACACCTGCGGAGGAGAAAAACGTGTAGGAATCCGTGTTATGGATGGTGACGTAGGTAGTGTAAGTAGGCTGTTTAGGTTTTTTTATTGGTAACGCCACCTCTGTATGAAAATCACTGGCTGTGCTGTGTGCAGTCTGTGGCTGCTTTGCATTGTTGTAATACTCGCCATTGTATTGTTAGGCAGCTGGCTGTGAACAGCGCATAGCGTTGCGCAGTTGGAGGTGAGCCGCCAGCAGTGGTGGATGTGATGAGAGAGATGGCGGAGTTTTGAAATTTGTTATACTGGATATCATGAACTGCTATATACATTATGACTTTTGAACACAATTGAGGTAAATACATTGTTTGTTCTCTATTAAAATCTTTCATTTGCTAACCATGCCTATCAGTAGTTAGTGCCTTCCGTAGTTTGAATCTTTTATTTAGCTGGCAGTAGTGGCGCTCGCTGTATTGCAGTAGTTCGAGTAATGAAGATTTTTGTGAGGTAAGTGATTTGTGAAAGGTATAAGTTAATGTTAGTCAGGGCCATTCTTTTGTAGGGATTTTTGAAAGTCAGATTGCGTTGCGCTAAAAAATATTGTGTGTCAGTTTAAGCACAGTCCTGTACAATTTTTCAAAGGGGACGTTTCAGTAGGACATAGGGAAAGAAAGGACCCGATCAGACGGAGGTAGTTGATAGGAAGGGCAAATGTTTGGAGCTTGAAGAGGAGACCGAAGTGCCACACACGGTCATAGGCGCGTTCAAGGTCGAGGGAGAGGAAGATAGCGGAGCGATGGGAATTGAACTGTGCGGAGAGGAGATGAGTGAGGTGAAGCAGAAGGTCATCGGTAGTGAAGGACGGCCGAAAGCCACAGTGGGTAACGGGAAGGAGGCGGTTCTGGTGGAGATGCTGGTGGATGCGTCGGGTAAGGATGGATTCCAGCTGATTCTCTCTCTCTCATTACAGCTCCTTTTATACACGATTGTCATGCGCAGTCACTGGCGTTTTGCTGTCCAGCGCCATCTGTCGCACATTTTGTGAACTTTGTTTTTTTTTTTTTATTCTAATAAAACCTCATGTCATTTCAAGCATGTGTATCAAGTTTTACCTCTCTATCTACATTATTCCGGAGTTTATTAAGTTTTCAAATTTATACTGACTTTTGATCGCCCGGTATATCTAGGAACATATATGACAATTTCAACTTCTTATCAAGAGAAGGTTGGAATTCACTTTCACTGCTTCCATCACCTCGTCTCAAACTTGACATATCATTACCGCTTGCAGCGAGGTGTTTATCATTATCATCATTAGCATCATAATTGCGTGTTAATGTTACAACAGTATCCGTTTCTAACCAGTAATAATATTTTTGCACTATAATACGAGTTGTGTCCAGAAAGTAAGTACCGTTTTGGAAAAAACTCATAAAAACATTTTTCAGAAGGAATACTTCGTATTTTTCTACATAACTGCCGCCTTTGTTTAGACATTTGTCATAGTAGAAACTCAACTTTTCTATGCCATCTCGATAGAAAAATGCCGCCAGAGAAGAGAACCACTGCTGAACACCGTTTTTTGCGTCGTCATCGCAGTCAAAGCGCATTTCTCTAAAATCACGCTTCATGTTCAAGAACATGATAAAAAAATGGTTCACATGGCTCTGAGCACTATGGGACTTAACTTCTGAGGTCATCAGTCCCCTAGAACTTAGAACTACTGAAACCTAAATAACCTAAGGACATCACACACTTCCATGCCCGAGGCAGGATTCGAACCTGCGACCGTAGCGGTCTAGCGGTTCCAGACTGTTGCGCCTAGAACCGCTCGGCCACCTCGGCCGGCACGACGCAAAAAACGCTGTTCAGCAGTGGCTGTCTTCACTGGAAGGATCTTTCTCTGAAAAGGGCACAAGTTGGTTTTCCATTCTGAATAACTGTGGCAACTATGTAGAAAACTAGTTTTAAGAAATGTTCTTTATTGTAAAAATAAATTTTGGTTTGAAAAAAAAATTGTGAGTTTCTTTCCAAAACGATGCTTACGTTCTGGACATGTCTCGTATTACATGCAAATGATTTATCTTCTACACAGATAGAATCTTCACAAAGAATAGATCATCGTAATTTCATATCAACCAATCGCAATACCTTAGGAGGTTGATTACCAAGGAGGTTGATTACCAATCGCCAGTCCATCCGACATTCTCTAAACAAATAACTTCAAAAAACGCAACTTCACACACGCACTGCGTCATCATTACTGGTCTTGACTGCTGTAGTGGCAGGTAAACCTCAAATTTGGCATGGCACACTCAGCAGTTTCTAATGGACGACTGCAGACGTTTGCAGATATGCGAATATCACCAGTGGTGTAAGGAACCTTTAAGTGATTCCTCACGGAATTGTGGTGAAAAAGTGTTTGTTCGAGGCCAGATATTATCCTTGTAAATATGGAAATCGAGATGGCCACTGGGTTTCCCCTCATGTTACTCAGAGATAAAGAATGTTTGTTTCCCCATCAGTTCCAAGCGTGTCTCAATTGAAGTCTAAATTTAAACAATTCACCCCTCTGATGTCACAGTTTAAACAATTGGCCCTCTGATGACACAGTTAAAACTGTTTCCCCACTACAGTTACCGACAGTTTAAAATGGTGGGATATGCAAAAAATCCACAAGTCCTAAGTTTAAAATGTCGGAAAATTAAAAAGTTCACTCGTCCAAAAATTTAAAAATGATGATAAATTCACTTACCCTAAGTTTAAAATTATGGAAAGCCCTCTGGTTGTCAGAACTAGACCACTTCTCCCTCGTTAGAAACTGTAAAGCTCTCTGGTGCAGCCTGTATAGTTGTAAAACATTCGACACTGTCATATGTGGTACGATAGGAACAGTATCTTTATTTAAACACAATGGTCCCCATGCCACACTATTATTTATTTAAACGTATGGCTAGGGATTCCCGTCGGGCAGACCGTTCGCCGGGTGCAGGTCTTTCAATTTGACGCCACTTCGGCGACCTGCAGTCGATGAGGATGATACGATGATGATGAGGACAGCATAACACCCAGTCCCTGGGCAGAGAAAATTCCCCGACCCAGCCGGGAATCGAACCCGGACCCAGAGGACTGACAATTCGTCACGCTGACCATTCAGCTACCTAGGGCTGACATGCCACGCCATGGTGTGACGGAGATCGGGCTGTGCCATCTGTCTGCTGCCGCCGTCATAAGGTTCGTGTCCATCAGCACTTTGCGATAGCATCTGCCAACGTCCCATACCAATCTTACTGATATTTAACTATTTTTCTGTCGTTAGCATGTGATAACATAGAAATGCACCACACCTACACCTCTGTAACGTTTGTGGGAACTATTTCAGACCGAGCGGGGTGGCGCAGTGGTTCGACACTGGACTCGCATTCGGGAGGACGACGGTTCAATCCCGCGTCCGGCCATCCTGATCTAGGTTTTCCGTGATTTCCCTAAATCACTCCAGGCAAATGCCGGGATGGTTCCTCTGAAAGGGCACAGCCGACTTCCTTCCCCATCCTTCCCTAATCCGATGAGACCGATGACCACGCTGTCTGGTCTCCTTCCCCAAACCAACCAACCAACCAACTATTTCAGGCCTCTTAGTTCGTGTGTGCAACACTATTGATTTCTCTGCAACTGCGAAAGATTTTCATGATAATAATCGTGACAGTTTGATACGTTTTATGGTAGTGGCGCATCTTTAATGGTGCTTCAACTCCCAAGTACATTATGTTTACGTATTTAGCTGGTGACATATCTTTCAATTCTGCAGAAGTCTCGAGAATGATTTCTGTGGGTACGTGTATTACACAAACCTCTTTTAGGTTGAAAGGTATTGATTTTCAAACGAGTAGACCATTCTTCACTGATATGTGTTCAAATGAAAACTTTCTCTTCTGAATCCAATATATGCACACAAGGCGAAAATGCAGACCTCGCAACGGGCATGAGATGATAATTTAGCACTATCTAGCATCCTTATGTCTGTATTTTAAAGTAAAATCAGCTGGACAGTACTACACAGATCTGTTGAAGATGCACATAGAGCACGTTATAGACGTCAGATATTGTCCTCACGGCCCGCATCTCGTGGTCGTGCGGTAGCGTTCTCGCTTCCCACGCCCGGGTTCCCGGGTTCGATTCCCGGCGGGGTCAGGGATTTTCTCTGCCTCGTGATGGCTGGGTGTTGTGTGATGTCCTTAGGTTCGTGAGGTTTAAGTAGTTCTAAGTTCTAGGGGACTGATGACCTCCGATGTTAAGTCCCATAGTGCTCAGAGCCATTTGAACCATTATTGTCCTCACGACATGGAACACTTAACGTACCAAAGTACGTAACCATTCCCCCATCACTCCATTTGCAAGTGAAATACGAAAGCGAATTTCTCCCAGTGATATAAGATATACTTGTACCCCATGTGCGATCTATGAAGGCTTTGAGTATACATAGTCGTTTTTCTAAGATTTATAGCTTAGCAGAGGCGGCGTGAAAGTTATTAGCTCCTAATAATACGATAATTTCACTTGTTTGGCTGTACGTTAAACTCAAGTCATCCCTCCTACAAGCAGAAAGCGATCTAGTATTAAGGCTAGCATCATAATTTTAAGCGATCCCTCACATAATTGTAAGTATTTACTTTGCACACAGGATAACCAACACATCTCAGAGATTTATAATGGTACTTCTGAGGTTTAACATAATGTCACATGAGTACCTATATAAGAACGTGGACTTTCTAACGAGACAACTGTACAAACGGGAGACGTCAAAGCAATTCATAGGTTCGTGGATATTCTTTCTGCGAAACATTAAAGTGAATAGGTTTCTGCTGTGAATGAATTAAAATACAGTTAAGTGACAGTTCGATACAGCATCTACACATATACTACGAAACCCAGTGACTCGTAGTAATATAAGGTTTCTGCAATAAAGTTCTGGGAAATCACAGGTGACGACAAATGCGGCGGTCCAGACTGAAGCTCAGTACATCTACTGCCGTGTAAACATAACGTGATAGGAACGTTACTGCCTCATTCCTCAAATCCTGCGGCGGTCCAGACTGTAGTTCAGTACATCTACTGCCGTGTAAACATAACGTGATAGGAACGTTACTGCCTCATTCCTCAAATCCCATCAAATTCATCTGCCACTGTTACAAAGTTAGATTTTTTACCAGCTATTCGTATTGCACTTCGCTAAAAGATGTGGAAACCGTGCTACATTTATTCACAACATCTATTGAGGCCGCTACGAATAATTTAGTATATTTCATTTCAGATTTTCTCAAGGTTGTGAGGTAACATCCCAGGCAGAAAGGCCTGGTCACAGGATTCTAGTTCTAGTATAAGATTTCATCAGCAGATTATGCTTGTTATATTATATTGGTATTCACATTGAACTGACCTGTGAAATATCTGGTGCTCTAAGCACATGAGTTTTAACTATACTTTTGATATATGTTGATGAATATCTGTGATGATTCAAGAGAGAGACAATTAATAATTTATAATCCCGTAACTACCCTGAGTACTGAGCTAGTTTGCTGATGGCTGATCCGCGCCGGCTTAAATCAAATTACATTACAGTGTTCATAGTATTGTTAGTTATTTCTCTTTTGTTTTGATGTCACTTTATTACAAGCCATCAAAGCATATATAAATTAAATTAAATTACATTACACTGGTGCCGATAGTAAGTATTCTGCTATATGTGTAACTGAATTTTCAAAGATAATCCTTATCACTAAGGAGTTGGTTCTGCAGTTAAACAGGTCGGTTCATACACACCAACAGCTTATTGCACTGAACGCTTACTCATGGGACCGAAATGGAAACTAGAATCCTGAGACCTAATTTTATTGTTGTCATTGATTAAATGTATGTACGAAGGTTGTTTTTTAAGTAAGGGCCGTTCGCGCGTATAGTCCCGTAGTTCGCACGGACGCCGCAACAAGCCACCGCGCCACTTGCCGGCATCCTTCCCGTTCACACTGATGCAAGTTGCAGCTCTGTAGCTGACGTGTACGCATCGCTGTACTACTTTGTACTGTTTACGATTATTGAATCGCCCGCCGCGTGTGAGATACGGTCAGTGATACGTTTTTTGACCGCGAGAAGCCTATCAGCTGCAGAAATTCATCGTCAGTTAACAGAAGCTTATGGCTTGAATGCAATGAGTGAAGGTAAAGTGCGTCAATGGGTTAGAGAGTTTAAAAATGGCGGTCAAAACGTCCATGACGAAGAACGCACAGGCCGGCCCTCTGTGATCACTGATGATTTGGTGGCTGCAGTCGAAACAAAGATTCGTGAGGACAGAAGATTCACAATTTCCACTCTTTCTTTGGAGTTTCCACAAGTTTCAAGATCAGTTTTGTACAAAATTGTGTCTGAAAACCTAAACTTTAAGAAACTGTGTTATCGGTGGGTACCCAGACTCCTCACAGAGGACCACAAAGGGAAGAGATTTGCCACTTCATTGGACTTTTCGATTCGTTATGAGGAAGAAGGGGATGACATGTTGAGTCAAATTGTCACTGGAGATGAAATATGGGTATCCCATATCACTCCCGAAAGCAAGCGACAATCGATGGAATGGCGACACACAACCTCACTCGTCAAGGTCAAAGCCAAACAGACGCTGTCAAAGCGCAAGATTATGGCAACTGTGTTCTGGGACAGGCGCGGTGTTTTGCTAGTGGACTTTATGCCACGAGGAACGACAATGAACTCAGATACGTACTGTGCAACTCTAAAGAAGCTCCGCAGAGCAATTCAAAACAAAAGGCGCGGCATGCTGACAAAAGGAGTTTTGCTCCTGCACGATAACGCTAGGCCTCACACCTCTCAAAAGACTCTGGATTTGATTGATTCTTTTGGCTGTGAAGTTTTGGACCATGCACCATACAGCCCCGACCTTGCTCCTAGCGATTTTCACCTTTTCCGGTACCTGAAACACCATCTTGGCGGGTAGCGCTTCAATGACGACGATGAAGTGAAAGCGGCCGTGAACTCTTGGCTGTCGGAGCAGGCGGCCGAATTCTTTGAAGATGGAATTAAAAACTTAGTTGTACGGTATGACAAGTGCTTAAATAAACAAGGCAACTATGTAGAAAAATAGGTAAAAGTGTGTAGAATCAGAAAATAAAAGTTTTTTTCAAAAGTATTTGTATCTTTTTTTTTTTAAATAAAAACGGCCCTTACTTAAAAAACAACCCTCCTATAAAAGTATATAGTGAAACGTAATTGATGAATAAAACGTTTCCGTTACATGTATTACACGCACGGGAACGACAAGCTGACTGGATGAATGATCGCCGACCCACGCTGTTCCTTACATCCAAGATAGACTGTGAGGTAAGGAATCGAATGCACAAGACCAGGTTTCTAATTGAAACTAATCAGTAGTACCCTGGGTGTATGCAATTAATAACAAACTTTCCACATAGTTGCCTTCTAGCATTTCGATTGTAACTATTAGTGTAGAAAGTGTTGTTTACTTATGATCTGATTTTTTTTTTTTTTTTTCGTGTGATGCTATTTACATCAGTTAGCACCACGGTTAGACCGAGTACAAGACGAAAATTATGAAACCGACGACCAGGTGGAGAATATTCCTGAATCGTTTGGTAGGAGGAACTGTAGTTAGTGAAACTGAACGAATCACGATCCTTCCTGACAGTGTAGTATCGCAGACGGATATTTGTCAACAGAGTTCATAATCGCCGGGGGGCAAGAAACTGTCAGATCTGCGGGTGAAATCAGCTGCGACAGAGCAGCCGAGTGTGAACGAACGAAGGCAGAGCTAGCGAATACAAGCGATATGCTTGCATTACTGTTCCAGAAATTGGAAATAATGGAACAGCAGAGAAAAGGAGAGCTTGAGGAAGATATCCATCGGCAAAACGAGTTTTTTGAAAAGGTTGAGACTAACATAGTCGCTAAAGTGCACGAAATGTTAGTGAAACGCGAACAAGCGTTAGTACAGAAGCTAAATCGTGCTCTAGATGGCAGGGATCAACCTATATTAGAACACGTTAATAACGAAATAGAAAAGGTGGAATCAGATGTATCTGAAGTTAAGAAAGGTTTGCAAGATTTACCAGACAAAGTAAATAATTTGAACGGAGAAGTATCAGAGGTCAAAGAGGTACTGGAATCTCTCGATGCCATCGTCAAACAACTAACCATGGGCATCGAGGAGATTTCTTTAAACATAGAACGAAAGGTAGAAGGTGAAGTGAAGGTAGTAATGCTTGACCATGGTGGACATATGTCATGAAGGTACAAGCATAAACTACGAAGCTTTAAGATTCGAGACTATCGGAAAACCATTGGGTGACTGTGAGCATAGAATCATGAACCCTGCCGCACGTAGTCCAAGTTGAAGTAGTTCATTTATTGTACAGCAAGATGGAAATGATGTGTCCAATCGGGGCATGTACGGAAATTCACCAGCAGATAATGTGACTGTTAGTCCTTAAGTAGTGAATGCAGTAGAAATAATCAGATAGATGTGCGCAGTGATGTACCAACTCTTGCTACACTGAAACATGAAGAGTCATTGTTGAAACACAGATAATTTCAGCTGTTTTCCGAAGAAAAGAAATCTATTCATCCGGTAATATTCATAAATAGTTTTAAGAATGTTTCCGGGATCTTGGCAGGAAAGGCAAAAGATACAGTTTGTTATGCATTACCGGAGATGCCGCATTATGGGCATCAGCGGTGGCAGAGAACTGTCATTCTGTTAGCGAGTTCGAGCAACATTTTTTGGCCAGGTTTTGGCCAGTTAGAATACAAGAAAGACTTCGGAAACAGGTATGTACAATTTCAAGCTGGGAACGTTCAGAAAATATTTTGAGAAGCACATCAACAAAACGAGGTACTGGTCAGATGCGATCGCCACACGTGACGTTCTTAGGATACTGAAATCCAAGTTGCCGATCTCAATATGGAGGGAATTGGTACATGTACCTGACAATGATTTAGACACATTCATGTCGGTCGTGGGTTCTTTTGATTCGATACAAGAGGATGTACGACAACAAAATAATAAAGGTGAAGGAACAAGTAATAACCACAAACATGGGAATAACGGTTATGGAAGCCAACACCGCAATAATAACTGGGAATACGAATGTGTTGGTAATAGTTACGAGAGATCGAACGGACAAAAAGTAGGGAATGGAAATAGAGTAAATGGTAGGTCAAGCGGTAGCTGCTCTCCCAATAAGAACAGAAGCGATTTGATGTATTGGAAAACGAGGAAGAAGGAGAATTATGGAAGTAATTTTCAGCCCATAAGTATGAAACAAGGTGGCCAGTGGCGGCAGAATATGGCTGCTAACTGGTCGGCGCGGTCAAATAGACAGCAACAGGAAGTCCCAATCAATAATGTCGAAGCCATTCCCATGCCGGCAAATACTTCGACGTCGACATGGGTTAATAACCCGCGTACAACACAAAATAATTCAAATTGGCAGCACAATGTGCAAATGGAAGTTACAGATGATAAACAGCCAACAAACTACAGGGGGTCGATGTAAGCCTTCGGCACTCGGCCACTAGGAACGGAAGCGAAGGCAAACTAAAAAATAATAATCAGATTGCTATGCTGCGTAATAAAGACGGGCAGAATTTGCAGGTGGAATTAGTCACAGAACTGCGTAAATGTTCTGACCAACAGAGATCGTACAAGCGGCGGCACATGTAAAAGTAAATGGTGTATTCGCAACGGTTTTAATTGACACAGGAGCGGCTGTGTCGGTGATGTCTGAGAATTTCTTTAATGTCATTAACGAAAACAAGACTGCCTACCATGTCGGTTCAAAATTGCAAAATTACGGGGGCAATAAAGGGAAAGTCGCAAAATGTTAAAGCTCAGGTGCAGGTAGGAATAGAAATAGGAAATGATGCGATATTATGCACGTTCCTCATTGTTAAGAATTTAATTGCAACTTGTATCCTGGGATGGGACATACTGAGGGAAAGAAGCGCCATGATCTACATCCCTCAGGGCTTGTGTTTTCCACGAACGCCTACCAAGAATTTGCAATTACCATTGATCAAAACAATGGCAAAGCACAATAGGTACTGTCAATGGTTCGAACATGTAGAAGTGGAACCCTTTGTGCTTAATATACAGGATAATGTACCACTGAGGGCGTATCCTGAAATAAAAGAACAGTGAAGAACAGTGAAGAAATCGTTAAAATACAACAAGAGATTCAATTAAAAGTCAGGGAGTCAGAATATTTAACTAGCAAACAGCAGCATGAACTTTCTCAATTATTGCGTAACTATGCAGGCACATTTTCGGAAAAACCCGGAATAATTAGAGGATATTGTGGTGTCACCGCCAGACACCACACTTGCTAGGTGGTAGCTTAAATCGGCCGCGGTCCATTTAGTACATGTCGGACCCGCGTGTCGCCACTGTGTGATCGCAGACCGAGCGCCACCACAAGGCAGGTCTCGAGATACGGACCAGCACTCGCCCCAGTTGTACAACGACATTGCTAGCGACTACACTGACGAGCCTTTCTCTCATTTGCCAAGAGACAGTTAGAATAGCCTTCAGCTAAGTCCATGGCTACGACCTAGCAAGGCGCCATTAACCGTATCTGAAGATAGTATTATTTGTATTATCAAGAGCGATGTACCAAAGAACTATATAAAAGTTAAGTATTCGAGTAGCTGCATACTTTTCTTATTAGCTTTCACTACTTATCCTGTTCCAGAAGTCACGCCCGTCTGCGTTAGATAGCGTGCATAAAGGCCGCCTCTATCTACAAGGTGTTGGCACATTTAACAACACATCATTGGCGACGAGGATGGGATAGGGTCTTGTTCTTTCTAATTGCTTACATTTACTTGTGTCATGGCTTCGCCACAATCTCCAGATGTACTGTCCGAATTTTATCGCTTGCAGAATCAGCAGATGCAGGCGTTATTGGATGCCCTTGGACAGCTCGTCCAGGGTCAACGTGCCATTCAAACCGATGCGGCGGCCGCCGCTTCTCCGCTACCGCAGCCACAGCTCGCAGTTGCACCGCCTTTTAGGCCCTACGACCCAGACGTGGAATCCTGGACCGAGTGGTCCCGCCAGTTTGGATTTCATCTCGCCGCCTACAGAATTGAAGGTAACGAGCGGCAGCCTCATTTATTGTCGTGTGTAGGGGTGCAAACGTACCGTGTGATAGTGAAATTGTTTCCCCGACGCGACGTAGCCACACTGTCCTACGAAGAAATTTTGTCGGCATTGGACGCCTATTTCAAAGAAACAGTTAATGTAGTTGCAAAAAGGTATACGTTCTTTCGTACAAAGCGTACGGCCGGTCAAACTAATTGGGAGTGGGTTGCAACTTTGCAAGGCCTTACTAGGGATTGTGCGTTTGAATGTGACTGTGGCCTTCCTTATTCAGATACTATGGTGCGTGATGCAATTGCACAGAACGTTTCTGATGTTCGCATACGGGAACAGATTTTGAAACTAGTTAATCCCTCCTTTCAACAAGTGATAGACACATTGGATAGACAAGACACGCTTGACTTTGCTCAGGAATCATTTGAAACTTCGCCAGCCGTGTGTAACATTGACTGGCCCGCCGGGCGCGCTACGCGGCCCGGTAAACTGCCCTCGCACACGTCTGCGCAGCTGCCGCCACGCTCTAAACCAGGTGTGCCGCGACAGAATACAACTGCAGTGAAATCTTGCCCGCGGTGTGCTACTAGACATTCGCGTGACATTGCCCGTCACGCCAAGCTATTTGCTTTTTCTGTAATAGGAAAGGACATGTTCAAAGTGTTTGCCAGAAAAAGCTCAGATCAGACACTCTTAATCATTCCCGGCCTTTTGCTTCGCGCCGGATTCGAACCAAGGACACTCAGGCTCGTGGACCTTCGCCCATGAACATTCATGTCGTTAATTCCGCTTCGTCCAGTGCCACTTTCTCTAACAGTGACTGTGTTCGTCCCACAAAAACTGTGCGTCGACGTCGCCGGAAATCACGTCAATTAGCAAGTGATTCTGTACCAGTGTCTGTTACAATTGCACAAAACAGTCGCTCTTGTCGTCAGCAGGACAATAAACTTTTTGTAGATTTGGACTTTAATGGCAAGGTCATACCATTCCAGCTCGATACCGGAGCTGCAGTTTCACTGCTCAATCACGACACATACAAACAACTGGGCAAACCTCCGTTGCGTGCCGCAAAGGTTCAGTTAAAAAGTTATTCAGGACAGCAGATCCCTGTGTTAGGACAGTGCACTCTTCTTGCAACATATAAGGGACAAACAAAACTTGTGTCATTTTACGTTCTTCGTTCTTCTACTGCAGTGAACTTGTTTGGTTTAGATTTATTTCAGTTGTTTAACATGTCTATTGTAAATCAGGTCCTATCAGTGAATCAGACTGTGCCTTCAGACAGTGTTTCTCGTCTGTGTGAAGAATTTGCAGACATTTTTGCACTGGGCCTTGGTTGCACTAAGAGCACAACCGAAATTTTTCAGAGCGCGCAATGTTCCTCACGCATTGCGTGCTGAGGTCGCAAGAACATTACAGGATTTAGAATCACAAGGTGTGAGTGAATGTGCGCACTGCCTCTTCCCTTTCAGCTCCGCTTCATCGCTTACGCCGTACAGGTGTTCCGTTCGTCTGGACGACGGAATGCGAACGCGCCTTTCGCCAGTTGAAATCGGCGTTGCTTTCTAATACTTGCCTTACGCCATTCGATCCCCAAAAACCCCTTTTGTTGATGGTAGATGCATCGGATTTCGGGATCGGTGCTGTGCTTGCGCACAAAGTTGGCTCGCATGATCGCCCTATTGCCTTTGCGTCAAAATTGCTCTCGTCTGCGCAAAGAAATTATTCACAGATAGAGAAAGAAGCTTTGGCTCTCGTGTTTGGTGATACTAAGTTCCATGATTTCTTGTATGGTCGTCACTTTACCATCATCACAGACCACAAACCTTTGACGTCGCTTTTTCATCCGAACAAGCCTGTACCTCCGCGTACAGCGCAGAAATTCATTCGCTGGTCTATTTTCCTCTCGCAGTACCGCTACGATATCTTGTATTGGTCCACTGCTAAGCACGGAAACGCCGATGCGTGTCCCGTTTGCCTGTTGCTGAGGATAGAGCATTCGATTCCTCTGAACTTGCTTGCATGTTCATTGATTCGGAAACCGATGAAGTGGTCGACTCGTTTCCGATTGATTTTCGTCGTGTAGCTACAGCCACAGCTGCTGACCCTGTCCTTGCTACCGTTTTGCGTTTTGTTGCTACGCAATGGCCTTTGTCAAAGTCTCGGATCGAGGATCCGTTGGTTCGCCGATTTTTTGCTCACAAGGAGAGACTTTTTGTACGACGTGGTGTTTTGTTGTTGCGTTCGGATAATGATCAGTCCAGAGTCGTGGTCCCACGTTCGTTACAGTCCTCTGTCTTACGGCTTCTTCACCAAGGACATTGGGGTATAGTGCGAACGAAACAACTTGCTCGTCAGCACTGTACTTGGTTCGGAAACGATGCTGCGATTACGAATATGTGTTCTTCTTGCATGGCGTGTGCCGAACAACAATCCGCACCGCCGCAGAAAGTCTTTTCATGGCCAAAAGCCACTTCCCCTTGGCAACGCTTTCACATCGATTTTGCTGGTCCATTCTGGAATGCTCGATGGTTGGTTCTGGTAGATGCCTTCAGTAATTTTCCTTTTGTTGTCCGGATGTCTTCCACGACGTCCTCTGCCACCATCCAAGCGTTGTCTGCTATCTTTTGCATTGAAGGTCTTCCGCAGACTATTGTTTCCGACAATGGCCCACAATTCATGTCCGCAGAATTTCAGTCATTCTGCCAGGCCAATGGTATTCAACATCTGACATCCGCGCCGTTTTCGCCTCAGTCAAACGGTGCCGCTGAACGATTGGTCCGGACTTTCAACTCACAGATGTTGAAGTTGAAAGAGTCGCATTCTCGGGAGGACGCGTTGTTGCTCTTTTTGTCTTCGTATCGCTCTCAGCCCCGAGATGGTCGCTCGCCGGCTGAGTTGCTCCACGGTCGTCCTCATCGAACCTTGATGTCTTTGCTGCATCCGCCGTATCAGGTTCCTGTGCAGCGGCAGACTCCTGCTTTTGCTCCAGGCGACGTTGTATTTTATCGCAACTATCGGGGTTCACGGCGTTGGCTCGCAGGCCGCATTCTTCGCTGCCTCGGCCGCGCGATGTATTTGGTTTTGGGGGCCTCTGGTGAGGTGCGTCGGCATCTCAATCAGCTGCGCCTCTGTCGTCGCACGGGTTCTGCCGCTCCCCGTCTGCTTTCAGCGACGGTGCCGTCCGGTCAGCGCCCTGGGGGCCCATCTACTGGCTTGCCTCATCCCCAGATGTTACTGACGATGCCTTCCATTTTGCCCCATGGCGACGCACCGCCGCAGCCCCCGCCGCCGCCGCCTGTTCTCCCGCCGGCGCCGCCCGCATTCGACGCTTCGCTGCAGCCGCCAAGCGCCTCCCTGGGTCACGCGCCGCCGATCGCTTCCCGTGACCAGCTGTCCTCCGCCATGGAACTCTTGCCCGCTCCGGACCGCATGACGTCATCGCGCGTCGGGTACCCCGACGCAGTGGAGGTCGACCCTTCGGCCCCTCCTGTCTCTTTACGGGCGCATACACCGCATGTTGACGTGCACCCTGGACTAGGTTTTCAGGCGTTTCCTAGCTCCCCTCGGACCGAATGGCCGGGTGCGGGTGGCACAGCCTCGCCTGTTGTTAGGCTCCCCACCTCATCGCATACGTCAACATGGGGTCCTCCCCACGGCGGGCGGAAGCCTTATAACACGACCGTTCGCCTATTTGCGGGGGAGGAATGTGGTGTCATCGCCAGACACCACACTTGCTAGGTGGTAGCTTAAATCGGCCGCGGTCCATTTAGTACATGTCGGACCCGCGTGTCGCCACTGTGTGATCGCAGACCGAGCGCCACCACAAGGCAGGTCTCGAGATACGGACTAGCACTCGCCTCAGTTGTACGACGACATTGCTAGCGACTACACTGACGAGCCTTTCTCTCATTTGCCGAGAGACAGTTAGAATAGCCTTCAGCTAAGTCCATGGCTACGACCTAGCAAGGCGCCATTAACCGTATCTGAAGATAGTCTTATTTGTATTATCAAGAGCGATGTACCAAAGAACTATATAAAAGTTAAGTATTCGAGTAGCTGCATACTTTTCTTATTAGCTTTCACTACTTATCCTGTTCCAGAAGTCACGCCCGTCTACGTTAGATAGCGTGCATAAAGGCCGCCTCTATCTACAAGGTGTTGGCACATTTAACAGCACATCAGATATGTGCATGATATGCAGGTATATCCGCACCAGACGTTCTGTCATGCTTCCTATTCCGTGCCTTGGAGTAAACGCGAGGCTGTGTTGAAGGAAACAAAGAAAATACTGCACCGGGGAATAATTTCTGGGGTATCCAGAATCAGGCAAAATACGTGGGTTATACCCATATCATGATTTAAAAATGTACATACAGGGAAGGATAAACAGTTAAGAAAAGTAATGTTTGTACTTGAAAAGTAATGTAAATAGTAAAACACTTTAGTGAGTTAATGAAGTTTTATATTCATGTGTTAAACATAACAGAGAATTGCATTAGTAAGACCTTCAGCCTTAAGGGTGACCCTGACAAAATGTTCAAATGGCTCTGAGCACTATGCGACTTAACTTCTGAGGTCATCAGTCGCCTAGAACTTAGAACTAATTAAACAGAACTAACCTAAAGACGTCACACACATCCATGCCCGAGGCAGAATTCGACCCTGCGACCGTAGCGGTCGCTCGGCTCCAGACTGTAGCGCCTAGAACCGCACGGCCACTCCGGCCGGCTGACCCTGACACAGAAACAAAGTAGAATTAGCAAGAAATAATTGCATTAAAATATAACTAAGAGAGAGATATCAATTTTATGTGTATATAATAGGATAAGAATTTCTTTTGCTTTTTATATTAACTAGTATGAGAATGGTGTGATTTAATAATATGACCGAATACTTAAAGGAGTGCATACGGTGCATCAATGCGTAATCGTGACGGTTGATTGATTTTTCGGAGTGTGAATGTAAATAGGCATGTTTTAATTACTTACCACTGTTGAGATCTACGAGGGTAAATCAATTACTATCCGCAAAGTAGTTATGAAATTTTATTGTAAGAAAATAGGAAACTTACAAGAACATCATTTTTCGACGTAGTCCCCTTGCGTTTCAACGCACTTGGTTCATCGTTGTACAAGAATCCTGATGCCCTTATAAAAGAAGGTTCTCGGTTGAGCTGCGATCCAGGAATGCACTGCTTCGTCCGAGGCAAATCAACGGCCCCCTAATGCCTGTTTGAGTACCCAAAGAAATTATTGTCAGAAGGGGCAAGATCAGGACTACATGGAGGATGATCCAGTACTTTAAATTTGAGTGTACGGAGCGTTTCAGCAGTGTGGGCGGCAGTATGCAGACGGGCATTGGACAACACCTTTTGACAGCAATCCTCAGCGTTTGCTTCGAATTGCAGGCTTTAGCCTGGCAGTAAGCATCTCACTGTAACGCACACTGTTTATTGTTGTGCCCTTTTCCCCATAATGCTCCA
The DNA here is from genome assembly GCF_021461395.2 of Schistocerca americana. Classification (NCBI taxonomy): domain Eukaryota; kingdom Metazoa; phylum Arthropoda; class Insecta; order Orthoptera; family Acrididae; genus Schistocerca; species Schistocerca americana. The sequence goes on along the minus strand of NC_060123.1, from coordinate 370,790,582 downwards.
GTACTGTGTAAGTAGGCTGTTTATGTTTTCTCTATGTAAGTAGGCTGTTTATGTTTTCTCTATGTAAGTAGGCTGTTTATGTTTTCTCTATGTAAGTAGGCTGTTTAGGTTTTTTATTGGTAACGCCACCTCTGTATGACAATCACTGGCTGTGCTGTGGGCAGTCTGTGTCTGCTTTGCATTGTTGTAATACTCGCCATTGTAGTGTTAGGCAGCTGGCTGTGAACAGCGCGTAGCGTTGTGCAGTTGGAGGTGAGCCGCCAGCAGTGGTGGATGTGGGGAGAGAGATGGCGGAGTTTTGTAATTTGTCATGAACTGATATATATATTATGGCTTGTGATGATATTAAGATCTATTAAATAATTATTTTATGATCCACATTCTTTAAAAAAGGAGCACTTGGAAAGGAAAGAACAATAAGAAGGATCTAGTAACAGTAACACATAATTTTCTTTTCAAGTACATGGTAATATTTCTTTTTACAATCAGTTGTTGTGGTGCACCACTTTAATTACATAGATATTAAGATGTGAATACACATTTCCCTTATCTGCATTGTTGTTTTTACTGTAATATTTTTTCTGCTTGCGCTATGTCATGTTTAGGTATAAGTTGCTGCTGTTTGCCAGGCATAGTGTTATTGAATTTGACTGTTGCTAATTTATACTGTAGCTTGCTTTGCAATTTTCCATTTTTTTCATTGCTGTTTATATTAATTGTTTTGTGCTGCTGCATTGCCTCGTTCCTTAGTTTAGCATCTGAGCTCAGTAGATTTAAGTTTGCTTAAGAGGGGGTAGACTATATGAGAAACTGACTATGGAGAATAGATAAAGAATGCATTGCGAAGTTATATAAAAAGGATTTGGGGCCAAATGAGTATTGTACAATCAGAAATAATTATTTTGAAAGAAATATGAACAGAATACAGAAAGCATGCTTGGATAGGATTTTTTTGGTGGAAACAAAGGATGAAATAAGAGGAAAGATATATGAAGTTTTGGGTTGGACTGCAGTACCAAATGTTACACTGAAAACGAACCCTGTCCTTTCCTATTGGTGTTATCCCACTATGTGTGTGTGTACCCTTGTGTATTTGTTTTCTTCCTGTCTCTGTGTAATTTCATAGAATTTTTTCTTTTAATATTAAGCTACATTCACTATGATGAGGAATACTGTTATCCTCAAATACAATTGGCATTAATAATGTGTTATTTACTTTGTAAAGATGTTTAGACATTGTTTATTGTTTTGTTTTAATGCTCATGTGTAAAGTTGATGTTTCAATAATTATTCTGATCTATGTATGTACTTATGTCATAATTCCTGTAACATTGATGTATATGTTTATTTCTATTCTTTTGTAAAGCCTGTTTTACTACAAATGTTATCTGTATTGTTATGTTTTTAATAATGTATTTTGTACCTTTGTTATTGTATTCTTATGTTATAAAATTGTAATTGTCACCAGTTCATGATATTATTAACATGTAAGTTACATTTCACTGCACACGTTTCTGTTGGTCATAGTACATGGACAATATGTGAGAAGTAGGGACTGTTAGTGTTTGCACGTTTGTTAATAATTCTGCAAGGGACTGGATAACAGCATTGCTGGTTCTAAGGACAATTCCAAAAACTTTGTGAGTGCACAAGTGATGGTTTATGGACTTGCTATATTATCCGCAAGACTCTTCAATGGTGATTGTGCACCTGCACAGTCACAACAGATGGCTGCTGGCTATCTCTACAAGGACTACAGTGGGTCTACATCTTTGATGATCCATCAATACCATTATCTCTACAAGGACTACAGTGGGTCTGCACCTCTGGTGGCCCACCAATACCATACTCTCTACCAGGACTACGGTGGTTCTGCTCTGTGATGACCTACCTACCAATATTCATCAAAACTTCGACTGACTCTGCAGTGGGTTTGCTCTGTTGTGGCCCATTACCTGTCAGCATGTCGAGAGTCAGCACTGTCTTTCCATTGGAAGGACAACACCACTTCTTCAAGACTGCATGGAAATCCACTACTTCCGTGTGCATTTTCTTTTACTGCTCAGACTTTGAGACAAACACTGCTATTCTCCTGTTATGTACGATTAGGACTGTCTTTAGGGACTGTGAGAAAATTTGAGCTTTTGACCAACGTTGTATCAATAAGTGTGTGCATTTTATATCTTTGTTACTGTAATTGTGAAAAATTTTTGTCAAATCTGTATTGGCCAGTGCCCAACACCATTTGTAAAAATTTTCGTGGGGAGCATGGGGGCTATGTAAGTAGGCTGTTTATGTTTTCTCTATGTAAGTAGGCTGTTTATGTTTTCTCTATGTAAGTAGGCTGTTTATGTTTTCTCTATGTAAGTAGGCTGTTTAGGTTTTTTATTGGTAACGCCACCTCTGTATGACAATCACTGGCTGTGCTGTGGGCAGTCTGTGTCTGCTTTGCATTGTTGTAATACTCGCCATTGTAGTGTTAGGCAGCTGGCTGTGAACAGCGCGTAGCGTTGTGCAGTTGGAGGTGAGCCGCCAGCAGTGGTGGATGTGGGGAGAGAGATGGCGGAGTTTTGTAATTTGTCATGAACTGATATATATATTATGGCTTGTGATGATATTAAGGTAAATACATTGTTTGTTCTCTATTAATATCTTTCATTTGCTAACTATCCCTATCAGTAGTTAGTGCCTTCCATAGTTTGAATCTTTTATTTAGCTGGCAGTAGTGGCGCTCGCTGTATTGCAGTAGCTTGAGCAGCGAAGATTTTTGTGAGGTAAGTGATTTGTGAAAGGTATAATTTAATGTTAGTCAGGGCCATTCTTTTGTAGGGAATTTTGAAAGTCAGATTGCGTTGCGCTAACAAAATATTGTGTGTCAGTTTAAGGACAGTCGTGAATAATTGTTCAAAGGGGAGGTTTCAACTGGACCTTGTGTGCCACAAAGAACCGTTAGCATCAGTTTTCCTGCGAACGGTTGGGTCTTGAACTTTTTCTTGCACGGCGAATTTGGATGTTTCCATTCCATACTCTGACTTTTACTCTCCGGCTCGTAACGATGGCGCCATGTTTCGTCACCAGTAATGAACTTGTCTAAGAAGTTGTCTCCTTCGTTACCATAGCGATCCAAAAGTTTTTTGCAGATGTCCAAGCGAGTTCGTTTATGCAACTCTTGGGTGCTGTTAGCACGGCAGCGATAACGAAACTAACCTAGCTAAATGGTTCAAATGGCTCTGAGCACTATGGGACTCAACATCTGAGGTCATCAGTCCCCTAGAACTTAGAACTACTTAAACCTAACTAACCTACGGACATCACACACATCCATGCCCGAGGCAGGATTCGAACCTGCGATCGTAGCGGTCGCGCAGTTCCAGACTGAATCGCCTAGAACCGCTCGGCCACACCGGCCGGCCCTAACCTAGCAGCTTGAAAATTGCAAAGATATAACAACAAATAAACAAACCTTGCGTCATCAACGTAAAACGACAGTACTACCAAAATGAACAAAAATATAACTAAATTGCGGATAATACACTTCTGGCCATTTAAATTGCTACACCAAGAGGAAATACAGATGATAAACGGGTATTCGTTGGACAAATATATTATACTAGAACTGACATGTGATTACATTTTCACGCAACTTGGGTGCATAGATCCTGAGAAATCAGTACCCAGAACAACCACCTCTGGCCGTAATAACGGTCTTGATACGCCTGGGCACTGAGTCAAACAGAGCTTGGATGGCGTGTACGGGTACAGCTGCCCATGCAGCTTCAACACGATACCACAGTTCATCAAAAGTAGTGACTGGCGTATTGTGACGAGCCAGTTGCTCGGCCACCGTTGACCAGACGTTTGCAATTGGTGAGAGATCTGGAGAATGTGCTGGCCAGGGTAGCAGTCGAACATTTTCTGTATCCAGAAAGGCCCGTACAGGACCTGCAACATGCGATCGTGCATTATCCTACTGAAATGTAGGGTTTTGCAGGGATCGAATGAAGGGTAGAGCCACGGGACGTAACACATCTGAAATGTAACGTCCACTGTTCAAAGTGCCGTCAATGCGAACAAGAGGTGACCAAGACGTGTAACCAGTGGCACCCGTACCATCACGCCGGGTGATACGCCAGTATGGCGATGACGAATACACGCTTCCAATGTGCGTTCACCGCGATGTCGCCAAACATGCTGTAAACAGAACCTGGGTTCATCCGAAAAAATGACGTTTTGCCATTCGTGCACCCAGGTTCGTCGTTGAGTACACCATCGCAGGCGATCCTGTCTGTGATGCAGTGTCAAGGGTAACTCGCAGCCCTGGTCTCCGAGCTGATAGTCCATGCTGCTGCAAACGTCGTCGAACTGTTCGTGCAGATGGTTGTTGTCTTGCAAACGTCCCCATCTGTTGACTCAAGGATCGAGACGTTGCTGCACGATCCGTTACAGCCATGCGGATAATATGCCTGTCATCTCGAGTGCTAGTGTTACGAGGCCATTGGGATCCAGCACGGCGTTCCGTATTACCCTCCTGAACCAACCCATTCCATACTCTTCTAACAGTCATTGGATCTCGACCAACTCGAGCAGCAATGCTGCGATACGATTAACCGCAATCGCGATAGACTACAATCCGACCTTTATCAAAGTCGGAAACGTGATGGTACGCATTTCTCCTCCTTACACGAGGCATCACAACAGCGTTTCACCAGGCAACGCCGGTCAACTGCTGTTTGTGTATGAGAAATCGGTTGGAAACTTTCCTCATGTCAGCACGTTGTAGGTGTCGCCACCGGCGCCAACCTTGTATGAATGCTCTAAAAAGCTAATCATTTGCATATCACAGCATCTTCTTCCTGTCGGTCAAATTTCGCATCTGTAGTACGTCGTCTTCGTGGTGTAGCAATTTTAATGGCCAGTAGTGTAATTGATGTACCCTCGCAAGTAACAGTTTTGTTTGCTCCAGTAGTGGCCTTCAGCCATGTAATTGCATGTGTCCGGGGGCACTATTGAGAATTAAAGGAATATGTGTTCCCGTTTAGAGAAAGTAACTTCATGGCATAAAGTTTAGAGCCGCGGTATATAAGGAATGATGTGCGCGAAAGCATGAATTGCACACATGCAATTGAGACCTGGTTTTTGGGCAAACGGATCCTCATTCAAAATTTTAAATAGTTAAAAGTGTGGATCTGTAATAAGTGATGAATAACACACATGTAACTGCCTGAGGATCGGTAGTCCAGATGTCCAAATGTCTACTTTCGGCACGAAAGATTGAGGGAAGTCTATGACATAAAATTTGTGCAAATAACATCAAATCCTAATGTGGACTAAATGTTAATGTCATGGCTAGTAAAACTGAAAGATGTAATGTCAACGACAAAGCCAATATATATAGCAACATGGTGAATAGTACAATAGATACAATATGTAAAGCAATTTAATTTGCAAAAGCATCAACGTGTGCTACGAAAGTGAGAAAAAAAGTCTAGCAAACACATAAAAACAGAGAAAGACTGTGTCATTGTGCACTTTTATCAGTTAAAAGTTTAAAGAGAAAAAGACTCTGAAATCTGAGTATCAAGGTTGGCATAATTTGTTTTATTCATGCAAAAAAATTGATATTTAGTGTATTAAGATTACGGCTGTGCAGCAAAGATGACTTCACGGAATAATATGAATATTAATATCATGTGAAGCTAAAATGTGTTACAGCTAGCGAACACTGTCAACGCTATAGTGAGAGTGGACAAAAGTAAATCTGCCGGCCGGGATGGCCGAGCGGTTCTAGGCGCTACAGTCTGGAACCGCGCGACCGCAACGGTCGCAGGTTCGAATCCTGCCTCGGACATGGATGTGTGTGATGTCCTTAGGTTAGTTAGGTTTAACTAGTTCTAAGTTCTAGGGGACTGATGACCTCAGAAGTTAAGTCCCATAGTGCTCAGAGCCATTTAAAAAGTAAATCTACCTTTGGACACCAACCATAGTGACAGGTAGATAGACTAAGTGAATGTTATACAACTGTGTACCTACGTGTTGTGAACAACGGTACAGAGTAGGAATTTTATGTAAAGTAACTATATGAGTTAACAGGCCACTCTAAGAGTGCGAAACTTTGCTAGTCATGAACCAATAGACTGTGTAATTCTCAAAGGAATACATCGTGTTCTGAAAACTGGACTAAAGGTTGCTCGGAAAATTAAACACATTACAGAACATTAAAACGAACACTCATGTGCGAATATCGGATGAATGGACCGCTAAATACACTCCTGGAAATTGAAATAAGAACACCGTGAATTCATTGTCCCAGGAAGGGGAAACTTTATTGACACATTCCTGGGGTCAGATACATCACATGATCACACTGACAGAACCACAGGCACATAGACACAGGCAACAGAGCATGCACAATGTCGGCACTAGTACAGTGTATATCCACCTTTCGCAGCAATGCAGGCTGCTATTCTCCCATGGAGACGATCGTAGAGATGCTGGATGTAGTCCTGTGGAACGGCTTGCCATGCCATTTCCACCTGGCGCCTCAGTTGGATCAGCGTTCGTGCTGGACGTGCAGACCGCGTGAGACGACGCTTCATCCACTCCCAAACATGCTCAATGGGGGACAGATCCGGAGATCTTGCTGGCCAGGGTAGTTGACTTACACCTTCTAGAGCACGTTGGGTGGCACGGGATACATGCGGACGTGCATTGTCCTGTTGGAACAGCAAGTTCCCTTGCCGGTCTAGGAATGGTAGAACGATGGGTTCGATGACGGTTTGGATGTACCGTGCACTATTCAGTGTCCCCTCGACGATCACCAGTGGTGTACGGCCAGTGTAGGAGATCGCTCCCCACACCATGATGCCGGGTGTTGGCCCTGTGTGCCTCGGTCGTATGCAGTCCTGATTGTGGCGCTCACCTGCACGGCGCCAAACACGCATACGACCATCATTGGCACCAAGGCAGAAGCGACTCTCATCGCTGAAGACGACACGTCTCCATTCGTCCCTCCATTCACGCCTGTCGCGACACCACTGGAGGCGGGCTGCACGATGTTGGGGCGTGAGCGGAAGACGGCCTAACGGAGTGCGGGACCGTAGCCCAGCTTCATGGAGACGGTTGCGAATGGTCCTCGCCGATACCCCAGGAGCAACAGTGTCCCTAATTTGCTGGGAAGTGGCGGTGCGGTCCCCTACGGCACTGCGTAGGATCCTACGGTCTTGGCGTGCATCCGTGCGTCGCTGCGGTCCGGTCCCAGGTCGACGGGCACGTGCACCTTCCGCCGACCACTGGCGACAACATCGATGTACTGTGGAGACCTCACGCCCCACGTGTTGAGCAATTCGGCGGTACGTCCACCCGGCCTCCCGCATGCCCACTATACGCCCTCGCTCAAAGTCCGTCAACTGCACATACGGTTCACGTCCACGCTGTCGCGGCATGCTACCAGTGTTAAAGACTGCGATGGAGCTCCGTATGCCACGGCAAACTGGCTGACACTGACGGCGGCGGTGCACAAATGCTGCTCAGCTAGCGCCATTCGACGGCCAACACCGCGGTTCCTGGTGTGTCCGCTGTGCCGTGCGTGTGATCATTGCTTGTACAGCCCTCTCGCAGTGTCCGGAGCAAGTATGGTGGGTCTGACACACCGGTGTCAATGTGTTCTTTTTTCCATTTCCAGGAGTGTAATTCTCTTGTCCCACTAGCCAGTAACATCTGTTACGTAAGTAGTTAAAATTAATGCTGGCGTGGGTTATTTCATGCGAATCAGCTGATCGGAGAGCTAAGCTACTGGCCGCCACTCAACAATCACCTGTCCGCTTGGGGAAGGGGGGGGGGGGGGCGCCAGGCAGCTCCGTCACCTGCCGTGCCGTCGCACCACCGCCTTCGTCACACCGGCGTCGCTACGGTTGAAAATCGGCGATCGAAGACGTGTACTACGTGTGATGAGGCACGTTTGTAGTGGTAACAAGCTTCTGTAGTTCAGTCGTGTGTTCCACTATAATCGAAAAATGCTCAGCTTATCACCTACAAGAAGATTGTTTTTTTATTTCCATTTGTGTGATCATAATTCCACTGTTTTCTAATGTTGTATTCTTTGATGTGGTGCACTTGGGGAACATTCGATCAACATATCCTTGAGTAGAAGCAAAATGTAAACTGGGATTTTGGAGACACTGAATGAATGTGGCCATTCTGGCGGAAGACCCTGAGCTGGTTTTTAACTCCCAGTTTTGCCATGTCTGCGAACATAAATAGGGGCGTTAGCTCAAGTCATTTTCTGGTGGCATTTGTTAATACCTTTCCGGACTGAAACATCTGTCACACGGGTAAGGAAGTATTGTAGTTACCCTCCCTTAGAATTAGGCAAAGCACATATGTTAATTACTATTGTGTGCAACCTATATTTGGAAAACTCATTTAAGAAACATACATGTACAGTGTTGTGAAATTTGAAACCATAATCGAACAGTACTATGGTCTGACTGGTACGCATAAATAATTTTGTCCCAGCCATTCCAGGGGGCAATTGTACTGTATCTCCTGGGGTGGTCATGAATTTGAAATTTATAAATTCCATGTAACGATAATTATTGTATGAATAGCTGCCGATTAAGCCAAAGATTAAATAAATGCATTGTCTTGCAATGTATTCCATGAACATTTGAGATTCTGGGACTGGGTTTTTTTTTTTTTTTTTTTTTTTTTTTTTTGTCCTTGGACTCGACGAGGAAAGAACTATGGTCTGAAGTTCATCTTGCTGTAACAATCTATGTAAGTTGTAAACGAAACTATATAATTGTTCATGACTTGAAATTTGTGTACGGTACCCAATAATTTGTAAATCTTCTAAGCCTAAACCTTGCTTGTCCTGAGTAGACGTGGCCTTAACGGAACATTGACCATTGTTAGGTGCCATACTTGAAAATAATTAGTAATTTTCTTTCAGCTCATCTTCGAGACGTGCCGCCGGTCATTCAGATTCCACGAAATATGCGGCCGCTACGAATAATTTAATATATTTCATTTCAGATTTTCTCAAGGTTGCGAGAAAGGCAGAAAGGCCTGGTCACAGGATTCTAGTTCTAGTATAAGATTATGCTTGTTATCTTATATTGGTATTCGAGACGAAACCACGATTTGAAGTTACTGGTTTTATTACTTCACATTGAACTGACCTACGAAATATCTGGTGCTATAAGCACATGAGTTTTAACTACACTTTTGATATATGTTGAGGAATATCTGTGATGATTCAAGAGAGAGACATTTATAATCCCGTAACCACCCTGAGAACTGAGCTAGTTTGCTGATTGCTGAACCGCATCGGGCTCTGCAATAAAGTTCTGGGAAATAACAGTTGACAAATTGCGGCGGTCCAGACTGAAGTTTTGTACATCTACTGCCATGTAAACATAACGTGATAGGAACGCTACTGCCTCAATAGTGTTGTGAATAAATGTAGCGTAGTTTCCACATATTTTGGCGAAGTATTGCATACGAATAGCTGATAAAAAAATCTAACTTTGTAACAGTGTCAGATGAATTTGATGGGTTTTGAGGAATCTAAAGGTTCTGCTGATCAACATGAAGTCAAGATCAAAGTGCGCACTTCAGGAGTATCAACACAGATGAGCCAAAACATTATAACTACCCACTTAATAAAGTGTTCGTATATCTTTTACGCCTTATACTGTAACGATTCAGCCCGACAAGCGAGTGGTAAGTTTCCGGAACTATCAAACCTTCATGAAATCCCTGTCATATTCTGGTTTGGTAGTTGTGATTTTCAGTCATCCACACTGAATGCACAATATCCTCAAAAAGTTGGAAAACGGGTGTCAGTGAAATATATTTCTTGCAAAGAAATAGACGTATGCAGGTCAACAGCGTTTGAGATTTGCTAATATTTTTCTGACATAAGCAGAACAGAAAAAGATAATAGCTCATCACGGATTACCACATGGTTTGAAACATGTATGAATTCGACCCTGAAACCAATGTAGTACAATTCACACATTGTACCACAGGTACCCATCATGCTGCAAGACAGAACACCGTTTTTGCAATAGTGGACTGTGAATGTATGGCATCTCAATATCCAAACATAGTCATCAAACGTTCGCACATGATCTGTAAATCATTTCTGATGAATGTGGATGTGATTCATTCAACAAGATGCTTGTGATTGAAGTTTTTTGCTGCCCAAAATTGCGGATGGCCATGACAGAAAGGTATACTGTTACGATTTACACTACATTCCACGTGCAAGCTTATGATTGCTGGCAGATCGCGCATTTACACGCCTCAGTTCTATACTGGTTTCCTCCTAAGGTGTCTGGCATCGTATGTTTACACGCACCTACCATTCAGTAGGGTTCCAGATGCGTTCAGACCAGACGAATTTGAACAGTGTGAGTGCTCCTCAGACCACTATAGTAGATTGAGTCTTATACTGTAGTCAATGTTAAGGATGCTTCTGTGGGAAAATATGCTATAGTAGTTCTCAAAGATGTGTGGTCAAAGTAGCTCAATTTGTAGAGTATTAGTGGTTTTGTTGTACATTCACTCCGTAAATTTAGACAGTAGTTTCGGCGCCGAATTCATTAAGGTAGTAGCGGTAGATTAAAATAAGTTCCCAACTAGCTTTAATAGTAGTAGTAGTAGTAGTAGTAGTAGTAGATCATCCATGACAATAGATTCTCAACTAGCTGTATCACAGTGACCACACATTCTTTTGATGGATAATAATATTATTCTTTAACGAAAACCGTTTTAAAGTTCAGTTCAGTTCAATTCAATTCTATTCAAGTAAATAAGAATTCAATTCGTTTTCAGTTAGCTGTATTGCAACAAACACACATACCTTTGATGGATGGCGGTGTAATTCTTTAGCTAACATTGTTTCTCCAGTTCAGTTCATTCAATTCATTCTCATTTAGCTGTACTGCAGTGACCACACACACTGTTGACGGGCGGCAATATTATTCTCTAACACTGATTTCGCTGTAGGTGTGCCTGGGTGTGATAGAGATTTAGTACTGATTTTGATGAAACGTTAATCTCCAATCATCGTTTCTACAAACTGAAAGTGATATAATGCTCAGGCTTCCATTGCATTTTTAGGTATTTTTCTCACGTAAACTGCATGTGTTTTTCATTGTACATAAGACATCTAACATTACCAAACTATTTATAAATGCTTACAGTACAGGAATGTGAAGGTGAGCACTAGGTGAACATGTCTGTAGTCGATTGGCATCGTAGTATTACCTCCACTAGCTAGCTTACACACTTCCATGCAGTTGGGCAAGGTCGTGAGGAATTTGATTTTACGAAGACTATTCTGAAATATTTCAGACGAAGTTTGGAATTTGAGTATTACATATGAATCAGTAGTATGGTGGGAAATGGAACAATTTGTGTGCTGCTCAGTGGAGACAACATAAACCTTCACCTCACACTTTTACATGTTTAAGCAGAAATTGCAAGACAATGCCCTCAAAAACTGTAACAAATTTCCCCAAGACTATAAACAAGATGACTGACCTTAATGCAATCCGCATGGTGGGCTATCCAAGTTAGTCATAATGGCATATTCTGCATGATGCTAAGTTTAGCATTCAAGATGGGAATCTAAGATGATGATCTGTGATATCTTCAATGACATCTGAATCGAAGGTGGTGGACGTGAGGATATGGGTGTGGCCAGCAACACTGACAGTCGAAAACAGTTACTTCAGTTTCTGTGGCGCTGCAATTATCTACTCCCGCCCCCCGTTACCCCACACCCCCACCCACCTCGCCACCACCAACATCATTTCTTCTCAGTGCCCAGGCTTAGTAGCTGTCAATCAGACCTGCCATTTGTGTTCTGAGCTCCACTGTAAATGAGTAATCATGATCAAAAATGGTTCAAATGGCTCTGAGCACTATGGGACTCAACTGCTGTGGTCATAAGTCCCCTAGAACTTAGAACTACTTAAACCTAACTAACCTAAGGACAGCACACAACACCCAGCCATCACGAGGCAGAGAAAATCCCTGACCCCGCCGGGAATCGAACCCGGGAACCCGGGTGTGGGAAGCGAGAACGCTACCACACGACCACGAGATGCGGGCCCAGAATCATGATCACGAAGCGTCACCAGGGACCTAGCACATCCAGAGAAAAATAATCTGCAGCAGGGCTATTATACAGCGTGTTACAAAAAGGTACGGCCAAACTTTCAGGAAACATTCCTCACACACAAAGAAAGAAAATATGTTATGTGGACATGTGTCCGGAAACGCTTACATTCCATGTTAGAGCTCATTTTATTACGTCTCTTCAAATCACATTAATCATGGAATGGAAACACACAGCAACTGAACGTACCAGCGTGACTTCAAACACTTTGTTACAGGAAATGTTCAAAATGTCCTCCGTTAGCGAGGATACATGCATCCACCCTCCGTCGCATGGAATCCCTGATGCGCTGATGCAGCCCTGGAGAATGGCGTATTGTATCACAGCCGTCCACAATACGAGCACGAAGAGTCTCTACATTTGGTACCGGGGTTGCGTAGACAACAGCTTTCAAATGCCCCCATAAATGAAAGTCAAAAGGGTTGAGGTCAGGAGAGCGTGGAGACCATGGAATTGGTCCGCCTCTACCAATACATCGGTCACCGAATCTGTTGTTGAGAAGCGTACGACCACTTCGACTGCAATGTGCAGGAGCTCCATCGTGCATGAACCACATGTTGTGTCGCACTTGTAAAGGCACATGTTCTAGCAGCACAGGTAGAGTATCCCGTATGAAATCATGATAACGTGCTCCATTGAGCGTACATACTGACGAAACTAAAATGAGCTCTAACATGGAAATTAAGCGTTTCCGAACACATGTCCACATAACATCTTATCTTTATTTGTGTGTGAGGAATGTTTCCTGAAAGTTTGGCCGTATCTTTTTGTAACACTCTGTATTAGTGCTCATATCAGCTAAAAACAACATAAGATAGCTACGGGTGCACAAACCACGCAGCTTAAAAAACAAAAGTACTGCTTATTATTGCATATTATTATTAGTAGTAGCATTATTTATTGAATAACCATTTTATCGTATACAATGATATCTTCTTCAGATATGCTACTAAATATGAATTTACTGCTAATTTTCATGAAAGCCGCGTGGGGTAGCTATGCTGTCTAAGGCATCTTGCCACGGCTCATGCGGCTTTCTCCGCCGGAGGTTCGAGTCCTCCCTCGGGCATGGACGTGTGTGTTGCTCTTACCATAAGTTAGTTTAAGTAGTGTGGAAGACTAGGGACCGATGACCTTAGCAGTTTGGTCCCTTAGGATTTCACACACATTTGAATATGAAATAAGTTATCACACTACATCTATGGGTTCAAATGGCTCTGAGCACTATGGGACTCAACATCTTAGGTCATAAGTCCCCTAGAACTTAGAACTACTTAAACCTAACTAACCTAAGGACATCACACACACCCATGCCCGAGGCAGGATTCGAACCTGTGACCGTAGCAGTCCCGCGGTTCCGGACTGCAGCGCCAGAACCGCACGGCCACCGCGGCCGGCTACATCTATGGGCTACAAATACAAAGACCTGTTTACAACCAATATTGTGTGTGTGTGTGTGTGTGTGTGTGTGTGTGTGTGTGTGTGTGTGTGTGTGTGTGTGTGAACTAACTAATGCTAACAACAACAACAACACACACACACACACACACACACACACACACACACACACACACACACACACACACACATATGCCCGAGGGGGAGGACTCGAAACTCCGGCGGGAGGGGCCGCGCAATTCGTGCATGGCGTCTCAAACGGCGCGTCCACTCGGCATTGCCGACTAATATTGTTTTCAGCAGTTGTGTGAACAAATTAACATCGTACAAAACTAACCAACACCGTTATTTACTCTGTACCAGAACATGTTACATGGAAAAGAAATGGAATTCCACTGAAATTGTGGTTTTTTATTTTTCTTGAAAACGTTTGGGTACAGAACAAGCAGTTTTTTTGTGTAAAGATAGAGCAGAAATTTCTACATACTGCTTGTTGTGCAAGTAGGAAATTCACCTTTAAAGTATTTCAGTATTGTACAGAAACTTGGTTACTGACTTCAATCGGTTCATTTCTCTCCATGGTAGTTTAACATTACAAATTTCTTAACCCTTAACTGACGAGGTGACTTTTCTGTAGCGTATACCACAAGATCAGGTCTCTGGGTCACGTATGTTTAAACCGAGATTTAAAGATCAAATTATATGAAATTTTTAATATAAGTTACATAACACTTATTTTTACAATTATTTAAGTGTTGTTTAAATATGTCTTGTTGCTTCTTTACATACCGGGGAATTCCCTAATGTTGTCCGAGCTAGTCCTAGTAATCCGATCAATTACAATAGGGTTCTGTTGATTACCAATGAGAACGTAATTCATCGACATCATATTTATTTTTGTAAATATACTATTACAGCCGTTCACTCCTGCAGTGTATTCAACTTTCATACGGTATTTTTGATACGAGCTGTATAGAGCAGAGTTTCCCAAACTGTGTTCCACCGAATAAAAGTGTTCCACAGGAAGTGATTAAGTGCTCTGTGAAAAACTATTAAAAACATGACTCTTTTCTATATTTTGACTTAAGTAATTTTTTAAAATTTGTTTCATCTCTTGTGTTATTAGTTATAATTTAAAATTGAAGTAATCACTGAGTAAAATAGTTTTTCTCCATTTTATAAATTTTATTAACCTTCGAAATAAACAAGGTGCTCCAACAGAGGATCAGGATTCTCAAAGTGATCCGTCTGAGGAAAAGCTTGGGAACCACTGGTCTAGAGTGAACGTTGCTTTCTTGTTGGACTACTGTTGTATTTCCGCAGTTCCTGAGTTTCTTTTGTGTCGTTTCTTTCGCGGTCGCTGTGGACTAATAGGATACCATCATAGGCTTATTTAGGCCTTGGAGGCTGCCTAGGGTGGCGGATTTTACTGGGTGGCTTGTAATCTGTTAGTGTTTTTAAAGCGTTTTATTCGCAACTCTTGAAAAGAGGATGCGAACTTGACTTTCATTGAAATGAATAACATCGTAAACAATCAGCTCAAATTTCATTAACAGTTTGGGCACGCAACGGAAAAGAGTAGTTTCTGTTGTGATAATGTCTTTACGTCGTGACAATGAGACCAATATTCACTGTCGTAACTTCTTATGTGGTATGCTTTAAGAAGGCAAGTCTCGTTGCTCTCAATTAAGCTTTGTGGTGGGAGACACCGCTAACACTGTGATAGGAGCAGCTGGTGTCTACAATCAACAATGCCCATTCAGATTCAAATAATATACCGCCAGCCATTCTAACAGCCGCCTGCTTCGCTGGTAGTTCAGTTTAATTTGAAACTGTAAAGAATGCGTTGTTTACTGTTTAGTTTGTGATTTAAAATGAGTGACAGTTGGAGAGGAGTAAGTGGCTATCGGTACCAGATACTTGTAAAAAAAATGAGGCAATGAAAAAAGAGAAAAGTGTGAGAAAAAGTGCAAAAATCGATGTGCTGTTTAAAATAAGCGATCACAACCAGCTAGTTCCAGCTCGATCTCGAGCCTAGAAACATCAGAGCGTTACAATGTGGTGAATAGTATCGGAAATACTGCAATGTGTCGTTTGCGTCGGGCGTTTCCGGTGTTACAATAATAATGGCGCGGAAACCATCATTTGAGTTGTCCCAAATGGAGCATTTAATGCGAATAATGATAATGGTAGTTTCTGACTATCTTGTGGACTAGATGATAAATGAAATCCTTCGCGATTATGTCACTAAACAAGGTCATGTGGCACAGAAGATGCATTGTGACCAGTCATTTACCTTGACTTCGCGAGGTAAGTTTCTCAGAATCACGAGCTGTGGCCTGAAAGAACAAAGACTATTGTTAATATACCATAAGCTCAAAGCAAGAGTAGTGTATTTTGTCCTACACTTTACCGTTTAATCCAACACTGCGGTTGGCAAAACCTAATGAGGGATTTAATGACTCGAAAAACGGCCAGTCCTGGTTCCCTTGAAAATTTAGCCGAACGTAGGAAATGTGTGTTAACATTAAAAGGTAGTGGACAAATTACAGAGAGAGGGAGGGAATAATAAACTGACATCTCAGCTAGACACAGAAGCAAAATATTGGAGGAACGTGTTAAAAGGAGTTGTTATTGTGGTTAAAAACTTTTCCATACAAGGCCTATCTTTCAGGGGTTACAATTTTGGGACTGGGTCAACACTTACCGGAAATTTCGAGACTGAACTACAGCTAATAGCAGAATTCGATTGTTTTACATACAGAACTTTCAGTTTTGAGAAGAATTCTATATCAGTTCTGGTAGACAGCGTGATGAAGTACATTGTAGATGAAGTGAAGGAAAGTAAATATTTTTCCACCCTATTTGATTTACCCCAGCTGTTACACATATGGATCAGCTGTCTTTTGTTGCTATAAAAAGAATTATAAAAAGATGGATTTCGTTTGAGAGATTTAACTGTGTTCTACCAAATCCAGTGCAGAAACCGGAAGAATTAACTGATTCATTAATAAATTAAGAAAGTATGATTTGGGCATTCACTTATGCCAGGGTCAGTCACTGACAATCCAAGCGAAGTGGCTGGTCTCTTGCTTTGTATATTCCGGGTCCAGCTCACTCCCATGACTTGATAGGATCGTGTGCAGCAGTGTTGTCATCACGCTCTTTCGCCCTTCTCTGCTTTTACGAACTGTTGGAATATTTTGTAGACAAAATGAAATAGATTGATGAAACTCAAAATGATTCATTAAGATGCGAAGCGACTGTAAAGCGGTTGAGTCTGCAGAATCTGGAAACTGCGATACTGACATTTTTGTCAACGACAATGAGGACATTTTTTAATGCAACAAATACATTGTTTTAAAGTGTTGATACCGATATTGGGACTGTAATAAGGCAGAACGATTTTTTACTTCAATACATTCGAAAGAATCGTTCTATGTACAACACACATGAAAAAGTTGGCATCGAAAAGAGTAACGTAAATATGTACAAAACAGACACAAAAAGAAAAAAAGTCAAGAAAGCTTTGAAGGAAAAGAAATTTTGTGGATTAATACTCATCTGGTTACTATAGACAGATTGATACCTGATTTGGAGAAAAGAAAAAAATTAAAACAACTGTGTAGCAATTTTGAGCTCCTAAGTAGTTTTCTTGGCCGAGACATCACTGACCTACTGAAATGTGCTAACAACCGCAAAAGCTTCTCCTAAGTTCTTTATTCAAAGTGTTGGGCGGAAACTACGTTCAAGAACTGTTCCTTATTTGGAGGTGGCACTGCGAATATTTTTGTCACCCACTGCGCTCTCTCTCGCTCCCAGAGTTACTTGCGGTCATCCATGTCGCAGGATCGAATTAAGTCTTTTTATCTCCACGAATTCTGACCTAACACAGTTAATAGCTAAATTTGTCCCTGAATACTATCGTTTAACAGTAGAAAACACTAAGACAGTGAAATATAATTTTATGTTGTAACTGCGAAGTTTGTCGTCGGAAGACGAGAAGCACTGACCAATAAGGTAAGCTTTCTTCCTTTGTTTATTTACTCGACCACATAAGAATAAGGTAGATTTGATGTGCAACGTATGCAACAATGTAGTTATCAACTACCGGTGTTGGATCTGATTGTAATGTGTTATCGTTATAATTCATTTAATTCCGAATTCAATAAAGATCCATTTGCCCCTGGGCCAGGGATGAGACTGACTTTTTGAAACTAACCATACAGTGGTGAAGGACTGGGTGTCAACTGCCAGACTTCATAGCGCGTAGCCTTCCACCATCGTGGATTCTCGTATGTGAAAATGCGACAAAAATGGTTTCTTGTGGCACACACAACAATTAAAAGTAAAATGAGTTTACCCAGTAGCTCCGTAGCTTAATGAATAAAACCCTGCGCTTATTATAGCTGAAGATCGCTTGTTCAGTACGGTAATACAGAACAGTAATTAAAAAAAAAAATCTTTATCAAAATAGATTGTAGTCTTTATTTCTATTTGTTTCATTTGATTTGAAATATATTCCTGTTCTTATTTTCTGATCTTTGAATATCTCATTTCAGTCATTGTATTAACTTTTATTATTTTGCACAGATTTAATGAAGTGATATAGGTTGTCTCTTACATAGATCAGCCACTTTTTACAATTTTACATCAGCTTTGGTTTTTTTGTTTTTGGAAAAGAAAAAGTGAAAGCTGATGTAAAATTAATCTTAATGTAAACTAGTCGTCTGTCTGTTCAAAACCGGTAACGGTGCTATTTAAATAAATAGCATTGTAAAAAGTAGCTGGTTGCTGTTATCTTCTATGTAAGAGACAACCTATATTTTGTACTCAGCCACGGGCTCAGAATGTCAGTTTTCGACAAAACAGCATTAAAGAAGTAAATTTGTATAAAAATGTGATTGCAGTAAGGTAGCGCTTATATTTTCTCAAGGTTTGGAAAGAAATATTAGTGTGACGATAACTGTGCAAGAAAATGTAGGTACATATCGTTTCGGGACCGAAGTAAGATACTGCATTATATTATATCGTAAAATTTGAGGCCTGAAGGAAACCAAGAGCTTCTTCATGGCATTTGCTATGAGCCCCGCAATGCCTTAATCCAACTCTGCGGTACGCTTAGTTCTGCACAGCGGGTGACAAGTTTTTTTTTAAATCATGGTCCGGTTTGGACGAAGCGCATTTTCATGAGATGCTCTCTTCGTCATTCGAGTATAATCCATATTTGTTTCGAGGCATGGCGAGATGCTTACCGTTAGTACATGTATTATCAAGGCTGATGGTTATAGAACATGTATTTTAAAGGCTTCATGAGCATTTTTCTATTTTGGTTAATGTACGAAAGTTCTCTTCTCAATTCGATATTGGTGAGCCCAAGGTTGTATTATTGAAATGTTTTTGGTAATTATCTCACGACTCCAGGAGCGTTATTATTGCATTCTTACAACCTTCGTTGTTGCTCTCAAAACGTATATAAACTTCTCGTACGGTATTTTCCTGTAACTAACTCCTTCCACAAATGCATGCTCTGAGGCTTTGGAAAGCTGTTTCCTATCAGACGAAGTGTAATTAGAATACTTATACTAAATTTCATGGCAAGTTGTTAAGACTTTTGCATAAGTTCAAATCGTTCGTGAGGTAGCGTGGCCGAGCGGTCTAAGGCGCTGGTTTTAGGCACCAGTCCGAAAGGGCGTGGGTTCGAATCCCACCGCTGCCAAAACTTTTTACTTATTGCCGAATTCATCACTGCACTAAACAGACTTTACCAGGGCGAAAGTTATATCTCTAGTTAATTTTGACAGAATAAAGAATTACAGTACATTCGTTTGGTTCCCCTGTATGAACCTGAACAATCATCGTATCGAATTAACGGTAACCCATACGGGGTGTTGACAAAAAAGTTCAAAAAACGTTTTATGTTGAATAACTACACGTTAGTATCGAAAATTATTTTGGCTATTATATTTACCGTCTGGAAGTTCATGGTAATTGCTAAATACGTAGTATTTCGAACCTCCAATCATCTACCTGTAAACGGGCTACTGCAATCGTTTTCGGCTTGATCTTTTTCTCTAACATTTCTTAATCATCCAAAACTTGTGTGACTGACATATAACAGCTCATGTGCTAGATCTGGTTGTGTCGTGTATACATATCCTGTAAACTGACTCGTTCAGAGGATCTGCTTAACATTTAACTAATTGTCATTATTTTTGCAAAACACACACACACACAAATTGACCACTGTATTGTGGCTGCCGAGACTAACTATGTTACTCTTCAGAATGATAACGAGAACAATAACATAAGTTAACCAATTACACTTATCTCTTTATAGACACAAAAATAAAATTTTTAAATTCTTGATGGACTCGTGAAGTTGATCGTCTTTTTCCGAGCTGTTGTCTTATGAGCAAACATTCGTAAACATTTCGACAATAATGTGACCTAATGAACGCAGCAACTATCATAGATAATTCTAATGGTGGAGTGAGGAAGCTATCGATACCTGTTGACTTGCGAATTTCTCACGTAGGCTGGAGCCCTGGTGGTAAGTTTGTTGCATTATACAGCACAGATCAGAAGAACTGTCAGTGAAATAAAGTGCGGAAGTACTAGCACATATCAGGTGACTTGAAGAAATAAAGCCTTTTCGTTTTGATTTTCTCATGTTTGTTCAGTTTTTGTTTTTGAACGGGTTTCTTCGGAAGTTCATAAGGAAAATTTGTGACCACAGTATTTTTGTTCATAAACTTTCCTTGTGTGTTTATATGAAATTAGTACTAAAATTTTAATTATTATGACACATTTATTTTTCAATTATTGATAAAATTTCAGAACAATTAAACCTTAAAGTCCCAGATGTGGTGTCACAGACCGCAAGCGTACGCTGTTGCTATTTTAATGCATAACGGTGGAGTAGGTGATTACAAAGTTCCCTTGAGACCGAAACTGGGACTATCGTTGTGGATTCAGCAGCCAGGTCTACGTCCACTGTTCATGTTTAAAGAACCGTGACTTTGGGGATACATTTTATGATTTGAGGATAGTTTAGGAAGTGATGTTGGATGAGATGGTAGCAACATAATTGAAAGTGAATATATCTCGAAAGTACAGTAGCAGACATCACCAGGTATGGCGATGGGTGCGACACAACAATTTAAGCAACATACCTGTAGTTAGGGTGTTGAAGTAATAGAAAGTGGCTTCTCAGACCTTATGGCCATTCCGCTTCAAATAGTAAATGTGATCAGAAAAAACATGTCAGTGTAAAATATATAGAAACAGGATGTGTTACAGAAAGTACCTTACGAGTTTTCATAACCTGTTGCAGAGGGTTAAATGGGACATATACTCAAACGAAACTGTAGATACTAAATGTGATTCATTTTTCACATTATATAAATACTGCTTTGATGTTAATTACCCCTTAATCTAATTCATATCTTAACAGCAGGAATTAAGAAATCTGCAGGGATTCTTAGAAATCTCAGCAGGCTTACAAACCACAGTGTACACTAAGGACGCATCTTAGATGCTGCAGAAAAATCTATAGACACATTGTTTGTGGAACTAAAATTCTTAACAGTGACTTAATTATCAGAAAAAGCAATAAAACCAGACCCATTGGGAAGATCATAAACTATAACATAGTTAAATCCAAACTAACAAATAAAAACAGGGTCAATCCATACCAAGTGGTCCAAGAAAAAAAAATAATTGGTTGCTTGACTATCTCAGAAAAATTTTATATATGCTGGGTGAATTCCCCAATGTTTAGTACTCACAAAAATATTTTTTTAAAAAGGTATTGTTTGTTATTCTGAAATGGCGGCCATATTTATTACAGACCGCATACGTTTTTTTCGTATTTGCAAGTATCTACATTTTTTACAATTATTCAGTAGTGGATTGTCCCACGCCTTTCAGATAAAATGCTTTTAGTTCAACACACTCTGGGCTAAAAATCAACATCGTTATCACTTAGCTGAATGTATTGTTTAATATGTTTTTAATAGAACAAAGTTATCAGCCACAAATTAAAAAAATTCAATTTTTGAACAGTAGTTTTCCAAAGAAAGATTAATTTCTCAGTTTTAATATTTTTCTGCTATTAAAATGTACAGTATAGTTACTTTTTATAGAGTATCAATGGTGAGCAGCTTACACTTAGAAAATACACTATTTTAAAAAATGGATTTTTTTTCATTTTTCCATTTTGTGGCCTGCAGTATATTTGTTGGGGGACCAGAAAAAAATGTGAAAATTTCACAGTTAATAGACACTTATGATATCGAATTTCAGTATAAATTTCAACTTTGAGATTCAATTGGAAGTTACGGAAAAACGATTACGAACACGAGTCAAAAATACATTTCTTAACGTCTGTAATATCTGGTAGGCTAATCAAATGAAGTAAACCAACTGCATAATGTAACACACCACATTATACTATCTAATGATTATTTGTCAAAACAATGCTGTGGTAATTGTTTCAGCAGGCTAACAATTGCATCTGCAAGGCTATACAAGTCTGATTGTTGTCTTCCCCCTTACAACAACAATTGTCTACTCGCACTTATTTAGCCAGAAGTTCTTTAAGTGTGCAGTTGCAAAATGGTGTCTCAGTGTTCTGTTGGTGTTATTATTAATGAAGCATGTCATAAAAGTGTGTATGCAGTGTATCCTAAAGACATTACTTTAATCGAAGATGACAGTGAAGAAGAAAAAGTGTTTTACTTACGAGTCAGCCTAGCGGTCAAATCAACATGCAAGTACCATGAAATGGAATACTTAAAAAAATTTCACCACCTTTTTGGTCAGTCTTGCATGGACCCTTTTGAAAAACATAAGAAACCTATGACAAAAGGTCTGCGAGAAATAACATTTGATCAGTATTCTAAAAATAAAAGCCCTTTTGTCAATCTCATACCAGGAAAATCATTGTGTCCAACATGTTATTCTAGGATATTTGTAATTCACAAGAGAAAAGATAGTGAAACCTCAGATACAGAATTTTGTGTCTTATCAGCAACCATTAAAAAAGTAGATACAGCTTGTGAAATCCTGGGTATATTGCCTGCTAGTAAAATTAGAACACTAAGTCAAGATAAAAGACCAAGTACCTTGAATACAAAAATTGAGAAAGTGGCTGCTACAGTCAAAAAGAATTTGGCAGTTTCATTTCAAAATACAATTTATACTAAAACAGATGGAAGTTCTAAAACTTCACCAACCAAATGTGATGATTTGATAGAAAAACTAAATGCAGTACTTTAAACAAAGAGGATAAAATTAAGATTATCAGTTTACTGCTGAATTCTTGGAGTCGAGCAAAACTTAGTGATGAATTTAATGTGTCAGAATGTCTTGTTAAGTTAACAAGGCAGTTAGTAAAAGAACAGGGAATTTTACCAGCATTACAAAAGAAAAGTGCATCTGATTTGGTAGATGAAAACACAATCAATAAAGTTATTAAGTATTATGACAATGACAATAACAGCAGTTTGATGTCTGGCAGAAAAGACTGTTTCTGTGAAAGAAAATGGTTCTAAGATTCAAAGACAAAAAGGTTAATATTGTGCAATTTAAATGAACTATCCACTGAATTTAAAAAAGAAAATCTTGACATTAAAATTGGAAAATCAAAGTTTTGCGAGTTGAGACCAAGATGGTGTATTGTTGCAGGGGCATCTGGCACCTATAATGTTTGTGTTTGTATTATCAGAACGTAAAGTTTATGATAGATGGGGCCAATCTTATAGTTGACTATAAAGACCTTTTGGAAGTTATGATTTGCAATATTGACAGTTACAATTGTATGATAAAGGGAAAATGTGAAGATTGCCCAAGCAAACAAGCCTTACTTAACATGTTTGAAGAATCCGAAGAAAACAATTTGATGCCTGACAATGTAAAATACAATCAATGGGTGACGCAATACAGAACTGAAATGTTGACAGCCAAAAAACACGAGAAAAGTTTTTTGAAGTGTTGATGGCTTACCTTGAAAATCTGAAAATGCATCATTTTATTGCAAAAGCTCAAAGTAAATTTTTGAAAGACAAAAAGCAAACCTTGGCAGCTGGTGAATGCTTTGTTCTTGCTGACTTTTCAGAAAATTATTCCTTTGTTCTTCAAGATGAAGTTAAAGGGCACCACGGGGTAAACAATCATTTCACAGTTCATCCATTTGTATTCTATTGTAAAGATGAAGATAAAGCAATGAGCCACAGCTTTTGTTTATAAGCAACTACCTTTAACACAACACTACAGCAGTGCACATTTTTCAACTAAAATCAACAAACTACATTAAATAGCACCACCCTTCCATAAAAAAAACTGATTTACTTTTCGGATGGGGCAGCAAGTCAATATAAAAACAAAACAAAAAAAAATTATTAACATCTGCTTTCATAAATAAGATTTTGCATTTGATGTAGAATGGCACTTTTTCACTTCATGTCATGGGAAGAATGCTTGCGATGGTGTCGGGGGTACAACAAAGCGAGCTGTTACAAAAGCTGGTCTGCAGCGGACTGATGGCAATCATAACAACTCAAGAAATGTTTGAATTCTGTAAAAAACATATCAATGTTTTTGTACAATGTGAGGAAATACAAGAAGTCTATGACACTGTCTTGAGGGAAAGGTAAAACACTTGTCAGAAGATTAAAGGCACTCGATCTTTTGATTGTTTTGCACCCCATTCACACAGCTTACTGAAGTGTGGGATCACATCAACTTCGCCTGATTGTGAACTTCATCAGTGTGGAAAACTTGTACAACTGGTTCTTCAAAATAAAGACATAGTGGCTTGTGTTTATGATGAACAGTGGTGGATTGGCTAAGTTGATAATACTGACTGCTGAAACCAAGATGTATATGTTGTATTTTATCACCCTCCAGGACCAAGGACATCTTTTAAAAAATTGAGGAGGATCAAGTTTGGATGTCACTTAAAGATGTTCTAAGGAAGTTGTCTCCCATGGAATTTACAACTGTGACTGGGCGAACTTATAATCTAACACCCAAACTGAGTGAACAAATATCTCAAATGTTCAATGAGCGATGTACTAAAAACAAATAGCAAGAGAACAATATAATGTAATTAGTAGGCTTATTTTCAATTTTAAAAAAGTAATCATAGATATGATTAAATTATATACCGTAACTGATATATTTTTTCCATAAGCCTAGATATCGCAGATGTTAAAAACGTATTTTTGACTGGTGTTTGTAATTTTTTTTCCTATAACTTCCAACTGAATTTCAAAGTTGAAATTTATACTGAAGTTTGATATCATAAAGGTCTATTAACTGTGAAATTTTCAGATTTTTTTTTCTGGCCCCCAACAAAGATATTGCAGGCCACAAAATGGAAAAATTAAAAAATCCATTTTTAAAAATAGGGTATTTTTTTAAGTGTAAGCTGCTCACCATTGATACTCTATAAAAAGTAAATATACTATACAGTGTAACAGCAGAAAAATATTAAAGCTGAGAAATTAATCTTTCTTTGGAAAACTACTGTTCAAAAATCGAGGTTATTTTTAAATTTGTGCCTGATAACTTAGATCTATTAAAAATATATTAAAGAATACATTCAGCTAAGTGATAATGATGTTAATTTGTAGCCCAGATTGTGTTGAAGTAAATGCATTTTATCTGGAAGGCTTAGGACAACCCACTACCGAGTAATTGTAAAACATGTAGATGCTTCCAAATACGAAACAACGCATGCAGGCTGCAACAAATATGGTCGCCATTTCAAACTAATACACAATAATTTTTTTAAAAAAATATTTTTGTGGCTACTAAACATTGGGGAATTCACCCAGCAAATATAAAATTTTTCTGAGATGGTCAAGTAACCAATTATTTCTTCTTGGACCACTTGGTATGGATTGACCCAACCCCATTATAAAAAAAAGTAAGGAAAAGTTCCTGAAGACACTCAAAATGTTGTTAATGTATTTAGTTATTAATATATTAACATTGCTCAAAATCTTACCAAGAATTTGGGAAACACGAAAGTTACAAACATAGAAGTTCCCATAAATGAACAGTTTTTTCATGCCTCATTTAGAAGTAAGAAATGCGGTTAATAAGCTGAAAAATAAATTGTCTTGTGGATGTGACGGCATTCCTGTGAGGGTCATAAAACATAGTTCAGACAAAATAGCAACTGAACTAACTAGTAGTAAAGACTGTACATATAACATACAAAATTACAGACCATTGTCACTACTATCAGGCTTTGCTAAAGTTACTGGGAGTTTCCTGAACAAATGTAAAAATCTTACCAATGCACAGAATGGTTTTAGGAAAAACATGTCTACTGCTACAGCTGTGTATCACTTCTAGAACAAGTTTTATTTGCAGTAAACAATGATGAATCCAAGGCATTTGACCTCATTAACCCTGCCATATTGCGTGCAACATATCAAAGTGTTGAAATAACTCGTAATGGCAGACAATATCACTCAACATACAAAAAAGTTAACTGTAGTGTATCCCGAGATTCTTGGTTTTTATTAATGACTTTCCAAACCACGTAACAAGAGCTGAATCAGTTCTTTTTGCAAACAATACAGCCCTCTTTGTGAAAGTACAGAGTAAAGCAGACAGACAAGGAAAAAGAACGAGCAATAACAAATGAGTCAGCATAACAGTTCAGGGACAACTGTTTGATCATAAATGACAACAAAACCACATGGATCTTTTTTAGGCACATAAGGAACAAGTAAAAAACATCTTTCACAAAAATTTTAGGTGTATCATTAGCCGACAATTTAAGATAGCAAAAACAAGTTGAATTATTGAATAAAAAACCTAGTAAATACCATTATAAATCACCAAAACTTAAAAGACAACTGCAATTACTCTCATGTGCATAGCATTATAAGGAATGGTATTATATTCTGGGGGAATACACCATTTACAAAAAGTTGTTCTAAGCTCAAAAAGAGAGCCATTTGTATTCTCAAGGGTGCTGGTCACAGAGAGCCATGCAGAGAACTCTTCAAGAAATTAAAAAATGTTGACCCTCACTGGTTTATTCATTTATGAATCTATATGTTTTCGTAAGTACCAAAATAGTGATGTAAAAAATGGCTCTGAGCACTATGGGACTCAACTTCTGAGGTCATCAGTCCCCTAGAACTTAGAACTACTTAAACCTAACTAACCTAAGGACATCACACAAATCCATGCCCGAGGCAGGATTCGAACCTGCGATCGTAGCGGTCTTGTGGTTCCAGACTGTATCACCTAGAACCGCACAGCCACTCCGGCCGGCAAAATAGTGATGTACCTTCCAAAAATAATGTTCGGTGACTTGTCTAAGGAAATCAAAAAACTACAAAACTTATATAGATTTAAAAAGGAATTAAAGAACCTATTGTTAAGTGAAAGTTACTATAGTGTTGTTGAATTTCTCTGTCATCAAAACAGATAGGTCTTGTCATTTGGTTTAATTCTATGAGCTATTGTTATTTACCTTTATGTATAAGGAAGATTATAAACTGCTCTCTCTCTCTCTCTCTCTCCCCCCCCCCCCCCCCCCCCATCTCTCTCATATACACACAGGGTGAAAAAAAATTCGCACTCTGACTTCGCAGTGCAATTCCTCGCATACTGGCAATGCAAAAATGCCTGTCACAAAATTTCGTCACGCGCATGTTTGGGGCAGTAAATGGACATTAAGATCGTAAATCTGACAACACTGTTATTACATGTATGTTACAGTGTGTAAACCTTTAGATGGCAGACCTCTCCCTAGTCCTGAGTCGGTAGAAGTCGGTAAACGTTGGGAGGCTTCAGTAGGCACACAGTTTCGATTGCTGCCAACATTACGTAGCTGACTGTGTTGTACAAGGTAGCCATTGTCGTCTGCTTCGTTATTGTTTTGCGCTGTACTATTCTGCGTGTTCTTATTGTGCAGTTGTGCTAAACATTATCAAAATGAGTAGTTGCTGGCCCATCTCGGAAGTCGCCAACAACTTCCAAGCCTTTCGTCTGCTTTCGTGTAAGTATGACGCGCAATTTGTAGTGCCAGCACTGCAACTGGTGGGTGTGCCTTCTCCCCCCCCCCCCCTCCTCACCCCTCGCCAGTCAATGCTTGCTTCCTCCTCTCCCCGCACAACTCTGCCATCTTACAGTTAACACACTGTAACTACCTCTGTCAGGATCAAGCAATAGTGCTGTGCAGTTGCTGCAGAGGATAGTGTTTGGGTTAGTATGCAGGAGGTCGAGGGTTCGATTCTGGAATACAGAACTGGAAATACATTGGTCAGCTTTCAAAGAAACCTTTAGCGTGTTATGGACGCGAATTGTTTTGCACCAGTGCATCTACTAGATTCTAAACCTGTTTTCTGTGTACCTTCTCCCAATGGTCCCATCGATTAATACCAACTATTATTCTTGACACATTCAGGTCCATTGCAATCAGTTAGGGCCTCACATAACCAGTATGGCCAGCAACATGCTTTGCAAATGATTTCGATGGGACCTTTGGCGGAGGGTATACAGAAAATATGCTTGGAATCTAGTAGATGCAGTGGCACGAAATAATTCACGTCAAAAAGGCTTCTTTAAAAGCTGACCAGTGAAAATGATCGTACCTCCATTTCTGTGTTCGTAGAACTTAATGGCTGTTTTGTAGAAGACTGAATGTAATTGCTGTATGAAGATTAAGGTGCCAGGTATCATATTAT
The DNA here is from genome assembly GCF_021461395.2 of Schistocerca americana. NCBI lineage: Eukaryota > Metazoa > Arthropoda > Insecta > Orthoptera > Acrididae > Schistocerca > Schistocerca americana. Next base: position 370,762,274 of record NC_060123.1, on the reverse strand, counting down.
GCGAACTACTTTTAGCAAATAAAAACATATATGCCTCAACCAGAATCAAAACCTCAACCTCCTGCATGCCAACCCAAAACACTATCCACTGCACCAACTGCACAGCACTGCTCTACCTGCTGACAGAGGTAGTTACTGTACATATGATTACAGTGTTAACAGATTGCCAGCCTTTAATGTTTATTTATTGCCCAAAATATGTGCAGGATGAAATTTTGTGAGATACATTTCTGTATTGTCACCCTGTATTAAGTGGGGTGAATGTGTTTGTCCTTCACAAGCCCTACGAAGACATACTCAGGTGAACTGTTTTAATTTTTAAAGAAGCTTGTAAACTCATTTGGGACACCACAAATAAAAAGCTAATCAACAAGTACCACAACTTTGTATATCTTTCACTGTCTTTTGGGTGTAGCAGAACCAAGGGTTGAAGTCATCATAGAACAATTGGAAAAATGCACATCATGCTCCACCTGTGACCTAAAAAGGAAGACACACACCTTATATGTGCCATTGTTGCTAGAAGCCAATCTGACTTGAATCTCTACAAAAATTTCCAGCGAGTTGAAAGAAAACCTCTGAGAAGAAAACTAAACACCTAAAAAGTACTACTGTTACTTTCATTTTTCTGAATTTTTTTCGGGAGTGTTTTATGTTTTTATTATTACACATGCAATAAATAAAAATATAGCAAAAAGGAAAATTTGGAGTGCGGGGTATTTGAGTTTTCATAGCTCTAATATTATCATGTTAATTTTGTGTAGTTTTCTGTTTAAATGTATTTTTTTTATAATAATAAACTTTAAAATTTATTTGAATATATATTTTTTGTGTGGTATTAATGTAACCTGTCACATAAAATCTGCACTGTCCCATTGAAATTGCTGAATGCGACTTGAAAATGGTCTGGGAAGCTAAGGGTTAAAGTCACCCTGTTGTTATAAACAATCCACACTTAAGTACCCATGTTCTGAAGGAAAAATCAATATGTTAATTTTATTGATTTCAGAAATATTTACATTGAAAGTGCAAAATCAAGCAACTTCACCCTGTTTAATAGTACTTCTGGTTGTACAAACCTACCACATAGTTTAAGGTTATGAAACAATCAGCTGTCATAAACTGCTGCAGCTGCTGCTTAACAAGTCTTATTCATCCCTTTGTTATATGATCAAAAGCAATCAAGTGTAAAACTTCACAATCAGCTGACGCAAACTAATTGTTTTTAATTTATAAGAGCCCACTGGGAAGACAATTCTGTCTTCTTCTTGAGATGATATTGCCTAGCAAATGTTGGCAATACGTATACTCTGATTTGGCCAGTGAAGTATAGAAAGCAACGAAATGTCTTTCAGTCATGAGATTCTCCGTCTTCCAGTGACATTTTTGCCATCATCCTTCAATATTAAGTTGCAACAATTGATATCTCTAGTCCCTAAAATATGTCCCAAGCCTTTTGTTCTTTTTTGTTTTATAATATGTAATACAGTAGTCCTTTTTACTTTTCATCCAGTGAAGGACTTTGATATTGATATTTTCAGTATCTTAGTTTCAGTGCAAGAGATGACAATACAAACATTTCAAGATCTGAATTCCATTTCAGTTCCTGTACCCTCTTTCCACCTTTCGTTCTCATAACAAACGCAGAACAGAAAACATGCAGCTCTGAATCACGCCTATTCTCAGTTGCAAACCTCATGAAAAATTTCATGTTAATGAATTAAAGGGGTTGGCGGAAGAAAGTGGTAACTGACAGGAGAATATTCTGAGTTACTTCATGGTCAAATTCAAGGATAAGAATATAAATACCATTATTATACATATCAATTTACAGAAGATAGTTCTTTCTAACGGTATGTAGAAGATAGTTCTTTCTAACGGTATGTAGAAGATAGTTCTTTTTAGCAGTGTGTAGAAGACAGTTCTGTCTAGCAGTGTGTAGAAGACAGTTCTGTCTAGCAGTGTGTAGAAGATAGTTCTTTTTAGCGGTATGTATGGAATTACTTGTTACCAGCTGGTGCATTCAAATGTAGGTAGGTCCTACAACAGATAATGTGTTCAGACAAATTCTTTCTAAACAAGGCCAATTCACACTGATCATCACAACACGGCACCATCACATTAGGGTTTATTCACACTGTCCGTCGTGTCACGTTACATCACATTGTGTCAGTTCAAGTCACATGATTTCAACTCACGTGACTGTCCTCAATAGTTTTCAGTCTATAATAAATAAGAAATAACAAAGGAAAATAAAAATATGTAGGATAACAACTGATATAAAACAGTAAAACCACAACCTAACAAAAGCACGATGAAACGAAGTATGGAGGATGGGTGCAAGGCTGTGGATCGCCTATCGGGAGGAAATGAGTCTGGGGTCACCTGCTCAACTACGGACAGTGAGTCGGTCATAAAAATTTTGTTCCCAAGAAACCTTGACGGTGCCATCATACCGTGATGTGACAGCTAATGTGAATTAGTCTTTAACTCTTTCCTCCCTCATTCCCATTAGTTGTTTCCTGGTTTGTTTATGTGTGTCACTTGGATTCACATTGTTGGTCCGAAATGGTACCTAAATATTTTAAGGAGGGGATTTCCCTTTTAGATAATGTTTTGAAAGGGTTAATAGACAGCCAAACTCTTCACTGCATTTATGAGCAGGTACTTGTGTCTTCTGCATATATCATGTTATTAATAAGTTTCCCATTTATTGTAAACACTCTTAATCTTCTGTCAATGATTCCTTGAAAACTGCCTCAGAATAAACATTGAAAAAAAGAGTATTTACAGAATGTGCAAAAATTTAATACCACACTTTTGAAACCCATCTATGATTTGTTATACATCATTAGAAGCCCAGAGTACTGTGCAATATTTATTAGATAACTTTGTGCCATGCAAGATCGTTTACATTATAAGGACCTGGGATTTATGAGCACGTTCTAAAATACCAATGTAAGCAGAGGGTGCTTTATCCACAATTCAGTGTGGAGATAGTTGCATACTATCTGTGTTGACATAGCATCCCCATTTGCACCCGAAAAGATAGCGTGCAGTTCTGTTGAATTTTTCTTGAGTTACGTATTAGCCATAACTTACATGTAGTGCTCAACAGCTGGTGTTTGACTGCAGGAAATCACTGCAAGGCTCAATGTTTTGTGTCTCGCAATAGTCAGTGAATAATATTCGAATGACTATGCTGTGGTGGCCTGCAGCCAACTTCCCAATTTGTAAAGTAACCTGTGTCTGTTCATTAAACTCAATATCACTCATAACTTATCTGGGTCCACTCTATCAAATGTACACATAAAATTCCAGGAAAAGTAAATTACTTGTAACGAGAAAAGAAAAAAATTCTTTCCTGGTGACAGACAATGCAGTATTGGACCCACTTAATCTACACACTGCAAAAAGTAAATTGCACATAAAACACCAGAGAAAATGTGCCTGAAGCCTCCTCTAAAAGTCACTGATGATGTACTGGCAAAAATTAAATAATGTTCTTTACTTTTAAAGTGCAGAAGACTATAATGTTTTACCAGAAAATAAAATTGTAACTAGAGCTTTATTTTTAAAAAATAATTATTTCATAATTAAAAACAATATTACAGCTTTTTTATATAACATTCCATATACAAATATACATATCTATTTATTAAAACAATATTGATGAAATAAACACACATGTAATTCCTACAGTGCAAAACAGGATTCTGAAACTTAATACATACAATAATACATGTGCTCTGAAAATATTATTGTCCAATACAGTGATTATCATTTACAGAGCATTTTTTCGTCTTTCCAGTTTTCTACTGGTAACAGCACAAAGGAAAGAAATAAAAATGTCACAAGAACACAGCCAGCCAAATGAGGAATAATGATGTGTCAGAACATTTTCACATAGAATCAATAACAAGCCACTTTTCTTGCACTTGTTCAACTTGCTTTGTAACAATTGGATTTCGTATTCTGATTTTCACTTCTAGCTTCCCACCAACAGTTTTACGGCCTTCAAGCAACTGCAATTTAAAATAGAAAATAAATGTACTGCTTATCTTAAAGAATAGCATCACAATGGAAAATGAAAGTATTTTACTTACATCATAAGCATCATGAAGAATGCACTTAGTTTCCAATGGTTGCAGTTTGATATTTGCTGTACCAATTAGCGAATCGCCTCTAAAAAATCCACTGTAAAACAATGAGGTTACATAATAATAATCTTCGCAAGAGTCAGTAAGGATTATATTGAGGCAATCTACATCCTGTCAGAAACATCTGAACATAACAGAAGTTTTACAAGGAAAAATAACAATTTTTATTGTCTGTCTCAGATCTGAAAGTCTACACGAAAAATTTACATATTACTGGAGGTTCTTTAGCAAGTGACTGTATATTATTTTGCTGGTTGCTCGCATTACAGACCTGAGTCTTTTTTTAGAACTAATCAAAACAGAATGGAGTTGAATTGGCATAATAAGAGAAAGAATTAGTTTTGGTGTTTGGATTGTGTATCGGTCAGCATTTTAAGTCTGTTATATGCTATGGGATTTTAGCAGGTTATATTTCTCTCTTTCTGTCAGAATTTGTTACACAAATGACTGTAAAAATAGTATTGAAATGTTTCGAGATAAAGTAGCCAAATCGTAGCCCACTTTTACGCAACTTCAGAACTATTGATGTGTGTAAAGTAACTAAGAGCTTGGCCTTTTCTTATCAGTGGCCGTAGATGTTGATCATTTTAGTATACACAAGAAGGAAATAAATAAATAAATAAAAGAAAAAAACAAACAAAGATTAAGGAGTGGTGGTTAGCACTCTGGAAAATGCTAATAGGTTACAGCATAAGCTAAGAGAGTAAATTCCTAATTGTACAAAATATAAATTCACTTGAGAAAATATCTTTTTCTCCCCAGCTATGGCCTGAATGATTTGCCCCTGTTGCCCAACTGTCTAGCTATCCCTATTTTCTCCATGAGGAGGGAACTAACAGTTTCAAAAGCTAAGTAAATGTGTCTGTTAGCAGTACTTGGCATTTTATTTCCCACAGATAAGAAGTGCCCAGCAAGTCAGACTCCTTGTAATTTTACAGTATATGATCAGGTCAAGCTCGTTTCAAAGTCACTCAACTGTACTGTAATATGCAGTTCAGAATTGTTATCGAGGAAGAACTTTTGTGTCACACCCTTTAGTATCTGCAGTTAATACTATTCGGCAAGACCGTAATAAGTGGAAGTACACTCCTGGAAATGGAAAAAAGAACACATTGACACCGGTGTGTCAGACCCACCATACTTGCTCCGGACACTGCGAGAGGGCTGTACAAGCAATGATCACACGCACGGCACAGCGGACACACCAGGAACCGCGGTGTTGGCCGTCGAATGGCGCTAGCTGCGCATCATTTGTGCACCGCCGCCGTCAGTGTCAGCAAGTTTGCCGTGGCATACGGAGGTCCATCGCAGTCTTTAACACTGGTAGCATGCCGCGACAGAGTGGACGTGAACCGTATGTGCAGTTGACGGACTTTGAGCGAGGGCGTATAGTGGGCATGCGGGAGGCCGGGTGGACGTACTGCCGAATTGCTCAACACGTGGGGCGTGAGGTCTCCACAGTACATCGATGTTGTCGCCAGTGGTCGGCGGAAGGTGCACGTGCCCGTCGACCTGGGACCGAACCGCAGCGATGCACGGATGCACACCAAGACCGTAGGATCCTACGCAGTGCTGTAGGGGACCGCACCGCCACTTCCCAGCAAATTAGGGACACTGTTGCTCCTGGGGTATCGGCGAGGACCATTCGCAACCGTCTCCATGAAGCTGGGCTACGGTCCCGCACACCGTTAGGCCGTCTTCCGCTCACGCCCCAACATCGTGCAGCCCGCCTCCAGTGGTGTCGCGACAGGCGTGAATGGAGGGACGAATGGAGACGTGTCGTCTTCAGCGATGAGAGTCGCTTCTGCCTTGGTGCCAATGATGGTCGTATGCGTGTTTGGCGCCGTGCAGGTGAGCGCCACAATCAGGACTGCATACGACCGAGGCACACAGGGCCAACACCCGGCATCATGGTGTGGGGAGCGATCTCCTACACTGGCCGTACACCACTGGTGATCGTCGAGGGGATACTGAATAGTGCACGGTACATCCAAACCGTCATCGAACCCATCGTTCTACCATTCCTAGACCGGCAAGGGAACTTGCTGTTCCAACAGGACAATGCCCGTCCGCATGTATCCCGTGCCACCCAACGTGCTCTAGAAGGTGTAAGTCAACTACCCTGGCCAGCAAGATCTCCGGATCTGTCCCCCATTGAGCATGTTTGGGACTGGATGAAGCGTCGTCTCACGCGGTCTGCACGTCCAGCACGAACGCTGGTCCAACTGAGGCGCCAGGTGGAAATGGCATGGCAAGCCGTTCCACAGGACTACATCCAGCATCTCTACGATCGTCTCCATGGGAGAATAGCAGCCTGCATTGCTGCGAAAGATGGATATACACTGTACTAGTGCCGACATTGTGCATGCTCTGTTGCCTGTGTCTATGTGCCTGTGGTTCTGTCAGCGTGATCATGTGATGTATCTGACCCCAGGAATGTGTCAATAGAGTTTCCCCTTTCTGGGACAATGAATTCATGGTGTTCTTATTTCAATTTCCAGGAGTGTATGTTTGTGCGACACTGATACAGTTTGGCAGAATAAAATGCACAAAAAATTTGTAAGTAGCATATCGGCTTTCTATATGAACAGTATTATTATAGAGACTGTATACTGGCTTTTTTATCATTACTATCTAACTAGTTTCAAAACAAGAGGAGAGTGCTGCAACTTGACAATACATACGTAACAAGAAAATCCCCATCTGCCAAGAGCAAAATTTTGACTGTTTCCCCACTGAGTAGGGAGAGTAGAGGTGAGTGGTATTATTTAATTCCAGTAACCTTCAAAGTTATTAAGCATGCTGGTTATTTTCTATGGGCATATACAGAACCTCCTTAAACTTTAACACACATAGAAATAATGTGTGTTTAATGAATGGTTTCAGAGGAACAAGAAATAAACTGAGAGTAGTGCTTACAACAACTGTCATCATTTGCTATAGCTCATCCACTGTTAATATATAAATCTTCAGCTCAATGAAACAAAATATACACATTGCCTGCTTCCTGATGCCTATCACTCTTCCATCAAAACTGACAATTAAGGTATCGAAAAAATGACAAATTGAAAGGCTTGCATCATGCTGGAAGTCATACAACATTAATTTATTTGCTTATACAGCAAGCAGCAAAGAAGTACCTTAGCCTTTCTTCAATCAATCCTTTTGGCTGTTTGACTGGTGTCATTTCAATTTATAACCATATCTACCATCCTTCCTTACTGGAGTCATGGCAGACATCCCTGAGAAGTCATCCTAGTGGACTTTCAAAAGGCATATGATTCGATAGATGAGCAGATTGTGATACCCACCCCATGACAACTGGGCCTTAATGAGAAGCGTAGCAAGCTAGTCCGTGCCACTTTGAGGAACAACACTTCCAAAGTCAAATTTAGAAATGAGCTCTCAGAGTTTCACCATTCAGATAGGAGTTAGACAAAATGATGGTCTCTCATGCACGCTCTTCATTGCGTACTGAAGAAGATTATCAGAGAATTAACTTTAACACTACTATCGGGAAATGGAATGAAGATTGGATACTTGAAAGATAACCTCATTGTACACTGATCCGTAAGGGTGAGCATAGGTACAACATATCTTAAGATACAAAATTAGCATGGTTATTTCAGTGGCCAAGAAGTTTAACAATCAAGTGACATCATCATCTTGTGTCACAGATCAGTTTTTAATATATTGCGTCTATGAGTAGAAATAGAATCATTGTCAAAACTTGTACCAATCATATGGTATGATTAATAAATAATAATTCAGCAACAGCATTTGTTACATTACACAGTATCTATGTTACAACCCTTCAGTCTGCTATGAACAACAATAAGTAATCTCTCAGGTTTTCTTGGTGTGACTAATTAGTGTGCCTCCAGGTGTTCTGCCAACTTCTTGTTTCCATTTTATGCATGATTTTTGATGGCCAACCAAGCCATCTACTTCAGATGCTGTGAATTTTGCTGTTACAGACTTACACTAGGGCTAAACTCACTGCACCCGAAGAAGATGGCTGGGGGTCTCATCTAAATATCGTAATCGTACATCAAATGGAAACAATAACTTGTAAAATACACAGAAGCACAGTATTAATAGCTAGAAGTCTGATAAATGCCAATGTCACTCCTCTTTTAAGTTAATAAATTACCACTTAAGATGTAGCCATTCACTAGAATAAGGCAATTTTACATGTTCAATAGTTTGGTCCAATTTTTGTAATTTGCACACTCCTAGGTAAAGCACATAAATATGAAACATGCTGCTGCAAATTCCTTAAAGTCAGAAATCACTCAGCAAACAGCAGTCCTGTTGAATGGGCACACCCAACTTATTAACTTTCGGAACAAATCCTTTGTCGAGCTAGTGCACACACACACACACACACACACACACACACACACACACACACACACACAGCCAATGTCCCTCACTGCACCAAGGCACATATGTGGGCTGAAAGGACTTATTACGAAAGCTAGCACATTTTCTTTCTTGTTTGTGTGTGCCTGTCGACAAGGTAATGTTTCTGTTATTCAGGGAGTGGTTTCATTTACTCCCGACGTAATTACATTCAGCTAGAACTTACCTTACTATATTTACACATAACAGAAATCTGCTGTACATAGGCACAACATAGAAATTTTATTCTTTTCCTGCCGTAGGGCAGAGACAAACACTTTTTACATCCAAAGCATCATCTTGCCTTGGGTAAATTAAGTATTCGAAGCTTTAAAGTTGATATACAACAATAACATAAAAGATGTATGTATCATTATAGCATAAATCAGAAGCTGACTGAGATAGATGCTGGCATCAAATACAAGATAAGTACAAAGTATGAAGAGATGCAAAAGAATAAAAGGACAAGAAGTGTAAAATGCATAGTGAGACACAGAGAAAGAAGGAAGAGAGAGGCACACAGTGAAACAATGGAAGTAAGAAAGAAATACATATGTGTTGACATATATTTTGTATATACAAAGCAAAGAGTGAAATTAGAGTGATTGTAGACCTTTTTGGCAACTGTCATCATCCAGAAAACTCTTTGCAGTATGTGCCCAAGCTGTCTTGTTAAAAAAATCTTTCTTTAATGACATCAAAAAATATTTGTTGGCTGTAGGATGGGGTGCCTAGAAATAAAATATTTGTAATATTATGTAGACCAGGATTTTGACCACTGTTGCAAGTTAAGGAAATTAACGTAAATTAAGGCAAGGTAGGTGGCGAGAACCAAGGACATGTTGCAGTGCCAGTTCCACCTGTGGGGTTCTGAGAAAATGGTGTCTTGCTGAAGAATCCAAGTGGCATGTATGGTGAAACAGGCACCGAGGTCATGACTGTCATGTTGTATAACACACTCTGCGACAGGATATTGTGTGTTGCCAGTGTACACCAACTGCCTATGCCCATTTATCCTAACTGATAACTTAGTGGTAGTTATCCCAATGCAAGAAGGCTGAACAGTGTTTACATACCAGCTGGTATATGATATACATGGTATATAGTACACATTTTGCCATTTACAGTGCTGGTTTAGGTGGTGGTAAAAGGGTGCATACGGCAAGTCTTGCAGTTGAGACGTTGCAGGGGTGGGAGCCATATGGAGAATGATGGATGCAGGAGCAGCATAGCGTCTGAAAAGGATAGTGCGGAGATTGAGAAGACAACCAAAAGCTATTCTAGGTGTGGCGGGCAAAATCACTGAAAGAATGAATCTATGACTTCATAAAATAATGCCCTGAAATGAGGTCCATTCTGTCTGTAATTCTGCCCACCACACCATGATGGATGCAGGAGCAGCATAGCGTCTGAAAAGGATAGTGCGGAGATTGAGAAGACAACCAAAAGCTATTCTAGGTGTGGTGGGCAAAATCACTGAAAGAATGGATCTATGACTTCATAAAATAATGCCCTGAAATGGGGTCCATTCTGTCTGTAATTCTGCCCACCACACCTAGAATAGCTTTTCATTGCCCTCTCAAGCTCCACAATATCCTTTGGACCCTATGCTCTTTCTGCACCCATGTCCCTTTCCTATGCCTCCTACTCCTGTGACCATCCCCACTGTAAGACTTTCCCTATGCATCCTCCTACAACCACCTGTACCAGCCCTGTAACTTGCAAGACATGTACTATGAAAGAGAGAGCCACCCATGAAATGACACATATCATATATCAGGCTTTTATATTGGCATTACAACCATCAGTTAAGATGAATGGGCAAAGGCAGAGGGTGTACACTGGCAACATACAATATCCTGTTGCAGAGCTTGCTCTATGGCATGACACTTGTGACCTTGACGTCTGTTTCACTACATGTGCCATTTGGATTCTTCCCCCAGACACTAGTTTCTCAGAACTCCGTAAGTGGAAAGTGGCCTACAACATGTCCTTGGTTTTCACCACCCCCCTGCCCTTAATTTACATTAATTTCTTCAGTCTCAGCATTTCTTCACTCCCTTTTTAGTTTTCTACTTCTATCATTTTCTGACCTGTCTATTTTTTGACATCATCCTCCCACCTCTAGCACATACAATGCATTTAGGTTTTCACTCTTATTAACTCATGCACAGTGTTTTAGCAGTAATCTCTGTCTTGCATATTTCTCAATCTTCCATCTTTCAGCTCTCACATTTTCAAATCTCATCTGGTGCAGTCCCCAACAATCAGTCTTTCCTTCCCATCCCATCCGTTAAGTCTCCCTTGACCCTGGGTTTTGGGCGACTTTTCCAAACTCTACCCCTTTTCACAAATCTCACCAGGCAGTTTTTTCACCCCTCTTTCTTCCCTTTCAACCATTCTGCCAGGAGGAGGCGCCACTGGTTCCGAAAGCTAACAAACTGTAATACCTTTCTACGTGTATTCTCCTGCCACCACTTGGTGAGTAGACTCCTGCCACCACTTGGTGAGTAGATTTTTTATCCATCCTTTTCCTTGATATATTATTAATAATAATGTACATAGAAGAGATGTTAAGATAGGTCATCACAAATATATTCAGAATGAGTAAATATATAATGGTATCACTTTCTCTGAGTTATAGTGAACAATGTGATGAATATTCTGTCAGGCAAGTAAATTTTAATGTTTATAACTGCCAAATTATGAACAAATTGTTTCTATCTTTTTTATTTTACACAAAAAATTAGTGACAAAATGTGTGGAACCTGATAAAATAGTAAAACTATAACAGCACATGAAATCACCATTCTGCCATCATCAAGTGAGGAGGTCCTACAAACATCTTCCCTACTGTATCAAACATAAGGAAACACAGAACTCAGAAATGTTTCATACGTTTGCCAGTGTACTTGAGACCCATCAATCTGTGCTTTGCTGTTGTGGCAATCAGAGAATTTGCTCAAGTTATTCACATGGACTTCCACAATGTATGCAACAGTCAAAACAGTGGTATGGGTCTCATTTATGGGAAATGTCACTGCAAAGAGCAGCAGAGTGAATATATGCCAAACAGTATCCTTATCATGCCAATATCTTTCAATTTGTCTGTCCGAAAATGATGAAAAAATTCAAGAAGCGGGAAGCGTGAAGAATAACGCACATCAATGGAAAAGAAGAGTAACTGATACGAGAAATGCAATCATCATTCTAGCACTGTTAACACTCGATCCACACATCACTATGAAGCAGCTTGAATATGTGACTGGGATCAGCCAAATGAGAGTTCTACAAATATACATTCTAATGTGTTTCACCCTTACCATATTTCACTCTGACAACTTCATGGCAACTACTTAAAATTGGTTCCAGATTTCCGAAAACTGCAAAGTAAGCAGAATTTCTACAAAAGATTTTGTTTACTGGTGAAGCATCATTGAAAACCTTGGGCAAATTAATCTTTGCAATATTCACTAATGGTCAGCTGAAAATCCCCATTGGCTGCAAGAAGTGGATAAACAATGACAACTGTCTGCCAACATGTGATGTGGGCTTTTCAAGAATCACATCATTGGCCCCTGTTTTACTGATGTGACTAAGCAAAGCAGACACAATATTCTACATCATATCCTAAGAGATACACAACTGTAAATACTGGAAAACATACCACTGAACGTAAGGTGATCCATGTGAAACAACAATGGACAGGCAGATTATTGTAGATTTTCTGCTCATTCTGTGGTATTAAAACTATATCATCTGCGTAAGTCAGAGTGTTGGTTCTTCTACTCAGCTGTATTCCTGTATCCTAGCTCATTACCTTTGTCACTGCTCTTTCCCAAACCAGACTGAACAGTGAGGGGCGGTGGTGGTGGAGAAGTGGGGTGGGGGTGGAGGGGGGAGGGGGAGGAGAAGCCACACTTCAGTCTTCCTCTCCAATTTCTCTGACATCTTTCCACTCACTTTCACAATACATGTAGTCTCTTGTATTCATGCCTGTGTCATTTTTATTAATTTTCTAGGAACCTGCACCCTTTCCAGTTCTTGCCATATTGTTTGCTTGCCTCTTCACACTACCATACACTTTTTGGAAATCCACAAAACGACAGTGAACATCTCTGCAAAATTCCCAGCTCTTTGATAGCATTTGCCTTATTATACGTAGTTGGTCTACAATTCATTTTTTTAAATGCTACTTATTGGAATCCAAGTACCTCTTCAAGGTATGGTGTCAGCTACTTCAATAACAACAGGCTCAGGATCGTAGAAGTTGTGCATAGTACGGTAGTCCCTTTTTCGTTGCTGCAATCATTGGGTCTCCTTTCCTTAGCATTGGGCAGATGACAGACTGCTTCCTTCTGTTGGGATTCTTTCCCTCCTCGAAATTAAACTGATTAGATGGTATACTCTCTCTTGTAGGATCTCTCTTCCCTCTATCAGCATTTCTGCAGGTTTTCCCATTCCTCCATAGTTTTCATTTCACCTGTTATCGGTTGTCCTGCTTGTCTTTGATCATATCAATCCTTGCGTTATATCCTTTCTTGAAGAGCATGACTGTCCTGTAAAAGTCTCTTGTATTGCATACTGTTTGATCCATTTCTGCCAGTGTTATCTTGCTTTTTATATATCTCACTTTTCTGTTCAAAGGACTTGCTGCCTCCATGTATCCCAACCTTAACTTTCATTGTGTCTGTCTGTCAGCCATAACATTTTAGCCTCTTTTCTCTTGTTAACTGCATGTGTTGGTTGGTTGGTTGGTTGGTGGGTTTGGGGAAGGAGACCAGACAGCGTGGTCATCGGTCTCATCGGATTAGGGAAGGATGGGGAAGGAAGTCGGCCGTGCCCTTTCAGAGGAACCATCCCGGCATTTGCCTGGAGCGATTTAGGGAAATCACGGAAAACCTAAATCAGGATGGCCGGACGCGGGATTGAACCGTTGTCCTCCCGAATGCGAGTCCAGTGTCTAACCACTGCGCCACCCCGCTCGGTAACTGCATGTGTACCCTTGTCATTAAACTATCCTCTGCTCCACCTCCTGCTCTCCAATGGTTTCAGCATTTCATCTGCTGCGCATTTGACTTCGATCTTGAGCTTGGACCATAACGTATCTACATCACCTCGCTGTCCTTCCATGGCAGCAAACTTGTTTCAAATTTTAATTGCATGCATATAGTGGTCTTCAGTCCAGAGACTGGTTTGATGCAGCTCTCCATGCTATTCTATCTCGTGCAAACTACTTCATCTCTGAGCAACTACGGCAACCTACATCCTTCTGAATCTGCTTAGTGTATTCATCTCTTTGTCTCCCTCTACAATTTTTACCCTCCACACTTCCCTCCAATACTAAATTAGTGATCCCTTGATGCCTGAGAACGTGTCCTACCAATCAATCCCTTCTTTTAGTCCGGCTGTGCTACAAATTCCTCTTCTCCCCAATTCTATTCAGTACCTCCTAATTAGTTACGTGATCTACCCACCTAATCTTCAGCTTCTTCTGTAGCACCACATTTCAAAAGCTTTCTTGTCTAAACTATTTATCATCTATGTTTCGCTTCCACACACGGCTACACTCCATACAAATACTTTCAGAAAAGACTTCCCGACACGTAAATCTGAACCAGATGTTACCAAATTTCTCTTCTTCAGAAATGCTTTCCTTGCCATTGCCAGTCTACGTTTTATATCCTCTCTACTTCGACCATCATCAGTTATTTTTCTCTCCAAATAGCAAAACTCATCTACTGCTTGTAAGTGTCTCATTTCCCAATCTAATTCCCCCAGCATCATACAATTTAATTGAACTACATTCCATTATCATCGTTCTGCTTTTGGTGATGTTCATCTTAAATCCTCCTTTGAAGACAGTGTCCATTCCGTTCAAATGCTCTTCCAGGTCCTCTGCTGTGTCTTGACAGAATTACAATGTCATTGGCAAGCCTCAATGTTTTTATTTCTTCTCCATGTATTTTAATTCCTACTCCACATTTTTCTTTTGTTCCCTTTACTGCTTGCTCAATATACAGACTGAACAACATTGAGGATAAACTACAACCCTGTCTCACTCGCTTCCCAACCACTGATTCCCTTTCATGCCCCTCGCCTCGTAACTGCCATCTGGTTTCTGTACATATTGTAAATAGCCTTTCGTTCCCTGTTTTGATCCATGCCACCTTCACAATTTGAAAGATAGTATACCAGTCAATATTGTCAAAAGACTTCTCTAAGTCTACAAATACTAGAAACATAGGTTTGCATTTCCTTAATCTATCTTCTAAGATAAGTCATAGGGTCAGTATTTCCTCATAAGTTCCAATATTTCTATGGAATCCAAACTTATCTTGCCCGAGGGTGGCTTCTACCAGTTTTTCCATTCATCTCTAAACAATTCATGTTAGAGTTTTGCAGCTGTGACTTATTAAACTGATAGTTCAATAATTTTCACACCTGTCAACATCTGTTTTCTTTGGGACTGGAATTATTATATTCATCTTGAAGTCTGTGGATATTTCTCCTGTCTCATACATCTTGCTCACCAGATGGTAGAGTTTTGTCAGGGGTGGCTATCCCAAGGCTATCAATAGTCCTGTCCTTGTGTAGACCCTCTATGTTCTCCTTCCACGTTTCTGCTTTCCCTTCTTTGCTTAGGACTGGTTTTCCATCTGAGCTCTTGATATTCATATAGGTGAATTCTCTTTGCTCCAAAGGTCTCTTTGATTTTCCTACAGGCAGTATCTATCTTAACCCTAGTGATACATGCCTCTACATACTTACATTTGTCCTCTAGCCATCCTTGCTTAGCCATTTTGCACTTCCTGTCGATCTCATTTTTGAGACGTTTCTCTTCCTTTTCGCCTGATTTATTTACTGCATTTTTATATTTTCTCCTTTCATAAATAAAATTTAATCTCTCTTCCGTTACCCAAGGATTCCTACTAGCCCTCATCTTTTTACCTACTTGATCATCTACTGCCTTCTCTATTCCATCTCTCAAAGCTACCCATTCTTTTACTGTATTTCTTTCCCCTGTTCTTGTCTGTCATTCCCTAATACTCGTCCTGAAACTCTGTACAACCTCTGGTTCTTTCAGTTTACCCAGGTCCCATCTCCTTAAATTCCTACCTTTTTGCAGTTTCTTCAGTTTTAATCTACAGTTCATAACCAATAAATTGTGGTCAGGGTTCACACCTGCCCCTGGAATTGTCTTATAATTTAAAACCTGGTACCTAAATCTCTGTCTTACCATTATATATTTATCTGAAACCTTCCAGTGTCTCCAGGCCTCTTCCACACATACAACCCTCTTTCAGGATTCCTAAACCAATTGTTAGCTATGATTAAGTTATGCTCTGTGCAAAATTCTACCAGGCGGCTTCCTCTTTCATTCCTTACCCCCAGTCCATATTCACGTACTACTTTTCCTTCCCTTCCTTTCCTTACTATCGAATTCCAGTCCCCCATAACTAAAAAATTTTCATCTCCCTTAACTATCTGAATAATTTCATTTATCCCGCCATACATTTCTTCAATCTCTTCATTATCTGCAGAGCTAGTTTGCATATAAACTTGTATTACTGTGGTAGGCATGGGCTTCTTGTCCACCTTGGCTACAATAATGCGTTCACTACGCTGTTAAAAGCAGCTTATTCGCGCTGCTATTTTTTTTATTCATTATTAAACCTACTCCTGCATTACGCCTATTTGATTTTATATTTATAATCCTGTATTCACGTGAGCAGAGGTCTTGTTCCTCTTGTCACCAAACTACATTAATTCCCACTATATCTAACCTTAACCCATCCATTTCCCTTTTTAAATTTTCTAACCTACCTGCCCGATTAAGGGATCTGACATTCCACGCTCCGATGCATAGAATGTCAGTTTTCTTTTTCCTGATAACAACGTGCTCCGGAGCAGTCCCCACCCAAAGATCTGAATAGGAGAATATTTTACTGAAGAGGACGCCACCATCATTTAACCATACAGTAAAGCTGCATGTCCTTGTGAAAAATTACGCCTGTCATTTCCCCTTGCTTTCAGCCATTCGCAGTGGTCATTACCACCAAAGCAAGGCATGTTACAAGGCAGACTGTTGCCCCTGCAACTACTGAAAAGGCTGTGCTGCCGCTCTTCAGGAACCACATGTTTATCTGGCCTTTCAAGAGATACACCTCAGTTGTGGTTGCACTTACGGTATGGCTACCTGTATCGCTCAGGCAAGCAGGCTCCCTATCATTGGTCCTCTTTCAGTAGACCTGTGTTTATTTTCTGTCTTCTCCTGCAGTTTCTGCATTCTGTTCTTTCATGAATAGTTGTCAGCACAAGCTAGTAGTCTGATCCCATTTCTGCACCTCTTTGAGATCTTACATTTGCAACAACACTTCTGTGGCTAGCATCCACTAATATGTTGTCTACTCTGTGTGGATTGGTCAAGTCATTTCCAGGTTATCTTATAATTTTTTCTGTGAGGAAAGTAGGTAATCAATCCATAGGTTTTCTGAAGTTGCCAGACTGACTTGTTTCATTCCATTGTTGCTGGAGGAATCGTGTGGGCTATGGAGGCCAATGTAGGATCTCAGAAAGGCCTGGCATTGGCATCACCTAGGAACATTTTCACAATGTAAAATGGGTGCGTCTTCATTTACTGATCCTAGGTCTTTGTAGAAACTATCTTTTTCATTATCATTTTTATCTTATGCAGGTGCATGGTACAACGTCATTTTAAGGCTGTGAACTTTCCTTTCATTCTTGTCCACCATATTTTTAGTAACAGCCGTGAAGTACATGATATTTCCTCTTATTCTGTTGACTACTGCAAAATCAACTCCAATTTGATGTTTACCTTCTTTATTTCCAGTATAGAAGTAACTGTAGAACTTATCATTATGCATCCCTATTACACACCATCTTATCTCTTGCAGTGCCACTATTTCTGGCCTGTACCTGTTCAGTTCGTCATTCAGCACTTTCAACACTCCAGTGATGTACAGTGATCTTATATTCCAAATGCCACATTCCAATCTGTGATTGTTCTGTGATATTCTAGCATTAGGCATTTGACTGCCTAGTGCCGTTTCCAGTGTTGTTCCATACTGAATCCAAGGCTATTTCTTGGCATTTCATAGCAACTGTCTTTTTTATGCTGTGAAGGAGCTGAACCTACACTGAACCCCCAACCTGGAGGAGCAGGGTGTCCCATTTATTTTGAATCATCACCTTTGACCTAACTAGCTTGGGAGCCCCTACCAGTAGCAAAGCTACCCGTCATAGTTCTTCGGATCATCTGACCATGCAAACCCCAACACGAAAAAAAAGTGATGACACCAACCATAAGGTAGGGGTCATAGTTCAGCAGTTATAAATGTTAAAAATTACTTGTATGTCAGAAAATTCACCGCACTGTCTGTTATAACTTGGTGAAAATGGCACCTCAATATACGAATATTTACTTGTTCTGGATATAGTCGTGTTGGCTCCTCATTTTGTGTGTGAGCTACCCAACTCTTCAGGTGGATGTTTGACCACAAAATGCAAACTTTTTGAATACCTAATTTGTAAATGAGTTGGAACTACCACACTTGCTTAATGGTGAATGCAATGTTAGCATCTTATAGAAGACAGCCATCAAGTAATGAGAGAACTATATTTATATGTCACCTTTAATG
This sequence comes from Schistocerca americana, assembly GCF_021461395.2. Lineage (NCBI taxonomy): Eukaryota > Metazoa > Arthropoda > Insecta > Orthoptera > Acrididae > Schistocerca > Schistocerca americana. Next base: position 370,744,048 of record NC_060123.1, on the reverse strand, counting down.
CAATTTTCTCAATGGGAAAAAACACAAACTATGCAAATGTTTAGCTAAAAATTGTATGTAAAGTAAGAGTATAAGTCTGCTGTAAATGACAGACTCAAATTATTAAGGTTGGCCTGAATTTAATTCAGATTTAATTACAACTCTAATCTATCAACTATGCATCGTGATTTCAATAGTTACAAATATTTTATGAAATGTTTGAATTTTAATCAGAGCTACCTGATACCAGGTAAAAGCTCTTCTAATGTAAGAGGTTTATGTTGCACGACTTATGATAACAACTGAAACAATAAATGCATAATGATAAAAACGTCTTATTGAATGACTGTCATGCACGTATCGTGAGACTGATAGTTAATGACAAGAAATACTAAAATAATGTAGAAAGCATGACACTCAACTGAAGGAAAAAGGTCCCAGTTCATTCTCACGACATATTCTATAAGTTACATTATGAAGAATGTGTGTGAAATGATTTTAGCTACTAATCTGAGCATGCAGCAAAAAATTACATTTCTTCCATAAATCGGTGTAAATATTAGCCAACACCGATGATACAGACACAGTTACAAGATTTCACATGGCAATGGAGGAGGAGTTTAACGCATCAGAATATGTTGATGAGGACGTAGGACTGACAATGAGTCCAAGACTAAATATAGGGTCAGTAATGGTATCTGGTTGTGAATTTGAGAAGACTGAAGAATTTAACTTCTGAGATTGACCATAACCTACAATAACGATACCTCGCGCAAAATTGAACAATGGGTAGAGACAGCCAACACAGCTTACTTTACCATAATGAAACTACTTTCTTCATGACTCTCTTCTCACACCACTAAATTAATCATCTATGAAACACTTAAGGCAAGTGCTCACGCATGCCTCAGAAACTAACAGTAAGGGATACTAACGTGTTAGATGTCTTTGAAAGGAAAGCAATCTGCAGAATAAAAGGTCTCTGTTGTGAAGGAGGAAGGTGAAGAAGATGACATAACAATGATCTTCGTACCATATGTAAAGAGTCACCTACCGTAGTAAGATTGGGATGGGCTGGGTGATACAGAGGAACCGAAGAAGATATGTCAAAGAAGATCTACAGAGATTGTGATAAAGGAATTAGATAGCAGTAGCAAGGAATCACGACATCTGCCAGAAAATTGCTGAAGAGGCAGAGGTCAACAATGGACTGTAGAACAACAGAAGAAGAAATAGAATTAAGAAAGTAAGTGTCCTACCCGAATATTAGCAAAATAGCAGTCCTTTTCTTCACAGAGGGCGACATATGAAAGTGATAAAAAAGAAACTAAATTAGTGCTTAATCAACAGTTTTATAGGTTGCTGGGTTGATTAGTGATAGTCCTCCTGCTGATATTTAATCCATAAGAGTGGGGGTGGAGATAGGAAGGGGCGATACATAAAGGTATCGAATGCTTGCAATTTCAACCCAGCCTGATACACCGAACTTAATACTTGGGCAAATAGGCAACACTGGGTAATTAGTTGGGAAAGAAACAGACAACCAGGAAACTTTTCCAATGAAATTAGTGTACTCCTTGTACTTTACTTCCTTCACAGGATGCAAATAGTTCTACTTATTTGAATCACAATTCCCAAATAACCACAATTATAAAAGTGCTAAACTTGAAGTGTTTATTGCTCACAAATGAAATTAAAGCAAAACATTAAAAGCAAGAAAGAAACAGACTTGTCCCAACACTTTCAAAGCCAGATAAAAAGCACTTTTCATTGTACAAAGAAATTAGTAACATCAATTTAACAGCTTATTGTTAAGTTTCTGGTATTACTTCTAAGGTTGATGCAACTTTACCTGCAACTTATTGTCTTGCCACAGGTCTCTGGACAACAGAAGCAACATAAATTTCGTATCACTGACCTGCAATAGGAATTAACCCTAATCATGTCAACAACTTCAGCTTTATTATTAAGGGAAAAAGTACAGAAAATGAATGTTCAAGCCTGTTATGCTGCATATGGTTATTGAAGGGAAGCACAAATGACCTCCTGGGCTAATCTTGTACCTGAATACTTCATATATCATATCTCAAATGTCTTCCAGTCTCATGCAAGATGTACTTTACACAAGGTTGTCAAAAATACTACTTTATGTTTGGCCTTCTCCATTAAGAGAAATCCAAATTCACTACCATCATAATTCAAACATTTTTCATGTATCTTTAATTCATGCTGACGAACAGTGAAATAAAAGACAAACACAGGCAATAAATGAACACAGTTCCTATGATCGTTTATTTCAAACACTCCACATTTTAAGAGACTTAACTGACAATGTAAGATCCAGTAAAATCAGATAGCCTTGGACTTCAGCTATCTCTATAATTTAAACTTTTTATCAAAAACCATGCCACAAGTTATTTTATTTTCTGTACTATAAATTGATCTCTGGTATGATAGCTGAAACTTCAGTCGACAACACCTGCTGTTTATCTTCAGCTGTGCTTTATACAGTAATTAAATCTGCATTATTTAAATTTATAGTCTTGTCAGCATACAAAACATGCTTATGAAATCCCTAATTATCCATAACCAGTCATACTTCATGTTTCTACTACAAATGTTTGAAGACTACACTTGCATTTTTCAGACACATTTATTTAAAATTAATGTTTTGTATGTAGTTTTCTGAGGAACCTGTGGCACTGTCTGTGTGCAGAAGGATAATACAATAATTATAGTACATAGACCTCAAAAATCAAAGTTATGTGGGTGCCTACATTGCAATACAATATAAATACTTATCAGAGGCCACAGGTTGCTTTTATGAATCACATCCATATTATAATCTGCACCTTTAATATGCACAGATTAAACACTAGAAAGGTAACCTTTGCAAAGATCCTACATTATAATAACACTACCAACAGATTCGATTTACTTCTGATGTAAAACTATTCATAATAGTACTGGCAAACTGGTGGCTAGTGCAAGCTTGGAAAGTTATTGCAAGCAGCTGTGATGGTCCCAACAGGGAAGGCAAAGCAACATGGAAGCAAAAGCTGACAAGCAAAAACAAAAGTTACACCAATGGTGTGAAAATTTTCGAAGGAGAGAGACAATGCTGAGCTGAGTGGGTCTGAAATATCTACCAGAATGAAATACCAACTTTAAAAAACTTCACAGCTTTTGCTACACAGATCTGTACTTCAAGACTATCAAGGAAACCCTGAGAAAAAATATTGTCTGCCTACTGCATTTGGCTTTAAAAAGTGTCAAAAGTTTCAATAGGTGTGAATGAGAAAATGTAGTTGCAAAAAGGCACTTGTTAGATAAATAAATTTAAAAAAAATGAAACATCGGAATCAAAGCAGCCCAGTGGTTTACTTGAACAGAAAGTTAGTGAATTCATACACATTACAATGGGAATAAACATTGGCAAAGCAAAAGTGAGTGAGGAATATTGTGAAACAGAAGTGATTTTCAACATGTAAGTATTCTGCTGAACAAAATTTCAGGCTATAAAACAGAAATGGACAGGAAAAAATATAAAATACATGGAAACCTAGCTTATTCCAAAATAAGTTAGAGAACATATTATCTTCCTATACTTAATTAAAAAGTGAAATGGAAGGAAGGAAGGAAGGAAGGAAGATCAAGGTTAAAAGCCCCATCAACATTGAGGTCATTACATGCAGAGCACAACGTTATATATAACCTGTCACTGTCACCAGCATTCTTATATTACAGAATCTTTGCATGTTACCCTGTAGTACACAAGCTACATGTATGTTACTTTATGAAAGATGCAGTAGATGTGATATGAGAAAGTAGACTGTGACCTCTGAAAGGTATAAATATTGTTATTTATCTATTTAATATTATCAGTCCCATAACTGTGAATATTTGAATCAATTGTGCGTTTTCACTTTCTGCACCTAGATATTGCCACATTATGCTTCTAAATATTACCGAAGATGGCCCAGAAAGCAGTACATACAGAAACATTTATACTAAATTAAGTTCAAGTAAATCAGCTGGAAGATGGAAATGTACTAGAAACATTAAAGAAAAAATGATTACAGATATTTGAATATTTCAGCGTATATTCACAAGTGGTACGGTTTGTGTTAACAGAAGATGTTTGCATTCAAAATGAACATGGACAACATACATTCATACACTGGTTATCAGAGTTATTTGACTAATTCTTAGTGACAGATCAGTACATGCAGGTAGCTAGCTGGAAAGAAAAGTTGCATAACATTTCCTCAGTGGTCAGACATCATCAAATCTGTGTTAAACTGAGGCTTTCAAAGATATTCACCATCATTTTTGTCAGGAGGTGACTGTCTTCTAGGATGGAGTCTGCATCCTTTATAGTGGCATACAAGCTTGTCATTTGCCATGTGTTGTTATTGGTATTCTAACTTCTACTGGAGAAGTGACGTCACTTGGAGAGAGGGATTCACATGTGCAAATGCAAAAATCAGCAATGAGGCAGAAACCCCCTCCCCCCAATCAAAATCCACCACCCCCACCCCAATCAGAATATTGAGCGCCATGTGAGGAGCTGAGACCAAGTCCAGCATCCCCTACTCAGATATGACACAATATCAACACTGAGAAAATTTTATACAAGGATGAGAACAATTTATAATATGAGGACGCTGCCATGAAAAACTCTGAAGTCATCTGGGAAACAAAGAGACAGAAAAAAAGAATGCCTTGACTGCACAAAAGATATTTTCATGGCATTACATTATAACAAAGGATAATATTTATAATTCTGAGTTAGTAGACTGATGAAAATTTTATCTTATTTGGACTACCTAACTTCAAAGAAGAAAGACTCTTTGATAGTAAGTTTCAAGATCTGTAAACATAATATTTCATTAATTGGCACTTACTTAATTTGCCATTTTTGATTAAACAATGGAAACCCGAGGTTGGAATATCAAGAATACAAAGAGTTGTTCGGAAAAGGAAACACACCCAAGTAAGCACACCTCACGCACATGACTGCCACCTCTGGCAGCTCAGATCAGAATGCAACTGTCTGGAGGGGGTGGGGTGGGGAAAGAGGAAGGAGATGGATTAGCAGGGTATGGACGGACCGGGGGGGGGGGGGGGGGGGCAGTGCTTTCTAACAGAGCATGCAGGGCTTAGACTGCCAGCAGGCACAACATTGGGAAGCTGTTGAGGCAGGGCAGGAAGGTGGGAGAGGCGGGTAGCAAAACAGGAGTGAGAAAGGGGAAAGATGAGTGGTTCCATTGGTAGAGGGCTACACACAAAGAGGATGAGAATAGGGAGGAGGTGATAGGACAGAGAGGGTGGAAAATATTGGGTTGAGGGTGTGGGGACAGCAGGCTATCATAGGTTGAGGCCAGGTTAATTTCGGGAGTGGAGAATGTGTTGTAAGGATGAACTCCCATCTGCACAGTTCAGAAAAGCAGGTGGTGGGGAGGATACAGACGCCACTCCCAGTCCCAACCCCTTGCCACAGGGATCATATGCCTGTACAAGACTCAGGTGCAATGTCTGCCTGATCTACCAACTCAGCACTTTCAATTCCAGTCTTTTCAGGGGCTTATCCTACCCCATTAGAAGTCAAGCCACCTGTGAAAGCAGTCATGTTATACATGGTGTTACAAAAAGGTACGGCCAAACTTTCAGGAAACATTCCTCACACACAAATAAAGAAAAGATGTTATGTGGACATGTGTCTGGAAACGCTTAATTTCCATGTTAGAGCTCATTTTAGTTTCATCAGTATATACACCTACGTTCAATGGAGCACGTTATCATGAGTTCATACGGGATACTCTACCTGTGCTGCTAGAACATGTGCTTTTACAAGTACGACACAACATGCGGTTCATGCACGATGGAGCTCCTGCACATTTCAGTCAAAGTGTTCGTACGCTTCTCAACAACAGATTCGGTGACCGACGGATTGGTAGAGGCGGACCAATTCCGTGGCCTCCACGCTCTCCTGACCTCAACACTCTTGACTTTCATTTATGGGGGCATTTGAAAGCTCTTGTCTACGCAACCCCAGAACCAAATGTAGAGACTCTCCGTGCTCATACTGTGGACGGCTGTGATACAATACGCCATTCTCCAGGGCTGCATCAGCACATCAGGGATTCCATGCGACGGAGGGTGGATGCATGTATCCTCGCTAACGGAGGACATTTTGAACATTTCCTGTAACAAAGTGTTTGAAGTCACGCTGGTACGTTCTGTTGCTGTGTGTTTCCATTCCATGATTAATTTGATTTGAAGAGAAGTAATAAAATCAGCTGTAACATGGAAAGTAAGCGTTTCCGGACGCGTTTCCGGACACATGTCCACATAACGTATTTTCTTTCTTTGTGTGTGAGGAATGTTTCCTGAAAGTTTGGCCGTACCTTTTTGTAACACCCTGTATATAGCAGCTCTGTTGCATTAATTGCACAGATTTTTATATTGATATAACAATCAAACAGCTGTCCACCAGAACTAACTGCCAAATTGTGGCCAAGAGCAAAGTACGTAGACAACTTTGTGGCACAACATGCAGCTGAGCATAATGTGCTTGGTTTGAATGGATGCTTCACTACCGTAGTCATCTGGATCCTCCCATCTACCAACAGCTTTTCTGAACTGTGGAAATAGGAGTTATCCTTAAAACACATCTCCACTCCTGAAATTATCCCGGCCTCAACCTACAGTAAACTACTGTCCCCACACCCTCCACCCAACAGTTTCCACCCTCTTTGTCCTGTCACCCCCTCCTTAGTCTCATCCCCTCACTGTCTTTGTATGCCATCCTCTACAAATGCACCGACCACATCTCCCCTTCCTCACTCCTCTCCTTTTTTTGCTCCCCATTCCCCACTTCCAGGCCCATGACCTCCTGACACTGCCAGTTGGCAGTCTAGTTTCTAAGCTCCATCAGATAGTACTCTTCTCTCCCTTCACCTATACCCTGCTATCCCTTCCCCTTTCCCACCCTCACCCGAGTGCTGCTTCCACTCTCTGTCACAGCTGCAGTTGCTGGAGACAGTGTTGTGTGTGTGTGTGTGTGTGTGTGTGTGTGTGTGTGTGTGTGTGTGTGAGGTGTGCTTGCTTGTGCAAATGAGTGTGTGTGTGTGAGGTGTGCTTGCTTGTGCAAATGAGAGTGTGTGTGTGTGTGTGTGTGTGTGTGTGTGTGTGTGTGTGTGTGTGTGTGTGTGTGTGTGTGTGCGCGCGCGCGCGCGCGCATTCCCTTTTTGAAAAAGGCTTTGGCCGAAAGCTGATGCGTAAGTGTCTTTTCTGATTAAGTTGCTCCTGAAAATTTTTTCATAGGCAACTCTAGCTGATTAAGTAGATACATGGATATAGTTGCAACAACTTAATGTTAGTGCACTCTTAGATACTGAGCTTACCAAATCAACAAAAATATTTGTTTACTGTTGATGTTCAATTTTCATTCTCTGACACATGAGCCAGAAAAGAGAATAAAAAGACTAGAAATACAAAACTCCTTTGTTTTTAATTTACACAATCTGTTCCATTTCCTCCATATAATTTCTTCTCAATGGAAATCTGGTGCTTCACACGTAAGTTTGTCTACCTATACTCTTACAGACAATTAAAAAAAATTGTAGTGATACTCAGTTTGCATCAGCAGCTTCCAAAGATTCTTCTATATCAAATGTGATGCACATAATTTCTACAATGAAGCTCTAACTTATAAACCACAGACAAAAACAAATGTTAGTAAGAAACAATATTCCTTAAATTCTGAAGCATAAACTTGAATAGTTCCAAATCTTACCCTCGAGACCACACTTCACATTTCAAGCTATGACGTTTAAATATCCTCTGACACGCACGAACATTCCGTTGTATTGTCAGTGGAAATGTTTGGTTGTACTGAGGATTGTTTGTGTCTTTTACTACTGCAGTTTTATCCTTTTGTGGATATTCCTAATAAAAAGAGGACACCAAATTTAATTCATTATAACACAACATCCACTTATCACAAATGTAAGATTAATAATTAAACATTTATGATTTACACAACTTTTCACATAATATATATTATTGCATACAGTTTATAAGACTAGTACATAAATGTTGTAGAAAAGTAAACAGTAATGAAAACAGAGTTTCATTCCCACCGAGAAGGAGGTCTTAAATGGGACAGTAAATTTTAGACTGGGAATGGATAGAGAAAAACATACACTGTGTAATTTTCTAAGATACTGTTTCAACATTTGCCCTCACCAAATTTGGGCAACAATGAAAAATCTAAAGCTGCATGCCCAGAGGCATACTTTAAACCTACTTCTGCTGTTTTCAGTATGTTGTCTCACTAAATATATGTGAAGCATTTAGTTTTGTAGAAATACTGGGTTTCCGACATAGACCAGTTCACCTCACATACTGGTTAATATCCCGGTCGAATTTCCTGTGAAGTGGCAATGCTGTCTCAAAATGTTGGCTACACTGCATTTTATCGGAAAGTTGAGTGCAGCTGTTGTCAGTTGTTGTGAGAGGCTTTTATTGTTGAGTTGTTACAGAAATGGGGTAGCACAATGAATTGATATCGTGGAGTGTTACATAACAACAGGATCCATCAAGGAATGTAAAGAACTGTTTCAAGTACCCTAGACTGTGGTAGTACCTTCTCCCGCTTCTGGCTACAGAAGTGTGGCAGTTAGCTGTATAAGCAAAAGCAGCAAGCAGCCAGATGTTATCCGGAAAAATTTCACTGGTGCACTGGTGCGCCTAAGCCGTCAGATTCGTGTATGCGCAACAGGCCTGGAACTAGGGGGCGGGAGCAAACCGGGGTATCTACCCCGGGTGGTTTGGGGAGGGGGGGGGGGGAGGCCAAATTCATATTATTGAGGAAAAAGACCTTGTTTCACAAAGCGCCTAGCATCCAGCGTACGTTGGCCTATCGATTACTCATATTATTTTGAATGCATCCCTGTTGAACAAATTGTAAGTTGATTTTTTGAATGAATCGTAAGTTAATTTTTGAATGCGTGCATAGAGTACGTGATGTCTCTGGCAGGGGAATACCTGTCTCATCTAGAAGTAAACTTACCTGCAGACAAAAGCGGACGGGTCTATATGAGCTGAGCAGAATAAAGCCGAACGGGTGAATGCCAATCGCTGTTTATGTGGTTGACTGGGTTTGCAAACGATCAGCGTTGTTCTAATTACTAGCAAAATCCATAGGTTCAGACTACCAGAGTGGAAATAAACGACTAACAGAAATATGTATTGTCTTCTCCGTGTATCCAAGAGAATGAAATTTTGACAGAAAATTTTTGGCCAGACCGCTACACTACTAAGGGCCAGTTATACAGTCCCCGGCTAGCAGCCACTGAAGTTCTATTCTGGGAATAGCGCGGAAAACGCATTGTACGAACAGGTAATAACGCCTACCCAGAGAATAAATGCGGGATACTAAACCGGTGATTGTGGCAGGGTTAGTGAAGTTAACCAGAGAATAAGTTTTGACACTGGCAGGAATAGTTACAGAATTAGTTATGACAAGATTGATTGTTAGACAGAGGAAGGAGAAGAAACGGGGACCCACAAATTACGGAAGAATATGACAATTCCAAATTTATATAAAAATTTCGTACTACTACTCTTTGATCTCATGCTTCAGAACCTAGAGAGTATGAATGAAAAGTGAAACTATTTCCTAACATAAAACTTTTTGCTTTTAGTAGGCTTAATAGGCATGTGATATTGGTACTTCATGAATTATATTCTGTCGTGTTATAAAAATGACGATTTGAGGCAAAACAGTCTCATTTATTTGGTGTGTGTAACAATTGTTGCAACATTAGGTGGGCTTATTTTGTTTTATCTAGCAGACAGTGACAAAATACACATAATCAGATCGGAAAACCCCACCAGTCTTGGGTACTATTTGTATTAACAGCTTTTCTAGTATTAGACAACAACATTTCTTTTTTTCATGTAGCAAAACGTTCACAAACTTTGATGAGGTAATAGATTCTTTCCCAGAAAGGAAAGTATGCCACATAAAGCTCTTATCTTTACTCATTTTATGTATCCTATATTAAATTTTATGTCACACAAAACAGCAAATTATTAGATAATAGGCAGTAAAAAGTGCAAATTTTCTGAAGAGTTCTTGTTCTCCCAATTACAAATAATCCCATTCACTATCAATTGCAAGATTTTTTTTAAAGAGGGGCAGGCTGTCAAACTGACCGACTGGGAGCAGGAGAGGCACCACAGGAGATTTTAATTTCCACTGGACTGAATATAGTTTGATGGCACCCATTACAATTACTCGTTTGAATTCCACAGAGCGAAATACAGAGGTGTGCGACGGAAGAATGCTGTGTGAAGAGGCGTGGCACTGCACTTCGGCACACTTCGACCAAATAACGCGTCTTACGTTCCCTCGAACATGTATGTTTTATGTATCTGACTCTTCAGAAAGATGTGAGCTACAAAATGAAGATATTTTTGAAAAATTCATTTTTTTAAATTTTTTGCGTCCTACCTCAAACGCTTGAGGGAGGGGGAGCGCCACTATCTAATATTGCCACAGTTCAGAAATAACGTAGATCCAGAGCTGATGCACAGAGCAGTCTGAGTTGCAGTGGGGGAGGTGGTAGTCTCCACATGGCCCGTGTTTACGTTAAGTGGTTTTGCTGTTTCCTCTTCGTTTGTTGCTCTCACATCAAATGAAAATAAAATGGATTTCTGTGGCTGGGACCTATCAAGTGAATTAAAATACATTCACATAATTATTAAAGGGTCTCCTGCATCGTCCCCTACACTCCTCTGAGTATGGGACCTCATCATCATCAAAATATGTTATTAGTTTCAGATTTTATTTTGTTTCCACCTTTCTGACAGTCAAGCGTTAATTGCCTTGCAGAACAATGAAGTTATTTTTTGTCGGTTTTTTAAAGAAATTTGACTTCTTAATCTTTTCCACTGAGGCAGTCAATTTATTTGAAACAAAGTGTTTAATTCCACACTATTGGCTAGTTTCAACTGTTCGCTGTATTTCAAGTTCATGTTTTCATCTTCTAGCATGTATGGCATTATGCCATCATAAAGAACCAAACATGAGATAATACAGTACTGGTACTCAAAGAAAATTTACATCTGAATCTGGACATACGAATGTGCACTTTAAGCCGAATTATGCATTTTAGTATGGTCCACAAAACTCCCATGCTCTTGGAATATCCTATAATGTCTTGTTTCTTTTATGACATAATGTAAGATGTTTTAATGTTTTAGACGTACGAACATACGGGCTTCCTACGCCATCGTGACTGCGCAAGTGCGGCGACGCACTGGCACCGGCTGAAGCGAATCTATTTCTAACAGGTCGCGGGAAAATATTCCGAATGGTTGTTTGAAAAGCATTCCTTTCAAAGTAAATTTCCTTTTACGCAAGATGAATGCTGTGCACAAATGTCCAATGAATTACTTAAATCACAGAGCGTTTGATTCTCAATCAAAAATAAAATCTTTGAGGACGACCACTTCGAATATTTTCAAGCCCAGAAGATCAGACATTTATGTCGTTAAAAATTTTACTAGCACATTTGTGTGATGTATCTTAAAGCATAACACGCGCAAAAAATATCATTATGTGTGAAAGCTTAGCTTCCCTTGCAGCTTATTAATCTTACAGACCAATGTTATACATCTTCATCTACATGGTTACTCAGCAATTCACATTTAAGTGCCAGGCAGAGGCAAGACTATGTATATTAAGTTAAACCATCACCTTTTCCTACTTGTGTGTTCGCACTACTTAACAGTGATGTTACTATTGGCTGACTACATCACGTGTCCTATGATCTGAATATCCTCTGTCATCGGCTGGCGAGATTGCTTGACATGAGCTGCGACTGGCTTAAAAAAGCGCATCGCAATATCGATTTCGAATCTGAATTTATTCTTTCGTAATATGAAAATATGCAGTGTACATGTTGCTGCGCATCAGACAATTTTTCAAAACTTGTTTTTTCACCTGAGTTTTCTAAAGTACAGGTAAATTCTACGCCGGTATATAAAACCACAACCACTGAAAGAACTGGTAAGTTTTACAATTCCAAGGAAGAGTATAGTGTTACTTAACACAAAAAAAGTGTATCTTCATCCGGGAAAAAGTGTTTTTAACCGGGAAATCCGGGAATTTTTTTCCTCGTCCATGTATAAACCCTAAAACAGGTACCTACATCATTTTTTATGTTACTATTATCTATTCTTTTTTTAGTTAGTTCACTGTTACTTGAAACTCGGGCATGAGACATACCAGTTTTATGTGGGACATCCTGTAGTACCCATAATCATAGACAGTCAAAATTCTCCGTACAGTAATAGTCTACTGATGCATGTCAAACTGGAACTACGATAATTAATTTAATGTCTTGATTTTCACATTACAGGTTCTAATCAGGGCTGTGTTTGAGATTCACAGAAATTGGTGAATTTGCAAACTGGAGAAAGAAGGAGAATAAACAGGACAATATAAAAAAATGCCTGACAGCCTATGACCCAGTGTTAATACACATGCTGTGGCTAATACAAGAATCAATATGGAACACTGACCCATTGCGGTTAACATTTTAAGCAATTCTGCAATCCATGGGCTACTGTGGTTGAAGCTTATAAGCATGTGTGTCCGCAGGTGTATAAATCAGTGTAGTTTTGCACCTGTAAACCACCTGTTTGTACAAGTATCAAGGCCTTAAGTTTTGTTTTCTTGAACTAATTGTCAGTAACATACATTGTTTGAAGTGGCAGATAATAAAAAGAGTGGGAAGACTGAAAAATTTACTGAATGTATTATACAAGAATATAATGAAGATTTCTGAAATCTCAAAAATGCAGAAACTTGCCTCTGTGATGACTTTGTGGATGCTTAACTTCCAACTATGTTATGTGGCAGTGCAAAATCTGAAATTGCAGACAATGATGATGAAACTGATGATGATCAAGAGCCTACCTGGGCAGAAGTAAATAAACCAGGTGAGATTTGCCACAATGAACCACTTGACATGCAGTGTTATCTGAAACTTCCTGACAGATTAAAACTGTGTGCCGGACCGAGCCTCGAACTCGGGACCTTTGCCTTTCGCAGGCAAGTGCTCTACCATCTGAGCTGTCGGTGGCATAGATCTCTAATCAAAACTTTAGTTTAGTTAAATACGATGGATGGCTGAATTAAGTGGCAGAAGGGAGTAAGAGAAGTATCTATATGGAGGATTTCCAGTCTAATTCCAATTTGGAGTCCTGTCTTAGCTCGAATATCAGTGGTTGGAGCTTCTGGGGAGGATAGGAACCTGGCAGTTGGGGTGGTTGGGGAATTGGTAGACAGTGTGGCATAGCTGAGTAGAAGCTGCTGGTGCTGAAACTACAGGGTAAATCACAGGCTCTGCCAGAAGACTGCCTACTGGGCCCGTTGGGTCTATAGTTGAGTTGGTGTAAGAAGATCCCTGACTATCGCTGTGGATTGGGCATAGCAGTTTCACACGTCTACCTGAACCATTTACATAACACAATTTTGTAAATGTCTTTGTGGTAATGCCTCATTGTTGCCAAAGCTCTATGGGCAGCTATTCTTTCCACCTACAACCAACACAACAGTGCTGCCAGCTGTCATGGATCATCTTACATCAACTTGACTGTAGCAGTCACAATGCTGTTTGTGACACTGAACCATACACAGTTGGTGCATCGAAGTTGAATCATGGTCAAGCTAGATCCCTATAGAGATCTGCACCTCCAAGAGGTATAACCAAGAAAATTAGTTCATTCAATTGTTTTCACACACTACTGAATTTGATCTGACAGATTTAGGGCAGGCATGTCAGTTTATTACCATAGAGTAGGCCCTAAAGCAAGATTGTACAATTATTTCAATATGCTGGGTTCCTAGGAAAAGCTCCATATAGTGGTGGACTGTGATGTGACAAAACCTCATGACTGGTATTTTGGAGAAGGAAAAGCTAAGACCTGGTCATAAGCCCAAGATGAGGACCTTCATGAAATGCCTCCTTGGAGTTGACATTCAGTGGGCCACAGACTGAAAGCTGTACCAAATGCCAAAGCACATAGTGAACTGGAGTAACGGTCAGCTCCATGAAGCCTAGGAGCCCCTTGTTACCTACAAGGAAATGGATGACACTGAGGATTGAGCCCTGGGGTGCATAATTCAATCTGCAACTGTGGGGAGCTGAGGTGTGTTCAGATTCTAACCCTGAATGTTTCATGGGACAAGAAGCTGTAGATAAATGTGTCACTAATGGGCCACAAATCTTCAGATATAGAGTATGGTAAGATATGATGGCATCAGGCAGTGTAATGCACTTTATGCTGATAGGGGAGCATCAAAAAGTTGATATCTGAAGGCAATACAGTCCAGAATGACATGAGAATCAGACAAAATCACTATGAACATTGAGGGGAATCATCCCATTGATGCACCAAGTTGAAGATATCTGTGATAAAGTTCGTATGGAAATTTTTCGATCTCCCCTTACACAACAAAGAAAACTGCTGTAAGATTGCATTTAGTAAAGACTAGTTGCATAGTCGTATCTAATTTGACCATGTAGTCGATTGTGGACTGGCTCTTCTGGATGCTGAACTCTAGTAGGTCAATAAATAGCCCTATGACTTGAGGGATAACACAACTGGTGTGCATCATCCTATGAAGTAATTTACATAGCACACAAATAAGGTTGATTTCTTGGCAGCCTTCAATGGAAGCTGTGTTCTTTCCTGGCTTAAGAAACAGTATAAGCTGTTCTTTCCCTTTCAGAGAAATTCGCTCTAAGCCAGACAAAATTTAACCTCTAGACACAATTTAATTTCTGGGAAGATGAATTTTATGATCATAATCTACATCTACATACACACTCAGCAAGTCACTCTACAATGCATGTTGTAGGGTACTTTATACCACTACCATTTACTCCCTTTCCTGTTTCACTCGCCTCTGTATGAGCACTAATTTCTCTTATTTTGTCTTTGTGATCCTTACACAAAACATATATTGGTGGCAGTAGAATCATTCTACAGTCAGTCACAAAATCAGTTCCCTATATTCTGTCAATAGTGTTTCACGAAGCAAAGTCATCTTCCCTCCAGTGATTCCCATTTAAGTTCATAAAGTATTCCCATAATACTTGCACATCAACGAAACCCACCAGAAATAAACATAGCAATATGCTTCTGAATTGCTCAACGTCTTCTTTTAACCCAACGTGGTGGGGGTCCCAAACACACAAGCAGTAACTAAGATTGGATCTTACAAGTGTTCTATAAGTAAGTTCCTTTATAGATGAGCTACCCTTTCCTAGAACTCTTAGAAGTTGACAATTCATCTTCTCTACAACAGACCTTACATATTTGTTCCATTTCATATCACTTTGTAAGGTTACACCTAGATAGTTAATTGACATTACTATCAAGCAGCACACTACTAATATTCATGCATTTTTCTTAATACTCATTGCACCAAATAGAAATCCTGCCTAAGTCATCTTGTATCATCCTACAGTGCTCAATGCTGTCAGTTTCCCATAAAATACAGCATCATCAGCAAACAGTCTGGGATTGTTGTTCACCCTACATCTCGTATCATTTATATATTCAGGGTCTCCCAGGAGGAATGGCCAATCTTCAGAGATCAGACAAGAATAATCATGAAGCAAAAGTCTCTGGTAAATGTGGGCTCTAAAATGTATACCTATGAGGAGTTTTTCTATCTTCGCTACTGTGAAATATCTCTCTTCTACAGAACAAGTGCTCATAGTTCTTAAGGTATGCATTTTACAGCTCATGATTACTGCACAGTTATTCTCATTTTGGTCAAATGGTTCAAATGGCTCTGAACACTATGGGACTTAACTGCTGAGGTCATCAGTCCCCTAGAACTTAGAACTACTTAAACCTAACTAACTTAAGGACATCATACGCATCCATGCCCGAGGCAGGATTCGAACCTGCGACCAGAGCAGTCGCGCGGTTCCAGACTGTAGCACCTAGAACCGCTCGGTCACTCCAGCGCTGGCCATTTTGGTCAGTACTACCTTTTCCCAAAATATGAAAAGCAAAGAGCTTGCAGTAGAAGAGATTTGTTTCAGATTATTGAAGGCAATGATGTGATTGAAGCTCTACAGTTTGCATTTTAAAGGCCATGTTTACTAGACTATTTTGCTTTGAATTATCATTCCTGTCACACAGTGAAACTTCAATTCTGTATTCTCCAATTTCATGTTTCTCACAATTCTACGCCATAAATTCATAGCACCTGAGAAAAAACCGTAAGATCAATACTAAAAATCCCCAATTTTACATTTCTTCCTGGAAGGTTTACCTTGATTCTATGTTCTTACTCAATGTCTCACTTGACTTCATCCCGTTTTTCTCTTATTCACAATTGATGCAACTGAACGAGTTAACAACTGGCACAAAACACAGACTGTTTGCCCAGCTGGTTGTGGGGGAGTTAAGGGAATATTTTAGGTCACTGTAGACATGGGAGACGTGAGAGAGGAAATGCTGATGTAATCCAGGATCAGCACTGCCAACACAGCTTGCTATGTTCAGCTTCACCACCCAATTATGATATAACCACACTAGGTTGCAGCAACAATGGAAAAACAGGACAGTCAACATGAAGTGTTCTGCACCTAGCCAATATGTGACAAAGGGGCCCAGCCACCACCTTTACTTGTGCCACTTATAACTCAGTCTCATCATCTTTTAGCATATATTTCCTAACCCTACATCTACATCTACCGTATTTACTCGAATCTAAGGTGCACTTTCTTTCCGGTTCTTGTAATCCAAAAAACCACCTGCGGCTTAGAATCGAGTGCAACGCGGAAGTTCTGAAAAATGTTGGTAGGTGCAGCCACAACTAACTTCTGTCGTCGAATATATGTAGCGCTTCGCAGGCACAAAGATAAATACTGGGACCAAATCCTCTGCGTCAGTAAATAAATTTTAAAAAAAAAGGCGGAAGACGAGCTTTTTTTTCTCCGCCCTGAGTTTGGACCACTGCATTTTCATACATTATCCAACGAAGTAAATACAAATTCCGTATTGTTCATCTTCGAATGTAGCAGCATTTCAATGCACTACGAAAATCTGACTGGCAAGACTGTTTGGGATGTTTCCCAATATGGCCAACTCTGCGTGTCTCTGTGAGAAGAGATGGTTGCTAATAGGAACTTTTATGAATTGTGAATCACATGCAGTATTCTCTCCACCATAATTAAATAATACGAATATAAACATTTTGCCATGAATTCTTTCGTGTTTGCTGCTACCTCATTTAAATCCCGGCTGCCTAATAAACTACGAAACTAGAGTGAGACAACAGCAAACGCGGAAGAATATACATATCATGTTTATATTCATGAAGCACGGCAATTGATTAGATTTTTAAATCTAAGATGACTAATTTCTGTGCAGAATGTAATGTACTAAAGAGGCGTCTGCAAAGATTTTCAAACGGAGAAAAATTTTCGGTAAACTCTCGTTCAGAACATCATCTATCATACGCAGTCTATTATTTGGTTCTTGTTGATCATTATCAAAGAAAGCAGTCTCTTGCCATTTTTTCGCTAATGAGACGATTTCTCCCTCTTTTTTTTTTTTTTAATTGTAAGCGGCGGTAGCGCGCACAAAAGCAAGCCATGCCGCGAGCGGCGCCAGGTCGTAAACACTCACTATCAGAATGCAACAAACAATGCATGACATAGTACAGTAATGCATTTTCAGCTTTGAGTGACATAAACACCTATAACAAAGAGAACGGCACTTATCAGATCAAAGAAAAATAAGCAATCAATTCAAACCAGATGACGCACGTGAAAAAGGAAGGGTACCCGTATAAATACGGACGAAGCGCCTGACGCATAGCAACGGCTACCTGGTAAAGTTTAACTGCTAAGCTTACGACTCGAACCAAACTACTATAGCTGTATCGTCATTCATTCGACCTAGACTGTGTCTCATATTACAATGGACCAACTTTGTTTCGATTTAGAGGTGCGGCCTAAAACTTTTCTCTCCCTTTGAATTTCGAGTCTCAGATTTCAGGTGCGGCTTAAGTTACGTTGTGCAAGACGCGACAGTTGGCTGCGACTGCGACGCTGCCCCCTCCTCTTTCCCCACCCTGGCAGACGGCGACACGGCCGCAACACGACTGGAGTCGTCGCCGTTTCCCAAGCTCCGGTCGGCGGCGGTGGATTCAAATACATAAGAAAAATAAGAATTCCGATTTTCTTGCTGTAAAAAATACTGTATGTTAATGCAACAAAGTTACATCGGCTCCCAGAGTTAGTTTTTCGATACAGATTCTCCTTTTACTTTAAAAAATTGAAAAGTATCTCTTCTGGTTTTGCGTGTTTTTTTCGCTGTATATTACTTCTCAATCAATTGTGAGGAAAGTAAAAGGCACAAAAAATTGATGTTTGCGTATCTTACAGTTCCACATCACAGCTTGATAATGAGGTGTGTATTTTTCCGATATTCGTCACAGTTATCCCGATACTTAATTTACAAGTAACCTACTGCATAAAATTTGAATTGTGTACAGTGAAAAATGTGGTCGCTGGCTACTTTACGTATGGTTCACGTTAGGTCATACATCGTTGCCGATGAAAAGAAGCTAACATATCGAAATTATTTTTTAAGTTGAGATCAGATTGATATCAATCTCCGTTTCCGAGATTTGGGCTCATATATCTCCGGGAGCGTCGCAACTAGCCGCCAGTTCTGTCGACGCGCAACGAGAATCGTGTGGTCATCACACGATAGAGAATGCATTTGTTTTGTTTCGCTGACACATTTGGACCTAATGAAACCATTTTATGTCATATTCCTCCGGTATGAGTTACTAATATTTCTCCATATGCTCTTGACAATTTCATTTAAAATGCCACGAAACGTAGGTTTCTTAAAGCCAAGTGATCAAGCAGAACCCGTTTTCTTGGTTTTGCTGAGGCATCTGAACCTGTTCCAAGCTTTCTTTCTCGTTTATTTCTTTGATACGAGTCCCGAATATTCCTCCCATCTGTTTTTGCACATTTCACCTAAAATTCCAATGAAAGATAAGTTTATTAACAATAAGCGCACGCTAGCTTCATTGCATTGTTTCAAGTTCTTGACAACAAGATAGGGTTACACCTTAAACATCTCTAGAATTTTGATTCTGAACGTCTACAGTATACACTGGCAGAAATGTGGAAGAAATAATGTCCATGCTTGTTCACAAAATTTCCCCAAATTATACTTGTCAGTTTCTCCCATGCAGAAACTTTTGGAACAAGCTAAGGCAACTTTCATAGCCGACTGAATCTTTATTCCCATCGAAATGAACTTCCATATTCTTGTATTCTGACAGCATACATCGTTATGGATGACATCAACATTTAATCTTGCCAAGCTGCACTCAAAAGATGACTCCAGGATTTACAAAAGACGAATTTCAATAGTGAACTGTGTCAGACCAGAAGGGCCTTGTAAAACAGTAGTGCACTTTTGGCACAAGTTTTTTGAGCACCATCTTCTACCAATGAATTGAAGTGAATGTGACAAATTACTTATTGCAGCATACTGTTTGCGCAATCTGTTGAGAAACGCCTTCCTCAAAAACGAACATCTATTGATTACAGAAAGCTGTACAACAATCTGGTGGTGGTTTTTCACAACTAGAAGGTATCAGCAAGACACCAATCTACCGCTTACTTTCAAAGTGAAGGTATTGTAAAATGTAACTTTCTCGTTGTACTTTAGATTGTTCATTTTATAATGTATTTGCCGTTTTCAATTTTTATCGTCACAAAAAAGAGTAATGCGAAAATTGACCTTCAAGTTCATTTTCATCATTCTAATTCTACATCTGCATGGATTATACTGATTTTCATAACAGGCCTGAAAAATTTGCATTAATGGGAAAATATTATATATTTCACTCACCTGCCAGTTTCAACTGTGCACCAATTTCTTCCCAAATTCTGTCTCTGAACATAGTGTCTCTATATTTAGGGTTCTTCAAATCGTAAAGGCAAGGCTGTTGCGAGACCAGCTCACAGAGAGCATCACATCCTTTGAGTGGCTCATTTCAGTTTTCCTTGACTGGCTCGACATCTTTCTCGCAGCCGTACGTCTTTGTGTCGTGCGACTTCCGTCGCAACACTGCTCAAGGTACGTTGTCCAAGGCGCGACGCACACTAGCGACTGCGACGGGTCGCTACGTGACGTCAGAAGTTGTCCGCTGGCGCATGCGCAGTTCGAGTTTGGGATGCGACGCGCGACTGTTGCGGCAGCTGTCGCAGCACTGCACCAGTGAGCAGTGTTGCGACGGAAGTCGCACGACACAAAGGCGTACGGCTGCGAGAAAGATGTCGAGCCAGTCAAGGAAAACTGAAATGAGCCACTCACAGGATGTGATGCTCTGTGAGCTGGTCTCGCAACAGCTTTGCCTTTACGATTTGAAGAACCCTAAATATAGAGACACAATGTTCAGAGACAGAATTTGGGAAGAAATTGGTGCACAGTTGAAACTGGCAGGTGAGTGAAATATATAATATTTTCCCATTAATGCAAATTTTTCAGGCCTGTTATGAAAATCAGTATAATCCATGCAGATGTAGAATTAGAATGATGAAAATGAACTTGAAGGTCAATTTTCGCATTACTCTTTTTTGTGACGATAAAAATTGAAAACGGCAAATACATTATAAAATGAACAATCTAAAGTACAACGAGAAAGTTACATTTTACAATACCTTCACTTTGAAAGTAAACGGTAGATTGGTGTCTTGATGATACCTTCCAGTTGTGAAAAACCACCACCAGATTGTTGTACAGCTTTCTGTAATCAATAGATGTTCGTTTTTGAGGAAGGCGTTTCTCAACAGATTGCGCAAACAGTATGCTGCAATAAGTAATTTGTCACATTCACTTCAATTCATTGGTAGAAGATGGTGCTCAAACAACATGTGCCAAAAGTGCACTACTGTTTTACAAGGCCCTTCTGGTCTGACACAGTTCACAATTGAAATTCGTCTTTTGTAAATCCTGGAGTCATCTTTTGAGTGCAGCTTGGCAAGATTAAATGTTGATGTCATCCATAACGATGTATGCTGTCAGAATACAAGAATATGGAAGTTCATTTCGATGGGAATAAAGATTCAGTCGGCTATGAAAGTTGCCTTAGCTTGTTTCAAAAGTTTCTGCATGGGAGAAACTGACAAGTATAATTTGGGGAAATTTTGTGAACAAGCATGGACATTATTTCTTCCACATTTCCGCCAGTGTATACTGTAGACGTTCAGAATCAAAATTCTAGAGATGTTTAAGGTGTAACCCTATCTTGTTGTCAAAAACTTGAAACAATGCAATGAAGCTAGCGTGCGCTTATTGTTAATAAACTTATCTTTCATTGGAATTTTAGGTGAAATGTGCAAAAACAGATGGAGGAATACTCGGGACTCGTATCAGTGAAATAAACGAGAAAGAAAGCTTGGAACAGGTTCAGATGCCTCAGCAAAACCAAGAAAATGGATTCTGCTTGATCACTTGGCTTTAAGAAACCTACGTTTCGTGGCATTTTAAATGAAATTGTCAAGAGCATATGGAGAAATATTAGTAACTCATACCGGAGGAATATGACATAAAATGGTTTCATTAGGTCCAAATGTGTCAGCGAAACAAAACAAATGCATTCTCTATCGTGTGATGACCACACAATTCTCGTTGCGCGTCGACAGAACTGGTGGCTAGTCGCGACGCTCCCGGAGATATATGAGCCCAAATCTCGGAAACGGAGATCGATATCAATCTGATCTCAACTTAAAAAATAATTTCGATATGTTAGCTTCTTTTCATCGGCAACGATGTATGACCTAACGTGAACCATACGTAAAGTAGCCAGCGACCACATTTTTCACTGTACACAATTCAAATTTTATGCAGTAGGTTACTTGTAAATTAAGTATCGGGATAACTGTGACGAATATCGGAAAAATACACACCTCATTATCAAGCTGTGATGTGAAACTGTAAGATACGCAAACATCAATTTTTTGTGCCTTTTACTTTCCTCACAATTGATTGAGAAGTAATATACAGCGAAAAAAACACGCAAAACCGGAAGAGATACTTTTCAATTTTTTAAAGTAAAAGGAGAATCTGTATCGAAAAACTAACTCTGGGAGCCGATGTAACTTTGTTGCATTAACATACAGTATTTTTTACAGCAAGAAAATCGGAATTCTTATTTTTCTTATGTATTTGAATCCGCCGCCGCCGTCCGGAGCTTGGGAAACGGCGACGACTCCAGTCGTGTTGCGGCCGTGTCGCCGTCTGCCAGGGTGGGAAAAGAGGAGGGGGCAGCGTCGCAGTCGCAGCCAACTGTCGCGTCTTGCACAACGTAACTTCACTGGTGCAGTGCTGCGACAGCTGCCGCAACAGTCACGCGTCGCATCCCAAACTCGAACTGCGCATGCGCCAGCGGACAACTTCTGACGTCACGTAGCGACCCGTCGCAGTCGCTAGTGTGCGTCGCGTCTTGGACAACGTACCTTTAGTTTCGGGAAAATTTTTTTCCCTCGATTTCGAGTCTCATTTTTCAGGTGCGGCTTAGATTCGAGTGCTGCTTAAATTCGAGTACGGTACACCTACATATATATTCCGCTAGCCACCAGAGGCGGAGGGCACAATTCGCGCCAAAGTCATATTTCCCTCCCTCTGTTCCACTCACGGATTGCGCGAAGGAATAACGACTGTCTGAACGCCTCAGTACGAGCTCTTATTTCCCTTATCTTTGAATGGTGATCATTGCGCGATTTGAAAGTTTGTGGTAATAATATATGCTCTACATTCTCAGTGACCATCGGATTTTGGAATTTAGTGAGCAGCCCCTTCTGTTTAGTGCAACGCCTATCTGCAAGTGTATCCCACTTAAAACTTTCTATAAGATTTGTAACGCTCTCGCGATGGCTTAATGTACCAGTCATGAATCTTGCCGCTCTTCTTTGGACCTTCTCAATCTCTTGAATCAGACCCAACTGTTAAGGGCCAAAGGATATGCTTGGTCAGAACCAAGGAAATGTCTGCCATTTCCGGCTAGTGAGCTCTTACTGCCCGGCAACTTGTTACATCACCCAGCAGCCAGTGCAACCACCACATCACACTAACACATGTAAAATGAGCTCGCCTGCTGGATGTATGGGGAGGGGAGCTGCCCTTCAATGATGGGAGTGCAGGTAGGGGTGAAAGCATTTTGTGAAGTGCTGAAAATATAGTTTCCATGCAAGTCATGTGCTATGACAGAGAGGTCACACAGAAATAGAATAAGGGTTTTGTGATAGTACATTTTAAAGACTTTCATGTTCAAACCTGACATGATACAGCTGTAACAACTACATGCACTACTCGCATACAGGGGATAGGCAAAAAAATGGGTATAGGGGTAGTAATGGGATGGTTGTGTTTGACAGTCAACAACACGGGTAAGGAATGTGTCGTGCTAGACTGTGCGTGTTCAGTACGGACTAGGCATCAATGCAGTTGGTTACGAACAGTGCACACTTCGTATTTGCATTCAGAGGCCAAGGTCGACGTGCAATGAAAGACCTAGCAGAGTTCCAAATAGGGCAGATTGTGGGGGCCCGATTAGCTGGAGCATCAGTAACCAAGACAATGAACTTATTGAATGTTTCAAGAGCAACTGTTTCAACAGTCATGACAGCCTACACAAAACATGGAGAGACATCATCGTGTAAATGTAATAGTGGCAGCAAATCAGAATTGTCCGCAGCTAGTGATCTAGTGGCTAGTGTTGCTGCCTCTCGACCACGGTGTACTGGGTTCAATTCCCGGGCGGGTTGGGGATCTTCTCTGCCCGGAGACTGGGTGTTTGTGTCGTCATCATCATCATCATCATCATCATCATCATCCATGACAGTGGCTAGATCGGGTTGTGTAAAAAAAATTGGACTGTGTAAAACTCCAGACTTAGTACGGGCACTGATGAACGTGCAGTTGAGTGTCCCACATACCAAATGACAACAACAAATCGGAACTAAATGACAGAGATTGTCATATGCTAACACGAATTGTGTCAAAACAACACAAAACTAAGGCGGCTGAAGTGACTGCAGAACTCAATAGCCATCTTTGAGACCCCGTATTTATCGACACAGTCCACCGAGAACTCCATAAAATGAATATTCATGGACGAGCTGCCGCATCATGTTCGCGAAGTGGGGTAGAGGCAGTTTCAGATAAGTTTTTACTGTCTGACGATAATTTATAGATTTTTAGTTTTAGCTTGACGATGTCCACGCCGGACAAATGATAGTTACTGTTATTCGGAAGAAGGTTGGGTTAAGGTTTGGTTATCCCAACTGAAACCTAGGTAAATGGTGCAACTGAGGCTGCTGATTATTAAAATTAATATTTGTACAGTTGCTGACAGGGCCACGAAATATTGAAAATATTCAACATTTTAGGAGATCAGGTGCACCCCATGATTCAAACGCTGTTCCCCAACAATGATGCCGTATTTCAGGACGATAAAGCACCCATTCACACAGCCAGGACAGTACAATCGTGATGTTAGGAGCATGCAATTGAACTGCATCATCTTCCCTGACCAGCACAGTCCCTGGACTTGGATGTTGTTGAACCCTTGGGGGCGGTATTGGAGTGCAGACTACAGAGCAGATTTCTGCCTCCCTTGTCATTACAGGAGTTAGAAGAGGTTCTGATCAAAGATTGGCGTAACATTCCACTGGAGGCAATACAATCATTATAAGTCACTATTCCAAGAAGAATCACAGCTGTATTATGGGCAAATGGCCATCCAACCTCTTATTAAAAATCATTCTGAAGTAAGTACAGGTGTTCGCATTATTTTGCTTATCCCTCTATATACTCTGCACCACACACTGTAGAGTGTAACAATTGGCACCAGTGATAGAAGGCATGAAGCAAAGCTGTAGCTCCTGAGCATTCTTTTAAACTTATGTTTTACATTGTGTACAGAAATTCGATGAGCCAAATTCTAATAAGCTTGAAACATCAATTGGGGAAGTAAACTCATTTTTTCACATCTCTGTATCTCTCACTGAGTGTAAAATAACACTTTGATGGTGGTGAGTATATGAAGTGTGGCTCATAAGAAGAGCGTTAAACAATAACACAAATAGTGACAAAGTTTGTCATTAAGCAGATGTCCACATTCATGCTTATGGTTTAATCACTTAGCTGCTATGATAATTTGTATTTTTCCTTGCTACTTTATTTCATTCATATACCATAAAATAAAAGTTTACTGTATTTTCTAACTTATTTTACGAGGTTGACGAAGACACTTTAGCTTGTAGCTGCTGAAAATTTCTGTGTCTGGAACGATTTCTTTTCAATGAGGTCTGCCTCATCCCATCTCATTACAATAATTCTTTTATTTAAATAGAACCACAAAATTATTACCTTCCAACCTAACGTAGATATATGTGTGTAGTGTGCAATTTAATATTTTAATTTTGAAAGTATTTCACATTACAATGCATGATTTCTAACAGCATATATGATTTCATTCAGCTGCTATGGGCATACTTCACATTTATAAGCATTCATTTTTATTTAAAATTACAAAGAACCAGCAGTACAAACAAGAAAATGAGGTGAAACAGGTGCACTATACAGTGATGAGTGAGAACCAATGTGTTGTTGACTATAAGGCATAGACCAAAGAATTTACACAGTGCGTAGAAATGCTGGGCTTTACTGGCTATCCTTTTGGTGGAGGAGTTATCACTCAGTTGCTGTGGTGTGGAGCTGAATGGCAGGATTTGTTCCAGGTCAAAAGCTGCCGCTAATATTTCATTCCTAGCTGGCCTCAGCTACTTTCTTGTCAAATTAATTTGTATTCGATGATTGATGTAATTGACATACTCTGTGAATGCTTGTCTACAGCATTTTGATGTCAGTTCCTTAGCTTTTCAGATGTAAACAATTTCTCCCCTCAACACAATGAAAAGGAAAAGTTACAAACAATGCACCACAGGTCACTGTGGTCACTTCACTAGAGTATGCTGCACTACCATTGGCTACAGAAGAAGTCTTGTAGAGAAGTAGAGTACAGATCAGATGTCTTTCGTGTCACTAATGTTGTGCATCATGAAGTGCATTCAAAAAGGTGGCTTACCATATTTGTAGAAAGATACTATCAATAAATATCTTAATTATTTCTCAAGTTATTACATTTTATATTATTATGTGTAAACACCCTGTATGTTTTGTAAACAACAAATGAACAACATGATTTTTTAATTATCTTCTTTACACATACAGGCCACAGATACAGAGAACCCTTATTTCACCGCAGACAACTTGCATTCTGTTTTCTGCTCTAGTTGTCAATCTTTGAAAACATGTAGTAAAAACTGTATTTTACCAACTTTCCAAAATCCCACTTAAAATGTAATGTTTGTTTTAAATAAATCTGAATGTTTTTGCACTTTTACTCTTCCTTTCTCTTAAGTCTTGTGTGTAAACAGAATCACTTGTGATATGGAAAGTATGGTGTGCAAGAACTGAATGGGGATAGTAGTGAGTGGGTGACATGTAGGGGATGTGGTCATGTTTCTATAATTAATTAATATTATGTTAAGTGGTCTGTTAGTTTAAAAAGCGTGTGGTTTGACAGGTTGGTCTGATCATTTACTCTTTTCTGTCAAGGTTTTCTGAATGTGGTAGTTTTTTTTACGGTGAGAAGGTATCATGTGCTGTTGTTGTTGTTGTTGTTGTTTACCCTTATGTGTTCTTGTCTATGTCACTCTTTTTCTGTTGTAAAAGTTATCTTATCATGAACAGAACTTATACCTGCATAGAACTGGTCAATGTTACTGCTTGGTTTGCAGGACCCTTACACCAACAAAATTGTACAGACAAACAACAAAAAATAACACCCTCTCCCCCTATGAGAAAACACTGACAGAAAAGAATAAATGGTCAGACCAATCTGGCAAACCACACACTTTTTAAAATAATGGACCACTTAACATAATATCAAATTTAGATGTATGACCACACCCATACATATGTTCCCATCCACTACTCCCATCGCCCAGTTTTCCCTAACATTAAAGACCCCCCCCCCCTTTTTTTTCGCACTCTGCTGAGCATATAAGATGTATTCACTAATTTACTCCACCCCTCCGTCCCTCCCCACCCCACACATACAAATAACGATATTTAAAAATGCATTCACAGATTGGCAACAGTCACAAACTACACGGAAAAACAAATCAATAAACATAAACACTGTTCTGATTGCAAAACACATGTAAGGCCTACAGTATTTCACATTGGTATCACCCAGAGGCCGTTGCCCTATTGACAAATGTTTGTGAACATTTGGTGTAAGAAAATACGTAACAGAAGAGGGACTGATCAGAACTACAGTTAGCAGGTCATTTTGAAATTTACGTCAGTTTCACAAACAGGCATTGAGATAGTAGGTGACTTATAAGTTTGTAACCACATTACCTTTTTTATTTACGAATCAAAGTTGTTCAATTTGGTGCAGTTTGGAAGATAAAAGGATCAACTATGATATAAAATTATAAAACATTGGAATTATGCATACAAATATACACAAATCTGTAATGAAAGTCATTTCTAAAGATCTTTTCTTTTCTTGCAAATTTCAGAAAATTCTTTAATCAAAATCACAAGTTTCACTATCTTACCTTTTCTGATACTTCCTGGCAGATTAAAACTGTGTGCTGGACCGAGACTTGAATTCGGGAACTTTGCCTTTTGCAGGCAAGTGCTCTACCATCTCAGCTACCCAAACACGACTAATGACCCGTCCTCACAGCTTCAATTCTACCAGTACCTTGTCTCCTACCTTCCAAACATCACAGAAGCTCATGAACCCCCGTAAAGGCAAAGGTCCCAAATTCGAATCTCGATCTGTCACACAGTTTTAATCTGCCAGGAAGTTTCATATCAGTGCACACTCCGCTGCAGAGTGAAAATCTCAATCTTAACTTTTGTTTCACATAATGCCTGTTATAATACTTTCCAACATAAAAAAAATAAGAATAGTGTATTTCCTTTCTCGCTAGATTTCATGCATTTTCAATAAAGCTGTATTGATTGTTACTTGAAGTGGCTAAATACCAATAAGTGAAAAAAGAACAAAAAATTCAGTTGATCATTAGCACTCACAGACAATACGAGTTGAGTGTGTTTGTGTGTGTGTGTGTGTGTGTGTGTGTGTGTGTGTGTGTGTGTATGGTGGTTTTTTTCTTATCTCTGGAGAACTTTTTAGTCTTTTGACTTTGTGCTTTCTACACATCTGTCTGCTTCTCTCAGAAATTCTTCTATCTGGTAAATTATCTAAAAGAAATACATGGGTTTTACCGAGTAATGGAAGTGTGACTGCAGTGAATTGGTAACAGTTTTGTAATTGTTCTAACTCTCAGCATGGTACATGAAGATTTCTATGTCAGATTTAAATCTTAAGTGTTCTCTAACATAGTAGTGGCGGCGGCAGCAAAGTGTGTTTTAATATACATGTCGAATCCAATGTTGAATTACTGGAGCTAAGAAGTACCCAAGAAAATATTAACAGTGTTTGTTCCTCTCATCAAACGCTCCTCTAGGAACTTTTGAAGTTAGACAAAGAATTTTCTGTGACAGTTAAGAAGTATGGAAAAAAAAACTGCTGAGAAATGTGTGAAAGTTGTTTCTTTAACCATGGCAAGGAAATACAAAAGTCCAGGACTTATGCCACGTACTATGCTTTGTGTAACATGCCATTAAGCCATTTTATAGTGTACATTATACAACTTGCCAGAGATGGATGAATGTAAAGTTGAAGATGCAGAACACACACCAGATCCCTTTACAACCCATAAGAAAGTTTGACAAAAGTTGTGAATTACTTGAAATTTCACCATTTGAAGTTATCAAAGGAACAGAATACATCTGATCAAAGTCTCGTCGCTTAGCATTAAAATTCCAGGAAACAGCAACAGAAGTGCTACATGTTCCAGCGGAAAAGGTGTCTGAAGGACATTGTAGTGCTGATGCAGAGATGTAATATAGTTTAACGCAAAACTTCAGGAGAAATTTAGCAGAAGTTGTGCTAAAGAAATACAGCAAATGCTTACCTTACACCAACTTTATTTTTAACAATACTGAATACATGGCAGAGAAACCGAAGGTACTACTAATAGAAGATAATATTTTGTTTAAAGGAAGCTACAAGGTGGAAAACAGAACAAATAATGCTGTGGAAATACATGTCCAGACTACTTCTAGCATGACCATGATGTAAGCCCTGTTTCTGCTAATAAAAGAAATTTTCTATTTGTTCCTTCACAAAAAGACAAAAGAGTGTGTAAGACAAAAAAATTAATTTTGCATAAATGGAAGATGTGTACTTAGCTTTCAAAGAAAATGTCCTAATAAAATTGGTTTTACTATGTTTTGTGAACTTACGTCCAAACGAATGTTTACCACCAAAATGTCAAACTGACGAGGCACACTGAATATGTAAAAGAATCATCCACTGAATCTTTACAGAAACATGTTGGCAGTTTGGAAAATGAGAGCATGCTACGTCACTACTACACTCAGTGTCACTGATGGACCTACACTCGACACATTAATGAAGGAAGTCGATGGGTTTGTTTAGTATCTGACCCAAAAACTTCAAAACTTGATAAACATCATTAACTCTTAACACATTGAAATCTAAGAATTGCTACTTAAAATCAAGCAAGGAAAGACTCCTTGATACTTCATGCATCATTATAGTGGCTTTTGAAAAAAAAACTACCCCATTTACTGAAGTATAAGATACCCCTGAATATAAGACGACCCCTCCCTCTTTTTAAGAGGTACCTTGAGAAAAATTTATTTATCGTATTCTGACTAAACTAAATTACAAACTTTTATTGAGGCAAGGTATCTGTCTGAAAAGTTAACGTAACACATATTCTAAACTTACATCATTTACTGATCATTTACATTTTGATAATACAAGGAGAAACTTTTTTTAAAAAAAAGAAATTGTTTATATTAATTTTTGTCTTATTTTCATTAAAGTGTCCAGTGTAGGTCCATCAGTGACATTGAGTCTAGTAGTGACGCAGCATGCTCTCATTTTCCAAACTGCAAACATGTTTCTGTAAAGATTCAGTGGATGCTTCTTTTACATATTCAGTGTGCCTCATCAGTTTGATGTTTTGGTGGTAAACATTCATTTGGACACAAGTTCACAAAACATAGTAAAACCAATTTTATTTAATGAAACAGAGGGCCTGATAGATTGCCATTAATTCTGCAGTAAACACCCCACACATGGTAGGCAAGAGTGGTGTTCTGGGCCAACAGAAGACGTGAAGGCATATCCCACATGATCAGTGGATTTAAAGCCATTGGTGTAAAAAACAATGGCATCCTGAAACTCCTGTAAGAGGGGCGGAACAAATAATGGAAAACCATTGGAGCAAGGGAGGCTTTTGAACCCTGGAGGAGACCCATCCAAATCCAGGGACCAGGAACTTACCTAGGGGGTGTTGTCGGGAAAGCACGTGGGGAAGAGGACAAGGAGGGGAGATGGAAGTTACAGTGGAGAGAAGAGAGGGAGAGCCCAACCAGTAAACCCACCTGATGGCAGGCAGAAAGTGGCCAACAGTGCAATATCATGAAAAGAATAGAATATGAGGGGTGAGCAGGGGAAGAGCAGACAGTGATGACATAGGAAACCAGGAGCTGGAACCGCCAAATCGAAATGGGCCAGATCCCAGCACCAACCAGGAGACTATTTACAGGGCTAGTGCAAAAGGCACCAGTGACTAAATCAGGGTGTATACGGGGACAAGGAAAAAAAATTCCCGGATTTCTCCCGGATATCCCGTTTAAAAAATATGCTTTTTCCCGGGCGAAAATACACTTTTTCTGTGCTGAGTGACAGTAGGTTTTCGGTAGATATTCCCTCGGAACTGTAAAACTTATCAGTCCTTTGAATGGTTAACATTTTATACAATCGCGCAGACTTTCCAAGGATGGGGCAGAGAAGTTTTGAAGAGACTTTTAATAAAAAAAAAAAGGAGAGAAGTTTTGGAAAGACATTTGATTTGCAGCAACATATACGCTGCATATTTTCGTATTACGAAAGTATAAATTCGAATTGCACCAAACACAGCGCGTTAGTTTCCGGAGCGTTGAAACCGAGGTTGCGATGTCCTTTTGTAAGCGAGTCATATCTCAAGCCACAAGATCTCGCCAGCCGATGACAGCAGCTATTCAGAGCATAGGACACGTGTTATAGTCAGCCAATAGCAAGATCACTGGTTACATAGCGCGAACACGTAAGAGGAAAAGTTAACGGTTTACATTAATGTACACAGTAACGTATATCTACAAGAAAAGCTAAGCTTTCACATATAATTTTGTGTCTCTAAGATTAACACGCTACAACAGAAGCTAAGTTTTCACATGCTTGTGTCTGTGTGTGTGTGTGTGTGTGTGTGTGAGGGCCTGATAGATTGCCATTAATTCTGCAGTAAACACCCCACACATGGCAGGCAAGAGTGGTGTTCTGGGCCAACAGAAGACGTGAAGGCATATCCCACATGATCAGTGCTACTACGTTTATCAGTGCTACTACCGATACAGCTAACAGCCAAACTTCAAGTAGCGGGAGAACGTACTGCTTATACGCGAGTCAAATGCGCATGCGCAACAGACCGCTGGCAATTGGTCAAACGAGCGTATACTCGTCCTTTTTTCCCCCTAAGATAAGTCTTTCCCTCCCGGGATTGGAATGACTCCTTACCCTCTCCCTTAAAACCCACATCCTTTCGTCTTTCCCTCTCCTTCCCTCTTTCCTGACGAAGCAACCATTGGTTGCGAAAGCTAGAATTTTGTGTGTATGTCTGTGTGTCTATCGACCTGCCAGCGCTTTTGTTTGGTAAGTCTCATCATCTTTGTTTTTAGATATATTTTTCCCTATATGTTATACTTTAAGATACATCACACAAATGTGCCAGTAAATTTAAAATTCTGACATAAATGTCTCGGCTCGAAATTCTTTTAAGTGGCTGGTCATCAAACTGTTCAGTTTCGAACGCTCTGTGATAAATCCATCCCACTTTCTCACACGTAACATAATTCATCTTGCGTAAAAAGAAATTTACTTTGAAAGTAATGCTTTTCTAACCACCGTTCGCAATACTATCCGGAGACTGTTAGAAATAGGTTCGATTTACCAGTTACCAGAAAGCGCCAGAAAAACAGGCATTATTGTGCGTGTGCAACTGTATTGGTGTAGGAAGCCCGCATGTTCGTGTGTATAAAGCACTAACAGAGCTTACATTACACCATAAAAGAAACAGGGCATCAGAGGGTACTCCAAAGAGCATCGGAATTTCGTAAACTATACTAAAATGCATAATTCGGCTTGAGTGCAAATTGGCTTTTTCCAGATTCACAATGAAGTAGGTCTCGTCTGATATTAAGCTTTTCAGTGTGGTTTTTGGGATGTAAATTGGAGTATCAGTACTCTGCGATCTCATTTTTGGTTCTTTATTATGGCATAATGCCATATATGGCAGAAGATGATAACGTCCACTTGAAATTTAGCGAACAGTTGGAACTAGGCAATACTGTAGAATGAAACACTTCGTTTCAAATAAAATGACTGTCTCAGCGGAAAGATTAATAAAGCCAAATTTCTTTAGCAAACTTGCAAAATTAACTTCACTGTTCTGCAAGGCGATTAATGCTTGACTGCTACAAACTTGGAAATAAAATAAAATCAGAAAACTGAAATAAATGATATATTCTTGCCCTCCGTAATTATGTGAATGTATTTTAATTCACTTGATAGCTTCCGGCCACAGAAATCCGTTTTGTTTTCATTTGACGTGGGTGCTGTACACGAAGAGAAGCAGCGAAATCACTTAATGCAAACATGGGTCACGTGGAGGTTAACCCCCTCCCCACTACAACTCCATGCAAGCGTGAATCTGGCAGCTAGGGCGCGGGAGAAAAATTTTTCTCGTTTGCATCTGGCTGCTTGCTGCTACTACCGATACAGCTAACAGCCAAACTTCAAGTAGCGGGAGAACGTACTGCTTATACGCGAGTCAAATGCGCATGCGCAACAGACCGCTGGCAATTGGTCAAACGAACCTAACGTAAACAGTTGTGACATCATGCTCATAGCAAGCAGTTTATTGTTACGAAGAATTACAGTCTGCGCCCTACGGCCTTTGACATATTTTTGCTATTTGCAGACGCTTGGGTGTGCACGGTGTTTTTTTGTTGTAAATTGCACATTTCCTTTGCCACTAAAGTTTTATTTTTTTCCCTCTCATTTATATTTTCTTGCTGCAGTATCATTCTCCAGTATCAGGACACGATAACATTCTTTGCTAGAGAATCAATTCTGCAGTCAAAATTACAAAAATTTAACTGAAAGCTAAAACAATGAAAAATTCCCGGAGTTCCGAAAAATTCCCAGGTTTTTCCCGGTTTTCTCCCGGATGAAAAAATTCTCGGGTTTTTCCCGGATTTCCCAGTTGTCCCGGGTCGTAGACACCCTGTAAATGGATACCATAATGGTGAACCGAGTGTGTGTGGAAGGGGCAGCTGATCCACAAACTCGAAAAACTTAATCGAGACGGGACAGAATAAATGTCTGGTAAAGGTGGAGAGAGTCGAACGATCTGCGCCCCAAGATGTGTTGGCCAGGAAGCAAAGGACATGGAATTTACGAAGAAAGCCAACCTCCAGATGATGGATATGGGGCAACCAAGTAAGCTTGTTGTCAAAAAGAAGGCCCAAGAAACGAACTGGGGGCCCATGGTTACGTGTTTGGTGTCGAAGCAGAGCTCCCGATCAGAATGGACTGCAATATGATGACAGAAATGTACCACGCTCTACTTACGAAGAGAAAACTGAAAACCGCATTGTCATTCTGCAGTGGCCACTGAGTGGGAAATTGCACAAATACACAAGTCATCCACATACAGAGCCAGAGGCGATCAATCATACGGCAGAGGTCACAAGTCCATTAATAGTGATGAGAAAAAGCAGGCACTTAATACAGAGCCCTGTAGAATGTCAATCTCCTGGATCTACAGAGAGCTGAGAACAATGCCAACCCAGACTCCGAACAACCGCAGTTGCCATGTGGGTCTACTTGGACTCTGCAGTCACTCATGGAACATAAGGAGGATGCGATTGCATCAATCTGTGACATAGGCCTATTGGTATCAAACAAAACTGTGACAATATGGCAGTGCTGAGAAAACCCTTGTCGAACTGTGGTTTCCAATCGAAGCAGATGATTGATTGGAGACCATTCCTCCCAAAAGCCGCATTGGTAAGGATATAATAGGCCCACGATTCAAGCAACCAATTGAACCGATGAGCTACCATCCATTCTAGTAACTAACATCCATTCTAGTAACTTGCAGGGGACATTGGTCAGGCTGATTGGCTGATAACTGTCAAGGGACAACGGGTCCTTCTCAGACTTAAGGTCTGGAGGGAGAGCAGGCTTCTGCGAGATCTGGAACCAAAAGAGACCGGGCAAACTATAAATGCACAGACTTCATGCCCTGTGGCCAAGTTGTGGTAGCAGTCCTCTGGCCTGAGAGATGCAAGGAGGAGTGATCCCAGGAGGGAGCCCATCACTGGCAGGCACCAAAGAACACTTCTTTAGACGGGAAGGGGGAGTGACACCCGGAGGGGAGGGCATGGGAACTGCAGGGGAGTGGAAGAGCAAAGGGGGACAGGACTGGGGTAAGGAAGAAGGAAGATGGTAAAGGACATAACAGACACAAAAAGTACAAGTCTTTGACACAGCATAAAGTCAGCCATCTTTCTGATGAGCCTCAGTGTAAGATAAATGATCAAGGGACTTATACTCCTGTATCTTCTTTCCCTTGTTATAAGCTGGGCAATCTGGTAAATGTGGAGATTGACAGTTGTTACAATTAACGAACACACGTGGCAGAACACAGGGGCTCTTCTTATGGGTGTCCACATTTACCACGTAGAGGGTCTGCCGTACATCGTGAAGACATATTCCTGAAATGCAAGCACCGAAAGCGCCTCATGGGTGGTGGGACGTATGGCTTTGCATCACACTGCTCTTGCTCGTTAGTTTATTCTGAAATTTTTCCTTTGTTGTAAACATTTTCAATAACTGCCGTGTATTCTTTCTTGTTTTCTTCAATATTGACCACACTACAGCCTTTGACTGTGTCCTCCGCATTAAATTATGGGAAGTACTATAAAGCACTGGAGTACCATATCATCTTATTTACCTCATAACTAAGCTAAGATGAGAACCCTATATGGAGCAACTAATCGGGTCAAGGTTCAGAATGAGTGTGCAGCAAAGTTGTACAGTGTCACTTTATTTATTCAAAATTTATGCCGAGCGTACTGTGAGCAATGCTGGGTTAGATGAAGAAGAAATCAGAATTAAAATAGCTGGGATAAATGTAAATTTCTTAGATATGCAGATAATACCATCCTGATGGCAGAGGGAGAAGTGTTCATGAACCCCTCACTGAAGGTGATGCAA
Source organism: Schistocerca americana (assembly GCF_021461395.2). Classification (NCBI taxonomy): domain Eukaryota; kingdom Metazoa; phylum Arthropoda; class Insecta; order Orthoptera; family Acrididae; genus Schistocerca; species Schistocerca americana. Next base: position 370,708,422 of record NC_060123.1, on the reverse strand, counting down.
AAAACTGCACAGCCTGGACTAAAGCTTACTGTAAACAAAACAAAAATTATGGCAAAGATGCCTATCGCTTCATGTCACGTTGGTGGAGAAACAATGTAAGTTATTTTTAATGTTAAACTACATCAATTCCCAAATTTCTGGTGATGTAACTGCAGTCATGAAATCAAGACACATTTCTTACTTGGTAGGAAGACAATGTCCAAACTTCACAATGGTCTAAAAAGTAGAGACGCAACTTTAACAACAAAGATATAGCAAGGACTATGTCTTTCCATTTGTGGTGTATGAATGAGAGATCTGGACCATAAGAAAGGCAGAATGTCAGAGTAGTCTCCTTTGAATTGGAGGCAACTCCTTACTGTTCCATGGAATGCTAAGAAAACAAATAGGTTGATATTACAACAAATAAAGCCAGATTTCTCCTTGGAGTGTCTGATGTTGAAATAAAAACTGGCCTACTTTGGGCACATCACGAGAAGACACAATTTGCTGGAAAAGAGATCTTAATGCTGCGGAAGATTGAAAGTACAAGGAGAAAGGGCAACAAAGGATGAGATGGACTGATGGCGTCACAGAAGTAATGGATTCCAATCCCTAAAGTCTTTGGGACATAAGTAGGACAGAAGAAATTGGCATCCTTTAATTCAAGGGGTCACAGGGAATTGGAATTGACTAAATAATTAGATAGATAGATAGATAGAGATAGAGAGAGAGAGAGAGAGAGAGAGAGAGAGAGAGAGAGAGAGAGGGTGGGGGGGAGGGAGGGAAGGATATTCTTAAAACAACATTTTCTTGTCTATGGTTTGTCATTTTGCAGTTAGGACAGGGTTTGACAGATCTCAGTTTACATTCTTGAATTTTATTTTTATTTCTCAAGTAACACTCCTCTGCTCTGTGACAATTTTTCTTGCATACAGAACAGTGTTCTCTCTTCTTAAGCTTCTTGCATTCTCTTGCAAAATATCCATGTCCACCAGTTGTTAAAGATTCAATCCTTTCATTTACTTTTGTTAAAATAAACACCAAAAGCAGTACTACCTTCTAGCTTATTACATTTCAGTCGTACCTCTTCTTTTATGTAGTTTTCTCACTATATGGTGATGGATCCAATGCTGGACAAAACCATTTGCATTCATCTGGCAAAACAGGAAATATTTGGGGTGGGAAAATAGTGTCCAACATCTTTTCTGACTGGAAGTGTTTCAGTTCAAATGTTATATTCTGTAAAGCACTTATTACTAGCCAGGTCTCTAGTTTTATTGTACTTGAGACTATAAAATTCTTGAAGCAGCTGGTAAGTTCTTTTGAAAGCTTCTCTCCTGTGTAATGCTTTAAGTTTATCGCACATAACCTTGGATGTCTCACGACACAACCCATGTGGTTTTTACTTTTTGTCAGCTGTCCTCCTCATACAATGTTTTGCCTTACTGTCCTGTTGCCACCATTTCTTCTTTTTGCCCTTCTCTGTCACATTTTTCAAGTGATTCATTTCACCCACAGTCACACACCAATCTTGCACTGTCCTTGAGCACTTGGGCATCACAAAATTCTTCATTATCATGACTCATTTTTAAGTGTTTCTTTCTTCTTTTCAATGTTTCTTTGTTGATTTGCAATATTTTATGTCACTCATACTTTATTTGAATATTATAAAATGCACACTGTTTAAACCACATGGTGTTTTATTAACTTTTATCCCACTGTTTGCTCTAGTTGCCAACCTCTGAGAACATACAGCAAACTGTGTTTTTTTTTTTTCCACCAAATTTATATCAGGAATTGGAGATTAGAACTAATGTTATCAATTGTCCCTAAAAAAAATTAAAAATGTGTGTGTACGCGTGCATGTATGCATGAGTGCGCTCTCTCACCTATGTGTGTGCATACCATCTGGGTTTATCTGGGTGGGGGCAATATTTCTGTATTTATTATTCTTATTATTCATATCCTTTTTTTATTTGGTGACAGGCACAATTAAAAGACACTTACATCAAGCTTTCGGTCACAGCCTTCATCAGTAAAAGCGTGACACACACCATACACACACAAGCAAGCGCCCCTCACGCACACACGACTGCCAACTTCAGCATCTCAGGCCTAAACTGGCATTCTGGTCTTTTAGTTGCGCCTGTTTGCAACTTGACATGACTTCTACATGGTAAGCAGCAATCTGTCTTTTTCCTACATTGTTGATAGTCCTACCTGGAATTTCCATTGCCCCCCCCCTTTTTTTGTCTGATAGAATATTTACAGTTATTCTATATGGTTACAAACTCAATGAAAATGTTAAAGTTACATGATTACTCACATTTGGATAAGGAAATTCAAATCTGACATATGTATCAACATCTTTTGGATTTGTAACGTTGTAGTTGATACCTTGGACAATTGTTAACTCCAAGTCATTGTCTCCAAGATCTGTACAGCATCTATGAAAACAGAAACACAATTATTAGTGTGCCGTAAGATGTGCACATTCATTAGGTATTGGAATACAATTTGAACTTACTGCACAATGGAAAAGGTTTTATTTTCATAATGAAATTTGGGAATCGACTCATTCCGTTTATGTGCATAACGCACAGCATCTAGATCCTTTTTGGAGTGAACTGCCAACTGCTCAAATCTATTAGCACTTGCTATGTCACCTATAGCTTTGAAATGGTCTCTGGTAGTCAGACACATCTAAAAAAATAAGACATTTTATTTACAATTTGTCAGTAATTTTCTGTTTTCATACGGAAATGAACATTTATTTTAAAAATGTGGGTATTTCACTACGATAATAAGGTTTACCATCTACAATATTTTTTGTTCAATATTCACCAGATTTTCATAAGTAATTTAGCAGCAGAGATTTGGTAATTAATAGCTTTGTTTGTACATCTCTCCGACACTCTCACAGATATATGATTTATCAGAAAAGCAGCCAATACATGTAAGGAGCATTCAAAGGAAAAGATATGAAACAACATTGTGGGTATAATTAAAGTATTTTTTTTTTAAAGTAATCGCAGAAGGCCTGAGCACTGTTTCAAAAGCCAAAAGATTCCCTGTTCCCAGAAATCCTGTGGCTGTGACAGAAGCCTGTCCTCCACTGCTCAAGCTGCCCCCACTTGACCTGGGCCATTACACTTTATATGATCTGGAACAGATGTGAATGTGTGATATGATGAATAGAATCACTCCCTCTGTGAGCAACCCAGGCTAACTGCTCTTGATGGACCTGCATAGGCTACAGAATGTGTCTCACTACACCTCACTGTTTATCGTTTTCCATGCTCAAGGAACTTTACAAGTAGACCTCGGATGCCAGGGTGGTGACATGTGCACTATACTTGCTTCCCTACATGTCTCGTTATGTTAACCCAAAGTGGCAAATGCAAATTTCAAATCTGTTGGTTGTTACGAAGTTTCATAGATTTTCATTTGAACGCTCCTTACAGTTTTCAAAATAAAGTATTATTATTTTTTAAACTGAGAAGTTCTCCACAGGTGCTGACAACCTTATAAATATGAAGCGTATATTTAATTAAGGAAGTGATTTTTTTCCAATTAAATCATTTATTTTAATACTTTATTTAGATATTGTCAATCCTCTGATTCTATTACAAAATCTGTCAGAGGGTTGAAGTACTGTATAAACACATTGGACTTGAGTTAAATTCACAGAACCCCCAAGCAATTTCAGTATGCAGAAACTAGTTAGTCCTGAATTCTGCCAACAACTACCTTCCATTTTCTTGATGGTACCCCATTAGTGCACAAGAAAATGGTGAAGAGCTTCAGTGCAGCTTTTGCTGAGCACCTCAACTGGGCAGAAAATACTGTTGCCAAGTATTCTCTCTATCAGTAAGTCAAAAAAATGCCCACATCTCCTTGTGCTATTTCCATTTCTCCGTCAGTCATCCCCATACCCCTCTCCTCCCTTCATTACTCTTTCTCTCTATTCTCCAATCCTTTCAAGTCCATTTCTGCCCATGTCCACAACTGAACTCGACCTGCCTGTAATTTATGTTTATTATTTTACTTTTCACAAATGAATAGTTGGTACAGCATCTGCCCGCAAAATGCCAAGGTCCAGGGTTGAAGTCCCAGTCAGGCACACAATTTTAATACGCCAGGAAGTTTCAAGTCAACACGCTTTCCTCTGCAGTGGGAAAATCCATTCTAAACAATCCTCTACGCTGTGGCTAAGCCAATTCTCCTCAGTATCCCGTACCCGAGGAGCGCCAGGCCCACAAGGAATGCAGAAGACCTTCCGAGAAGTTTGAAAGGTAGGAGAGAAGGTGCTGGCAGAAGTAAAGCAGTGAGGGCAGGTCATGAGTCACACTTTGATAGCTCAGTCAGTAAAGGAATTGCTTACAAAAGGCAAGGGTGGCAAGTTCAAGTCTTGGTCCAGCACAGGAAGTTTCGAACAGAAACTACTATTTTCTATGATAGTGATTACTGTTTCATCTCTTTATGCCATATTTTTTCAAAGTTTTGGACCCATATTTAGATGTAAGATTTTTTCAAACATAGTCTCTGGTAATCCTTTGAGGACAGTGGGACAGCTGCTAGACATTAAGTACCTGAATAATGAAAACTGAAACATTATTTACTCAGAACATACCACCAGTTTTACTACAAGAAAGTGTTACCTTCAAGCCCCAAGAGTAATCTGCCATCAATGTATGAACCACAATGGCAAATACCAATGGACTCTTCAAATGGAAACAGTACAACTTACTAAGCATGTTATGCCAGTATGTGCAACCAACAAAGCCTAATGCAGCGGGGCCTAAATCAACTGGACTCCAGAACTTCCAGTAACACGCCCACCAGTGGACAGAAGAGAACTGACCATTGGTAGGCTTTTTATTGGAAGTATTAAGCTTTTCACAACTGAATAGTTCGTAGAGCATTTGCTCACAAAATGCCAATATTGCAGGTTAAAGTCCTAGTCAGACACACAGTTTTATTCTGCTAGGAAGTTTCACATCAGTGCACACTCCACTGCAGAATGAAAATTTGATTCTGAAAATAGGCAATGTTGTCAAAATAAGAATGAAAATTATTCCTGACAGTTACTGCTAACCTGTCATTGGTTAGTATATATGTCTTTAGTGGCCCCTAACCACTCTACCTCAATGAGAACATGTGTACACTCTTAACTGAGAGCCAAAATTAACTGCCAAAACAAACATAACATTGAAAATGTTCTTTCCATACCAACCTTTGCTTGTTTCAATAAGTCTTCTTCCAGTTTATCAAATATATCTAAATCACTTCCAGGTATGCAGTCATCAGCATTGACAATATCAAAATCAGATTCCAATACAATTTTAGTAGCTGGTGGCACAGGGACCTACAATTTAAAGTAAGTAATTCTCATTAATAAAAGTAAAAGTAACATAAACCGAGAACCAAGACAGCAGAAATAGGATAACGGAAAGAACACATTGTTTAAAACATAAAATCACAGCTGACTGTTCAGTGAGGAAAAGAATGACAAGATACAAAAGGCAGCAGAAAAGAATGTGGCTAAGCCCACCTTAGCGAACACATGGCCAATATGTGAAGATGCAGTTGCTATGTAAAATGCCAAGTTTCTTCTTGCATAGAAATTGCATTAATTGGAGGCTACAATGGGAGCAATCTGAATTTTCCACAAGAGGATAGAAAGAAGCAGCTATTTGAAGTAAAATATTTACACTTATAACACACATTTTGTGATATTTGGCATACCTTACTGTGAATACTGGTATGGATCAGAAAAATAAGAAAACACAGTTTCAAGTACTAACAAAGAGATAAAGGGGCTGGCCAGCACTTACCTCAGCTCAGTACAGCCAATAGATACACAAAACAGAACAGAAAATTTACGTATCCTACCTTTCGGAACCTGGTTCCATCGTCAGGGAGGAGAGATGGGAAAATAGGGGAAGAAGGGAAAGTGGATTCAGTTACTCACAACCCTGGTTATGAAGGAACAGGGGAAAGGTAAACAGGGAGGGTAGCAAAGATGGAGGCATGGGTGTCAGAGGGAAGCCAAAGATATTCTACAGCAAGTACTGTGCCAGCTTCAAACCAAAGAGGATGCATACAGAAGTAAAGAGGTATATAGTATAAAGATAAACACAACTATGTAGGATGAAAAGATGCGTGAATGGCTAAAGACGAAAGGGAATGAGGAAAAGACTGAAGAGTAAATGGGAGTGAGGTTGGTCACTGTAGGTTCAGTCCAGAGGGATGGCGGTATGAAAGGATGTGTTGGAGTACAAGTTCCCATCTCCACAGTTCTGAGGGGCTGATGTTGGGTGGGAGAAGCCAAATGGCACGTACGGTGTAGCAGGTTCCTAGGTCCCTAGAATTATGCTGGAGGGCTTGCTCCACTAATGGGTATTGGACATCTCCTAGGCAGACAGTTCGTCTGTGCCCGTTCATGTTCTCAGCCACTTTAGTTGTCGTCATACCAATGTAAAAGGCTGTGCAGTGCAGGCATGTCAACTGATAAATGACGTGTTGTTTCACATGTGGCCCTGCCTTGAATTGTGTATGTTTTACCAGTAGCGGCACTGGATTAGGTGGTTGTGGGGGGATGCATGGGGCAGGTTTTGCAGCGGGGTCAGTTACAGGGGTAGGAACTGCTGGGTAGAGGTGGTGGTCTGGGAATATTGTAGGGTTTGACAACGATGTTACGGAGGTTAGGGGGGCGACGAAAGGCAACTCTGAGTGGTGTAGGGAGAATATTGTCAAGGGTTGATCTCATTTCAGGGCTTGACTTGAGAAAGTCATATCCCTGGCGGAGTAATTTGTTGATGGAGTAATTTGTTGATGTATTCGATGCCAGGATAATATTGGGTGACAAGGGGGATGCTTCTGTGTGGTCTGGGGGTAGGAACATTGTCGTTGGACAGGGAGGAATGTATTGCTTGGGAGATTTGTTTGTGGACAAGGTCTGCAGGATAGTTGTGGGAGAGGAAAGCACTGGTCAGGTTATTGGTGTAATCGTTGAGGGATTCGTCACTGGAGCAGACACGTTTGCCATGAATACCTAGGCTGTAGGGAAGGGAGTGTTTGATGTGGAATGGATGGCAGCTATCAAAGTGAAGGTACTGTAGTTTGTTTGTGGGTTTGATGTGGACAGAGGTGTGGATGTGAGCTTCAACAAGATGAAGGTCAACATCCAGGAAGGTGGCTTGGGTTTTGGAGAATGACCAGGTGAAATTCAGATTCATGTATGCTCATTTTTTATTGTTATACTTTATTATTTTAAACCTCATTTCCTGTTGATACCGGAATCTTCTTCATTATGTGCCAGAAGCACAAGTAAAATAATTGAAATGGCTAAAACCCTAAAATGCACAAAAAATATGTTTATGTTTCACAAGCAATGTGAACAGATATGTATTCATTCAAAGAAGGCTGACCTAATGAAATGAAGTTTACTTTGAAAACTCACACACTCATTTTTTGTTTTACAGCAGCTCTCTCAATTTGCATCTTAGTTTCATGACTTTTCTGCATACACATCATTTTATTAAATATTTAGTGTGAAACTAAAAAGAAAAGAAACCTCAGAAAATATATTCTTTTGACTTACAGAGTCCATATCCACAGGCAATCCGCAATTTGTGGCTTCAATAAGTGGATCAAAGCCTTTAGCCAATCGTAGATACTCCTTTGCCTGACTAATTTCCCCCTTCCGTTTTGCCTCCAAAGCAGCCTCTTTAAATTCCTTCTGCCTTGCCAACAACAGAGCTAATTGCTTCTCCTGCCGGGACTGTGGTGATTTGCGCACTGATGGAAAACAAGATAATAAATTAGTATCAGCAAGAAAAAAAATAGCAAGTAATTATGCAAATATCCACAGTATTCTTTTACATGATTCCGAAATAGCTATAGAGGCAAATACACTGTTAATATAGATCCAGAATGAAAGCAATTTGTAGTATCTCACTACATGAAATGGAGATCCCAATGAAGCAAAAATAGCTTCATGTGCAATGAGCTCTTTGTTTATTAATTTACCTACTTTTCATCTGGTTCACCAATGAGAAAATGTATGATTGTAATTAATGTTACCAGTATTCATTTTTCGCTGATGAATGGGATAAAAGATTCAACGCTGAGTCAGCAGTCTGATAATAAACAGACTTACATAATAGGAAGACTAACACGACACTCCTAAATGTTGAAATGACAAGTGATTTTATTCTGAAATGCTAGAACAGCTGCATATTGCTCAAAGAGATTTCTTTTGAAGATATGTGAACTGATACATATTAATTTGAAAAAGGCTGATCTAATCAGTGGAACAATGAATCATCATAAATCACTTACTGGAAGCATCGCAATATACAGAGGTGTAGACTGTACCAAAGTGCTATGTAAGAAGAAAACTTCTCATGGGATTCTAAACAACAGTTGTGTTTGCATTTGGAAACAATAATATTGAATCTGTGATGTAAGCACTGTGTTGAAGTGCATGGATTCACAATTCAATAAATGTTTCTATTTCACCTGCCCTATATGCATAGCCCAACCTTTGGTCTTTTGCCCTTGGAAAAAACTTTTTTGGATGCACAACATTGGGGAAAATCCTGATAAGCGCTTGCCCCATTTGTTTCAGTGCCAAATATGTGTATCTAAATTTTTTCATTTGTTATGTGTTAAAAAGCGATGTTGACATAGCTGAGATAAAAACCACAAAGCACCTGTTAATAGAACTCTACATGCAGTAGGATGGCCAGCATACTTTTCAGCTTAGTATAGTAAACATATTACTCTACATCATGCTAAGTGGCAAGTAAGAGTAACCTTCTGTCCAAGAATTAACACTAGTTTTCAGATTCCTGCAGTATCAAATGTTGCTTGACTCCACAAGAAATGGTCATTAAAATGCAATTGGAAAAAAACCATAAAAATGTCACTTCCTAGAAAGTTGCAAATCCATATTCACGAGTGACGTACCAGTTAGAAGGCCATCTCGTTGAGGCAAGTAATGATGCAGATTAATAAGCAACTGATGACTTGAGATATTAGGTTTGCAGAATGTTTGCAGTTGCAAGAAGAGTGTTCGTAAGTTAGTAACACATGGTGTGTATTTTAAGTCACAATAGAAGTAGGGTGAAAGAATACTGAAACAACTCCTCCTTCAAAAGGGTAATAACAAGGCTGTTGGAGGCAAATATTGGTGCAGTAAGTACCAAGTGGGACACTGCACAGAGATAAGTCACAAGAAAGTGGTGATGCAGCAGAGACTGTGTGCAAAACGGCATTGGAACTTCAGTCTCACACACTATGAGTAATTATTCTGACCATACGAGAGGGAGTCAAGTGGAAACTGAACACCTGCCACAAGGTGACTATGGAATGGTTCCATTCAAAAGTAATCACTGCACATGTTAAGACATTTATCCCACTGGGAAACAAGACAATCAATTCATGTTCCGTAGAATCCAGTCAGTCTCCAGTGCACTGCCACCTTCATGCTCTGTAGCTCAGGTGCCTGGCTCAAAATTGTTTCCTTAATATCTCTACCCAGCTCACACCTTGTATCTGGGCATCCCTGTTTTGTGATGATCGATTCCTGCCATTTTTTGCCAGATGAATTCTCACCCCATCATGCAGGATATCCAGCTTATTGAAGAGATGGAAACTTTGCTTTATTTTTAATGTTATGTCAAATTATAATTTTTATCATTATCACTCCTTTCATTAAACAGTGGAAAATCCAGGATGGAATATAACAATGTCATGAAAAGAACAGCTGATACTAACCAAATACTGGAGATGCTGAGTCACAGATAGGCATAACAGAAAAGACTGTCAGAAAGTGAGCTTTTGGTCAACAAGGCGTTTGTCGGAAATAGACAACATACTCACCACAGTCTATGTGAGCCAACAAGGCCTTCATGACAGGCCTTGGCCAAAAGCTCACTTTCTGACAGTCTTTTCTGCACGCACACACACAAATACAACTCACACACACAGTCTCCAGCTGCTGAAGTCAGTCTGGCTTCAGCAGCCATAGACTGTGGTGAGTATGTTGTCTATTTCCTTCTCAAAAGTAAACACATTACTTGCAAAGAAGCAGCCAAATTTTTCCTGGCAGCATCAGAAAATAAAGAATACTATTTTCACTCTTAAATGAACAACAGTTCACATATTTAACTTGTACATTTTATTTAGCTATGTATGTTAACAAAAATATTTCAGATATTATTTACTATTTACCGTACCATAATTTGTGGCCCTGCTGCTATCTCTTAAGGAACACAAGTCTGGTTTTACAGTATATAGGAACACAAGGGGGCTAAGCAAAAATTATCTGCAAAATTCAAAAGAGATGGAAAGGGAGGTAGATGGGTTTACAAGATGCAAATAACAGACATGTATTAACGTATACCATTTGCTTTTTCAGACTCTGGCTGAACATCGTGTGGAGTGGATGGCTGAGCTTTTGGTGTAGGTGCAGGGGATGGCTGGGGACGAGGTGCTGGTTTTGGTGTCTCCTCATCTACTGGAGGTTGTGATGGTGGACTTGAAGGACCTGCTGCAGAAGCTGATGATCCACCCTCCTGCGGAATTGGAGCAAAACCTGAAACACAAACCTCCATAAGCAGGGTACAACATAACTGCAAATGAAAATCTGAATTACTACTCTCAATTGTAAAATGGCTTATAGTGAAACCTTACTTTCATGCAAGCTTTGCAGTTTTAATTAATACTTTGGTGGAAAATCCAGGCTGGAATAAATAAACACACACACACACACACACACACACACACACACAAGTGTGCGCACACAGAGAGAGAGAGAGAGAGAGAGAGAGAGAGAGAGAGAGAGAGAGAGAGAGAGAGGGGGGGGGAGGAGATGGGGGGGAGAGGGAGGAGAGGGGGCAGGGGGAGAGGGGGGAGGGAGGGGGAGAGAGGGGGAAGGGAGGGAAAGAGGGGGGAGGGAGAGGGGGGAGGGAGAGGGGGGAGGGAGAGAGGGGGGGGAGAGAGAGAGAGAGAGAGAGAGAGAGAGAGAGAGAGAGAGAGAGAGAGATTCACCTTTGTGAAACATGTAACTCACTGCATGTAAGACACACAGGTATATTATAGTAATACTATAGAGTTTAAATGTTGCAAATCCCACTGCAATCCACATACCCCTAATCAAACCTACTGTGTTGAGATTCATTGGGAGAGTCCTTAGAAAATGTAGTCCAACAACAAAGGAGGTGTCTTACAAAACACTCGTACGACCTATACTTGAGTATTGCTCATCAGTTTGGGATCCGTACCAGGTCGGGTTGACAGAGGAGATAGAGAAGATCCAAAGAAGAGTGGCGCGTTTCGTCACAGGGTTATCTGGGAAGCGTGATAGCGTTACGGAGATGTTCAGCAAACTCAAGTGGCAGACCCTGCAAGAGAGGCGCTCTGCATCACGGTGTAGCTTGCTGTCCAGGCTTCGAGAGCGTGTGTTTCTGGCTGAGGTATCGTATATATTGCCTCCCCCTACTCATACCTACCGAGGAGATCACGAATGTAAAATTAGAGAGATTCGAGCGCGCACGGAGGCTTTCCGGCAGTCGTTCTTCCCGCGAACCATACGCGACTGGAACAGGAAAGGGAGGTAATGACAGTGGCACGTAAGGTGCCCTCCGCCACACACCATTGGGTGGCTTGCAGAGTATAAACGTAGATGTAGATGTGTATCAAAGATTACACTAACCAGCAGTTGTACAAATGATATTCTACATGTTCATCTACATCTATACTCAAAACACCACATTACGGAGTTTGGCAGAGAGTACTTCATTTACCACATTTGTTCTATTTGTTAGCCACCATAACTGAGGTAGAATTGATTCTAGCAATCAAGTTTGTGTGTACAGTATCCTGCATGTCCCCCGAATGTTACTGGACACCTGATATAAACATGGAAATCTGAAGTGACACAAATGTACTCACCAGGTGGCGTTGGCAATTCATCAATTGGTATGGGTTTGCCAGCTTTATGCAACTTTATTGCATTTTCATACTGTTTTACTATGCGTCCAATCCTTCTAGCCTTGCTCGCATTTCCTTCTTCTTTGGCTGCCTTCTCTACAGACTTATATTTGTCCAGTCTCTGTATAAGAGCTTCCATGACAGTAGTTGGTGTAGGTATAGCATTATATAAATCAGTCTCAGGTTGCTCTTCACCTAAAATTTTAAATGTTAATTGAAAATAGTTTACATCAAATATGCAGAACTGTTAAAAATATTGAATACTAATGAAATGTGCAGATATAACAAAGAGAAATTTCTGAAGAATCTGAAGAAGAAATAGCAGATGAAAGGCATAATGCCAAGACAGCTGTATTTATCAAATTAGTTCATTAGGTATATTCATCAAGAGCAGTTGCAAGGATGAGCGTCCATATTACACAAAAGCTAGAAGGGTCAACATGATAATACTAAAATGAGGCAAAGAAGAGATTACCATACCAAATAGCAACTTTTATACAACAGCTTCTTCCCTCATTCATCTCTGTAATATCAGTCAGTCAATCAGAAGAATTCTTAAGTAAAAAAAGCAGAGGGATGCAAATTTAAACTAAAGAAAACGATCACAGAAACAAAAGTGTGAATCTGCACTATCATTTTTCATCTGTGAAACAATAAACTGACGATTAGATCTAGATTAACTCAACTGACTGAGAATACAGACCACCATTTTAAGACCAACTGCTGTGTTGTTGCAGGAGGGCTCATAGAAAACAAAGATGTTTGCTTGCTGTGTGTTGTGGTCTTCAGTCCAGAGACTGGTTTGATGCAACTTACCATGCTACCCTAGCCTGTGTAAGTCTCTTCATCTCAAAGTACATACTGCAACCTACATACCCCTGAATCTGCTTAGTGTATTCATTTCTTGGTCTCCCTCTATGAGTTTTACCCTCCACGCTGCTCTCCAATACTAAATTGGTGACCCCTGGATGCCTCATAACATGTCCTACCAACCAACCCCTTCTTGTAGTCAAGTTGTGCCACAAATTCCTATTCAGTACCTCCTCATTGATTGCGTGATCTATCCATATAATCTTCAGCATTCTCCTGTAGTACCACATTTCAAAACCCTCTATTCTCTTCTTGTCTAAACTATTTATCATCCATGTTTCAGTTCCATACGTGGCTACACACCATAAAAATCGTTTCCGAAAAGACTTCCTGACACTTAAATCCATACTCGATGTTAACAAATTTCTCTTCTTCAGAAACACTTTCCTTGCATTACCAGACTACATTTTATATCCTCTCTACTTCAACCATCATCAGAAATTTTTCTCCCCAAACAGCAAAACCCATTTACTACTTTTAAGTGTCTCATTTTCTAATCTAATTCCCTCAGCATCACCTGATTTAATTTGACTACATTCCATTGTCCTCGTTTTGCTTTTGTTGATGTTCACCTTATATCCCCCTTTCAAGACATTGTCCATTCCATTCAATTGCTCTTCCAGGCCTTTTGCTATCTCTGCCAGAATTACAATGTCATAGGCAAACCTCAAAGTTTTAATTTCTTCTCCATGGATTTTAATTCCTACTCCACATTTTTCTTTTGTTTCCTTTACTGCTGACTCAATATACAGATTGAATAACATTGGCGACAGGCTACAACCCTGTCTCACTCCCTTCCCAACCACTGGCACCTTTTCACGCCCATCGCCTCTTATAACTGCCATTTGGTTTCTGTACAAATTGTAAATAGCCTTTCGTTCCCTGTCACCATTAGAATTTGAAAGACAATATTCCAGTCAACATTGTCAAAAGTTTTCTGTAAGTCTACAAATGCTAGAAACGTAGGTTTGCCTTTCCTTAATCTATTTCCTAAGATAAGTTTTAGGGTCTGTATCGCCTCATCTGTTCCAACATTTCTACAGAATCAACAGATCTACCTTGAGGTTGGCTTCTATCAGTTTTTCCATTCAACTGTAAAGAATTCGTGTTAGTATTTCGCAGTCGTGACTTATTAAACTGATAGTTCGATAATTTTCACACACCTGCTTTCTTTGGGATTGGAATTATTATATTCTTCTCAAAGTCTGAGGGTATTTCACTTGCCTCATACATCTTTCTCACCAGACAGTAGAGTTTCATCAGGGCTGGCTCTCCCAAGGCTATCAGTAGTTATAATGGAATGTTGTCTACTCCCGGGGCCTTGTTTCGACTTAGGTCTTTCAGTGCTCTGTCAAACTCATCACGCAGTGTCATATCTCCCATTTCATCTTCATCTACATCCTCTTCCATTTCTATAATACTGCCGTGCAGTACATCGCCCTTGTACAGACCCTCTATGTACTCCTTCCATCTTTCTGTTTTTCCTTCTTTACTTAGAACTGGTTTTCCATCTGAGCTCTTGATATTCATACAAGTGGTTCTCTTTTCTCCAAAGGTCTCTCTAATTTTCCTGTAGGCAATATATCTTACCCATAGCGATATATGCCTCTACATCCTTACATTGCTCCTCTAGCCATCCCTGCTTGGTTGTTTTGCACTTCCTGTCAATCTCACTTTTGAGACGTTCATATTCCTTTTTGCCTACTTCATTTGCAGCATTTTTATATTTTCTCCTTTCGCCAATTAAATTTAATATCTCTTCTGTTACCTAAGGATTTCTACTAGCCCTCGTCTTGTTACCAACTTGATCCTCTGCTGCCTACACTACTTCATCTCTCAAAACCAACCATTCTTCTTCTACTGTACTTCTTTTCCCCCTTTCTTGTCAATTGTTCCCTAATGCTCTCTCTGTAACTCTCTGCAGCCTCTGGTTCTTTCATTTTATCCAGGTCCCATCTCCTTCAATTCCTACCTTTAAGCAGTTTCTTCAGTTTTAGTCTACAGTTCATAACCAATAAATTGTGGCCAGAGTCCACATCTGCCCATGGAAATGTCTTACAATTTAAAACCTGGTTCCTGAATCTCTGCCTTACCATTATACAATCTACCCGAAACCTTCCAGTGTCTCCAGCCCTCTTCCACATATACAACTCTCTCTCAGGATTCCTAAACCAAGTGTTAGCTATGATTAAGTTATGCTCTGCCCAAAATTCTACCGGGCGGCTTCCTCTTTCAGTCCTTATCCCCCCCAGTCCATATTCACGTACTACCTTTCCTTCTCTTCCTTTCCCTACTATCAAATTCCAGTCACCCATGAATATTAAATTTTCATCTCCCTTAACTATCTGAATAATTTCTTTTATCCCGTCATACATTTCTTGAATCTCTTCATTATCTGTAGAGTTAGTTTGCATATTAACTTGTACTACTGTGGTAGGCATGAGCTTTGTGTCTACCTTGGCTACAATAATGCTTTTATTATGCTGTTTGTCGTAGCTTACCCACACTTGTATTTTTTTTATTCATTATTAAACCTACTACTGCAGTACCCCTATTTGATTTTGTATTTATGGCCCTGTATTCACCTGACCAAAAGTCTTGTTCCTCCTGTCACCGAACTTCACTAATTCCCACTATATCTAACTTTAACCTATCCATTTCCCTTTTTAAATTTTCTAACCTACCTGCCTGATTAAGGAATCTGACATTCCACACTCTGATCTGTAGAACAGCAGTTTTGTTTCTCCCGAGAACACTATGCAACTGAATTCTAGTTAATCCATGAGATGAGGGGCTATAAACAATTAAAACAATCATCAAAAGGTATATAATATTGCAAGGAAAAGAATTTGTTATTTTCACTTGATGAAGGAAGGCAGAATGAAATAGGAACCAAAAAAGTGAGAGAAGAATGACAGAATATGGGCATCCAGCAATTAGAGGTACTGTGGTATTGTACTAGTATGCACATTTTAGATTTGTTTATAGGGGCTGGCAGCTATAGAGACCAGGGTTGAATGCCCTCTGTCACCGGTGGCGGAGCTGGGCAGCTAGAGGACAGGATGGCCATCAGTTCTCCACGTAGGATGGTAGATGTCCGAGACCCAGTATTAAATACAGTAATTCCACACATTCCTTTATTTTGTATAACAACATATCAGTCACGGTGGGGCTAGGTGGCCATCAGCGCTCTCAAGGCACTGGCAGTCTTGGTCAATAAAACGTGCTGAAGTCAGCATGCGGCCTCCTGTCAGGCTTGCATGTAGCATCACCTTGCCCGGATGTTACATGGTCAGCACTCCCTTGCTATAGTACTACATTAGTTCTCAGACAATCTGCTAGCACTCTGCAGCTACATGCCATGCAAAGGCAGTCACACTGGCTAGGCAGATGTACAACTCAGTGCAGGATTCGCAAACGCACGCAGAGTTGAATCTTGGACCTTGTTGTGGACAATGGCATCAGTGTTGGCAGCCAAGTAGTTTGCCCACAAAGAGCAATGAGCAACGCAGAGTTTCTCGGCACAGGACAATAGAGGCTAGGCAGTTAAGTGGCCCAAGCACAAACTGAGGATCCCGGAGGTAGGTGGCCACCAATGGACAGACATTAGGCAGCAGATGGCCAGCCGGCTGGAAGGCACCAAGTCAGCATCACCTGGAATCAGGCACACTCGCAGCTTATGAAGACAGCATCCAATGACAACAGCTTGATGTTCTGTTTTGAGACGTTTACTGGCACAAGACTTCCCTTCATAGCTTGCTCCAGGTGATAATGTGTGCCTAAAAGGAGCAGTATTTATGTGAGGACGGTCCACCACTACTAAGGCACTTTAGAACACAACAACTCCTCCATGTAGTGGAACATATCACAGATGTCTACAACATCAACAAAGCTTCAGGGGCAGTGTTCCTGGACGCCTTTGATCACCTATGGTACAACACACTCATTTCCAGTCTCAGCAATGCTCGTATCCGTGATGGAATCATACATCTCACACACTCATATTTTCACCAACAGATGCTTCTACACTGATGTTCGGTGCAAACAAACAACTCAACACAGTATGCGAGTGAGACTACCCCAACACAATATCCTAGGGCCCCTTTTGTTTAACCTCCACATCAGTGACTTCGAAGCTACACAAAACACGTACGAAGCTTCACAAAACACGATAGTTGCCATCTATGTGGGTAACACAGCCATCCTAGTGCAAGACTGGAAACCGTCAAACATTAACCCACGACTACTGACAGCACTCAGAAATGCTGAGCCTTGGCTGGAACAATGGTGTGTTAAAGTAAACATGGATAAGTGCCAGGCTGTTCTGTTCACACGCAAACAAAAACATCTGCACAAACATAAAAACTGCAGACAAATAATGCTACACACACGTCCAATACATTTCTGTAAGAAATTCAGATACCTTGGTGTCTGGATGGAACAGAAAATTACATGTGGGGAGGGGGGTAGGCACCACATTGATTACACGACCAACCAAGCTAATGTGAGGCTCAAACAGCTTTACCCTATGAAACTTCCTGGGAGAAAAAAACTGTGTACCAGACCGAGACTTTAACTCGGGACCTTTGTCTTTTGCGAGCAAGTGCTCTACCAACTGAGCTACCCAAGCACGACTCACGACCCGTCCTCACAGCTTTAATTTCGCCAGTACCTCGTCTCCTGCCTACCAAACTTCACAGAATCTCTTCTGCGAACCTTGCAGAACTAGCACTCCTGGGAGAAAGGATATTGTGGAGACATGGCTTAGCCACAGCCTGGGGGATGTTTCCAGAATCTCACTTTCTATAATTTCTTGTAGAAATAAATTTCTATTGCTCATTGCTACTTGGACACCTTATTGCTTTTTGCATGCACCATCCCACATCAGGATACTTTAATTTTAGTTTTCGTTGTCAGTAATATAGACTCTAGAAGGTTTCTGCATGAAGCAGTTGGCTCTGTTAGCTGAATTCTCATTTTCACTTATACTTGTCTCTGATTTTGTTTGTCCATCATTGTGCCCAGAAATCTGAACTGTTCAATGTGCTCAAATTTATGTTTGTTGATTATGAGATGCAACTGGCTGTCTTGTTCATCTCTTGTTGGCATATACACAGACTATATTGTCTGTGTATATGCCAACATTTTAACCTTTTTTTTATTTTTTTTTATAATGATCCTGCTGCTAATAGACTGAGTTTGCACACAACTCTCTACAAAGCTATATTCAAGAGATAATGGGCAGAGCATCTCACTGTCTTATTACAATTTCATTTTCAAAATTATCATATTTTGTTCCATTCAGCAAACCTTTGCTTATATTATCATCTGTGCACATTTTGCAAGGATTTTTAAGTTTAATTGAAAATCTAATTTCTGTCATTACATTCGCAAGCCTTAGCCTGTGAATGGAGCTTTCTGATGTATGTCTGAACTATTCATGCAAGTCAGTACACTGAAACGAACTGCATCTTTCCATGAAGCTAGTGAATCAATCTGTTTTCACTATGATGTTTAATTTGTGGTTAAATGACAAAAATGTCTACAAAACATCGGATAGTGAGATTTCAAATCTTGAGGCAGCCATATGAATAAAAATATCCTAACAGCAACAGTGAAAGAATGATTCATTGTCTTCCTGTATGATAACTTATTTAATTAACAATGCAGTTTTACCCTCAGCATGAGTCTAACAGATTATAATAGAATCTTTTGGTAAAATTTGAGGTGAGGTCTTACCTTCAGCTGCTCCCCCTGTAGTGGACTGTAAATTGTCAGCGTCTCTCTGCTTCTCACTCTCCTCAACAGCAGTTTCAATCACACGAGGAGTTGTTTTCACTGAGCCAATGGGTGGTGGAGGTGGTGGCATCTCACTTAGATCTACAGCCTGTCCACCCTCCACTGCCGAGATGACAATCTCAAATTTCTACAATACAGGACAACTATGAAAAATCTAAAGAAGACAAACAACTTGCACAACAAACTGTCGCATTTAATTTTTTTTAAAATAAAGTAGGATGAAAATGAAGTTCCTGGTGTTTTGGTGTATCTAGAAATATTAAAGACATACTTCACTAGCCACACCACTATGCATAGCAGATGCTATTTCACTCCACTGCCAGTCATTGGCTTTCTGTTCCACTCACAAATGGAGGAAAGAAAAACGACTGCCTATCTAGGTTTATGTTTCCGCGTAAGCCCAGATCTCTCTCTTCTCTGCAGTACATACTACACGAGATGTATGTTGATGGTGGTAGAATCGTACTGCAGTCTGTTGCAAATGCTGGTTCTCTCAAGTTTCTCGACAATGTTTCAAGAAAAGAATGATTTCTTTCCTCAAGAGGTTCCCATTTAAGTGTAGGGAATATTTCCATAATGTTTGTGTATTGATCAGAACTACTGGCCACAAAAATAGCAGCATACCTTTGAATTCTTTCTAAAATCTGGAATAAATCATGCAGTACCAAAACCCAATAACTTTTTACCTTATTAACAACTGTGAAAACTCATGGTCTTAAGAGGCACAAATGGGTAGGGGAAATTATGTTCGGCATTGCTTGGTTCCTTGGCAGTATTATTACCTAAGAACCAAATAACTTTTTAAATACAACATACACATTAATCAGACAAATTTACTACACCTTTCAGACAAAAAAGCGCAACATATAGCAGCAATGATGAAAGACTATGTAAGAAATAAAAATAAATATAAATTTATTAGCAATGAACAAGTATTTGATGGAAAAAAAATCATTTGCATAATGAATATTAGTATACGTTACAACAGGCTTTCATCTTTATTGCTATTTCTGTGTGTACCAGGTGATCAAAAAGTCAGTATAAATTTGAAAACTGAATAAATCACAGAATAATGTAGATAGAGAGGTACAAATTGACACACATGCTTGGAATGACATGGGGTTTTATTAGAACCCAAAAAATACAGAAATTCAAAAAATGGCCGACAGATGGCGCTTCATCTGATCAGAATAGCAATAATTAGCATAACAAAGTAAGACAAAGCAAAGATGATGTTCTTTACAGGAAATGCTCAATATGTCCACCATCATTCCTCAACAATAGCTGTAGTCGAGGAATAATGTTGTGAACAGCACTGTAAAGCATGTCCGGAGTTATGCTGAGGCATTGGCATCGGATGTTGTCTTTCAGCATCCCTAGAGATATCAGTCGATCACGATACACTTGCGACTTCAGGTAACCCCAAAGCTAATAATCACACGGACTGAGGTCTGGGGACCTGGGAGGCCAAGCATGACGAAAGTGGCGGCTGAGCACACGATCCTCACTAAACGACACGTGCAAGTGATCTTTCATGTGTCTAGTAATATGGGGTGGTTCTAATAAAATCCCATGTCATTCCAAGCATGTGTGTCAATTTTCACCTCTCTATCTACATTATTCCGTGGTTTATTAAGTTTTCAAATTTATACCGACGTTTTGATCACCCGGTACATGAGGATCAATGTCAACATAAAAATGAGAGTGAACATACCTTGACAATTCGTACATAGTTTATAGCTGTTTCCCGATCACCAGCCTTCTTAGCTTGCAGTGCTGCCATTTTGTACTCATCCCTGCGTGCAGCAAGAGCAGCAATTGTATTATTTTGATCAGCGGTGGATGTAGGACTTGATGGCATGGGTGATGGGACTTCCTTTCCTGGTGACTGATCTTGCACTGGAGAAGCCATGCCAGGCAGTGGCACTCCAAACTGTGGTGGCCTCTCCGGTACAGGAGGTTGACGGGCAGGTCGCGTTGGAACCATTTCTGCAGTGTATAGTATAGGGTCATTGTAAAGGTCTGTCCCAAACAGTGGGAATTTTAACTGCATCATGCATGTAATCAGTTACGAAAACCAAAAATAACACTGATAAACACTGCAGACACAGCTCTGTCCATGACCATGGAAAAAAAAAAAAGTCCGGTCCAAGCTTAAATTTACCAAAAAATATTAAACACAAAATTGAAAACATTATTTTCCACAAATAAATAAAATTATACAGTAAACTGCCTCTATGAAGACTGAAGAGATTATCAAAACAAACTTATTTAAATAGGCAGTTAAAAAGCATGTGTTTAGAAACAGTATGTACAGTGTAGGGTTACTTATATGGAGTTGTAACCAAGGATGGAATCAACTTATTGAAATCATCTACTTCATGGTGTCTGTCAGGCCCCCAGGTATCACAGCATGCAGCAATCCAACCTTGTGGGCTTGCATTTATGAATGATTGACAAAACAGTTTCTTGTGATCTACTTGGGCCCTAAAAATAATGTTCAATATCTGAACTGCGTAGTAGTCTAGTTGTGTGTTGTGTATTGAGATCCTGTTGGTGCATTTTTTTTCATCTTTATCAAAATAACTGGTCATCATTTTGATTCAATTAATTTGTTTAAATACTGTCACATCCTAACCACAATCAGGTCAAAATTCAAAAGCAGCGTCATCTATGAAGTACAACAATTACCGTATTTACTCGAATCTAAGCCGCACTTTTTTCTGGTTTTTTTAAAGGCTTAGAATCGAGTGCAAAGTAAGCGGAAGTTCTGAAAAATGTTGGTAGGTGCCGCCACAACTAACTTCTGGCGTCGAATATATGTAGCGCTACACAGGCATGCTTTGCAGGCACAAAACCTCTGAGTCAGTAAATAAATTTTAAAAAAAGGTGGAAGACGAGCTTTTTTTCTCTGCCCCGAGTTTCGACCACTGCATTTTCATACATTATCCAACGAAGTAAATAAAAATTCCGTATTGTTCATCTTCGAATGTAGCAGCATTTCAATGTACTATGAAAATCCGACTGGCAAGACATGCAGTATTCTCTTCACCATAAGAATAATACGAATATAAACATTTTGCCATGTATTCTTTCGTGTATGCTGCTATCTCATTTAAATCCTGTCTGCCTAATAAACTACGAAACTAGTGTGAGACAACAGCAAATGCAGAAGAATATACATATCATGTCATGTTTATATTCGTATTATTCTTATGCCTAATGGTGATAAGTCAGAAATGAAGCACGTCAACTGAGTGGATTTTTAAATCTAAGATGACTAATTTCTGTGCAGAATGTAATGCACAAAACAGGCGTCTGCAAAGATTTTCAAACGGCGAAAAATTTTAGCTAAACTCTCGTTCAGAACATCTTCTATCGTACGCAGTCTATTATTTGGTTCTTGTTGATCATTATCAAAGAAAGCAGCTGTGTAAGTAACAACAAATAGCAGTCTCTTGCCATTGCTTCGCTAATGAGACAATTCCTCTCTTTTTTTATCGTAAGCGGCGGTAGCGCGCATAAAAGAAGCCATGCAGCGAGCGGCGACAGGTCGTAAACACACATTATCAGAATGCGACAAACAATGCATGACACAGTACAATAACGCATTTTCAGCTTAGAGTGGTGTAAACACCTATAACAAAGAGAACAGCACTTATCAGATCAAAGAAAAATAAGCAATCGATTCAAACCAGACGAAGCACGTGAAAAAGGAAGGGTACCCGTAGAAATACGGGCCTGACGCATAGCAATGGCTACCTGCTAAAGTTTAACTGCTAAGCTTATAACTCGAACCAAACTACTGTAGCTATATCGTCATTCATTCGACCTAAATTGTGTCTCATATTACAATGGACCTACTTTGTTTCGATTTGGATGTGCGGCCTAAAACTTTTCTCTCCCTTGAATCGAGTCTCAAATTTCAGGTGCGGCTTAGATTCGGGAAAATTTTTTTTCCTTGATTTCGGGTCTCATTTTTCAGGTGCAACTTAGATTTGAGTGCGGCTTAGATTCAAGTAAATACGGTACCACTAAAAGCATATTTATTACAAACACAAACATAGAGCCATAACAAAACTGTCCTCCAGGATGGAGAGCACTACTGTTTATACAAACATCAAATACTCCAGAATATGCAAACATTACAAATGTGAAGTACAAGAATCTTCCATAAATGATTAATACTAAACAACAAATAATTGCTGGTGGTCAGGTTTGAACTGGTGAAACACTAAATGCCAGCCAGCGACACCAACTGTTATGCCACACTGCAGTAAGCAGCAATACAGATTTCTCATTTCTAATCTTATGTCATATCATTTTAATCCACATACAAACTTTTTTATTTGTTCCAATAATCATTTCTGTTTTAATTATTTATATGTATTAACTTTGATTTAATTATTTCCTTTTCATCATTTTTATGTATTTATTTCTATTTAATTACTTCCTTTACATCACTTTACATTTTCATTTGTATTTCGGGTAACTATATTACTTTTAACCAAATTCACCACATTTCAAAACGGAGCATAAAAATTCAGGACAACTGAGTAAAAGTCAGAACACAACAGAATTACTGCCAATATAGGCTTTACACTAGTTTATTTTCAAATAATGTATTGTAGCACCGATGAAATTAACATACAGCAGTTTTCACCAGGGTGCCCCATCTGGGGTACTGCATATACAATTTGTACATATAAAGAAAAAAATTCACACTTCGCATTGAAGAACAAACTATTTGCAGTTTAGAGATTATTATGCACAGCTGTGCAATGTCAGCAATATCTGTTCTTTCAGACAAGCATGTAAAATTATTTGCAATTTTTAAATCTAATACGCACTTTTCCTGAATTTTGTTTCATTTATAAAACCCTCTATCATTTAAATCTTCACCTGCATTATTTTGTTCATGGTGCAAAATAGAGAGAAACATTCCGCATGGGAAAAATATATCTACAAGCAAAGATGATGTGACTTACCAAACAAAAGCGCTGGCATGTTGATAGACACACAATCAAGCACAAACATACACACACATACACACAAAATTCAGGAAAGAGGGAAGGAGAGGGAAAGACGAAAGGATGTGGGTTTTAAGGGAGAGGGCAAGGAGTCATTCCAATCCCGGGAGCGGAAGGACTTACCTTAGGGGGAAAAAGGACAGGTATACACTCACGCGCACACACACACATATCCAGACGCACATACACAGACACAAGCAGACATATATATAATAGAAGGAAACATTCCACGTGGGAAAAATGTGTGTCTGTGTATGTGCGGATGGATGTGTGTGTGTGTGTGTGTGTGTGTGTGTGTGTGTGTGTGTGTGTGTGTGTGTACGCACGAGTGTACACCTGTCCTTTGTTCCCCCTAAGGTAAGTCTTTCCGCTCCCGGGATTGGAATGACTCCTTACCCTCTCCCTTAAAACCCACATTCTTTCGTCTTTCCCTCTCCTTCCCTCTTTCCTGATGAGGCAACCGTTTGTTAAGAAAGCTTGAATTTTGTGTGTATGTTTGTGTGTCTATCGACCTGCCAGCGCTTTTGTTTGGTAAGTCTCATCATCTTTCTGTGTGTGTGTATATATATATATATATATATATATATATATATATATATATATATAAACAAAGATGATGTGACTTACCATACGAAAGCCCTGGCAGGTCGATAGAAACACGAACAGACACATACATACAGTGTCTGTTTGTGTTTCTATCGACCTGCCGGCGCTTTCGTATGGTAAGTCACATCATCTTTGTTTTTAAATATATTTTTCCCGCGTGGAATATATATATATATATATATATATATATATATATATATATATATATATATATATAAAAAACAAAGATGAGGTGACTTACCGAACAAAAACGCTGGCAGGTCGATAGACACACAAACAAACACAAACATACACACAAAATTCAAGCTTTCGCAACAAATTGTTGCCTCATCAGGAAAGAGGGAAGGAGAGGGGAGGAAGTGGGTTTTAAAGGAGAGGGTAAGGAGTCATTCCAATCCCGGGAGCGGAAAGACTTACCTTAGGGGAAAAAAGGACAGGTATACACTCGCACACACGCACATATCCATCCACACATACAGACACAAGCAGTCTGTATGCTTGTCTGCTTGTGTCTGTATGTGTGGATGGATATGTGCGTGTGTGCGAGTGTATACCTGTCCTTTTTTCCCCTAAGGTAAGTCTTTCCGCTCCCGGGATTGGAATGACTCCTTACCCTCTCCTTTAAAACCCACTTCCTTTCGTCTTCCCCTCTCCTTCCCTCTTTCCTGATGAGGCAACAATTTGTTGCGAAAGCTTGAATTTTGTGTGTATGTTTGTGTTTGTTTGTGTGTCTATCGACCTGCCAGCGTTTTTGTTCGGTAAGTCACCTCATCTTTGTTTTTATATATAATTTTTCCCATGTGGAATGTTTCCTTCCATTATATATATATATATATATATATATATATATATATATATATATATATATATATATATATATATATATATAGTAGAGGGAAACATTCCATGTGGGAAAAATATATCTAAAAAGAAAGGTGATGAGACTTACTAAACAAAAGCGCTGGCATGTCGATAGACACACAAACAAACACACAAAATTCAAGCTTTCGCAACAAACGGTTGCTTCATCAGGAAAGAGGGAAGGAGGGGGAAAGATGAAAGGATGTGGGTTTTAAGGGAGAGGGTAAGGAGTCATTCCAATCCTGGGAGCGGAAAGACTTACCTTAGGGGGAAAAAAAGGACAGGTATACACTGGCGCACACGCACACATATCCATCCGCACATACACAGACACAAGCAGACATTTGTAAAGGCAAAGAGTTTGGGCAGAGATGTCAGTCGAGGCGGAAGTAAAGAGGCAAAGATGATGTTGAAAGACAGGTGAGGTATGAGCGGCAGCAACTAGAAATTAGCGGAGGTTGAGGCCTGGCGGATAACGACAAAAGAGGATATACTGAAGGGCAAGTTCCCATCTCCGGAGTTCTGACAGGTTGGTGTTAGCGGGAAGTATCCAGATAACCCGGACGGTGTAACACTGTGCCAAGATGTGCTGGCCGTGCACCAAGGCATGTTTAGCCACAGGGTGATCCTCATTACCAACAAACACTGTCTGCCTGTGTCCATTCATGCGAATGGACAGTTTGTTGCTGGTCATTCCCACATAGAAAGCTTCACAGTGTAGGCAGGTCAGTTGGTAAATCACGTGGGTGCTTTCACACGTGGCTCTGCATTTGATCGTGTACACCTTCCGGGTTACAGAACTGGAGTAGGTGGTGGTGGGAGGGGGCATGGGACAGGTTTTACACCGGGGGGCAGTTACAAGGGTAGGAGCCAGAGGGTAGGGAAGGTGGTTTGGGAATTTCATAGGGATGAACTAAGAGGTTACGAAGGTTAGGTGGACGGCGGAAAGACACTCTTGGTGGAGTGGGGAGGATTTCATGAAGGATGGATCTCATTTCAGGGCAGGATTTGAGGAAGTCGTACCCCTGCTGGAGAGCCACATTCAGAGTCTGATCCAGTCCCGGAAAGTATCCTGTCACAAGTGGGGCACTTTTGTGGTTCTTCTGTGGGAGGTTCTGGGTTTGAAGGGACAAGGAAGTGGCTCTGGTTATTTGCTTCTGTACCAGGTCGGGAGGGTAGTTGCGGGATACAAAAGCTGTTTTCAGATTGTTGGTGTAATGGTTCAGGGATTCCGGACTGGAGCAGATTCGTTCGCCACGAAGACCTAGGCTGTAGGGAGGGACCGTTTGATGTGGAATGGGTGGCAGCTGTCATAATGGAGGTACTGTTGCTTGTTGGTGGGTTTGATGTGCACGGACGTGTGAAGCTGGCCATTGGACAGATGGAGGTCATCATCAAGGAAAGTGGCATGGGATTTGGAGTAGGACCAGGTGAATCTGATAGAACCAAAGGAGTTGAGGTTGGAGAGGAAATTCTGGAGTTGTTCTTCACTGTAGTCCAGATCATGAAGATGTCATCAATAAATCTGTACCCAACTTTGGGTTGGCAGGCCTGGGTAACCAAGAAGGCTTCCTCTAAGCGACCCATGAATAGGTTGGCGTACGAGGGGCCCATCCTGATACCCATGGCTGTTCCCTTTAATTGTTGGTATGTCTGCCCTTCAAAAGTGAAGAAGTTGTGGGTCAGGATGAAGCTGGCTAAGCTAATGAGGAAAGAGGTTTTACATAGGGTGGCAGGTGATCGGCGTGAAAGGAAATGCTCCATCCCAGCGAGGCCCTGGACGTGCGGAATATTTATGTATAAGGAAGTGGCATCAATGGTTACAAGGATGGTTTCCGGGGGTAACAGACTGGGTAAGGAATCCAGGCATTCGAGAAAGTGGTTGGTGTCTTTGATGAAGGGTGGGAGACTGCATGTAATGGGTTGAAGGTGTGGATATACGTAGGCAGAGATACGTTCTGTGGGGACTTGGTAACCAGCTACAATGGGGCGGCCGGGATGACTGGGTTTGTGAATTTTAGGAAGAAGGTAGAAGGTAGGGGTACGGGGTGTCGGTGGGGTCAGAAGGTCGATGGAGTCAGGTGAAAGGTTTTGTAGGGGGCCTAATGTTCTGAGGATTCCTTGAAGCTCCGCCTGGACATCAGGAATGGGATTACCTTGGCAAACTTTGTATGTGGTGTTATCTGAAAGCTGACGCAGTCCCGCAGTCACATACTCCTGACGATCAAGTACCACGGTCATGGAACCGGGCGTGAGTCGTGCTTTGGTAGCTCAGTTGGTAGAGCACTTGCCCGCGAAAGGCAAAGGTCCCGAGTTCGAGTCTCGGTCGGGCACACAGTTTTAATCTGCCAGGAAGTTTCACATCAGCGCACACTCCGCTGCAGAGTGAAAATCTCATTCTGTAAACATCCCCCAGGCTGTGGCTAAGCCATGTCTCCGCAGTATCCTTTCTTTCAGGAGTGCTAGTTCTGCAAGGTTCGCAGAAGAGCTTCTGTAAAGTTTGGAAGGTAGGAGTCGAGGTACTGGCAGAAGTAAAGCTGTGAGTACCGGGCGTGAGTCGTGCTTCGGTAGCTCAGTTGGTAGAGCACTTGCCCGCGAAAGGCAAAGGTCCCGAGTTCGAGTCTCGGTCGGGCACACAGTTTTAATCTGCCAGGAAGTTTCACATGGAACCCTTGTCCGCCGGAAGAATGACGATGGAACGGTCAGCCTTCAGATCACGGATAGCTTGGGCTTCAGCAGTGGTGATGTTGGGAGTAGGATTAAGGTTTTTTAAGAAGGATTGAGACGCAAGGCTGGAAGTCAGAAATTCCTGGAAGGTTTGGAGAGGGTGATTTTGAGGAAGAGGAGGTGGGTCCCGCTGTGACGGAGGACGGAACTGTTCCAGGCAGGACTCAATTTGAATAGTGTCTTGGGGAGTTGGATCATTAGGAGTAGGAGTAGGATCATTTTTCTTCATGGCAAAGTGATATTTCCAGCAGAGAGTACGAGTGTAGGACAGTAAATCTTTGAGGAGGGCTGTTTGGTTGAATCTGGGAGTGGGGCTGAAAATGAGGCCTTTGGATAGGACAGAGGTTTCGGATTGGGAGAGAGGTTTGGAGGAAAGGTTAACTACTGAATTAGGGTGTTGTGGTTCCAGATTGTGTTGATTGGAATTTTGAGGTTTAGGAGGGAGTGGAGCTGGAAGTGGGAGATTGAGTAGATGGGAGAGACTGGGTCTGTGTGCAATGAGAGGAGGTTGGTTTGCTGGAAAGGTTGTGAAGGGTGAGGGAGTTGCCTTTGCGGAGGTGGGAAACAAGGAGATTGGATAGTTTTTAAGGTGGAGGGTGGCATGCTGTTCTAATTTGCAGTTGGCCTGTACGAGGATGCTCTGAACAGCCAGTGTGGATGTGGGAGAGGAAAGATTGAGGACTTTTATTAAGGATAGGAGTTGACGGGTGTGTTCAGTGGCTGAGTTGATGTGTAGGTGAAGGATTAGGTGGGTGAGGGCAGTGGATTGTTCAGTTTGGAACTGGTATAGGGACAGATGGAAAGAAGGGTTGCAGCCAGAGATGGGAACTTTAAGTGTGAGGCCTTTGGGGGTAATGCCAAATGTCAGACAAGCCTGAGAAAATAAAATATGGGAGTGTAATCTGGCTAGGGCGAAGGCATGTTTGTGGAGGGAATGCAAATAAAACTTAATGGGGACGTTGTGGGGGTGTTGTGAGGGTGACATGGTATTAGAAGGTGGAAAGTGTAACATGAGGCTGAAATGAAAATGAAAATAAAAATATATGGGGAGAGATAAAGGTGAACTAGAAAGCAACTGGAGATCTGGTGTGAAAAAAGGCGAAAAAGTGTTGGTTAAAGCTAGGCTATGTTGATCCTGTGGTGAACTTGGGTTGGTAGACAATGATGTGCATAAAGGTTAGGTGGTTGTGTTGCCGCCAAAACACGTTAAAGGGTGGAGAAATTCGGGAAACTTTCGAAAAAACTACGTGTAAATGTATTAGAAGGAGTGGTTTTGTGGTGGCAGATTATGAAAATGAGGCTAACAATTGTCTGACGAAGAAATAATAACGTTAAAACCTGTGGGAAGCGGCTAAAAATGATCAAACTGTTTGTGAACTAGAAATGGTGGATATTATAGCAGCGGTAGTGTTGAAAGCGGGAAAAAATTTTTTTTGTTATGGTTTGAAAGTGGGTTACATATTATTACGTATTACGTATTATTAAATATATATCAGCGGGATAAAACTGTATAGTAGATTACGGTAAAAAGGAGAAGGTGAATACAAAGTGAAACTACTGGCAAAAACAGAAAGAGAAAATAAGACGATAGAAAAGATTTCGAAATGCAACAGTGACAATAACAAACTTAATTGTTGGGTCCTACTCCCAACATCACCACTGCTGAAGCCCAAGCTGACTGAAGGCTGACCGTTCCATCATCATTCTTCCGGCGGACAAGGGTTCCACGACTGTGGTACTTGATCGTCGGGAGTATGTGACTGAGGGACTGCGTCAGCTATCAGATAACACCACATACTAAGTTTGCCAAGGTAATCTCATTCCTGATGTCCAGGTGGAGCTTCAAGGAATCCCCAGAACCTTAGGCCCCCTACAAAACCTTTCACCTGACTCCATCAACCTTCTGACCCCACCGACACCCCGCACCCCTACCTTCTACCTTCTTCCTAAAATTCACAAAACCCAACCATCCCGGCCGCCCCATTGTAGCTGGTTACCAAGCCCCCACAGAACCTATCTCTGCCTACGTAGATCAACACCTTCAACCCATTACATGCAGTTTCCCATCCTTCATCAAAGACACCAACCACTTTCTCGAACACCTGGAATCCTTACCCAGTCTGTTACCCCCGGAAACCATCCTTGTAACCATTGATGCCACTTCCTTATACACAAATATTCCACACGTCCAGGGCCTCGCTGGGACGGAGCACTTCCTTTCACGCCGATCACCTGCCACCCTACGTAAAACCTCTTTCCTCATTACCTTAGCCAGCTTTATCCTGACCCACAACTACTTCACTTTTGAAGTGCAGACATACCAACAATTAAAGGGAACAGCCATGGGTATCAGGATGGGCCCCTCGTACGCCAACCTATTCATGGGTCACTTAGAGGAAGCCTTCTTGGTTACCCAGGCCTGCCAACCCAAAGTTTGGTACAGATTTATTGATGACATCTTCATGATCTGGACTCACAGTGAATAACAACTCTAGAATTTCCTCTCCAACCTCAACTCCTTTGGTTCCATCAGATTCACCTGGTCCTACTCCAAATCCCATGCCACTTTCCTTCACGTTGACCTCCATCTGTCCAATGGCCAGCTTCACACGTCTGTCCACATCAAACCCACCAACAAGCAACAGTACCTCCATTATGACAGCTGCCACCCATTCCACATCAAACGGTCCCTTCCCTACAGCCTAGGTCTTTGTGGCAAACGAATCTGCTCCAGTCCAGAATCCCTGAACCATTACACCAACAACCTGAAAACAACTTTCGCATCCCGCAACTACCCTCCCGACCTGGTACAGAAGCAAATAACCAGAGCCACTTCCTCATCCCCTCAAACCCAGAACCTCCCACAGAAGAACCACAAAAGTGCCCCACTTGTGACAGGATACTTTCCGGGACTGGATCAGACTCTGAATCTGGCTCTCCAACAGGGATAAGACTTCCCAAATCCTGCCCTGAAATGAGATCCATCCTTCATGAAATCCTCCCCACTCCACCAAGAGTGTCTTTCCACCGTCCACCTAACCTTCGTAACCTCATAGTTCATCCCTATGAAATCCCCAAACCACCTTCCCTACCCTCTGGCTCCTACCCTTGTAACCGCCCCCCGGTGTAAAACCTGTCCCATGCACATGTGAAAGCACCCACGTGATTTACCAACTGACCTGCCTACACTGTGAAGCTTTCTATGTGGGAATGACCAGCAACGAACTGTCCAATCGCATGAATGGACACAGGCGGACAGTGTTTGTTGGTAATGAGGATCACCACGTGGCTAAACATGCC
Organism: Schistocerca americana; assembly: GCF_021461395.2. Lineage (NCBI taxonomy): Eukaryota > Metazoa > Arthropoda > Insecta > Orthoptera > Acrididae > Schistocerca > Schistocerca americana. The sequence goes on along the minus strand of NC_060123.1, from coordinate 370,677,244 downwards.
TTGGTGCACGGCCAGCACATCTTGGCACAGTGTTACACCGTCCGGGTTATCTGGATACTTCCCGCTACCACCAACCTATCAGAACTCCGGAGATGGGAACTTACCCTTCAGTATATCCTCTTTTTCTCATTATCCGCTAGGCCTCAACCTCCGCTAATTTCTAGTTGCTGCCGCTCATACCTCACCTGTCTTTCAACATCATCTTTGCCTCTTTACTTCCGCCTCGACTGACATCTCTGCCCAAACTCTTTGCCTTTACAAATGTCTGCTTGTGGCTGTGTATGTGCGGATGGATATGTGTGCGTGTGCGCGAGTGTATACCTGTCCTTTTTTCCCCCTAAGGTAAGTCTTTCCGCTCCCAGGATTGGAATGACTCCTTACCCTCTCCCTTAAAACCCACATCCTTACATCCTTTCATCTTTCCCCCTCCTTCCCTCTTTCCTGATGAAGCAACCGTTTGTTGCGAAAGCTTGAATTTTGTGTGTATGTTTGTGTGTCTATCGACCTGCCAGCACTTTCGTTTGATAAGTCACATCATCTTTGTTTTTATATATAGATTACCATCCCAAAAATGTGAAAATTTAAAAATAAATTTTTGACACCACTGCACAGCCTACAAATAAATTATATTATCATCTTACGTTTTTTAACTGATAGATCAGTATTTCTAAATGTTTAAATATTGTACAGGTGCAGGGAAGGACGAGGGAGTGGGCATCCAGTAACAGAAGCTTCAAATAATAACAGTAGGCTTAATTAGATAAAAATCATGATATAATTCAATGTAGGGGATACAAGGGGCACATTTGGAGAAGGTGACCAGGTGCTTGGAGGAAACATCATGGCTAAATTTGAGTGGACTGAAGTCTCCACACTAGGAACATGGAGGAGGATTGCACATTGTTAGGTCAGAGGCAGAGGGCAGAGAGAGAACTACTCCCGAAACCGACACAGTGCCCACATCCCCCAGAACCTCATTTGACCATCTTCCCACACTTCCCATTGATTGCTCTATGTGACACTTGCAAATCTTGCCTCACCAGCAATCTCTCACCAGTACAAACTACTCTTGGCCTGAGGCATAGGTCGTTTGTGCAAAAGTTGTGGGAATGTTCCCATAACAGATAAGTCCAGGCGTGGAAGACAGAAAATTTAATAACACAAAGCCAAGAATAGAACGCTCCTGAATTTCTCCAAATAGGGAGGCCCCTGCACAATATTGTGACAGATAAATAAAAATAATTAAAATATATGGCTGAAAAATCCAAATAAAAAAAGAATGAAAGGAAGTAAAAAATGAGAGTAAAATAAAGTTATTGAAATCACGCTATAAAATTTAGAAATGTCTAAACCGATGCATAAACCAATTAAATGAATAAATGTAATTATTACAGAGACATTCATTAATAATGTAAAGGAAATACACGTACATGAGAATTTTTTTGTTGATTATTTGCATATGATAGCCCACCAGCTAACCTACCATATCATTTCAAAAGATCAATCCCACCCCTGGGCATCACACTTTGTTATGTAAAACAAAGTGGAGTGTGGCAAAAAAAAAGTAACACAAGTGAATAATAATAAACAACTATCATTTCGAACAATGGAAAATCCAGAATGGAATAATGATAATATTATGAAAATGATAAGATTGCTGCTCACCATACAGAGATGACAAGCTGCCAACAGGCACAGCACAAAGCCTGCTATATATATTTTCAACATTTCGTAGCCCTGTCAGCAACTGTATAAATATTAATTTTAACTTTTAAAAACCAACAGCCTTAATTGAAAAGTTTATCTAGATTTACCTAGGTTTCGGTTGGGACAACCCAACCTTCTTCAGTATAAAAGTAACTACCATTTGTCCATACTGGACATCGTAAAGCTAAAACTATAAATCCATAAATTATTGTCAGACTGTAAAAACTTATCTGAAACTGCCTCGGCCCCACTTCGCGAACGCAATGCGGCAGCCACAAGTGCTGTACTGGAGCTGACTAGCGTCATGAGGCCCACCAAGGTGGACACAATACCTGGCGCCTGCGCGTAAACTGTGTGATAGGTACTTGTTAGGACAAGACGCGAACCTAACTCCTGACCTTGAATTACTAGTAAAGTGAAATAAAAGAAAGGTAAAGCTGAGGAAAAGGGCGTATACGTTATCCTATGCAGAACGAACTTAGATCGACTGTCTTAACATTTACGAGGTATTCGTTGGTCATGATATGAGGAAGACATCAGGTGCTTACAACATATGGCCTGTCTAGAAAATTTTGTGCTTAAGCACGGAGTTTAATCACCTAAAAAGAACTTAGGAGTGGGAGGATAATATAAAGCCAACATCGTCATTATTATGACTAGGTCTAAAAACATTTTTTGAGGCATAAATGTTAAGCATTTGCTTAGCTATAGTTACAACTCATGAACATCCAATTGAATTAGCACACAAATGGTCAAGAATGAACTTATGAAAAAGTCTACATCTAATCTGTAACATCCAGCAATACGGGCCATATAAGGTAGATGGTCATTACTCAAGATTAATATATTTGACCTGAAATCGTCTAGACCACTTAAGCCTTCTTCTCAGATGTACCTTTCTTTTATTTCACTTTACTAGTAAATTCAAGGTCAGGAGTTAGATTCGCATCTTTTCCTAACAAGTACCCATCACACAGTTTAAGCGCACACGCTAAGTATTTTGTCCGCTTAGGCGCGCCTCATGACACTACGGTCAGTTCCAGTACAGCACTCGTTGCTGCTGCATCGCGGTCGCGAAGTGGGGCCGAGGCAGTTTCAGATAAGTTTTTACCGTCTGATGATAATTTATGGATTTATAATTTTAGCTTGATGATGTCCACTGTGGACAAACGGTAGTTACTTTTATTCTGAAGAAGGTTCGGTTACCTCGACTGAAACCTAGGTAAATCTAGGTACTTTGCAACTGAGGCTGTTGGTTTTTAAAAGTTAAAACTGTTATGTATCAGAGTATTGGCCAAAAGGCCTTCTTCTAACATACACCTTATGGGAAAATCAATATGTGGGTCGTGGTGGTGGTGGTGGTGGTGGTGGTGGTGGTGGTGGTGCAGATGTGGGGAGAGGGGGGGGGGGGGGGGGGGGGGGGAGTGAAAGCGTATTAGCAGGGTAGGGATGAAGCAGTGTGTAGTGCTGCTTGTTGGAGCATGCAGGGGCATTGTGGGCACAGTGTAGGGTTGCTAGGTGTAGTTGGGAGTTTTGGGGGAGGGGAAAAGAGGGGGCAGAAATAGAGTGAAGAATTTCTTCCAACTAACACCAGGTTTTCTGAATTGTGCAGGTGGGAACTCTCCTTGCAATGTATTCTATGTTCCTGTAAATCCCCTGGCCTCAACCTCTGCTAGTCCCTGCCCTTCACCCATCGATCTCCTTCCTTGCTCCCATTCCAGCACTACATGGCCTTCTATACCACCAACATATCCATTAGTCTTTTTCCCCTCCCCTGCTTCTCTCCTTTCATCCTCCCTTCCGCCCCCCCCCCCCCCCCCCCAAACCACCTGAATGCACCTAGCAGCCCTACCATGTCCTTACATGCTTTCACAAGTAACACTAATTTCTCCCCAAACCCTATCCTGCTATACCTCCCCCTCCCACCCCTGCCTTTCCTTATCCCCCAGCACTGCTTCTTCGATCAGGTACAGTTGTTTGCAATCTGGCCTCAGTGGGCAGAAATAGTGGTCACATGTTTGGGAGTTGTAACTGTGTGCGCACTTTCTACTTTAGAAGAAGGCCTTTTGGCCAAAAGCTCAAACGTATGGAAGTCTTATGTCTATTTGTGACTAAACATTCTCCTCTATGTCTTGAGTAGCAACTTATTCTTTTCACAATATTGTCATTACAAATGTCATTTCATAACACACTTTCGTAAGATCATTTCTTCTGGAAAATCTCTGAAATAGATATTACTAACATCTTATCCTCTTTTTGGGGTCAACATTCAACTCATTATGTTACAGATCTTCAGAACCCTGAGAACATTTTATAATAGGTTTAGTAAACTGAAAAGGGGCTTGGCAGTAAGCATGTTGAACTGTCCTTTCATGTTACCTGTCTTAAAAACAAATTATGTACTTTCTTCATAGGTGTCTTTCTGTCAGCTGCAACACACACACACACACACACACACACACACACACACACACACACACACACTTGAGAAGCTAATAATTACTGATAATGCACAAAAACAAAATGTAGCACCTTACAAACAAAATTCATACCAGGGGTAGGTGTGTCCGCAACAGACGGTGCATCTGGTTTCTTTGTCAGTGTTACTGCTACTGGAGGTGGAATGTCTTCCTCATTAACAACACGACCAGCTTTTGCCTGCTTCAGCATATCGTTAAGTGTTTTTATTCCCCTGCCAAACCTGGAAGAAAAATAATGTACTGGCTCAGTAACATCTTGACGTCTACACACTACACCATTCATTTAGAACCAACTTTAGAACCTCTTTCTGTATACATTGTAAGGGGGGAGAAGAAGAAGAAGATGCACCAAGAAGGAATTATCTGAAAGGGGATGGAAATCAGTAGATGTTACGATATACATGCAAAGACAAACAAACGATTAGATTTCAGAAAAATGACTGATATATTCAAGAGAATGAGCTTCACAAATTGCGCAAGTCAATAACACTTTGGACCACCTTTTGCCCTTATAAAACCAGTATTTCGTCTTGGCAATGATTTATAAAGTTTTTGGATGTCCACCTGAGAGAGATTGTGCCAAATTCTGTCCAATCGATGTGTTAGATCACCAAAAGCCCAAGATGGTCGAAGGACCCTGCCCATAATGCTCCAAACATTCTCAATTGGGGAGAGACGTGGTGACATTGTGCAGGACAGGTTTTGGCAAGCACGAAGACAAGCAGTAGAAGCTCTCACCGTTTGGGAGTGGGCATCATCTTGCTGAAACGTAAGCCCGGGATGGGCTTGCCACGAAGGGCAACAAAACGCGGCATAGAATATCATCAGCATAACACTGCGCTGTAAGGATGCCGCAAATGAAAACCAAAGTGACCCTTCTATGGGAAGAAATGACATCCCAGAGCATCACATCTGGTTTTGGTGCTGTGTGGCAGGCGACAGTCAGCTTGGTATCCGATCTCTGTCTGGAGTATCTACACCCTATTCCTCACTGGTCATTGGGGATCAAATTCACAGTGGCACTCATTATCTACCACAATTCTATTCCAGGCAGTGGGATTCCGGGCTGAAGATGTGTCTGGAGAAGCCCCAACATTGGTAGGATATCAACGTGACTGTCACCCACCACATGGTCCAACAACCAGGAGTGATGGGTCTGTGGAGCCTTTTGTTTTCACAGCAGGACCCTTTCGGTTGTCATCCGTGGCACCCTTACAGTACAACAGTATGTCAGCAATATTCTAAGCCTCATTTTACTGTCATTCATGGCAAGACATCTTGGGCTTACATTTCAGCAGAATAATGCCCGCCCACACATGGTAAGAGTTTCTACGCTTGTCTTTGTGCTTGTCAAACCCAACCTTGGACAATACAGTTGCCAGATCTCTCTCCAGTTGAGAATGTTTCGAACATTATGGGCAGGGCCCTTCAAACATCTTGGGGTTTTGATGAATTAACGCACAAGTTGGACAGAATTTGGCACAATATCCCTCAGGAGGACATCCACTAACTCTATCAATCAACACAAAACTGAATAACTGCATAAGGGCCATAGGTGGACAAATAGGCTTTCGACCTGCTCAATTTGTGAAGCTCTTTCTCTTGAACAAATCACCCAATTTTTATCAAGTTCTTATCATTTGTTTGTTTGTACACGTAAATCACATCTAACGATTTCTGTGCCATTTGGATACTTCCTTCGTGATGCATTTTTTTTTCTCTATTTCTATGTATACAGCACTTGTAAAAAGTGATCAAAGTAAAATTCAGGCTGCTCGCTTAAAATGCTACCTGATATTAGATACCATAAGCTATACTAGACATTTGTGTTCTTGAATATATTGATGATGACAGTCAATAGCAACTACCCAGCTGACTGGATTGCTAAGCATCACATTGATTAACAGGAAGCTCGGGAAGACAGAGATGATAAAATATGATGTTGTTGTGGTCTTCAGTCCTGAGACTGGTTTGATGCAGCCCTCCATGCTACTCTATCGTGTGCAAGCTTCTTCATCTCCCAGTACCTACTGCAGCCTACATCCTTCTGAATCTGCTTAGTGTATTCATCTCTTGGTCTCCCTCTACGATTTTTACCCTCCACGCTGCCATCCAGCACTAAATTGGTGACCCCCCCCCCCCCCCCCCCCCCCCATCTATCAGAACATGTCCTACCAACCAATCCCTTCTTCTAGTCAAGTTGTGCCACAAGCTCCTCTTCTCCCCAATCCTATTCAGTACTTCCTCATTAGTTATGTGATCTACCCATCTAATCTTAAGCATTCTTCCGTAGCACCACATTTCGAAAGCTTCTATTCTCTTCTTGTCCTAACTATTTATCATCCACGTTTCACTTCCATACACGGCTACACTCCATACAAATACTTTCAGAAACAACTTCCTGACACTTAAATCTAAACTCGATGTTAACAAATTTCTCTTCAGAAATGCTTTCGTTGGCATTTCCAGTCTACATTTTATATCCTCTCTACTTCCACGATCATCAGTTACTTTGCTCCCCAAATAGCAAAACTCCTTTACTACTATAAGTGTCTCATTTCCTAATCTAATTCCTCCAGCACCACCCGATTTAATTTGATTACATCCTTGTTTTGCTTTTGTTGATGTTCATCTTATACCCTCCTTTCAAGACACTCTCCATTCCGTTCAACTGCTCTTCCAAGTCCTTTGCTGTCTCTGACAGAATTACAATGTCATCAGCGAACCTCGAAGTTTTTATTTCTTCTCCATGGATGTTAATACCTACGCCGAATTTTTCTTTTGTTTCCTCCATTGCTTGCTCAATATAGAGATTGAATAACATCGGGGAGAGGCTACAACCCTGTCTTACTCCCTTCCCAACAACTGCTTTCCTTTCATGTCCCTCGACTCTTGTAACTGCCATCTGGTTTCTCTACAAATTGTAAATAGCTTTTCGCTCGCTGTCTTTTAAGCCTGCCACCTTCAGAATTTGAAAGAGAGTATTCCAGTCAACATGGTCAAAAGCTTTCTCTAAGTCTACAAATGCTAGAAATGTAGGTTTGCCGTTTCTTAATCTAGCTTCTAAGATAAGTCGTAGGGTCAGTATTGCCTCCCGTGTTCCAACATTTCTACGGAATCCAAACTGATCTTCCCCGAGGTTGGCTTCTACTACTTTTTCCATTCTTCTGTAAAGAATTCGCGTTAGTATTTTGCAGCTGTGACTTATTAAACTGATAGTTCGGTAATTTTCACATCTGTCAACACCTGCTTTCTTTGGGATTGGAATTATTATACCCTTCTTGAAGTCTGAGTGTATTTCGCCTGTCTCATACATCTTGCTCACCAGATGGTAGAGTTTTGTCAGGACTGGCTCTCCCAAGGTTGTCAGCAGTTCTAATGGAATGTTGTCTACTCCCGGGGCCTTGTTTCAACTTAGGTCTTTCAGTGCTCTGTCAAACTCTTCACGCAGTATCATATCTCCCAATTCATCTTCATCTACGTCCTCTTCCATTTCCATAATATTGTCCTCAAGTACGTCGCCCTTGTATAGACCCTTTATATACTCCTTCCACCTTTCTGCTTTCACTTCTTTGCTTAGAACTGGGTTTCCATCTGAGCTCTTGATATTCACACAAGTGGTTCTCTTTTCTCCAAAGGTCTCTTTAATTTTCCTGTAGGCAGTATCTATCTTACCACTAGTGAGATAAGCCTCTACATCCTTACATTTGTCCTCTAGCCATGCCTGCTTAGCCATTTTGCACTTCCCGTTAATCTCATTTTTGAGACGTTTGAATTCGTTTTTGCCTGCTTCATTTACTGCATTTTTATATTTTCTCCTTTCATCAATTAAATTCAATATTTCTTCTGTTACTCAAGGATTTCTACTAACCATCGTCTTTTTACCTACTTGATCCCCTGCTGCCTTCACTACTTCATCCCTCAAAGCTACCCATTCTTCTTCTAGTGTATTTCTGTCCCCCATTCCTGTCAATTGTTCCCTTATGGTCTCCCTGAAACTCTGTACAACCTCTGGTTCTTTCATTTTCTCCAGTTCCCATCCCCTTAAATTCCCACCTTTTTGCAGTTTCTTCAGTTTTAATCTACAGTTCATAACCAATAGATTGTGGTCAGAGTCCACATCTGCCCCTGGAAATGTCTTACAATTTAAAACCTGGTTCCTAAATCTCTGTCATACCATTCTATAATCAGTCTGAAACCTGTCAGTATCTCCAGGCTTCTTCCATGTATACAACCTTCTTTTATGATTCTCGAACCAAGTGTTAGCTATGATTAAGTTGTGCTCTGTGCAAAATTCTACCAGACTGCTTCCTCTTTCATTTCTTAGCCCCAATCCATATTAACCTACTACGTTTCCTTCTCTCCCTTTTCCTACTGACGAATTCCAGTCACCCATGACTATTAAATTTTCGTCTCCCTTCACTATCTGAATAATTTATTTTATTTCATCATACATTTCTTCAATTTCTTCGTCATCTGCAGAGCTAGTCGGCATATAAACTTGTACTACTGTGGTAGGTGTGGGCTTCTTATCTATCTTGGCCACAGTAATGCGTTCACTATGCTGTTTGTAGTAGCTTACCCGCATTCCTATTTTCCTATTCATTATTAAACCTACTCCTGCATTACCCCTATTTGATTTTGCGTTTATAACCCTGTATTCACCTGATCAAAAGTCTCGTTCCTCCTGCCACCAAACTTCACTAATTCCCACTATATGTAACTTTAACCTATCCATTTCCCTTTTTAAATTTTCTAACCTATCTGCCCTATTAAGGGATCTGACATTCCACGCTCCGATCCGTAGAACGCCAGTTTTCTTTCTCCTGGTACGCCAGTTTTCTTTCTCCTGGAACGCCAGTTTTCTTTCTCCTGATAATGACATCCTCTTGAGTAGTCCCCGCCCGAAGATCCGAATGGGGGACTTTTTTACCTCTGGAATATTTTACCCAAGAGGATGCCATCATCATTTAAGCATACAGTAAAGCTGCATGCCCTCGGGAAAAATTACGGCTGTAGTTTCCCCTTGCTTTCAGCCGTTCGCAGTACCAGCACAGCAAGGCCGTTTTGGTTAGTGTTATAAGGCCAGATCAGTCAGTCATCCAGACTGTTGCCCCTGCAACTACTGAAAAGGCTGCTGCCCCTCTTCAGGAACCACACGTTTGTCTGGCCTCTCAACAGATACCTCTCCATTGTGGTTGCACCTACGGTACGGCTATCTGTATCGCTGAGACACGCACGCCTCCCCACCAGCAGCAAGGTCCATGGTTCATATGTTACACTGAGCAAAACAGTTGGTCTACATCATACATAGCACATGTAAAACAAGTACTGACATAAAATTGTTGAGACTAACATTCATATTCCTGCCACTGATGCAATCAATGGTAATATTTACTTCGACTGTATTTTGTTTAACAGGCAATTATGTGATATATTTAATGTTTTCTTCCACAATGACTTGGTTCTTGTTATCTTTTTACTTCATGTGAGGAGATGCTGTGTCCATTTCAACAATAATTTATTCTTAATTGTTTTTTGGGATGACTGTAAAGCTTATCACAAAATTAATGTCTTGTTAATTAACTTTGTTGAGCAAAATGTAATACAAATGGAAAAATATGTATCAGCAAAACTAATGGGCATGCATTTTACATCATAGCAATGTTTTTTAAAAAGTCAGAGTTAATTATTCAGAGTTAGCTGTCTTTTCTCAAATTGAGCCTGCTATTTGAAAGAAAATTGTAATGGTTCATTATACCTGGCAACCAAAGATAAGGCAAAAAAAATGAAGAATCAGGGAAATAAGGTTTTGTAAATAACAGCCTTGAATCAAAAAACCAAAAGCATGATTGAAGTTGATGTGTTTCAAGGAACAGTCATATTTTCAGTAGCAGTTGGTATTCAGAAGTTCCTCACATCCATTCCTGCATTGTATTTTTCTAAGTTTCAAGGTAAACAAACATCACTTCTGTTAATGAGTGACACCAACGCTGACACTACAGTTGCTGGTTCCTGCTGCTATGTACTGTTGTTGCAAGAAAGAATGCAGTTTTTCACCATTCAGTAGTGGACTGATGCTGTCACTATCGCCGCTGTGGCAGCAGATAATGCTAACACCAACGCAAGGTGACTGTGAGGTGAACAAGATCAAAACACCCGTGAATGAGTTTGAGAGACTTTATCAGTGAAAGAATTGCAAGAAGAGACAGATTTAACTATTTCTTTGGTAAAATTTTGTAGTGTAAGTAACAATAAAAATGATCAGAAATGATGAAAAAATTGATACCATGTTGCAGCTGAGTGAAGTGATAACTGATAGGAATTTGAAACTCCAAAGAAACATGTGAACTGGAACAGTCACATGATTACTGAACTGAAAGAAAGATTTCAACAATATCCAGCAAGGGAATGGAAAGAGTACACTGAGAACTTGTAAATTTTGTACACAGAACAGTGCATACTGGGACAAGGTTGCAGGAAATTACTAGGGAGAAGGCAGAAATGGCTGTCTACAAACACGTTAAATGTATTGAAAGGACTGCTTGTACAGACAATGGTGTTAGAGGCTGTAGGACCCACACCACTGATTTGAAGGAGAATTTGAAAACAAGGAAGAATTATAAAAGGAAGTAATGCGCCCTTACACAGAACGATAGGGAATGTGAACAAATGGTGGAAATAATTTTGTCTACAGAATGGAGATCATCTATTGAATAACTTTCCATGTTTCTAGCCTGAGGGGGAAATACAAATATTTGAAGATGCTTTTCCACCAACATGGAACAATAAAAAGAAAATCACATTTGTAAGAGGGCACCTACAGACCAAAGCTGGAGAATGGAGAATCCTTATGTGAAGGAATTCCGAAATTGGAAAGATTTTGAGAAACAGTTAGTCTGAGGGAGAACAACACAAGCTAACCCTATGAGTTACTGACCCAAGACCATGCAGCTCTAAATGAGATAGGTTCCAAAAGTATTTTGAATGGAACCTAACATGGGTATAGTTCTTAGATGAAGCAGTAAAGCAGTAAGTAAAGAGCCACCTGATGACAGTATTAATCAGTGGGATGCCAACCTTTGTGCAGGAGAAAATGATTGGGACGGAATGACCAAGAGTTCAATTTGAAGTTAACGGAACAATTGGACATCTTTAATACAGATCATGAAGAAGACAGGTGGTGAAAGAACAGTCATAATTCACAAGAGGAGACCAAACCCTACAACAGGCAGATAGTAAGAGAAATAAGTCTTTACTGGATTTAAATAGTGATAAAAAGTACAATAGTATCGAAGGAAATTGGCGGAGATCCAAAATTTGAAAAAATTTGGGTGAAGGTCACGGTTAAAGCAGGCTCAAACATGGTAATTGGATGTCTCTATAGGCCCCCTGGCTCAGCAGCTGTTGTGGCAGAGCACCTGAAGGAAAATTTAGAAAATATTTCGAGTAGATTTCCCAACCATGTTATAGTTCTGGGTGGAGATTTTAATTTGCCGGATATAGACCGGAAGACTCAAACGTTTATAACTGGTGGCAGGGACAAAGAATCCAGTGCAATTTTTTTAAGCGCATCATCTGAAAACTACCTTGAGCAGTTAAACCGAGAACCGACTCATGGCGATAACATATTAGACCTTCTGGTGACAAACAGACCAGAACTATTTGAAACAGTTAACGCAGAACAGGGTATCAGTGATCATAAAGCGGTTACTGCATCGATGATTTCACCCGTAAATAGAAATATTGAAAAAGGTAGGAAGATTTTTCTGTTTAGCAAAAGTGACAAAAAGCAAATTTCAGAGTACTTGACGGCTCAACACAAAAGTTTTGTCTCTAGTACAGATAGTGTTGAGGATCAGTGGACAAAGTTCAAAACCATTGTAAAATATGCATTAGATAAGTATGTGCCAAGCAAGATTGTAAGAGATGGAAAAGAGCCACCATGGTACAACAACCGAGTTAGAAAACTGTAAAGTTCTATGTACCAACTTGGCATAAAACCCTAAGAAATTTTGGTCTTATGTCAAAGCGATAGGTGGATCAAAACAAAATGTCCAGACACTCTGTGACCAAAATGGTACTGAAACAGAGGATGACAGACTAAAGGCCGAAATACTAAATGTCTTTTTCCAAAGCTGTTTCACAGAGGAAGACTGCACTTTAGTTACTTCTCTAGATTGTCGCACAGATGACAAACTGGTAGATATCGAAATAGACGACAGAGGGATAGAAAAACAATTAAAATTGCTCAAAAGAGGAAAGGTCGCTGGACCTGATGGGTTAACAGTTCAACTTGCCCCCCTTGTTGCAGTGGTGTACCGTAGGTCTCTAGGAGAGCGTAGCATTTCAAAAGATTGGAAAAGGGCACAGGTCATCCCCGTTTCCAAGAAGGGATGTCGAACAGATGTGCAGAACTATAGACCTATATCGCTAACGTCGATCAGTTGTAGAATTTTGGAACATGTATTATGTTCGAGTGTAATGACTCTTCTGGAGACCAGAAATCTACTCTGTATGAATCAGCATGGGTTTCGAAAGAGACGATCGTGTGAAACCCAGCTCGCACTATTCGTCCACGAGACGCAGAGGGCCATAGACACGGGTTCCCAGGTAGATGCTGTGTTTCTCGACTTCTACAAGGCGTTCGATACAGTTCCCCACAGCCGTTTAATGAACAAAGTAAGAGCATATGGGCTATAAGACCAATTGGGTGATTGGACTGAAGAGTTCATAGATAACAGAACACAGCATGTCATTCTCAATGGAGAGAAGTCTTCTGCAGTAAGAGTGATTTCAGGTTGCTGCAGGGGAGTGTCGTAGGACCGTTGCTATTCACAATACATATAAATGACTTGTGGATAACATCAGAAGTTCATTGAGGCTTTTTGCAGATGATGCTGTAGTATATCGAGAGGTTGTAACAATGGAAAATTGTACTGAAATGCAGGAGGATCTGCAACGAATTGACGCATGGTGCAGGGAATGGCAATTGAATCTCAATGTAGACAAGTGTAACGTGCCGCGAATACATAGAAAGGAAGACCCTTTATCATTTAGCTACAATATAGCAGGTCAGCAACAGGAAGCAGTTAATTCCATAAATTATCTGGGAGTAGGCATTATGAGTGATTTAAAATGAAATGACCATATAAAATTAATCGGCAGTAAAGCAGAGGCCAGACTCAAGATTCACTGGAAGAATCCTAAGGAATTGCAGTCCGAAAACAAAGGAATTAGGTTACAGTACACTTGTTTGCCCACTGCTTGAATACTGCTCACCAGTGTGGGATCCGCACCAGATAGGGTTGATACAAGAGATAGGGAGGATCCAACAGTGAGCAGCGCGCTTCATTACAGGATCATTTAGTAATTGCGAAAGCGTTACGAAGATTATAGATAAACTCCAGTGGAAGACTCTGCAAGAGAGACCCTCAGTAGCTCAGTACGGGCTTTAGTTGAAGTTTCGAGAACATACCTTCACCGAGGAGTCAAGCAGTATATTGCTTCTTCCTACGTATATCTCGTGAAGAGACCATGATGATAAAATCAGAGAGATTAGAGCCCACACAGACGCATAACGACAATCTGTCTTTCCATGAACAATGCGAGACTGGAATAGAAGGGAGAACCGATAGAGGTACTCAAGGTACCCTACGCCACACACAGTCAGGTGGCTTGCGGAGTGTGGATGTAAACTAATGAGTCGTACAGGTTCAAATATACAGGGAGAAGAATAAATGGGAAAAGATCTTACTAAGGGGAAACATGTACAGATAGAATTGTTGATGCTTAGGATACAGAAAACTCTTTGGAAACCAAGGAAGGGGTACCCCACAGGACCACATGGTGTAAAGCAAAACTGATGTGTACAGAAGAGCAGACACCACACACATAAATATATGCATCTTGACGGCAGTTAAAGATCATTCAGTGCAGATGAACTCTCTGTCTGATCTCCTGCGGAAATCTGCATGAGGTCTCAAGCAACAAGGGTGATCAACAGACGGTGATCAGTTGAGATTTGGATTGGATGGAATGCGAGCTCAGACAGCCAAAACAGTCAAGGTGAACACTCAAGTAAAGTGAGAAATCTGGGTTCGAGTCCTGGTGTAGTACCAACTTTTACTTCCTTATTTCAATGCCCGATTGTGCTTATTGTTGGAATTTCAACTTCTTCTTGTATATATACAGCTGAGCATCAAAAACAAATGGCGTCTGTTCTTTTGGACTCCACACATAAATATAATGGAAATTACTGGATGGAACAATATGTAAAATAAGGAAAAGGCAACAACTCACCTATAGTGCTCTGATGTGTTGCATACAGCAATACGTCAACAGAAAATAGTATTCACACTAGCCTTCAAGCTCTTGCTCTTCTTGCAGCTAAAGTACATACAACCACACTAACGCCTGAACACATACTCCCACACTAGAAAAAGGGCAAGACCTCTGAAGCTAGTGTGAATACTGCTTTTTGTTAGGTGTTTATATGTGACATGCATGAAAGATTGCCTTTCTCTTATTTTGCATACTGAAAATCAAATGAAGATGTTTCCAAAGATCAGTGAACAGAGAAGCCTCATAGAAACTGTCAAAAAATGAAATACAAAACCTTTTGTACACTTATTTCAACACAGAAGGTTTTTAATAAATATTCTGGAAGGAAACATTTAGAATGAAAACCAAGGGGAGGCCAAGAAAGAAAGTAGTCGAAAATGTACTAGAAGTAACAAAGTGCCAAAATTAATTTGGAAACGAAAGGGACTGCGTAAAATAGAGAAGAGTGGTCGCAGTGACACATCTTAGATTTTAGACAATGCAATGATGATGATGATGATGATATAGTTGAGGAACTGAGCAATGATATTTACAATTACAGACTGCAAGCCCTGTGTGCTGGAAAATTACCCACAAAGAAAGGATATTTGCACCACTTATCAAGACCTGACTGGATATCCGTGCACCTTTTTCATACAGCATTTCATTATAGATAACTGCTTTGTCTGCAAAGAGATACAGGTTAACATTAATATTGTTAGAAAGACTATTAATACCCAACACGAACAGGAAGGGTCCAATATGCTTCCTTCGGGGATGTCTGAAGTTACTCCTACATCTCTCAACAACTGTGCATTCAAGATGACACGCTTTATCCTCAAACAAGTTACAATCCTCAAACACGCTTGTTACCCCATATCATTGTACTTCCATAAATAAGTCTTGGTGTGGTAGTTTGTCCAATGCTGTTGGATGTCAACAAATACTTCCTTTCCTTCTTGCCCTGTTCCATGGTTTCTAGGTTGCCATTTGAAAAAAGTAAGAGGTGGGTTCCTGTGACCAACATTTTCAGAATCTGGGTAGGTTGGCATGGAAGAGGTCATACTCTTCAAGATCTCATTACAATGGAGCTGGGATTATAAGTTTCCGCAGCAGATGTTTCTCAATGGTATTAGGCAGTAAACTGCTACCCTTGGTGCAGATGGGTGTGACCAACACTTTTGTTCCCAACTCCTGGGCACAGATTTTTGTTCAAAGGATCTACAATAGTGTTAAAAGAGGGGTTAGCTCTGGCTCGAATTCAGCATGGAATCTGAACAGCATTCCATAGGACCTAAGAGCTTTGTTCAATTTTAGCTGTTTCTTAATGCCACTGACACTGATACCTAGACCAGTCATTTTTGCATTGGTATGAGAAGTAAATGGGGCAGTCCACCTGCATCTTTTTTGGTAAAGGAACAATTGAAAAGTGAGTTTGGAACAATTGGAAAGTGAGTTCAGCAACTTTTGCTTTGCTACCCTCAATTACTGTTTCTGTGTCATCCACGAGTGCTTGGACACTAACTTTGGTACTTATGGCAGCTTTTGCATAATAGTAAAAATTCTTTGGGTTTTGTGAGAGGTATTCCAATAAGATTCTGCTATAACAGTCATTAAAGGCTTCAAGGATTCGCCTTCTGACAAACAAACATGTTTCATTTAGCACCTCTCTACCTGTAGCCTTTACCTATTTTGTGCAGTAGTCACTGTTCCACACACTCTTCTTTACGGAGACTGTATTCCATGGTGTCTCACTACCTTCATGAACTCTTCATCTAAGTACATATCTAGCCAGTGCTTCGTCAACTATTCTTCCAAAGTTTACCCACAGTTCCTCTACAGCTAAATTCAGAGTCTCTATTTGCTGTCGAACACATGTAGTGGAGAATAGGCTTTACATTGATGACACAATAGCAATCACCATATTTATTAACGTCCACATTACATGTACAAATTATTTGTCCTACATTGACCAGTTGCATATAATTCCAATCCTAATCTTAAAGCTCAGTTCTACACTACAATGATCGAAGAATTCTCTTACAGTGTGGAATGGATTTTCTATTAACCAGTTATACAACTTACTTTTGAAATTATTGAGAGGCGTAGTGAGTGCAAATGGCGACAGTTTATTACAAAAATTCAAACTGTTAACTTTGTGGGAGTTGCCTGTTCTTGTCGGCCTATGCCCAGGAATGTCAATACTCTCTTTCATTTCTGGTGTCATGACTAATCAAACTCTTTTCAGCATATACCAATGATGCATAGATATAGAGATTTATCTTTGTCAATATTCTGATCTTGCTGAATAAAGGACGGTGGTGTTCCTATGGATCAATCTTTCACATTATTTGTAGCATGTTTTTCTGACTGAGTGGTTCATTACCAACATTATACAAATGACCCCAAAGTACCAGTGCATAAGATATGCAAGACTGAAAAGGTTCAAAGTAAGCTGTTTATTTATTATTCACTAGATCAGCTAATTTCCATATAAAGTAGGACATCCATGATATCTTCTATATATCTACATATATACTCTGCTAGCCACCAAGCGGTGTGTGGCGGAGGGCACAATTCACGCCAAAGTCATATCCCCCCCCCCCCCCCCCGTTCCACACGCGGATCGCGCGGGGGGAAAAAAGACTGTCTGAATGTCTCAGTACGAGCTCTAATTTCCCTTATCTTTGAATGGTGATCATTGCGTGATTCGAAAGTTGGTGGTAATAATATATGCTCTACATCCTCGGTGACCATCGGGTTTCGAAATTTGGTGAGCAGCCCCTTCTGTTTAGCGTGCCGTCTATCTGCAAGTGCGTTCCACTTCAAACTTTCTATGAGATTTGTAACGCTCTCGCGATGGCTAAATGTACCAGTCACGAATCTTGCCGCTCTTCTTTGGACCTTCTCAATCTCTTGAATCAGACCCAACTGTTAAGGGTCCCACACAGATGAACAATACTCCAAGACTGGACAAACTAACGTATTGTAAGCTATTTCCTTTGTTGAAGGACTGCATCACTTCAGGATTCTACCAATAAACTGCAATCTAGAGTTCGCCTTACCTGTTACTTGTGTAATCTGAGCATTCCATTTGAGATCATTTCGAATAGTCACACCCAGATACTTGACAGATGTTACCGCTTACCAAGACTGGGCATTTATTTTGAACTCATACATTAATGGGGTTTCTGCCTTATTATACACAGTAGGTTACACTTAGTAATATTGAGAGATAACTGCCAGTCATTACACCACGCATTCATTTTCTGCAAATCCTCATTGAATTGTTCACAACTTTTGTGTGATACTACTTCCCTGTACACTACAGCATCATCTGCAAATAGTCTAATGCTGCTGTCAATACCATCAACCAGTTGTTTATGTAAGTCGTAAAAAGCAACGGACCTATTATGCTGCCCTGAGGCACACCTGAAGTTACGCTTGTTTCTGTTGAAGTCACCTCATTCAGGACAACGTACTGCTCCCTGTCTGTCAGAAAACTTTCTATCCAATCGCATATGTCATCGGATAGGCCATAAGTGCGCACTTATTGGAGCAAGTGACAGTGTGGAACTGAGTAGAACGCCTTTCAAAAGTCAAGAAATATGGCATCAAACTGGGAGCCAGTATATAGAGCCTGTTGTATATCATTCACAAAGAGGGCCAGCTGTGTCTTATATCACTACCGTTTCCTAAAACTGTGCTGGTTTCTGCAGATAAGTTTCTCAAAGTCTACAAAGGTCATTATGTCTGAACACAAAATATGTTCCATTATTCTACAACAAATCGATGTCAGTGAAATTGGCAGGTAATTATGTGCATCCGATTTTCTACCCTTTGTACAGATTGCTACGACCTGAGCCTTCTTCCAGTCCCGTGGAACTTTCTGCTTTTTGCAGACATTGTTAATATGGGTTTGCCAGTTTAGCTCAGTACCAATACATATTCCAAGCAAGTTTTACAGATTTCAATTCTACGCAGATGACGTATGTTCTCTAGATTACACAGTACTTTGTTAGATAAGAACCAGTTAAGTGTTAAGAAGAGAGCATCCTGCGATTTCTGGTATTACCTTAAAATATCTCGATCCGTGATGAATAAAGTTGTACCACCTGCAGGGCAATAGCTGACTTAAGCCCAACATAATGCGACAAATTGTTAACGGCAACTATGAAGAAGATGGTCCAAGGACAGAGCCTTGAGGCACACCAGATGTGACTTACTTTAATGAAAAATGCCTGCTTTGAATTGACACAAACTGTCTCCTGTTGTTTAGACAAGAATTAATCACTTCTAATGTTGTATTATTCATTTCATAATACTGTATTTTGACTAGTAAGATGTTAAAGGGGACACAGTCAAATGCCTTACTCAAATCACATAGCTCAAGAGAGACCATATTGTTATTTTCAAATGCAGTTCATATTTGATTAATAGTTTAAAGGACTGCAGAAGTGGTATCCTTTCCTTGTTGAAAACCACACTCTATATTACAAAGAAGGTCACACTTTTCGAAGTGGTTACTCAGCTGTATGTAAAAAATTATTTCAAATATATTAGAGAAGATAGTAAAAAAAAGACAGAGGTCTGTAGTTATCAGGGAGATGCTTTTCCCCATTTTTGTACATTTGTATATACATATAACTTTTGAAACTCTGAGCTAGTCAGGAAAAACTCCAAATTCTAGGCTTTTATTCAAAATTCTAGGCTTTTATTCACAACAAAAGTAAGCACTTCGCAAATACAGTGTATTGTCCATTTTACTGTGTACTTAGATAGTCACTAGCAGTCCACACTTTTTGAGCTTGCAAATTTTGAGACAGCATTTCCTTTATCTGGAGGTGTGACAAGATCCCACTAGTAGGATTCAAGCCAGATTCAAGCCCTCTAGGAAGCTGATCATCAAGTATATCATTTGCTGGTGTGTTTGAACGGCTGATTTTTTTTTATCTTAATTTGTTTACTGCATTAGTACAGTATCTACTGAGCTCTTTTGAGTAAAGGGGGGGGGGGGGCTGAATTTTGGTCGAAGTGAATTCCTGTGTTATAATATCTCAAGCAGCCTTGCATTTTTTTCCCAATTCCCCTTTGAGATATGATGCTAATGCTTCTTTACCTACTGAGAGATAACTAATTAATAAACAAATCGAACTATACCCACACTGAATGGAACAAAATACATTTGACAACCATTAGTTCACACACTATCCACTCTCAAGTCTTTCCAATGCACTTTCAATTATTGTAGCTAGTTAATGGAGCCTATCTCATTACTGTCTCCCTCCACATATTAGAATATTCTTGATCAGCTCAAATTTGGGTGATATAATAAACTAAAATTTCTTTAGCTCCAAGACATAGATTGTATAAGATAACACACTGTGTTTCCGTCAGACAAAGGATTATTTTGCGTCCTACCTATAAGGAAGATTTCAGTTTCTGCATGGGAAAGGGCTGGTTAATATAAACAGCAATCTCGCTGCAATGCAAAGGTAGGACATCTGTCCCAGATTGAAGAGACATATTTTGTAAAAGAAAACTTGGCTAAGTGGCAGTACAGCACCATAGCACAAATAAGGTTTACAAATATGAGAAGTGAGGAAGACAGACAAAAAGTGGTACACTCCACTAATGAACATGCCCACTCACTCTTAGTTAGAAGTTAGTCTGTCCCTATTAAGGTCATCCTCCATGTGGAAGTTGTAGGCCTTTGGTCAAAGGACAGTCAGGTGAGTGAAGGACAGATTCATAGTGTGTACAAAATGAAGTTACATCACACTGTGAGTACTGACTGCATTTGAGAGAGTGGTCTGAAAATTTTGAGATAATTTTTACTTTAGCAGACATTTTGTGGTGGCTGTTTCACTGGTGTAATGTTCATTGCGGGCTACAATAAGGAAACATGCTTAGCATTATTCACAGAACACCGGCACTATCATTTTACGACAGAATGCAATACCTGGAAACGAAGTCACCACTTGGAGCAGGTCCCAGCATTGCTATTTTCTAGTATAGTGTGGTCAAAGCACGTAGCATGTGGTAGGAAACAGAGAGAGAGAGAGAGAGAGAGAGAGAGAGAGAGAGAGAGAGAGAGAGAGAGAGAGAGACCTACTTAGACACATTGAGTTTATTCTCGGCCTCTCTTTACAGAGAAAGCAGACAATTCTTGCATATTTGTTTCTTGTAAACATATGCATGGTGGTTTCTGCTGTGTTACAAATTCCAGCTCCTCCGTGTAGGTCTTGACTCCACTGTGATGGTAGAGTCAAATTAATGATAATGCAGCTTTTTATTCTTCCTTGTTTCTGTCCAGCAAAGTGAGGTGGAATGTTTTGGTTTCCTCTGAATTTTACCTACAACTTCTACTTTGTTTGTAGAAATTTTTTCTCCAAAAAAGTACACTACTTGCTTTGTTCTCTCGGTTGAAATAGCATGCATAATTTTATATATTAACTTAGCAGTTCAGAGTGATCTATCAAGTGGTACGCTCCATTAGCTATCAGCCTAGGCAGCAGAGGGCACTTGAGGTTTCTTTAATCCATATAAAAACAGTTTCATTAACTGATATCTTACGTCTACTACGTGTATACAAGGAAAAAGGTGAGGGTGACATATATGTTGATTTGCCAAAGTCTTTATTTGCATTTTCGGTGATATGATATGTTCGATAGGCTATGATGTCACGATCAACGAAGCTTTCCAGTCCGGATACATTGGGTACGCCTGTACCACCACGTACAACAGCGACTGTTAACCATCCGTTACCATGGGTAAACGAATCATTGATGTCGATGCTGAAGTTCAGTCTGCAACCACAAAAGACTGCAGGTCCATCCAATAGAGAGCGTGCAGCGACAGATTTGATGGTATTCTTTTTCTTGTCGGCGGCAGATGTGGTCATTTCCACGTCTTCAATTGTTTTGTATATTGTCTGTCTTGCAAAACAATTGAAGACGTGGAAATGACCACATCTGCCTTACAGAAGATACCGTCGCCGTGCAAGACAGACAATATACAAAACAATTGAAGACGTGGAAATGACCACATCTGCCGCCAACAAGAAAAAGAATACCATCAAATCTGTCGCTGCACACTCTCTATTGGATGGACCTGCAGTCTTTTGTGGTTGCAGACTGAACTTCAGCATCGACATCAATGATTCGTTTACCCATGGTAACGGATGGTTAACAGTCGCTGTTGTACGTGGTGGTACAGGCGTACCCAATGTATCCGGACTGGAAAGCTTCGTTGGTCGTGACATCATAGCCTATCGAACATATCATATCACCGAAAATGCAAATAAAGACTTTGGCAAATCAACATATATGTCACCCTCACCTTTTTCCTTGTATACATGTAGTAGACGTAAGATATCAGTTAATGAAACTGTTTTTATATGGATTAAAGGTAAAGGTACTTGTGAATATGTTAAATTTGTAGGAGATTGTACATTGTATTTTCATAAATAAAGTGATCTGTAGCGTAGCTTAAAAATGGACAAGGGTACATCTAGGATCTGTCGACATAGAGTATGCAACAGCATGTTACGTCAGCTCTCTGAGCGCTTGACCTTTGACCCCGCCGATGAGGCGGCGTTACGCAATCTTGGCAGCGCGCCAGCCGCAAGACAGACAATATACAAAACAATTGAAGACGTGGAAATGACCACATCTGCCGCCGACAAGAAAAAGAATACCATAAAATCTGTCGCTGCACACTCTCTATTGGATGGACCAGCAGTCCTTTGTGGTTGCAGACTGAACTTCAGCATCGACATCAATGATTCGTTTACCCATGGTAATGGATGGTTAACAGTCGCTGTTGTACGTGGTGGTACAGGCGTACCCAATGTATCCGGACTGGAAAGCTGCGTTGATCGTGACATCATAGCCTATCGAACATATCATATCACCGAAAATGCAAATAAAGACTTTGGCAAATCAACATATATGTCACCCTCACCTTTTTCCTTGTATACACGTAGTAGACGTAAGATATCAGTTAATGAAACTGTTTTTATATGGATTAAAGGTAAAGGTGGCTGTTTCACTGGTGTAATGTTCATTGCGGGCTACAATAAGGAAACATGCTTAACATTATTCACAGAACACCGGCACTATCATTTTACAACAGAATGCAATACCTGGAAACGAAGTCACCACTTGGAGCAGGTCCCAGCATTGCTATTTTCTAGTATAGTGTGGTCAAAGCACGTAGCATGTGGTAGGAAACAGAGAGAGAGAGAGAGAGAGAGAGAGAGAGAGAGAGAGAGAGAGAGAGAGAGAGAGAGAGAGAGAGAGAGAGAGAGAGACCTACTTAGACACATTGAGTTTATTCTCGGCCTCTCTTTACAGAGAAAGCAGACAATTCTTGCATATTTGTTTCTTGTAAACATATGCATGGTGGTTTCTGCTGTGTTACAAATTCCAGCTCCTCCGTGTAGGTCTTGACTCCACTGTGATGGTAGAGTCAAATTAATGATAATGCAGCTTTTTATTCTTCCTTGTTTCTGTCCAGCAAAGTGAGGTGGAATGTTTTGGTTTCCTCTGAATTTTACCTACAACTTCTACTTTGTTTGTAGAAATTTTTTCTCCAAAAAAGTACACTACTTGCTTTGTTCTCTCGGTTGAAATAGCATGCATAATTTTATATATTAACTTAGCAGTTCAGAGTGATCTATCAAGTGGTACGCTCCATTAGCTATCAGCCTAGGCAGCAGAGGGCACTTGAGGTTTCTTCTCCAATGGATAAATCCTCCTCCATATGCTTGAATGGCACTGGCAAGCTTAATATATTAAATGCTTGCTTGCTTTCTTTTAGATAACCTACTCATTTTTCTGGTAATATTTCTCATTTCAGTAATCTCCTGTTCTTCTCTTTCTCCCTGAAGGTCTTTCATATTTATGACTTACCTACATCACCCTTACTACCTACATAACCCTTACTACAGTTAACTGTGACAATACATTTTAATTTCAACTGGTATGTGCCCCAAGCTATGATCTTTGGTTTGTTTACCTTCTAGCTCTTGAAGATTCTCCTGCTGACTTTGCATTCTTTTCAGCCTCCTGATACATTTTGAGTCTTTCTTCCAGAGTTGTAACCAATGGATTTCCTTCATTTCTTTTAGGTGGCGCTACTGGTGTACTTGGCGGCTTCTCAGCTTCCATCACAGTATCCTCTTCAGCCAAGGTGCCAAGTTCATGCTATGAGAAGGAGACTGTTAAGAATAAACAGATTTACACCAAAAAAAAGTTCAAATGTGTGTGAAATCTTATGGGACTTAACTTCTAAGGTCATCAGTCCCTAAGCTTACACACTACTTAACCTAAATTATACTAAGGACAAACACACACACCCATGCCCAAGGGAGGACTCAAACCTCCGCCGGGACCAGCCGCACGGTCCATGTCTGCAGCGCCTTAGACCGCTCGGCTAAGCTTTACACAAATCACTGTCTTTTGCACATCATATATAAAATACTTTCCATATATGCCTAGAAAACCAAAAAAGTAGAAAAGTAAAAACTCTCTTAAAAATTCAGAATCACAAGAATTCAGTATTATCGATGGCTAAAAAGACATAACTTATTAGTTTTCTAGCAAGGTAGTGAAGCTAATTGTAATATAACATCCAGCAACATACTCAAATCAAAAAGAAATTGCCTTTAACACGACTACTGATGTGGCCTCCTTAAAACAGGAAGTACAGAAAAAAAGTGTTGTTTGAAGAACAGTGCAACTTTATGTGTAGAGGTTTGTTTTCTATTACAGCACTAGCAAAGTGACTGGTTTCTGTAACACCACTACCAAATTTATTAGTGCAATGTACATGAATGCTCATTTATTGCAACACACACAAACCATAACATCTGGTTCACGTTGAACACTAATATGGATCTGTCCAAGCTGAGACTATGTTCAATACACACTACAGCCACTTTTCAGAAGTAAGGGCCACACAGAGAGAAGTCAAATCAGTTGCCAACATCAGTGAGTGATAGTGGTTGCAGTGGCTGCTATCCTTGTGAGCTGCTTACTGTAGACTGCTGATTCCAGACTGGCAGCTGCTCCCTTCAAACTGCTGCTAGCACTAACTCTGCACAAAACACGCCCAGACTGGATACTAACAGCCACTAACTCGCTTGGGCACAAGTTAAATAGCCACGCAGATTGATACTGGGAACTGATTGGCTCTGACCATTGTGTGAATGCACACATCCCGCTTGTTGGCTTACCAGCTGGAGTGGTACCATCCCTCCACATAATTGGTGCATGTGATGAAGCTGAGTCTGCACACCATCATACTGGAAAGATGGACTACCTGGCAAGGGCATTGGCGTGAAACATGACACAACTACCATTATATTTGGTGTACTCCTGGAATGGGATCTATGATCTTACATGTGTGTGTTTATGCCAGGAAGTTTTACCACCAATAGATATTACACCATTAAACCAAGCCCTGTGCCTCAGCATTTACGATACTGGTATCAGTTGCTCGATACATTTTACTTTGGCTGGACAAAAATGATACTCAACATTGCTGAGGTGCTCAAATATGATTACCTAGAGTCAAAGAAGCAGATATTCCCCATGACAAAAGGAGTGAACACGTATTATTGTTCTGCAAGTGGATGCATCAGCTAAATAGTAACTACAGATTCATGTATTCATGCGCAGGAGCAAATCTTACAAAGATTTGCAAAATAACTGAAGAGAAGCAACAGAATACGGTCCCATATTGTGTTACAGTGGCACTGGGCCTACTCCTCAGGCAACCAGATGAAATTTCTTTAACCTTTTTCTAATTTTAAAAAAACACTTTGTTAATTTGTTGTCCTTGGGTCAATTTTATCAACTGTGTGGCTCTACAAATGGTTCTTTAACAACATTCCCAGAGTCGCGAAGTCATCACAAAGGAGGTTTGATAGAAAGCAGATATAAGGGTGACCAATATGTGTATGGGTGTAGGCTGGAGTGACAGGTTCTCCCACTGGGTGCCCTTGCTACACATCTGCCTCTTAGGCTTGCTTTTTTGTTCATTCATTCATTCATTCATTCATTTGTCCGTTAGGCTTGCTTTCATAAAAACTGTTTCACGAGTTCAGCCATTTTGCAGTTGTAGACCTTAGACAAAAATGTCTGACCAGCAAGTTTGTCAAAAATCATTACACGCAGATTCCAAGAAGCCAAGAACCAATCAAGCCACTGAAAGGCAGCTCCACTGCCATGACTAAAAAAAAGCAGGTGAAGACAAAATTAAAACTGTGTAGGTTTGTTGTTATGACATGAAGGGAAATGCCTACCATGAATTTGTTTCCCTAGGTACAATGTAAACCAAAACTACGACCTAACAAAGAGGTAGGAAGGATAGTCAATGGTTACCTTCAAAAGGTGCAATTCCTTGTCAATAAAAACACATATTTGTAACAATAATTCTAGTTTTATGAGCTATATGTCCCTTCTTCATCAAGAGAAGATGGGCTTGTTGGAAAGTATGGGGGTGGGTGGATGAGGCAGATTGTCACTCAGGCTCTATACTGAGAAAGATCTGCCTGTTGCGGGGACAAGGGAGGAACTGATGATGGAGAAGCTGTCAGAGAGAGCAGAAGGTCTCTCCTCATTCTCACAACAGGTAGGCCCATCTCAACTTAGGATTATTTCCAACCTTCTATGGTCAATTTCTCTTTCTCCCTGAAGGAAGAACCCTCAACTGATTACACTTTGTTTCAGCTTCAGAAAGCATAAATTCTAGACATGAAACACCTTCCTATCATGGTCACTTACTGACACATAAACCAAAATTAAGACATTGGCAGGGCCACTGAGAGCCAGGACTTGGCCTGGGTCAGGATGTACGATCAGGCTGTATTTCCAAATATAGGAATCCAATTTTATTGTTATTTTAAAGAAGGTTTGACAGGATTTAAACGTAGCACAATTCTGGGAATATTGGAAATATACAAAACAATATATATAATTTGTTATTAAACACTAAACATACGTATCCAAACATAATGTGTACAATGGTATACATGTTGCATGAGTTACTGCTAATGGAATTCGAGCATACAAACAATTATTTATGGCATATTGAGTTGAATCAGAGAGTGCGACAGTATACACATGTGTATCATCGGGCACCACTTTCGGTTGCATGTTGGGTGCAGTGTTACCCTGTACTACAGAGCCCGTAAACATTCAAGGAAATTATACAGACTGTGACACGTCACCACATTGCATTTAGAAAGCAGAGGGCCCCGAAGAAATAGTGTGAGCTATTCTGACACAGTGTAAAAGATTTACATACAGGTGTATAAGAGT
Source organism: Schistocerca americana (assembly GCF_021461395.2). NCBI lineage: Eukaryota > Metazoa > Arthropoda > Insecta > Orthoptera > Acrididae > Schistocerca > Schistocerca americana. Next base: position 370,650,405 of record NC_060123.1, on the reverse strand, counting down.
AACTGTTCCTACTTTTCTCATGTCATAGAGGACATGAATATAAACATTACTTACCAATAATAGTGTCTGCAAATTTCCTGTACAACAGTTAGTGCCATAATGGAGATTTTTTACGCTTTTGTTTCAGCTGCTATTTTCCCGTCGAAACAATGAACGACTGATGTTAATCTGTTATTGTACATCACAGAATATCTCCTATGAAATTTTTCACTTATGTTCACATATCAAAATTCATAACTTTGTTTTTCTATGAAAACGCAGAAAGACTGGCTTCCTAGTTACAGAACTGACACTGAAAATTAAATTTCCTGCCTATGGTATGTAATTTTTTTCTGAGCACATTTTCTGCATCCACATTTATGATTTCTACACACATTTCCAATCAGAATTAGAACACGCTGTGGCAGGAAGAACTGTATTTGCAATTTCTTTATATTTAAATACACTTACGGAAAAAAATCACAACACAAAAAAATTAACGAAGAGTAATTAAATTTTGGGGATACATTTGTCTAGGTAAAGTGTTGTACAGGTTCCGGTGCCGGATATCAATTTGTAGGATGGAGTTCAATGCCTGTTGCGCTTGATTGGTCAATACAGGGACGGTTAAAGCTGTTTGTGGATGGACTGCAGTTGTCATCTGATGATGTTCCATATGTGGTCAACTGAAGACAGATCTGATGATCAAGCACCCCAAGACAACAAGTCAACACATGGGTTACAACAGCACCATGTGAGCGAGCATTATCTTGCTGGAAATCACCTGCTGGAATGCTGTTCATAAATGGTAGCACAACAGAACGAATCACCCGACTGGCAGGTTGCATGGGATACTCACAAGAGTGCACCTACTGTCATACAAAATTGCATGCCAGACCGTAACTCCAGGCATACTTCCAATGTGTCTAGCATGCAGACAGACTGGTTGATGGCCCGCAACTGGCCTCCTCCTAACCAAAACACGGTCATCGCTGGCACCAAGGCAGAACCATATTTCATCAGAAAACACAACAGACCACCATCCCACCCTCCAATGACCTCACACTTCCGACACCACTGAAGTCAGAAATGGTGGTGGGTTGGGGTCAGTGGGATGCTTGCTACAGGGCTTCTGGGCTCAGAGCTGTCCTTGAAGTAACTGATTTGTAACAATTCATTGTGTCACTGTGGTGCCAACTACTGTTCAGATTGCTTTTGCAGATGCAGCATGATGCACCAAAGCCAAACGCCAAATGCGATGCTCTTCCCTCTCAGAAGTGCCATATGGCTGTCCAGAGCCAGGACTCCTTTCGACCGTACACTCTTGTGACCACCGCTGCCAGCCATCATGTACAGTGGCTACATTTGTGCCAGGTCTTTCTGCAATATCGCAAAAGGAACATCCAGTTTCTTGTAGCCCTATTAGATGACCTCATTCAAATTCCGTTATGTGTTGTTAATGGCCTCTTTGTTACCTTAAAGGCATTATTGAGTAAGATCAACTCACTGTGTCCAATCACAAAGGTAACTAACACTCACAACGGTTACAGCACGTATTTAAAGCAAGCCTGATTTGCATCCTCATAGTGGCATCACTAACCCCACTCTCATGTGACTGGTGGGAAATTTTAATAGACATCATCTTACAATTGCAGAAACACACTTACCAACTTTTGTGCATATCACACAACTCCTTCTTGGTGTTGCGATTTTTCTTCTGTCTGCATATAATAATTTCATACTAGGAAAACAGTTTATCGTGTACTTGTGTGATGTGCCATTGCGAAGATCGTGCTCTAAATTCCACACTCATTTTGCAATGAAGTCCTTCCAGCACTTTTATTAGAATATACAGTTCACTTTTACTAGAATATACAGTTTCCTTCATCCAAATACAAGTTCAAAACGACACGTTACTGGACATTGCTTTATTAAGAAAAATGTCAAAATCATTTGGAATGTAGAGAAACAACAATTGTCAAAATCTATGTCTTGAATTTCCCACCATGGCTTGGAAAGAATACACCAACCAGATGAATCGTGAGTGAGCATGCTAAGGTTAAATAAAAGTGTATCAAGAAAGTACCAGAGCGATGATGCTTTCATGGAACACGAGACTGAAAGAACAGTGATAAATATTGGTTTGAAAAGTAGTGATGAAGGCAGTTATTAGGAACCAAGACCAGCACAGCTCAGGAACTGGATGATAGCTCAACCAAGACCTCCATGACAAAAGAGAAAACTGATACAACTGATGAACTTACAAGTTTGACTTCAAATACTATTCTATAATGAATTATTGTAATATGCACGTACACACCATTTAATTTTATTTTTTGGATTTGTTTAATTTACTTTAATTTCGCTTTAAAACAAAAGGCTATGTATTATACTGCTTTGTACATTGACAAAATGTCTGTTGCCAGAAATGCTGTAATATGGAATGTTCTGTCCCCGCTCATTCCCTGGTCTGCCCACACATTACAATGCACTCGCATGTAAACCACAGTAAGTTGTGCAATGGGTAGCATACTATGAAGTATTTGCCTATAATATTGTCACCAATGGCTCTTTGCGGGCATTTGATTCAACAAATATCTGAATCACAACATTAAAGTCTAGCTGCCTTGCCAACAAATACTCAGTTGCCCAGGTCCCCAAATCCGTGAGACATCATTCAATTCATGATGCATAGTTGATCTGACACAGTTTTTACATGAGCCAGAGTGCTGAATGACCCTTCTGCTTCAGCTACAGCCATGGAAGAGTTTAAAAGATACACATAGCTATACATACATTTGGAAATCTTATTCAAGTGGTCTAATTGTTTCATAGCAAGTGTACACAGTTGGAAATATGAATAGTTTTCAAATATTTAATTTCTTCTTCTAAATTTGTCATGGTGGCAACATTATGGCATACACTGAATAAATAACTTGCATACCTCGGTGACCTGATCTTTGTGTATTTCTATAAAAACCCACACGTTTCATCTACAATCAGCATGGTTTCACATCAGGTTTTCAAGTTAGTCACTAGACTGCCAATTATGACATAAAAACCTTTTATCTTGAATGTATCTCCTGAGTTTACATTTGTCACTTCATGCCTCGTTTCATCATAATGAAATGATTTCCTCTTCTTAGTGTGCACATCTCGAAATTCAGGATTAGTATTAATTGCTCTGGCAACAATTTTAGATTCAGGGAAATTGGTGTTCCAATTTTTGCAAAGATATTTTAAGTTATTAAATAAGATTTCCTAACCTCAAAATCAATGTTAGTATTTTGGGCTTGTAGTAAATTGATTCTGTACGCAATTAGTGCCAACACTTTTAGCCAAATTTAAGTCATGACTTAACATGTGAAAGATCTCCTACTATGAAAAGAAACCTGTACCACCTGTGCACGCCAATGGGTATCAGACATGCAATATGAAGAACTTCCAACATAGGACAAGATATCCATATAATGCGAAAATTGGCAGTTGACCCTAAATAATGAAAAGTGTGAGGTTACCCACATGAGTTCTACAAGGAATCCATGAAATTTGAGTTACATTATAAACCAACCAAATCTAAAGGCTGTAAATTCAACTAAATACCTAGGAATCACCAGAGAATGTGGGGAAAGTGAGCCAAAGACAGTGTTCCATTGGCAGAACACTTAGAAAATGCAATGGATCTCAGGGTGTATATGTCGACAAGGAAAAAAAATTCCCGGATTTTCTGGTTACAAATACACTTTCTCCCAGGTGAAAACACTTTTTCCATGTTAAGTGACAGTGAATTTTCCATTACGAATCCTTTGAATGGTTATGGTTTTAGAATTTCACGGTACTTTAGAAAACAAAACTCAGGGAAAAAGAGATGTTTTGGAAATATATTTCATGTGCAGCAACATGTACACTGCGTATTTTCGTATTATGAAAGTATACATTGGAATTCCACCAAACACCGCATGTTACTTTCCGAATCATTGAAATCGAGATTGCAAAGTGCTTTTGTAAGCCAGTCCATAGCTCATGTCACGTGATCTCGTCAGCCGATGACAGGAGATATTCAGAGCATAGGACACATGATGTAGTCAGCCAGCAGCAACATCACTGATAAGTAGCACAAACACACTAACAGGGAAAGTTGATAGTTTTAATTAATATACATAGTGTTGCTACATGAAAAGCAAAGTGTTCACATATAATACTGGTCTCTAAGGTCAATAAGCTGCAAGAGAAGCTAAGCTTTCACATATAATGTTGGTCTTTTTTGCACATGTTACACTTTAAGATATATCACACGAATGTGCCAGAAATTTTTTTAATAATGACATAAATGTCTGATCTTCAGGGTTTGAAATCCTTCTAAATGGTCCGTCATCAAAGAGTTGATTTTTAAAATAGGCCTTTCTAATATTGCAGCAATTTTGTAACACACACCAAATAAATGAGGCTGTTTTGGCACAAATGGCCATTTTTTAATACGACGGAATGTAATTCACGAAGTACAGTAGAGCGTTGATTATCCGAACGTCGATAAACCGAACGACCGCTTAACCGAACTGTGTACTCGCTCGCACCTGTTACTCTCCCACCCGACCGTACATCATCCCCCTCACTCCCAAACCATGTTTCCCACAGTAGTCGCCGCACTGGGCCAACACTGGCGGAACATTGCTTCTAATGGGGCCTTCACAAGGTGCTGCTGACCGGCCAAGCTGCCAGTCGCTGTGTTTAAACAATCAGCACACTTCTGTCAGCGTGGCACTGGCAGTAGAAGTAGCGCAGTATCAAAGCTGTTCACAGCAACAGCTGTGCCAGCTTAGAGTCAAGGCGTGCCGCTCCGCGCAGTTTGAAGGATTGCGCCCCCCCAAGAAGAGCTTCTCATGGTGCAGTCACCTTCTGTTCTCTGTTGCAAGCACTTGTGTGCTGCTGCGTGAAGAAGTGAACTGCAAGTACGAGATTATTAAAAGGTTAGAAGAAGGTGAATCTGCAACCACTTTATCCAATGAGTACAAGGTGGGGAAGTCAACAGTTACGAATATAAAAAAACAAAAGACAAGCATAGCAAATTTTATAGCTATGCTCGATTCTACTGATGGATCAACAAGCCCTAAAATCATGAAGTTCGCCACTAACACAGATCTAGATTATGCTGTTTACAAGTGGTTTACACAAAAGAGATCGGAAGGAGAACCTATCTCAGGTCCCGTTCTGTGTGAGAAGGCAATGCAGTTCAACGAAAAACTTGGAGCGCCTTCGAACTTTAAAGCGAGCACGGGCTGGTTAAAACGCTTCAAGTCAAGACACGGCATTCATGTTTAATAAACTGTGGCACATACTATATATCCCTACTGAAGTTGCCTTTCTATGTTACTTTGTAATACTAAAAGATATGCCTGTTTTTATGAATAAATTTACTGTACAGTACTTCTTTTTGGCAAATAAACATGTACAGTTCGATTATCCGAACAAACCAGTTTTCCGAACACCCACGTCCCCCAATTACTTCGAATAATCGACGCTCTACTGTACCAATATCAAATGCCTATTAGGCCTACTACAAGCAAAAAGCTTTATGCTAGGAAATAGTTTCACATTTCATTCATGTACACCAGTTTCTCAAGCATGAGATCGAAAAGTAGTATTACGAAATTTTTATATAAATTTGGAATCGTCTTATTCTTCCATAATTTGTGTGATGTCCCCGTTTCTTCTCCTTCCTCGTTCTAACAAGCAATCTTGTCATCATCAATTCTGTAGCGATTCCTGCCATTTTCAAAATTTGTTTGCCGATTAACCACACTAACCCATCCAGAATCACAGGTTTCGTTATCCCACTATTATTTTCCGGTTAGGTGTTATTACGTGTTCGTAGAACACGTTTTCCACGTTACTTCCAGAATAGAACTTAAGCTGCTGCTACACAGGGACTGTACAACTGGTCCTTACTAGTGTAGCGATCTGGCCAAAAATTTTCTGTCAAAATTTAACTTTCTTGGATACATCTTTCTCACCTGTAATTCCTGTCAGTCGTTTATTTCCATTCTGGTAGTCTGAATCTATGGATTTCGTTAGTAATTATAACAACGCTGATCATTCGCAAACCCAATCAACCACACAATCAGAGAGCGATTGGCAATCATCCGTTCAGCTTTACTCTGCTCAGCTCGTATAGCCCCGTCCCCTTTTGTCTGCGGAAAGTTTATTTCTAGATGCGACAAGGTTTCTCCTGACACAGACATCACGTACACTATGCACGAATTAAAAAATCAACTTATGATTCATTCAGAAATCAAATTAAATAATGTTCAAAAATCAACAGGGAAGCATTTCAAACTCATATGAATAATCGATAGGCAAACGTGCACTGGATGCTAGGTGCTTTGTGAAACAAGTTTTTTTTCCTCAAGAATATGAATTTGGCACCCACTTTGCTGCGACTGCTTGCACAGCCAACGGCCACATTCCTGTAGCCAGAAGCAGGAGAATCTACTACTCAAACACGACTCAACCGCGCATGTGCACGAGCCCGCTCGTAACTGCTAAAACGAATCTAATGTGAACAGTTGTGACTTCATGCTCGTCGGAGGCAATTTGTTGTTGTGAAGCATTGCATAGTCTTCCTAAAGCTTTTGACACATTTTGCTGTTGGCAGACGCTTGCATGAGCACTGTTTGTGTTGTTGTTGTTGTTGTTGTATATGGCACATTTCCTTTGCAATTTAAGTTATTTTCATTTTTTTCTCTCGTTTATGTTTTATTGTTGAAGTATTATTCTGCAGAAAATGGATACAGTAACATACTTTGTTAGAGTATTGGTTCTTACCAGTCAAAATTACAAAAATTTAACTGAAAACTAAAACAATGAAAAAATCCCGTAATTCTAAAAAATTCCCGTGGTTTTCCTGGTTTTCTCCTGGATGAAAATATTCCCGGATCTCCCAGTTGTCCCAGGTCGTATACACTCTGGATCTACTACAGAGACTGCCTCCACTATGTTTGTTCATCCTCTTTTGGAGTACTGCTGCACAGCGTGGGATTCTTACCAAATAGGATTCACGGAGCACATTGAGGATGCTCACAGAAGAGCACACCCTTTGTATTAGCAAGAAACAGGGGAGAGTGTGTCATGACCGTGATACAGGATTTGGGGTGGACATCATTAAAACAAAGGCATTTCTCCTGGCAGCGCAATCTCCTCACGAAATTTCAGCCAGCAACTTTCTCCTCCGAATGCTAAAATGTCTTGATGGCGCCGACCTACGTAGGGAAAAATGATCTTGTTAAGGAGCAGAATAACAGAGAATTATTGTGAAGGTGGTTCGATGAACCCTCTGCCAGACACTTAAGTGTAATATGCAAAGTATCCATGTAGTAGTTGTTGTGGTTGTGGTCTTCAGTCCTGAGACTGGTTTGATGCTGATCTCCATGCTACTCTATCCTGTCCAAGCTTCATCATCTCCCAGTACCTACTGCAGCCTACATCCTTCTGAATCTGCTTAGTGTATTCATCTCTTGGTCTCCCTCTACGATTTTTACCCTCCACGCTGCCCTCCAGCACTACATTGGTGATCCCCTCCATGTATCAGAATTTGTCCTACCAACCGATCCCTTCTTCTAGTCAAGTTGTGCAATAAGCTCCTCTTCTCCCCAATTCTACTCAATACCTCCTCATTAGTTATGTGATCTGCCCAACTAATCTTCAGCATTCTTCCGTAGCACCACATTTCGAAAGCTTCTATTCTCTTCTTGTCCTAACTATTTATCGTCCATGTTTCACTTCCATACATGGCTACACTCCATACAAATACTTTCAGAAACGACTTCCTGACACTTAAATCTATACTCAATGTTAACAAATTTTTCTTCTTCAGAAATGGTTTCCTTCTCATTGCCAGTCTAAAACGCTTTCCTTCCCATTGCCAGTCTACATTTTATATCCTCTCTACTTCAACCATCATCAGTTATTTTGCTCCCCAAATAGCAAAACTCCTTTACTACTTTTAGTGTCTCATTTCCTAATCTAATTCCTTCAGCATCACCCGACTGAATTTGACTACATTCCATTATCTTCGTTTTGCTTTTGTTGATGTTCATCTTATGCCCTCCTTTCAAGACACTCTCCATTCCGTTCAACTGCTCTTCCAAGTCCTTTGCTGTTCTGACAGAATTACAATGTCATCGGCGAACCTCAAATTTCTTATTTCTTCTCCATGGATTTTAATACCTACTCCAAACTTTTCTTTTGTTTCCTTTATTGCTTGCTCAATATACAGATTGAATAACATCAGGGTAGGCTACAACCCTGACTCACTCCCTTCCCAACCACTGCTTCCCTTTCATACCCCTCGACTCTTATGACTGCCATCTGCTTTCTGTACAAATAGTAAATAGCCTTTCGCTCCCTGTATTTTACCCCTGGCACCTTCAGAATTTGAAAGAGAGTATTTCAATCAACATTGTCAAAAGCTTTCTCTAAGTCGACAAATGCTAGAAACGTAGGTTTGCCTTTCCTTAATCTTTCTTCTAAGATAAGTTGTAGGGTCAGTATTGCCTCACGTGTTCCAACATTTCTACGGAATCCAAACTGATCTTTCCCGAGGTCGGCTTCTATCAGTTTTTCCATTTGTCTGTAAAGAATTCGCATTAGTATTTTGCAGCTGTGACTTATTAAACTGATAGTTCGGTAATTTTCACATCTGTCAACACCTGCTTTCTTTGGGATTGGAATTATTATATTCTTCTTGAAGTCTGAGGGTATTTCACCTGTCTCATACATCTTGCTCACCAGATGGTAGGGTTTTGTCAGGACTGGCTCTCCCAAGGCTGCCAGTAGTTCTAATGGAATGTTATCTACTCCGGGGGCCTTGTTTCGACTTAGGTCTTTCAGTGCTCTGCCAAACTCTTCACGCAGTATCATATCTCCCATTTCATCTTCATCTACATCCTCTTCCATTTCCATAATATTGTCCTTGAGAACATCGCCCTTGTATAGAACCTCTATACACTCCTTCCGCCTTTCTGCTTTCCCCTCTTTGCTTAGAACTTGGTATCCATCAAAGTTCTTGATAAACATGCAAATGGTTCTCCTTTCTCCAAATGTCTCTTAAATTTTCCTGTAGGCAGTATCTATTTTACCACTAGTGAGATAAGCCTCTACATCCTTACATTTGTCCTCTAGCCATACCTGCTTAGCCATTTTGCAATTCCTGTCGATATCATTTTTGAGACGTTTGTATTCCTTTTTGCCTGCTTCATTTACTGCATTTTTATATTTTCTCTTTTCATAAATTAAATTCAATATTTCTTCTGTTACCCAAGGGTTTCTATTAGCCCTCGTCTTTTTACCTATTTGATCCTCTGCTGCCTTCACTATTTCATCCCTCAAAGCTACCCATTCTTCTACTGTATTTCTTTCCACAGTTCCTGTCAATTCTTCCCTTATGCTCTCCCTGAAACTCTGTACAACCGCTGGTTCTTTCAGTTTATCTAGTTCCCATCTCCTTAAATTCCCACCTTTTCGCAGTTTCTTCAGTTTTAATCTACAGTTCATAACCAATAGATTGTGGTCAGAGTCCACATCTGCCACTGGAAATGTCTTACAATTTAAAACCTGGTTCCTAAATCTCTGTCTTACCATTATATAATATATCTGATACCTTTTAGTATCTCCAGGGTTCTTCCATGTATACAACCTTCTTTCATGACTCTTGAACCAAGTGTTAGCTATGATTAAGTAATGCTCTGCACAAAATTCTACCAGGCGACTTCCTCTTTCATTTCTTAGCCCCAATCCATATTCACCTACCATATTTACTCGAATCTAAACCACACTCGCATCTATGCCGCACCTTAAAAATGAGACTCGAAATCATGTGAAAAAAATTTTCCTGAATCTAAGCCACATCTGAAATTTGAGACTCGAAATTCAAGAGGAGAAAAAAGTTTTAGACGGTACCTCCAAATCTAAACGAAGTTGGTCCATTGTAACATGAGACACAATTTAGGTCAAATGGATGAAGATGCAGCTATAGTAGTTTGGTTCGAGTCGTAAGCTTAACAGTTAAGCTTTACCAAGTAGCCATTGGTATGTGTCGGGGGGGGGGGGGGGGGGGGGGGGGGGGGAATGTACTGTTTCAGAATATCCCATTGCTGTGGACTGCAAATGAAAAGGTCAAAGAAGTTGAATCATTCCGAGAAAAGTATCAGCTTCTTGACAACACTCAGCTGCATATGTACCCCAAGTAAGGTGATGACAAGCACACAGAGAATTTTGCAAGAGAACTCCACTAAAGAAAATGTTTCTCAGCTTCTTTATAACACACCCTCGAAGTCTTCTCCATGACATTCACTGACAGGAACTGAGTTTCACAAGTACTGATCGAACTGAATGTGTAATAGCGACTTCTTTCTTTCTCATTACACTCTATGAATCCCAGAGATTTCATTTATTTCTTGTTTCTACTTTTAAATTTCCATGTTTAAGTAAAGATAGCACAGGAAATATTGCCCCTTCACGATCATTCGAACCAACAACAATTGAAGATGGCACTCCTATTGTATGGGCATAACTAGAAACAAACGTAAATTCATAGTATCACTTGACAAAAAATGCATTTGTAACACTTTCCAGCTTCTTGTCCATTTCTGACCTGCTAATGTACTTTACAGTAAATGGATCATAGTGACTCAAAAGCTCTGAGAAAATTTCCGTTGTGTGGATTCCTAATTTTCTGAGATGAACCTCTGAAAGCCAAACTTCTTTGACCAGAAATAATACCATATAAAGTAACATGGGATTTCCCACATATGCTGGCTCTTCTAGAAACAAACAAAAGAAGAACATTACCTCTTTACTTCCCACCTTTAGCAAGGCCCATGTACCTCTTTCACATTTTATTTCTTCACTTTTACGATACTTCTACGACAACTATACACACAGATGTATTTTATTAGTGTTGGTCTTGAACGCAATCAGAAGTGCCTAATCTTTGAATATTGTTGTCAGTCCTACCAAATTACGATGTACATCTGTTAGGGTAATGTTTTTGGTGGGTTTTCCAACAACATTTACATAAAGTGCAGTTTAGATACCATCACAACAAAGGTGTTTTTTGTGCAAGATTTCTAAAGAAAAAGTTGTGCATTCAATATTAAGAACGAGATAGAATTGTATGCAATTGACCTGTAAGAATAATAAAGTGAGCAAGAGCTAGATTGACTATGCTGGTGCTGGGGTAATGTTCTTTTATTTATTATACAATAAAAAAAATTACAATATTAGTCTGATATTTGTCAACTGAGCACTTGGGGGAATTAGAGGAAAGACTTGGGCCCTCCACATGGCCTGGATCCTGGGGATTGTCCCCCCCATCCTCCTCTCGTCGGGCCTTGGTGCAGGAGAAAATTGCAAAAACATCCACAATCTGAACAGGAACAGGTGCGACTATTAATCACATTATTGCAATGATCATACAAAGCTGAGACAAATGAAAACTGTAAAATTCAGTTGCTTGCATTTTCGAAATATTCTGCTATTTTATCTCTTGTCAGTGCAACTGAACTCTTAATAGAAACAACACCCTATTTTACCTGAAGAGAGAATACAGTACAGGCATAAAAAAAACTCAACATACAAAAATCAGTCAAGTAACATTCTGAAAGAATAAAATACAGGTAATGCAACTATATGAAAATAAAATAAAAGGAAGAATGGAGACCATGAAAAGAAACAAGGCAATAATAAAGAAGATGCCTGAAATTAGCTGTAATAACACACAAGGGCTGTAAAATTGGGAAAATTACAGTTTTCTTTGTAGTGGGTATGATAAGACCTTCTGTAAAACTTTACTAAATGCCTTCTCAGAAAACTACTTAGAACAGATAGTTAGGAATCCCACTCATGATAGAAACATATTGGATCTAATGGCAACGAACAGACCTGAGCTCTTTGAGGATGTCCAAATTGAAACGGGAGTCAGTGGCCACAATGTGATTGTGGCAACAATGATTACCAAAGTACAAAGGAAAACTAAAACAAGCAGAAAGATATACATGTTCAGTAAAATAGATAAAAAATCACTAGTGTCATATCTCAATGGGAAAATTGAAACTTTCAGCACAGGTAAGGAGCATGTAGAGGAACTCTGGCTCAAGAATAATTGACCATGCACCGTTTAGATATGTACTCAGTATAAGAGTTCATAATGGGAGGGAACCCCCATGGTGTACAGTCACTGTAATTCTAAAGAGACAGAGATTACTGCATAAGAGGTGCAAAACCAAGTGTATGGCTACAGATAGAGAGAGATGCTGAATGAAATGTGTTTCGCTGTCAAGAGAGCAATGCATGATGCCTTCCATGACCACTGTAGCAGAATACTGTCAAACAATATTTCACAAAACCCAAAGAAATTCTGGTCGTATGTAAAGGCTGTTAGTGGCATCAAAGTTAGTGTCCAGTCCCTAACAAATGAGACTGGAACTGCAATTTAGGGTAGCAAAGCAAAAGCTGAAATGCTTAATTCCGTTTTCATGTGTTCCTTTACAAAGGAAAACCCAGCAGAATTGCCCCAGTTTAACTCGTATACCACTGAAAAGATGAATGAAATTACTATTAGTGTCAGTGATGTTGAGAAACAGCTGAAATTGTTGAAACCAAAGCTCCAGGCCCCAATGGAATCCCTGTCAGATTCTATACTGAATTTACGGCGAGCTAGCCCCTCATCTTACTAGAATGTACCATAGGTCTCCTGAACAAAAAACTGTGCCCAGTTCTTGGAAAAAGGCACATGTCACACCCGTCTGCAAGAAAGGTATTAGACGTGACCCACAAAACTACCATCCTGTATCCTTGACATTGATTTGTCGTAAAATCTAAGAACATATTCTGAGCTCAAACATAAGAGGTATCAGTAACAGAATGATGTCCTCAATGCCAACCAGTATGGATTTCAAAAACATCCCTCGTGTGAAACCCACCTCGCACTTTTCTCACATGACATACTGTACGCTTTGGATCAAGGCAACAAGGTAATGCACTGTTTCTTTATTTCCGAAAAGCACTTGACTCAGTACCACATCTACGTCTATTGTCAAAAGTGCAGTCATATGGGGCATCAAGTGAAATTCGTGACTAGATTGAGGGTTTTTTTGGTAGGGAGGACACAGCATGTTATCTTCGATGGAGAGTCATTGTCAGATGACAGTAACTTTGGGTGCACCCTAGAGAAGTATGTTGGGGCCCTTGATGTTCATGGTGTATAATAATGACCATGCATACAATATCAATAACAACCTCAAGCTTTTTGCAGATGGTGCAGTTATCTATAATGAACTACTATCTGAAAGAAGCTGCATAAATAATCAGTCAGATCTTGAAAAGATTTCAACATTGTGCAGAGATTGGCAACTTGCTCTAAATGTTCAGAAATGGAAAATTGTGCACTTAAAAAAACATAGTGACCCACTGTTGGAATTACCCAACTCATACAAACGCCTGGGTGTAACACTTTGTAGGGATATGAAATGAAATGACACAGATTCAGTTGTGCGTAAAGCACGTGGTAGACTTCTGTTTATTGGTAGAATACTCGGGAAGTACAATCAGTCTACAAAGGAGATTACTTACAAATTACTCATGTGACCAGTTCTAGAATATAGCTCAAGTGTGGGGGACCCATACCAAATAGGGCAACGGGTGATATTGAACATATACAGAGAAGGGCAGCACAAATGGTCACAGGTTTGTTTACTCCCTGGGAGAGAGTTACAGAGATACTCAAGGAATCGAACTGGAAGACTCTTGAAGACAGATGTAAACTATCCCAAGAAAATTTATTAACAATGTTTCAAAAACTGGCTTTAAATGATTGCTCTATGAATATACTACAACCCCCTACGTATCGCTCATCTAGGGAATGTAAGGATAAGATTAGAATAATTACTGGATGCACAAAGGCATTCAAACCATCATTCTTCCCGCTCTTCATATGTAAATGGAACAGGAAGAAACCCCAATAACTGGTACAGGGTGGGTGGGTGGGTGGGGGGTGGGGGGGGAGGACATACCCTCTGCCATACAACTCATGGTGGTTTGCAGAGAACAGATGTAGATGTAGAAGACATACTGTATCTCGCCTGATGCAAAATTCACTAACAACAAACTGACAATAAAAGAAAAACCAAAGATGAATAGCAGTTGAACTTGGTGTGGAGTAAGGGAAAAGTTCACTACAAGATGATGATAGAAATACAAACTCAATAATGACAGCCAAACAAAAAATTTGCTTCCTTAGAAGGAGTTGACAATGTGCACAACAGCAAATCCAAATAACTGACTGTAAAGAAGTTTCAGAGTCTAAGTGAATTAATTCCTGCTGGATTAGTTGGAAGCAAAAAGTAAAACCCTGTACAGATATGGTTGAACTTCCTGTAAGTGTACCACTCACCTTAGCCAGGGGCATTCAACCATTTTTTTTTCTTCCATTGGATCTCTTTCTACTGCAACTACAATAACCACAATACAATTACTTAACAGAGGAGAGACAAAATGACATTGTGAGGTATTTGTACAGAAAGCATATCACACTGCTTATTACTAATAATTGGAAGAATTAATATTGGTGAATGGATGGGTGTAAGAGCTATGGATCATAGTAACTGATATTTGATGATAAATTTCAGAAGTGCCATGAAACTGGAAATACGGAAGCGTCCGATCTAACCCGTCGGCTTTGACCCATGACATCACAAATATGGCGGAAACGGCCATAAACGACAATTCCAATATGGCGGATATAAAAACGTTGCATACGTATCACAAAGACGAAAACACATAGAAAAACAACACACACAAAGGTTTCACAAGAACAATCTGCTAACATTGATAGCAAACAAAGATAATAATAAACAAGTGGTACTCAAGGCCAGGCAGGGGGGGGCTGCGCCCCCCCCTGACCCCCCCGCCAAAAAAAAACTCCCAACCTAACCTCGTATTCAGGGCTACGCTACAGATCAATGTGTAGGTCAATCAAAAGGTAAAAAAAAGAAACAAAGTACAGTAAAAAGGTAAACTATATATTACAGGCCCTAAAACTCCTACTAAGGTAACGTCAACGAGGCAACATCTACAAACACGCCACACTCACAAGCCAAACTCCGCGCCGTAATGACGTCACACACCACAACACCTTTACGTCACAGGTCAAAGCCGACGCGTGAGATCGGATGTTTCTGTTGACCCATGAAACTTTAACTGTTAATAGCTGAACTGGCAAAAAAATAAAGATTTAATAACAATTTAATAGGAGAGCACTTACACAAAAAAGGAAACAAAGTAATACAACACTGAACCCTGCTCATACTTCAAATTGTGTTATGTTATATAAGAGGGTCGAGTTAAAATGATTCTTCCACAGACAATGGAAAATTTATTTCATTAAAGCCTGACACACTGCAAATAGCTTGTTACACGAGCTTCAGAAGGACATGAAGTTTAAGAGACAGACAGACAGAGAGAGAGAGAGAGAGAGAGAGAGAGAGAGAGAGAGAGAGCTGAGCTATACACAACATTAGTGTGACTGCCAATCATACGACAGCATGCTATTGGAGGGGGAAAAAAAAACCACTTACTAAAAGTTCAGGGTCATCATCATCCCCAGATACATCTTCATCAGACGGTATATCTTTTAGACTTTCAGCAACCATTGCATCCAGATTTACCTGAGGTACTGCTGGTGCTGGACGAGCTGGAACAGCAGATAGTAAAGCTTATGAGCTGTTTATATTTTTAACGCCATGACTAACATGAAATCCATTTGGAGGGGCAATTAATTACTCAACATAAATTAAATGAAAAAGAAAAAAAAAATGCAAACAATTACGCTCTCATTAAAGAAGACTTGGAAACCAACTTATTAAAAAACATCAAGACTGTTTTTAGGAATAACAAGTTGAAGAAAGTAAATAAGGACTCACGCCCTAAAGTTCCCACACAAAATTAGGGAGTTACTTGAAAACTGAAACTTCTTTCCAAATCTGAATAACAGAATATGTAAAGGTTACAAACATCAAAAGAACTCTATCATGCTACAAGCTCATCAAAACCATAAGACATCATACATAACCACAGTTAAATTTGTATCTAGACAGAGTAAATTTGCACATGCACAACCCATCAGAGAAGCATCAGTATAATAAGAAATCACATACTAAATATGGAACAATGGTACATACAATATTTGTGAAGTACTTGATATTCTGGAGGTGATTTTTTTAAGACATCTACTGTGTAATCAATAACTAATTTTACATTCAAAATTCAGAATAGCCAATGGAAAGTTGTTTTGTAGGCTTATTAGCAGACACATACATTGAAACTTCCTGACAGATTAAAACTGTGTGCCGGACCGTGACTCAAACTTGGGACCTTTGCCTTTCGCGGGCAAGTGCTGCAGAGTGAAAACCTCATTCTGGAGACATATACAGTATTCATCATGAAAACAACTTCTTCAAACCTCAACCTCCACTTTTATGATATGCTGCTTCACAAAAAGTCTTATGTCAGCAACACACTGATTCAATTTAATAAAACAACATAGAAGATTTAATAAAACAATGGAAAAGTGTAGTTTCAGCTCTCCGAGACTGCAGGCGCGCGCGCGTGTGTGTGTGTGTGTGTGTGTGTGTGTGTGTGTGTGTGTGTGTGTGTGTGTGTGTGTGTGTGTGCTGAGAAAGGCCTTAATGGTCAAAAGCTATGATTGTGTGAATCTTTTTATTGTGCCTATTGCGACTCAGCATCTCTGCTATGTGGTGAGTAGCAACTTTCCTTCTCTGGTATAGGACATTTCATACTAGAGCAGCAGAAAATGCAACACTGTTACAACACCTGGAAGCCATCATTTGATACCTGCATCTACCCAGAAACGTGATCAATTTCTAAAGTGCTTAACATTTCTTCATTAATTTTACCTGTGTTTCAAAACACAGTTTAAATTAAACTTTGAGAATTCGTGCTTTTCATATACATCTCTGCAAACAGCTTTTTTGTGCTTCTCTCAGATGTCACCAGTCTTGTTTCCTTTGCACATACAATTTGAAACTTATTTCCTTTTTCTGATTTGTCCAGTTCTATAGCCACTTCTTTGTTCAACTAGCTTCTTGCTCCTGTCCCGTTCTTTGTTGTTTCTTGTCTGTGAGTTCATTTACCCATTAAAGAATTAATGCTTTTCTCATTGGGTTATTTTTAGTTACGTTAGAACCTAGATTAAGTGTCACTTCTCGGACCAGGGTGTGGTCAAAACACTGGAGAGGTCACTAAATAAAAGGAGAATAAAACAAGTCACTTACAGAGCTCGCAACAATGTAATAAATCAGTATTAAATAAAGAAAAATACATTTATACATGGGCATGAGAGGGGCAAAAACATAGCTTTTATGTCACCTTGTTGAAGTTCAGACTCAAAGGGCTGGCTTGGGCATTATGTAGCAGTACAATTGCACGAGGTGGCAGATTTTTGGATTTCGAGTATCTTTTTAACAGCCAGATCAAACGCATAAAAAATAATCCTTTAAAGAAATTACCATTCATCTAAGTACTTTTTTTGTAATAAATAGTGGGTGCTGTCATGTTTACGTTTCTTAAGGCTCTTGGTTTCTTATATTTGACAATTACAAACATCAATTTATGGTCACCACTTGCCTTGCACCATGCTACAATGATCAAGCTGTCCTATGCTAGTGTCATGCCTGTGGCCGTTTGAGGCAATGGATTTTTGAGGCAGCATTTTATATTTTAGCCCAGACTCATCAATGTTGTATAACTGATCAACTACCAGTTTATTTTCTGACTTTTTTTTCCAAATTTTTCAATGAATTCCCCAACTGCATCATCATCAGAATGTTGTTTTTCACATGAAACAGCAATTTGCCTAAACTCATGACAATTTTTCCAACAGTGAAGCCAATCTTCACATGTTTCTACTACGTGGCAGGAGTAAAATCAATTGATAGGACTGGCACGCAGTTCGCCAAGGAGTGCAGACCGATGATCAGATACATGGTTAGGTAAGCCAAGGAAGTCAGTGAATCCCAGGTTGGAGAATCGAGGTTTTACTTTAATTGGTTATAGATGGTTTATGCATTTATTGCTGCCATGTCCTGGATGCATTTCTTATTTCACGCCAAGAATTTGATTCTGTGTGTTTTACACAATATACAACATTTATTAACATAGAAGGAGTTGAAAGGCACTGATGATGGAGTCATCCGCTTGGTGGCAGGCATATGCAGTGGATCATCATCTCTGCATCAGGTCATTTAAAGCAGCCCTTCTACCAGGCGACGGCATGTTAGCAACCTTCCATTTCATTCTACCTCTAGCTGCTATCTTCACTGTTGCACCATTTGACTCCTGAGATTGTTGTGGAAAGAACTGTAATGAGGCGTCAACTAATGACAGTAACACCTATCTTCGCCAGTTGTATCACACTGAAAAATCACCATCTGAATGCAATACATCACTTTCTGATTCAATATCAGAGTTCTCCAGAATCTGCTCTTTTCTAGTAAGATCACACAAAATATGGACTGAAAAGTTATGTTACAGTGTCCAGTGTGGAAACCTTTTAAATCATTACTCAAAGCAGTGATTGCTGACCAAAACAAATTGCAATGCAAATAGCTTTGTAATTATGTGAACACCAATATTCCGTTCTAGGTCTACCTTGTGAAATTTCCATAACATTGTGAAAATTCAGGACACAGCAACAGACTATTGTCACAAGCAGAAAAAATGAGGAAAGGTCAAGAAGTTTTGTGCAGCATCATCCAAACTGACTTGCAAGTTTAAAGTAAAAACTTTTAGTACTCGAGTAGTGGCTAATAATGAAAGGGGACAACAGCAAACTGTCATATTGTAAAATGTAAACTTTCAAGGCTGGAAATATCACAATTAATAAAATGTTCCAGGCTATTATGCTGTGGTTGAATGGATTTCACCTTAAAATCCAACGTTTCATCCCCATCTACAGAGGACATTTTCATGGGGGATCGTAACTTTGGTGAATGCCCGATTCACAGGGCATGAATCGGACATTCAACAAAGCTACAATCCCCCTTGAAAATGTCCTCCGTAGGTGGGGACGGAACGTCGGTTTTTAAGGTGAAATCCATTCAACCACAGTATAATAGCCTGGGACATGTTATTAATTGTGACCCTGTTATATCACAATAAATGATCACAATGCAATTCTTTTACAAGAAAATCAAGTGCCAAGATCTAAAGTGTATGATAGTAAGGTCTTGGCATTCTCCTGAGCTCAACGAATCACTCATCATTCAGGGATGCTGACTTAGTTCTTCAGACAGGCTGCGGGAAGGAAGTGAAGATGTGTAAGGGCCATCATTGCATGTTTATGGACTTGGAATCACTTATCCAGATAGACTGGAGGGAGTGCAAAGGGCGTAGCAGCATTTTCATGGTCCAGGAGTCACTAGTGGGTGTCTATAGTGTCTGCAATGATAAACTGTGTTTTATATTATCTTGCGCAAACAGTATGTAATCATATAAACATGGTACAATAGGAACCAACAGAGTGAGGTAGTGCAGGAGTTAGAGACACTGACCTCATACTTATGAGGGTGGAATTTGCTTTGTTCAGCCATCCTGATTTAGGTTGTCTTAAATCATTTCAGGCATGGTGGTCCCTTCAGAAATACTATGACCAATATCTGTCCTATCCTGATAAAAACATATTCGACACATATTTGCAGGAGGCCTACCACTACTAATACTACCATACATATCCTTTTGCCACCAATTCCAACATTAAAAGCCATTTTTGAGGTCACTGGTTGTTTCCATGCTTAATGTCCCAACTAACACAAGAAATGCAGATCAACAGAATCTGTGGAAATTACAGCATACTGCATTGCACTGCTAGGTGCCAATCTGATTCTTAGTCGTCCTGTATAGTAGGTAAGGCATTCTTCTAGGAAAGGCCATTTTTTACCACTGCATGCACTGTTCGTTCTTCAGTTTATTAACACACTATAACTCTTTTGTATTCAGTCCAATGCTTCTGGCTGCCCGAAGTCGCTGTACCTCTTCTCTTACTACATGGCATACGACAAGGCGAGATCGTAGTAGTCTTCCACTTCTATTAGAGAGACCAAATTCAAGAGTCAGTCATACCGCTTTCCTGTTACATTTCCTTGATGTGCTCACACCACTTGGTAAATTATTTGATGAAATACAACACTTGCAACTGAAAGCACATTAACTACGGACACCAACTTACAGACAGAACAGAAGTGCGTCATGGATAGACACTACTGTTTATACAAACACTGAATATTACAGAATAATTTCCACATACAGCATAACTAATGGCAATATTTATATATGCCTTCTGTTCATCTCATTTGAAGATAAGCTCCAAATGGCTTAAAAACAAGTCAAGTGACTAGTTGCAACCATTTACAGCTATGACTGATGCAGGCACTTGTGTAATTTTCTAAACAGAAGAAGAAACTTAGTAGTCAAAATATACTGAAACGTTGTGACTGCTTCAATGGTATTGTCGACTGCATCCCCCCTTTTATCCTATTTTAACAACACTCCATCCCTGTCCTGGACTTATTCACTTCCACAAACTTCAAGTACTTGGTATAACGTTCTGCGGTTCGTCGGTAATATGCCAAGAATTAGTTTTATGAGGACTTTGGTACTACAACAAATGCAAAAAATAATACAAGTAACACCTTCACGAAACAAAGAACGTGTAAGAAATATTGTTCTCGAGCAACAATACTGCATACAGATTGATTTTCGTCGTCAGTTTACACAGACGCTTTTTACACTTGCCTTTCTTTGGTCGTGCGGGTAGATTTCCGGAAGTTATAGCTAACAATTCCGCCTCCAAGGCTGAATCATCGTCATCATCATCATCATCATCAGTGCCCATTTCGTTGGAATCAACTGCATTAATATCAGGGAGGTCCAACAAGCCAAACTACAACAAACATCATTCAAAAATTAATTCATATTTTCAAGTGAAACTAAAGGTTACTTTATTCATATATAATGTGACTCACTTGAGACAATCCTCCAGCAGTCCTGGGCTTAGTTCTAGCCTCCTTTTTTCTTCCGAACATGATAATTACACAAAACAGCACTTACGGAATATGACAACAAACTACTTCGTTTAGTAAAAGTGACTAGCACTCTTGTCAACACAAACTACACTGTCAAAAACAATATTACAATTTCAAACTGTCATATCGTTGATTCGATTCAAAATATCTCAGAGTCTTTGCCTAGCACACCCCCCAGCGACGTCATACCAACTTCTTTCTTACAAGTAAAAAGTACGTAAGGAATGAAAATTGTGAGAGTGACTGATAATCACATTCGCAGATATTCGCGAGATACACGGGTTGCCCATATCTGCAAAGTATACGTCATAACAAAAACAACTCTTTGGTAAAAGAAGGTTATTTCCGGACTCTCTGAGTTCACATTAAGGAATGGAGAAGAAACCGCAAATGCATCATGTACCACTTAAGACTGGAGAAGCGAATTTTGCATCATGGTCCCATGTATTATATGAAAGCTCGCCAGAAACTGAAATCCTTTTACCAATAGCAGAAGTATAAGAAAATATTTGACGACATCGGACGAAAGTCACTTATTAATGAACACTACGGCTTTACAAATAACATAATAACGTAGACGTCCAAAAAGTGTTTCACAATCATTGACTGTTAAAATGGAATAACAAAGGCCACTCCAATGAGTACATAAATATTCCGAATGCAACATTTGATTGTACCAGTTAGGCGGTTGATAGCTTTCAAACTTAACACATTATTCACAATTTTTGTAGACCTATGCCTAAACAGACAAAGCAGTCTGAGAGTGTAAATGCAACTACATGGGTACATAGAATTTCAGCTGACATATGGTATGTAGTGTAATTTACATTTATACTGCTCACTGTTGCTAAATGCAGAATAATAGAGTATGAAGCTATTAGTTAACACATGAAGCAGACCTTGTAAAATATTTTTTGTTGCTAATTCAGCCAAAATTCTACCGCTTCCATGGATCTTTTAAATTTTCAGTCAATGTGTAGAACGTGTTTTTCCTGTCATGTATATTGAAGTCAATGTAATGTGTACAACGTGTCTATTCTTTCCTCTATAAGAGTGGAAATGAGATCTTGTTTATACTGAATCCCATTTTCACCACGTTTTGCAGGAATTGATGATCCGTAGACTATAAATACATCAGATGACTTTCGTCCGCCAAAGAAAACCACTTTTTGCTCCAGTAAAGTTACACAAAATTGTACTATAGTTTAAGCCTGTATGAAAGGTGGCATAGTATACAAAAAGTAAACGATATCTACTAACGTTGGATTTTAGTTTTGTGATGAGAGAGACCACAGAATAATTTATTGTACATCTTATGTATGTGGATATCCCAGGTCAGTTGTGTCTCAAAACGGATACATAATAATACACCCCGTTTACATGAGGCCCCCAAAACCGGATTTCGTAAACCGATTTCCCAATACCGCTTCTGAGGGGTCACGTAAACAAATCGAAATCGATTCTAGAAATCCGCTTCTAGTTGCTGGTTCTCCAATTCCTATGTGAGCACAATCGGTTTTGAAAAGTGCTTAGGTTATCAGGTTTCGTCCACGGGGGTAATAGCTACCGTATATGGGAGAAGAGGCAACAAGCCACGTGCTGGTCTCATCTTGTACTTTCCCCCCTTGGGGAAGTGTGAGGTGGAAGTTTGTAGCCTTTCGGCTTTTACTCCCCTGTGAACGTGTGTGTGTATTTTTCCTATAGTTTTTTGGTGTCTGTGATTTTGTGATTAGTGTTCTGTCTGTGTCTGGTACTTGCCTGAGGTAGGCGAGATAATTGGTGTTATATGGGAAGGAGCAGGATTAGGGATTGGGCGTTGGGATTTTCTCTTCGACTTAATCGTCGAAGATCGTCATAGGGCGCTTGTGCTTATCGCGGGACACGTCATACCGACCTAGGGAGTGAATGAGAGCGTTTCCTGATCTGGAAGAACCTTCATAGAAAGCCCTTGCCAGATCTTGGAAGCGCTCTCTCAAGAGTGGGATTTCAGCCGCGGCGTGCAGGTCATCTGTGGGGAATCCAAGGGGTAAATGTAATGCCCTCCTGAGGGCGCGGTTTTGCAGCCTCTGGAGTTTGTCCAGGTGCTGCTTTGCCGCGTATCCCCAGACAGGGCATGCATATTCCATGACTGGCCGGATCAGGGCCAGGTACACGCTTACTGCTACTGGGCATGGAAGGGAACTGGTTGAGTTCAGGATAGGGTATAGGATGGACATTCTGGAGCAGACCTTCCTGTGGACCTCGTCTATGTGGGGTTTCCACGTGAGACGAGAGTCCAAAGTTACGCCAAGGTACTTGGCGGTTCTGCGCCAGGGGAGTAGGGTTCCATTTAGGTGAAGATGGAGGGGGGGACGTTGAGGAGGTTCGAGCCTTCCGAGCCTGCGGGTAATCAGCATTGCCTATTCTTCTCAGAGTTGAAACAAGCTACGTAATTCCTTCCAGACCACTGGAGGCGATAGAGCTCAAACGATGCTGGAACTGACCAATGAGAGCTGTACACAGTGTTGACAATTTAGCGACTTTGTGGCTAGAAATGGCGACTTTTGCCTTCGTCTTAGCGACAAAAAAAAAAAAACTTTTTAGCGACACAAATTATCTAGCGACTTATCTGGAGACTTTTGGAGTACTGACGACTTTTGAAGTACAAATCAAAACTATTTTGGGCCAATATTTTCATTAACAAAGCTAAGATTTTAACTAAATAATGGGTACTACACTGACTTTGTTCTAGATTTACCAAGTTAAATTAAGTTCTTAGCAGATCATGTAGCACTGTTCAGCTTTTAGTAAACCTGAATGTGGGAATTGCCTGCAGAGTAAGAAAACCTTGACTATAGAACAAGTCATTATTCATTACCCATTAGCCTGTTATTGTAGATAGCGTATCGCTCTATAATTCTTCAACTTTTGAACTCCCTTTATTTTTCGATTTGACAAAAACGTACTTAATATTAAGTATAATAAAATACTATTTCTAATTTTTCCAAATGTTAACTCGCAGTCAAATTATTACCACATGCACAGTGGTAACGCAAGAACAACTCGGTGGGGGTATCTCAGACATTATTATGTTTTAAACAATGAACAATAGGACTGATATCGAGTCACCAAGTGAGTAGATTGTTTCATGACCTCTAGTTCGCCTGAGTTTTAATGTATTTTCAGTGATTATATATTGGTGAAACTTATGTTGTGGTGGCTTACATAATGGATTTACCGCAGAGGAAGAAACAGTACGCTCAAAAATATCAGGATGCGTGGGAAGCAAAACCTGAATTCAATGGGTGGCTGAAACCAATCGTTGGAGACTTATCCAAGGCAAGATGTCAAGTATGTGCAACAGAGTTTTATGCTAAATTGTGTGATATTAGAAAGCATTCGAAAACTATTAAGCATAAACAAAAAAATTGATTAAAAAAAAACACAAACCACCTGACCTGTGAAAATTGTTCCGAAAACTACAGTTAGAATAGCAAGCAGAGTGGAAGGCGCCCTTTCTTTATTTATTGCTGAACACTATTCTATTTTAGCTGTAGATCATTTAGGAATACTGTGCAAGAAGGTGTTTTCCGGTGATGAGGGCGCTAAAAACATGCAAATACATCGTACAAAGTGCACTAACATTGTAACTGAAGTTTTGACTCCATATTTTACACAATCATTGGTTGAAGATATAGGCAACCAAAAATACAGTGTACTAATAGATGAATCCACAGATGTATCAATATCTAAATTGCTAGGTATAGTTATATGGTACTATAGTGTAAACAACCAAACCATTGGATCAGCATTTCTCAAACTCGCTGTAGTAGAAACTGCAGATACAAGAAATCTGGCTGCTGTTCTCGTGAATTCTTTGAAAGATCTCAAACTTCCAATCGCTCATACGGTAGGAAATGGCACAGATAATGCTTCTGCAATGGTTGGAATAAACAATGGGCTTTTCGAACAACTGAAGAGAGAATATGGTTTGAAACATTTGGTATTGATCCGTTGCATTTGTCACTCTCTTCAGCTTGCAGTTTCACATGCCTCAGTGAATACCATACCTAGAAACATAGAGTTTCTTGTATGGGAAACCTACAGTTGGTTCTCCATTTCACCCAAAAGACAAGACGAATATAAAAAGGTTTATAAGGCAATAAATTGTGGAAAACAGCCACTAAAAATTTTGAAGGTCTGTGCAACACGTTGGCTTTCAATTGAACCAGCAATATGAAGAATTCTGGAGCAGTGGGAAGAATTAAAGCGACGTTTTTCACTTGCCATGGTTCAAGACAATTGTCACACTGCCGATCTTTTGTACAAGATGTATTGTGACGACGCAAATCATGTTTATATGTTTTACCTTAAACATGCTTTAAAGGACGTACAAATAGCAATAAAAGCTTTTGAAGGAGAAGACAATGACCCCACTAAATTACTAGATACACTTGTACTTCTCATGCAGTCACTCGGACAAAACATAGTTTTTCCAACTGTTGATTTGTTTATACACCAGTTCCAAGCGAATGTATGTACGCAAATCCCAACCTTGGCTTTATGTTTGATCAAAAGTTGTCTGAGTCAAGTTTGTCTGAAGAAAATAAAATTTATTTGAAGAAGAGATGCATTCAGTTTAGTCTGAAACTCATAAAAGAAATTCAACAAAGACTACCAAGCAACGTTACGATCCTGAAAAAAATGTCAATGCTGAATGTTGAAGAAACACTAAAAGTGAATAAAAATAATGCTGTAGCAGATGTAGCCAAAGAATTGGGTTTTAGAGGCGATTTCATAGACGGTATGCTGCAAGAATGGCATAATATCAACTTCATTATGTGGAATAACACTACTAACACTGTTCGATTTTGGAGTGAGGTTCTGTAGTATAAAAATGCCGCAGGGGAGAACCCTTTTTCTTTGATTTCACAGCTAGCAATGACCGTTCTATGCCTACCGCATTCAAATGCAGAAGTGGAAAGAATATTCAGTTCTATGAACATTATAAAAACTAAACAACGTAACAGATTATCGTTAAAGACAATTAATGCTGTGATCATGTTGAGAGACCAGCTGAAGAACCAAAATAAATATTGTGCATCGTTTGACATACCGTCAGACGTATTGGAGCTTATTGGAACGAACAAAAGTTACTCTTTTGCGACAAAACCAGTCGAGCTGCAACATCATCTTTTAAGCAACATTCAACCCTCTACATCAACTACAGTTCTGTCAGATCATGAGACAGAAGAGTTATTCGATCTTCTGAGTGACGACGATGAATAGCTCACATACCAGTCTGTATATATTTTGTAACCCAAATTGAGTTCTTGCTTTCTTTTGTTACAAATATAGTTGTATATTTCTAGTATATTTGACTACTGTGGTTGAAACAACAATTTATGTGTTGCATCAATTACGATAACATGTTTAATTAACCATTAGTGTATTTTATATGTATGTTGTTGCACACGATGCATCATTTAATTAAGACAATATAGCAATTACGTATGAGACAATTTTATTAATATTTTATTCTCCCCCCCCCCACCCCACTGGCTTATTGCACCATTCACCCCTAGTAAAATCAGTTTTAGGGACTTTCTAGCGACTTTTGATATTGATCTAGGGACTCGGGTTCTTTAGAGTTGGCAACACTGGCTGTACAATGGCGGTTGTTCATATTCTATCTTCTTGCTCTGTACTGAAGTCTACGGTTACAGTCGTTTTTCCATTTGTTTCATGTTTACATAATACTGATCTTCGTTATAAATTTCATAAAGTTTACTGTGGAATTGGAAAGATTTCCTGCTGAAAAAATGTCCATAATTAATCCTTAGGTAAGACATTTAATTTTCAATAAATAATCTCGTAGCCTCCAAATGTTATGAATACGGCAGTAGTAGTTTTATTCAATGAAGAATTTTAGGTTTTTTTCAGAATATTCAACACAAAAAATGGTCTTTGTAATACTCTTGAAAATTCCCCGTGTGTTCATATGGATATTACGTGGGTTCAATGGCGAAAGTTGGCAACAAACATTTCTACAGGTTTCCAAAACAACTTCAAGAGTTTCTTCTGAAGTGGAAAAGTTTTGTAGACTGTCACGTGATGTGAACTGTGGTACTTATTTTGTATGTGTAGATCATTTTTTTGTAGAAGATTTTATGAATAAAACTAGGCATAGCCTAAACAGCGGTCTGTTTCCAAAACATGTAGCAGGTGTTCCTTGTGAAATTGCTAATATCAGTAGTGAATCAAGTGAAATTGGCGTTAATAACGAATTAGGTCTACCAAGCACTAGTGGTGCTATGGAAAATGTTCATTATACAGCTGCTAATACTAGAAGTGGAACTGGTGTTAATGAACTACAAAGCTTTAGTTGTGCTGCGGCAAGTAGTTCTCATGCAGATGTATGAAAGTTAAAAGAAAATTTTTATTTTGTGCTTCAGAAATAAAATGTAAGTTTTGTTTTCATTTCACTGTTTTCATCCGCCTTTCCTACTTTTGGTGCTTAATACTGATGTCTTCTTTTTTGTGTTGAAGCACTGACAATCATAAGATGTAGGAACATTTTTTTAGAAATGAATGGTCAATAGTGCAAGTTTCCTGGGCAATTACTCACAAATTACAGTCCTGAAACATAGTTGTAACAAATTTTAGAGTTCTTCATTAAATAACACTGCCTGGTGCGATAATATTGCACACAGAATGTGCTAAGAGACGTGTGACAGTCAACAACTCTGCCACATCTTCTTTGCACTGTGTGCTGTACAGACAGTGACCATATTTTGAAAATGCATGAATTTGTAAATGAAGCTGATTTTGCCAAGGATTTTAATACTTTGTCATTGTGCACATGAAATTTTAATAATTTTGTTTTGGGAGTCCTGCTGGCTTCCCCTATCTTACAGAGAAGGCAATATTCTTTATTATAACGTCTTAATCTTATTAATTATACTGGATACAGTATGTGTGTACTGTAATTACTGTTTTATGCTTAAGTACCTACTTTTATTCTGAAGCCAAAATCCTATAACTATGTGTTATTTGGCTCATTTTCGGTACAGTCTGTAAAAGAATTAGTGATCCTTGCCTAGTGTTGCCAGATGCCCCAATTTTCCTGGACAATCCCATTTTTGGATTAAAGAAATCAATGTCCTGAAAAATATCTTTGTGACGCCAATTTGTCCCAGATTTCTAATGTCAAGGGAATATTTTAATGCTATCAGTTTTTTTCCAAATTCTTCCACAGTATTTTGTTTTAATTGTCACACTTCAGCCACATTATGACACTTTCTACCACTGTAGTTAACTATGTGGGGATCTGTTAGCAACTATTATTGTGTGGTGATGCTGCTTTGTTTCTTTGCAGATAACAATGCTACCCAATAAATTTAAAGGTAAAATTCGGAATTATTTTAACAAAACTTTTGACAAAGAAACTGTGAGCAAGATATGTAATAAGAAATTAAAAATTTTAGTGAATATAACCAATCTTGGTGGTCATTAGCAAATGAGGTCTTGCAAGATACTGAACCACATAGCAATAGGTCAAGAGATAATAGCATTACTGTTCATTTAGAAATATGTGCCATATCGCTTCATAGTATTTATTTAAGGAAAGTAGAGCCAGTTACATCAAACAGTGCTGTAAAACTCAGCTTTTCGACCAAAATGTGCAGAATTGGTAGTGACATACCAGCTTCGCTTTTGTCAGGAAAAACAGTTACCAGTACTGTACGTCACCAGTTATTGTCATTCATTTGATAAAACTATGCAGTCAAATGTTGAGACTTCACAAACAACATAAAAAACCTGATGACAGTGAATGGAACAAAATCAAAGAAAATCACTGAAGATGTTACGAATTTTGTGATCATGGATAATAAGCCGTTTTCCACTAAAAAGAAAACGTGTTTAGCAAATGATGTGGAGGTGTGCCTATTGCAGAAGGTGCCAAGTTAAGAAACAATGAAAAACGGGATTGACAATAAGTATGAGACAATGTGTGGACTTTTGAAAAAATACACAAAAAATGCTGAGATATATTGGATCACCTATGATATTTAGTCAGAAAGAATGCGAAATAAATCGTTTGTGGGTATTGTGACTCACTTTCTAGACAAGTCTCAACTCTATAGCGGAATATTAGATTAGATGTCTTTGAGCTGACAAAACAACACATATCTCTGTATATCACTGATAAACTGACAGATATTTTCTTTACATGGAATATTTCAAATGAAAAAGTTTCAGCTATCAATACAGACAATGACAACCTGTCATGAAGGTCAATTGGGATATGTTTGGCGAAAAAAGATTATCCCTCATTTTGTCCATACAGTTAACACTGTCATAACTAAATCATTTGATGATGCAAAACACTGCATTGAATTTATAAGTAAGGTCTGAGATATTATTATGTATGTCCCTAGAGATGCAGGTTATGGAAAAGACAAGTGGAGATGGGACTAAAAGAGGACCTAATTAAAGAAAGATACTTTACATTCGCAGATGATGGAATTCATACTCATATATTTTAGAATGGTTCTTGGGAGTTATTGTTGTGTCTTGGGGGCGCAATACTTTTAAATTGGCCTGAGGCTCACCCAGTGGTCTCAGGCAGCGAGTCAGAGTTTGTCAAAGACTTGGCGGAATTGCAATGACCATTTTAAAAAAATAGCAAAATAAATTTCAGGGAACACTTATGTTACAGCAAGAAAAGTGACCCCATTAGTCAACTGTGTTTGAGACACAGTCGAAAATATAAAACTTATAAATCAAAAACTTGTTCAGTTTAAAAATGAAATATAAAACAACTGGTAAGTAGGTTTGACAAGTAAGAACTTCTGCCATTCTAGCAATTTCAACAATTCGTAACCTAAGATACAAGTTAGAGGACTCTGAAGATCCTGTTACTAAACCAAAAGCAATTAGTTACTTAAATCAGGCTGTTCCAGCTCGTCGGCTCCGTTGTGAGCCACGGAGCGCTCCCTGCTCCAGGGAGCTGTGTCGCTCGCTGTGACCATTCAAGGGGGCCGGCACGTGGCACGGCTGGCTGAGGCAGGCGGCAAGGCCAGCGGTTTGATGTGCCAGCTGTGTCATACTCTTAACTGCTAAGACGTGGTGACATGCTACACCAGGAAATACGATCTTAAGGAAATAAATCAAAAACAACTGTTTTACAGGAAATTGCACACTAAATTTATTGGGCCTCTGTAGCTTGACATTTTCTTTTCATTACAAGATCGCCAATATCAGTCGTCAAAGTGTTCGCAGCGGTAATGCGGAGGATGGCCTTCATTGTTGCATCCTGATGAAACGATCATTCCTTACTTTTTACTCTTTTCATTGCTGAGAAAAGCTGCTCACAACAATACGTAGATCCAGACATGCACATGATCTGAGCGGCATTATTGTGAAGCTTGGGAAATGTTTTTTGCTGTAATGAAGGATAACATCGTGACAAATCCAAGGTTTTGTAGAACCAGGTCTGATATACATTTTATATCTTTCAGACAACGCATTTCTTCCCCTTTCATTTCGAGAAAAAGCGATCTTACCTCACGAATGGCAAAGAAAACATCAAGAACTTTTCCCCGACTCAACCAACGAACTGTACTGTGGTAAGGTATATCTCCATACTCCGCTTCCATATCTTTCAGGAATCCTTTGAATTGGCGGTGATTCATACCGTGACGCCGCACAAAATTCACACATTTCACGACATCTTTCATTACGCCATCTAGCTCCACTGTTTCAGCACACAGTGCCTCTTGGTGAATAAAATAATGAAGAGTCAAAATGTCTTTCCCGAATTCGTCCCTGAGCCTTCTACCTAATCGTAGTGTGCTGCGTGAAGACGTGCATAATGTCGTTGTATATTGTACCTCTTCGCATAATTAAATACTTTGTGACATATAAGACACTGCGGACGACCATCCCTCTCAATAAATAGAAAGGTATCCTCCAATAGATGTACAGGGCTCCCGCGGCTATTCATAGCTGTCACTGAACACGGATTATTGCGTCAGTTGCGGCTGCATGCGGCCAGGGGGCAGTGAGTTCGCTTTCCCCCTCCACACGGGCTCCAAGCTGCCGCAGTGAGCTCTCCGGAGCGCTCCGGCTCCCTGGAGGTCGGTTGGAACAGCCTGACTTAAATAAATATTTATGAGACTTTAATGCACCTTCAGTCACGAATAGCACATACGATGAGTGTGACAAAGAAGATTGAGAGTTTGACATCTGGAAATACCACAAGCAGTTGGCACACAAAAGCATGAAAAAGAGTCATTGACATCTATTGGAAACATTAGTGAAATAACATAAAGTCATTTTCTCCCAAAACTTGTAAAGGTGTATCATCGTCACATCTGTGGTAAGCGAGCACTTGATCTCAGAAATCAGAGCTACAATCGCTCAGGAAAAAACAGACTTCTAGGGAATAGATTACCTAAGATCCTTTTCCTATATTCCGTATCAGAATTGTTACATTCAAAGAACTAAATTGTTTTAAGGATAAAAAACGGCTTTTCTTTACAAGATCCATCTTACTTAGTTTTGTAACCTGATTTGAATGAAGATAGTTAATCACCACATTAGTCAATATACCTGCCCCTAATATAAGTTAATGTTAGGAATGGTAGGTAGCGGAACGGTCTAACATAACAGTCGTGACACTTCACCTCGATTTTGTTGCGTACCCCGCCAGCAGCGCCCCAAGCGGCCAGTAACTTAAACTGTGAGTTCCGCGCTATCGTGAAAGCGAATAGTGGTTGTTTATTTTATTTCTACAATGGTTTTTACAAGCGGGAGCGTTTGAAGCACAATAAATAGCAGCAACAACAGGTAGAAGACACCACGCTGTCTTTTTTAGGTTTCCTAAGGATCCTCAGGGATATATATTATCATGTTACTAAACTGTATCGCCAGGATTCACTTGCAAAATACATGTGTGTAATGATAACTGTTTCGTTTTAGGAGCAGAAAATGGCTAGCCAATAGCAGACGAGAAGACCTTTCGAAAAAAAAAAACAGTTTACCTGTGTAATAATATTAGGTTTTGTTCGCTACATTTCGAACAAAACCAGTTCATGAACGCAGACAATAATACACTCATGTGGAATGCAGTACCCACACTGTTTGACATCCCAAATAAGCCACCTCAACTGACGATGAGACGATGAAGGGGAAACTACCACAAAGATTCGACAATCCATCTAAACCTGTAAAACAGTCCTATGACACAGAAGCAGCCAGTTCAACTCTCCATGTGTCAGTGCGAGATTCGTGTGAATCGTTAACACAGACCTGCTTTGACGATAAAGTGGTTAGATTAAGTGCAGTTATTCGTGTAATGTTTAGTATGTATTTCATTCAATTCTGTTGTTAGTCACTTAATTTTCCTTGCTTCCTTCGTGTGATGACATTATTTTGTTAGCACCTTGTTCACTGACAGATTGTTTGAAAATTATTCAAATGTTTGGTTTTGCGTGAAATGTAATGTAATCAGCTTATTATAATGTTTTCAACATATTTCTCCCACTGTTTGGCAGTTGCTTGTCCCACTTATAATAATATAAAGATGCAGGTCGTACTTGTGGCAACAGGCGATAATGACAAACACAGTAGGCCTACAGGAAGATAAATGAGCTGTCGATCGCTTTTGCATGTAGAGGAACATGTCTGTGCTTCTTACATGCGAATCTGTGTGTTTATATTCTTTTGATATCAATGTGGTAAGCTGCAATTCTATCCAACGTCACAAGTGTTTCTTCACGAATGTGTTGTAGCTTGCCACTCGATTCATGGTTTTTGTCCATACTTGCGCTTATTTTAGAATTGTTTTTAGAAACATATATGCCTTCTGATACTACACAAACTATTGGAGGCAAGAAAATAACTCAAATATTTTGTAAATTGCGTAGTTAATAGATGTAAAACAAACATTATGCTTACGACGCGTCTGACGTTCACCTTACTCGCCGCTTGGGGCGCTAGTCTCGTTCCATCTGTGAAACGATAACAACTTTTACAGCAGTGACTCAGTGAGTGTCACCACTGTTATGTTAGACTGTGGTAGCGGTAGGGAGGTTTGTGTTTTAAAATATCTCTGACCACTAACTTATGTTCTTTTATTGCACTAATTAAAAACAATATCATTTCAGCTTCTAATATTTATAATATATATATAGAAACTTGGGAGAAACATCGATATATCGTTTTAAAAAAATGTTCAAATGGCTCTGAGCTCTATGGGACTTAACTTGTGAGGTCATCATTCCCCTAGAATTTAGAACTAATTAAACCTAACTAACCTAAGGACATCACACACATCCACGCCTGGGGCAGGATTCGAACCTGCGACTGTAGCGGTCACGCGGTTCCAGACTGTAGCGCCTAGAACTACTCGGCCACTACGGCCGGCTGTCGTTCTTAGAAGGGAATGTTTTTAACATCGATCTTTTCTGTGTGAACATCTATATTTCAACACCGATGTTTTTAAGTAACTATGGAGGTTGCAACTCTATTCCCAGGGCAATTTTCGTTCCCAAATGTAAGAGAGAAAATTTCGTGCTGAGCTTACCGATTCCTTACAGTTAACCTGTTAGCCTGACACCAATTTTTATATGCCCACCTTAAAGCTATTCCAAGACTGGATCTGTCGATTCGCCACTGGGCGGCGATGACGAGATGGCAGGCATAAATCATATTAGACAGACCAGGCACTCAAGCAATAACGACAACAGAAGCCTCCAAAGGAGGTTACCTCAGTTAAATGGGAGATCTCTCTAACGTAATCGCCGCATTATCGTTGTCATCATAAACGATTCTCATTCAGTCTGTAGCATTGTGTAAAGTCAGTAGTTACCACACCATCAGACACTCTATAATTATAACCCTTTTGTGGTCACTGATATTTATTTTGTTGATCAAGCTGTTGTAGAGTGGCTACAATGACTTTGGTTTTACGATTTTGTTGTAATTAGTTTACAAGTTATCTAGTATTTTCTCTTGCTCATGTCAATCCTGCACATACTGTATTTGCCGTTGATCATAGTTAAATTACACTCACTGATCTGGTGATTAACAACGATTAGACACATTGTTTTATTAGTTGCATAAGAATTGAAATACAAAACAGTTCCATCGCCCTAAACGAAAAACCAGATAACGAAATATTCGAAGACATCAACATGTGTTTCAAGGCAAATTCATTGTGAATGAGTTTTGACAAGACTTTTCTACAGAATTTATTTGTCTCTCCCATAGTTGAATATAGTTATGGCTTGATGTTTCTTAGACAGCATCAGCTATAAGATTTAGAGCATCAAAGTAATTTTTTCTCTGATTATGTAGTAAAGACAGTCTTAATTTCATCTTCACTGAGAGGATATTCCATAGGACATGATCTTTTGTGTCCATTCTGGCAGAAAGTTTCTCTTGCTATTGCAAAACAATTTACACTTTTGATTATTTAACCTGCAATACCAGGAAGGATAGCAAAGAACGCAATTTTATTTATAGAGTGTAAACAATACAGTAGGAAGAATACTTGATTAATCTTGTAGGTTACTGAGGGTGTTACAATTATTCCACAAATCTACCACAGATGGCAGTGATAATGCATCAAACCCGGCTTGGCATCAATTACTTTGTCATGTAGAAGAAGGTGTAATTAGATGAATGACGAACACTAACTTCACTTAACGAAGGTTTATTCAGCACTTGTACATACAAGACTGTGGAGCGAACTGCCTCTGGCCAAAACACATACGGTACATATACAGCTACAGAATATTCCAGTACAATGATTCTTGACATTTGTGGATACTTCTAGAATGTACTCAAACCGAATATAGAAATTAAATTTGTACAGTCTAGTTCAGTTTTGAATTCACGACCCCCCATGCAACATTCCAGTATTTTAACCACTACACCATAGTGACTGTGCTGCTGTGCTTCTTATGACCTTCCAAGTAACAGTCTAGTATCATGGTGACTGTGCTGCCCAGCATCTTCTGTGGCAATACTTATTAACCTAGGTACGATTCGAATTGGACTGTTGGAAGATACAGTAATTGTGTGTATAATTCTGCTGTATTCATTTTAAAGTTGTCTTGAAGTAATTCATGGAGGATCAGATTGTTTCATGTAGAACATTTAGAACATCATTCTCAGTCAAATAAAGTTTTGTAAGGGTCCACTTTTTAAAGCCACAAGTTATCCTTACCTTTGCTTTTTTGCATACTGTTGTCAGAGACACTAATGAAAAATACTATCTTATTTTATGGAACACAATTTGGTTAATTGCCTAATTAATACTGTAGATGAACAGAACAGTACTTTTGTGTACAGTTGTACCTATGTACTAACTTTTTTCATAATGTTTTACAACTGTTAGATGACTGAAAATTTATGTCCTTTGTCGTGTCATGCCTTGTAGATCCTATTTCTGACGATTTTTTGAACCACCAGTCCCTAAACCCAGATTTTGTGCAAATGTTATCTGGCAACACTATGTGAAAGCATCCCCAACCAGCACTTACTTAGTGTTGGAAGAATTAGACACAAAGTTTCATTCAAAGTTGACATGTCTGCACAGGAATTCTTTCTTCCAATGTCTGAAAGGAATGTTTATGCAATTTAGCACTAACGAAAAAACACACAAAATGTAAATCAGCTTACTGATTTCAATCTAATTATGTTATAGTTGAAACTACTTCTCTTCAGAATGTCCATGTGCTAACATGCATAAAGAACCAAAAAGTAAGACAAAAGTAACAGATCACAACAAAATCATTGTTCTTCTTACACTACTCTTTGATCCAAATCCATAGTGCATCTTTCTTCAACAGATTTAGTAAGACAGGTGACGACAAACAATGTGCTTGTAAGTGTGTGGTACCCATACATTTAATGAGTGCAATATAATCGCTGAAGCTGACAACGCATTCTGGTTGTCTCTGCGAACAAAGAGGTCATATGCCCCACATTGGTGTGAGTCACAAACCAAACAGGATGCAAAGACAGTTTTGTGAGTGCAAAATTAATTTGTGGTAAGCAGTATTAGCGAAAAGATGTGTATTTTAAAATGATTGTATGATGAAGAATTGAGTTATATTGATAAATAGTGTTCAAATGTAACTCAAGTTAGATTTTTGTAATTTAGCAACGGAAGAAACCATATTCATATTCAAATCTGGAGTAAATATATGGTTTGGAACCAGAGGAGATTAGCAGACTAGAAAAGGATAAACTTTAGTATAGTGATTGATGCTTACACCTTTACACGAGGTGATGGCTGCTATAGGATACTGCTTTCCACACAGTCTTCGGTTGAGTCCAATAAATCAATGTAGCAATACAGTGAGTCAAACAGCTAGTTGCAATAATGTGACTTCATTCATGTAGAACTGGTATGGACATACTGATACACGTAAATACAAGTAAGTAATCGATAATTTTGTTTCAGTACAGACTGCTTTTATAATACAATCATTGTTTCGGTATTTATTCCATATCGAAAGAAAAGTAATTGCTTCAGATCGATTTTATGCGCTTATCTGAATGACTGTTTGCTTGTTTCTATGGTACTGCCTTCCATCCCCTGTGCTAACCTCCGTTTGCCAGGCTTGTTCATGTATTAGTCAACCATATTGTTTATTGTTGTTTGCAAACCATGCAGTAAGTGGTTCCTGTCGAAAGTTTGTGATCGTTTATTGTGTCAAGATCTAGAGTATGGGCATATTTTACTGAAACGAATGACACTGTGGCAAAGTGCAAAGAGTGCTGTAAAACATCTACATGACTACTCTGCAATTCACACTTAAGTCCTGGCAGAGGGTTTTTTGAACCACCTTCAGACTATTCCTCTTAACATTCTGCTTTCTGAAAGCACTTGGGAGAAATGAGCACCTAATTCTTTCTGTACAAGCTCTGATGTTTTAAAACTGTGAAGTTTTGTGGCAGTACACCCAGTTTATTTAAACACAACAGTACTAGTGGAGCCGCTGTAGGAATAAAAGAACAGAAAGACAGCAGGGCGTCTGAGCCTGATACAGCAAGTGAAAAGTATGTGTGAATCTAATAACAATACCGTTTTGGTGTTCTCTAATACATAATTTTTATACGTGTGCAGGTTTGTTTTTTAGGCTACATGTCATTATTTTAATGTTTGTCAGTAATTAATTACTATGTAGCTATTAGTAACTTTCATTTTGAATTTCGAAGAGTACAAGATGCTTCGAAAATATAGTATGTCGCAAATACAATTAAAATGTATCATGTCGAGAAGTGTAGTCGCTAGAAAAGTAAACTGAAACTTGTATTTTTTCCGAATTTACGGCACAAATTAGTAATCCGTGCATGAAACTCACAAGATCAGTGCTAAAATTCTCTTGAATTTACGTTTCGTCCAAATAATGTTTACCTCAATTCTATGTCCTTACTCGACATGTAACTTGAATTTGTACTGTTTTCTTCCGATTGCCATTTTTTTGTGATTGTATGAGCTGTCTCTATGTCTTGATTTTTTGCATGGATTTCGATGTATAGTGCAACATCGATCCTCAACATTCTGAATTGAATCAATGAATTACGAACAATATGCTTGGCGGCAGTCAAGGGAAGGAACGGCTGTTCCCGTAGAGTGACCTCTCATTGGCCAGTAACTTGTTACTTCACCCAACAGCCAGCCCAGCTGATACGGCAAATGTTATACAACCTGTAAAGATGCTAGAGAGCACACCACTTGGTGGATGAGCAGAGAGAACCACGCGCACTGGATGTATAATCTGTTTAACGGCAAATGTTATAATCTGTTTATTGTGTTCAGGTGCTCTTCACTTAGAGAGCAAAGACACTGCATTGTAAAAAAAAAAAAAAATAAAAAGGTACTAATTTGTTCTATCGTGCCAAAGCCACATCGAAACACATGGAATATGAATAAAAAGAAGTCTGATATTGATCGTCGACGTCACTCTGGGGCTGCGATCACGTTGGGAGTAGCGTGGAAAGAGGGGACGTGGTGATACAGGTAAGCATCTGGTGCAGCACGGAGTTCATTTCGAGCAGCCAAAAAGAGAGTCCATTGCAGTCGCGTGCTACACTGTCAAGTCTCAAGGCAAGCTGAAGGCTGCAATCGCGGTTAGAGTTTAAATTTCGTCAGCGTCTTTCTTATGACGAGAGCAAATTTTGTCGTTGTTTGGCGAGGTGGATGGAAAGCCGACTCTGTAAAGCAGCTGTCAGTAGTGCTACAGAGTAAACTTTCTGATCGCTCCAGGACGAATGAACACGGTCCCTGCTCTCTACATTCGATGCAGAGGCATAGGGTGAATCAAGCTTAATGACAAGATGTCGGCCTGCTGCAAGCTTGAATTTGGAGTCGAGTTTATTGACTCAGATGCTTTGATCTATCTGCAGACAGCGAAAATGGCCAACTACAAGGACACTCAAGAGTACTGCAGTCGCCTACATTGTAGAAGCACCTACAAACAAGGCGACACTCCCCAAAGCAACACAGAGAGACAACCAAGGCGCTCCTCTGCGTCTGCCCTGGATGTGCGACGAGGCAGCAGTCCAACAAGGGGTGCCTTATGCTGATTTCGGTGACGCGGTTGTCAAATTGTGCAACCAGACAAATAAGAAGAGGCCGCTGCTGTACGAGTACATCATTGCCATGCAAACAGCAGAAGACTCGGCGTCTTCGAGCTATAGAAGCTCTTAGGCTTCCCCACCACAGTGAAAGCACTTCCTAACGACATGGACCCTAAGCCTCAGTGCTACATGTGCTAGGAAGAGTGCCACGTGTCTAAATTTTGCCGCAACACTCAAAGGTACGGTAAGTGCTCAGGAGAGCATAACACTTGCGCCTGTGACAGGAGAAAAGTAGAAACGCCGACATGTGCTCGTTGCGGTGCGTCCCGTGTCGCCAACTGGCGTGGCTGCTCAGCCTTATCTGGTCACTGCCAAGCCATTAAAGAGAAGACCACAGCGCCTAAGAAGAAACGCTGCAGAAGGGGAAGATGCTGACAGACGGCGGCAGCTAAGCCAGGAGGTGAGCAGACAACTGCTGACTGCAATCAGCTGCAACATCCTGCCAGGTTCAGAAGTGCAGAGAACTGGCCACCAACAGAGGGTAACGGAAGCTGCTGCAGCAGACATGTGCTTCTTGTTGATTTCTGCGACCGAGAAGGCTACTGTGGCCTTTGGTTTCATGGCTGACCTGGCAGCAGAGGCTGAAGAGACATACTGCTAACTGTGGCAATTGCACACAACATTTGCGTGCATTCCAACAGCAGTTGAAGAATTGAACCCTGCCCCTGCCACTGCCCCAACGACAGAGCAGATCGTGTGGGAATGAGCCACTAAGCAGACTCCCTGGTACCCACAGGAAGGTGAGAGGTCACTGGGAGGACCACATTCCACGCTCAAGACTAAGACAGCAGCGTATGATAAATCTCATTGTTGACTAGCCTTTGAAATTACGCTTAAAAACAGTGTTACACAGTCAGTCAAAAAAAAAAGTGGGAGAAAGTATACTCCTGAAGGCTCACTTTTAAAGCTTGTCGCTGATGTTAAAACAAGATGGAATTCGGTGTTTACATGTTGTAGCACTTCTTACATTTGAGAAAAGAGATATCTGAGGTCGTAAGTGACAGTGTTTCGACACCTGACATGCGTAGTACTGTAGAGATGGAAACACCTAAAAGGCTTACAGCTTTAATAAATTTATTGCACAAACTTCAGCTCATGCTGCTGACCGCCAATGGCATTCTGTTCGTCAGTAGCGAACAACTCTTCTATATAGGCTTATAGGATCCACCGAATGGAATTGGTTTTACGACTGTGTCGCCCCTTCGTCTGGGACTTCACCTCTGCCGACATCTCGGAAGCAATAATAGGAACTGATCTTCAGGCTTTTTATCATCTACTGCCAGACATGGCGAAAGCTCAGGTCGTTGACAGCGTTACTGGCCTGCCTACTACAGAATTTAGTCACAGTGCAGCAGTGCACAGCACCAAACCAACACAAGTGAGTGATTGGAAGTATGCCTCTATTACAGCAATTCCCAGCCTAGACTAGTCCTCGTAAACAAGTGCTACATAATACGGTGCACTGTATAAAAACTACTGTTGTACCACCGGTATCATGCAGACCTAGGAGTTTGGCACCCGATCACCTGGCTGTCACAAAAGCCAAGTTCAGCACCATACTGAAAGAAAACATTATCCGAATGACAAATGGCCTATGAATTCTCTCCTACTCTTAATGCCTAAGAAATTGGCGTCCATGTGGAGATTATTGCACGCTTAAAATCAGATCTGTGACGCGCTGCTAACCACCACCATTTTTGCGGGACTATGTTTACGCCTTCCGTGGTGCAACTATATTCAGTGATTGTGCCAAAGCCTGTATCCATGTCCCTTTAGCAGAGGAAGGCACATCCAACAGTAATTATCTCTCTCCTGGGAGTATGTACACGAACTTTGGCTTCCAAAATGCTGCTCAGGCATGGCAAACAATTTATTGATTTTGTTGTAGAAGGGCTGCCACTTTGTTTTTTGTACCTCGATGATATTCTCATATTTTTGGACACTGAGGAGCAACACAACAACATCTTATTGCAGTGTTCAAGCGTTTAGAGCTGTACGGCGTGGTCTTGCACGTGACTAACTAGCTCCTTATTCCCACGAAATAATGAGTGCTATTGTCAGGGGATGTCAAATCGATTCCATATTTTTAGATTTCCAGAAGCCTTTTGACACTGTTCCTCACAAGTAACTTCTGATCAAGTTGCATGCCTATGGAATATCACCTTAGCTGTGCGACTGGATTCATGAGTTTCCGTCAGAAAGGTCACACTTCATAGTAACTGATGGAAAGTCATTGAGTAAAACAGAAGTAATATCTGGCTTTTCCGGAGGAAGTGTTATGAGTCCTCTGCTGTTCCTGATCGACATAAACGACATTGGAGACAATCAGAGCAGCCCTCTTTGATTGTTTCCAGATGATGCTGTCATTTAGCGTCTTGTAAAGTCATCAGATGATCGAAACTAATTGCAAAACGATTTAGACAAGATATCTGTTAGTGCGACAGGTGGCAATTCACTCCACATAATGAAAAGTGTGAAGCCATTCATGAGAGTAATAAAAGAAACCCGGACAATTTCAGTTATACGATGAATCGCTCAAATCTAAAGGCTGTAAATTCAACTTAATACTTAGGGATTACAATTACAAAGAACTTAAATTGGAGCGATCATATAGATCATGTTGTGGAGAAGGAAAACCAAAGATTGCGATTTACTGGCAGAACACTTACAAAGTGCATCAGCTCTACTAAAGGCACTGTTTACACCATCCTTCTCCACCCTTCTCTGGAGTATTGCTGCATGGTATGGGAACGCATCAGAGGTATTGATGAAGGACATCAGAAAAGTTCAAAGAGAGAATGCTGCAGACATGATACGTGAATTTGGTTGGCAATCAGTAAAACAAATGCATTTTTTTTGCGGCAGGATCTTTTTGTGAAATTTCAATTACCAAGTTGCTCCTTCGATTGCGAAAGTATTTTGTTGTGGTCTACCTACATAGGGAGAAATGATCATCATGAAAATAAGAGAAATCAGA
Organism: Schistocerca americana; assembly: GCF_021461395.2. Classification (NCBI taxonomy): domain Eukaryota; kingdom Metazoa; phylum Arthropoda; class Insecta; order Orthoptera; family Acrididae; genus Schistocerca; species Schistocerca americana. The sequence continues at coordinate 370,608,654 of NC_060123.1, read as the reverse complement.
TCTCGCACAGAAAGATTCAAGTGCTCGTTTGTCCCATGTGCTCTTCGAGAGTGGAACAGCAGAGAAATAGCTTGAAGGTCGTTCAATGAATTCTCTGCCAGGTACTTAATTGTGACTTGCGTAGTAATCGTGTATATGTAGATATAAACGTAAATGCGTGTTCAGGCAATCCAATATTACTTACCTTGGCCATCAGACATGCTCTGCAGACTCCCGATCATTATCAGAAAAGGTTGAAGCCACCCTACAGATATCAAAGCCGAAAACAGTTAAAGAATTACTCCGGTTTGTAGGAATGTTGAATTTCAGTCGCTGTCATCTACCACGTTCAGCAGAACTACAGGAACCATTAACTGCAGCAGTTGCTGGCCCAAAAGTTAGAGGCATTTCAGTGGACTGATGCGGGTTCTCCCCTTTCGACTCCACAAAACAGAATATGGCTAATGCTACACTTCTCGTACACCCCAAGCTTGATGCATCTTTAGCGTTCGTCGTGGATGCAAGTCAGACACCTATCGGTGCGATGTTGCAACAATCGTCGTGTGGCTCATGGCAACTGCTTGCTTACTGTTCTCACAAATTGACATTGTCACAGCAGAAGTGGAGTGCCTATGACCTTATTGTCATGTACCAAGCAGTCAAGTACTTTCGGCCACAGATAGAAGCAAGGGAATTTACCACCTACACAGACAATAAGCCACTGACTTACGCTTCAAGCAGAACAGCAACAACTGCTCACCTCGTCAGTATAACCAAGAATCTATAGCTCAATTTAGCACCGACATCAATCACATTTCCGAAATTGGCAATGTAGTTGCTGATTGCTTCTCATGCGGCAATAATGTGGAAAATGACTAAGAACTCCAGAGTTTCCTAAACGACTCAACATTTGCTTCATAGTTGCAGCTCATCAACATTGCTGGTGAAGTTGTCAAGCTGTATTACAATGTCTTTCTGGGAAGATCTTGCCCTTTCCTATCTGCAGTTCGTAGACAAGCCTTCGATGGCCTACACAGCTTGTCCCAATGGGGTCCGTCCAACATTTCGCCTGGCGTCGAAGAGTTTTATTTGGCCTGGGATGGAAAAAGACTCCCCTGAGTGTACAAGTTCATGCTTGCAATTTCAGTGTAGCAAAGTGTCTCACCATGTGCACGCACTAGTCAGTAATTACTCCAACACGGCTTTACATTTCGCGCACGTACATGTTGATGTTGTAGGACCATTACCTCTGGCGAATGGCGAACGATACTTGCTACCTGTAATTGATCAGTTTAATCGCTAGCTGAAAGAGGTGCCGGTGGATGATATTTCCGCAGAAACATTAGCCTCTTCTTTTGTTGCAGCGTGATTATCTAGGCTTGGTTGCCCACTGCTCATTACCACCGACTCCGGCCGACAACTTGAGTCTGTCTTATTCACCCACCTTGCAAAATTCTGTGGATATGTACACCCTAAAACCACCAGCTATCATGTTGCAAGTAAGTAATGATTGAGCGATAGCACCGTTCCCATAAAGCTGCACTCATGGGTCATGACGCTAACTATATGACCACTCTGCCGATAGTTCTCCTTGGTTTGCGGAACATGCATGGACCAGACGTCAGCGGAACTTTTTTATGGTGAAGAATTACGTCTCCCAGGAGAATTTATTAATGCGAACTCTCTGCAGTCATTCACTGCAGACCAGGCAGACTTCATACTTCGTCTAAGGGACGACACTGCTCACATTCATTCTCGGAAAGCTTCCGGACATGGCACGCCACGCAGTAACAAGCATCACGATTTGGACAGTTGTTCTCATGTGATGCTGCATATGGACGGTGCGAAATCTTCACTACATCCTCCCTATACTGGTCTAGCCTGGTTTTACGAAGAGGTGCGTGGACACTGGACACTGTGGTGAATGGCAATAACGTAATTGTTTCTGCCGATTGTGTCAAGCCCGCGTACATCTGCCAGGATGCAAAACTATCTGAAGCACAAACAATCCTGTCGGAGGAACATCCGCAACTGAACATTATAGCAAAGGTTGAAAATACCGCTTCAGTTGCAAGGTTCTTTTTCTTTGAAACATGACCGATTTCGGGCTCTTATATCAGGTGTTATAATGAAAATAAACAAAAGACCGGAGCTAATAATAGTTTTTACACTTAGTAGTACACATATAAAAGTAAAAAAGAAATTCCATGTAACATTTTAGAAACCAGCGGTCGGGCTAAGTACGGTAAAACCTAAGCCAATAGCAAAGAGACACCAGACAAAACTATGGAAGGCTGCCTGGGTAAAGAAATATGCAGTAAACACAAGGACACTTACACTTTGTGACCCCGAGCGCCGCGATGGGCGAGTACAGGCTGTGGTGTACCACCAGCGAGCGCAGAGCATGCAGAAGAGTACACCAAGGGGGAAGCAAACTGATAAATCAGAGCTGCAAAAGTACTGCCATATGTTGACAGGAAGAAGACCGCGGGGCCATTCGCCCGGTAGACCACAATTTGAATTAGTGATCTGCATTCAAAATGAAATAAACCATTAAATAGAAAGTTACATGAAAAACGTTACAAGTTTTGCACATTGTGAGTGGTAAAGCAACATATTGAATAGGCGAAGAACTGAACTCAAATAAAACTAGCTGGAAGCTTGGGACATAAAATTTATGTATAAATCGTAAAACACAATGAAAATTTTTCCATTTCCACGAGTGACATACATGTTTTTAATTTGGTGGCGACGTATATGGTGACGTAGGCCAACGTCAGTTAAAAGAACATAACGCATGTACCACTTCTATTAAAAGGCATCTCGCTACTGAACAAAATGGAAGGTAGGAAAACCTTACAGTCCACACTGTCAAAAACCACTCTACCAATTAATAGCTAGCAGCAACAGCTCTAAAGGAACACATAAAAATGGAATTAATTTAAAATCTGCTAATTAAAAGTCGGCGATTAAATGAGTCTTACATGAAATAAATTTTAGATAATGAAAGACTAGTAAATTTTAAATTAGTGAGGACAAACATAATAATGCACAGTAATGTACCGTAGCAGTAGGATAAAAAACGAAAAATATAAAAGCTTCTATGAAAGGAGGACATTTTACAGTTGTTTGTTGTGGTCTTCAGTCCTGAGACGGGATTGATGCAGCTCTCCGTGCCACTCTATCCTGTGCAAGCTGCTTCATCTCCCAGTACGTACTTCAACTAACATCCTTCTGAATCTGTTTAGTGTATTCATCTCTTGGTCTCCCTCTACGATTTTTACCCTCCACGCTGCCCTTCAATACTAAATTGATAATCCCTTGATGCCTCAGAACATATCCTACCAACCGATCCCTTCTTCTAGTCAAGTTGTGCCACAAACTCCTCTTCTCCCCAATTCTATTCAGTACCTCCTCATTAGTTATGTAATATACCCATCTAATTTTCAGCATTCTTCTGTAGCACCACAATTCGAAAGCTTCTATTCTCTTCTTGTCCAAACTATTTATCGTCCATGTTTCACTTTCATACATGGCTACACTCCATACAAATACTCTTAGAAACGACATCCTGAAACTTAAATCTATACTCGATGTTAACAAATTTCTCTTCTTCAGAAACGCTTTCCTTGCCATTGCCAGTCTACATTTTATATCCTCTCTACTTCGACCATCATCAGTTATTTTGTTCCCCAGATAGCAAAACACCTTTACTACTTTAAGGCCTCATTCCCTAATCTAATTCCCTCAGCATCACCCCTGTTAACTCGACTACATTCCATTATCCTCCTTTTGCTTTTGTTGATGTTCATCTTATATCATCCTTTCAAGACACTCCCCATGTCGTTCAACTGCTTCTAATTCCCTCAGCATCACCCCAGTTAACTCGACTACATTCCATTATCCTCGTTTTGCTTTTGTTGATGTTCATCTTATATCATACTTTCAAGACACTCCCCATGTCGTTCAACTGCTTTTGCCAGCCCTTTGCTGTCTCTGACAGAATTACAATGTCATCGGCGAACCTCAAAGTTATTAGTTCTTATCCATGGATTTTAATACTTACTCCGAATTTTTCTTTTGTTTCCATTACTGCTTGCTCAATATACAAATTGAATAACACGGGGGAGAGGCTACAGCCCTGTCTCACTACCTTCCCAACCACTGCTTCCCTTTCATGTCCCTCGATTCTTATAACTGCCACATGGTATCTGTACAAATTGTAAATAGCATTTCGCTCCCTGTATTTTACCCCTGCCACATTCAGAATTTGAAAGAGAGTATTCCAGTCAACATTGTCAAAAGCTTTCTCTAAGTCTACAAATGCTAGAAACGTAGGTTTGCCTTTTCTTAATGTAGCTTCTAAGATAAGTCGTAGGTTCAGTATTGCCTCACGTGCTCAATATTTCTACGGAATCCAAACTGATCTTCCCCGAGGTCGGCTTCTACCAGTTTTTCCATTTGTCTGTAAAGAATTCGCGTTAGTATTTTGCAGCCGTGATTTATTAAACTGAAACTTCTGTAATTTTCACATTTGTCAACACCTGCTTTCTTTGGGATTGGAATTATTATATTCTTCTTGAAGTCTGGGGGTATTTCTGCTGTCTCATACATTTTGCTCAGCAGATGGTAGAGTTTTGTCAGAACTGGCTCTCCCAAGGCTGTCAGTAGTTCTAATGGAATGTTGCCTACTCCTGGGGCCTTGTTTAGACTTAGGTCTTTCAGTGCTCTGTCAAACTCACCACGCAGTATCATATCTCCCATTTCATCTTCATCTACATCCTCTTCTATTTCCATAATATTGCCCTCAAGTACCTCACCCTTGTATAGACCCTCTATATACTCCTCCCACCTTTCTGCTTTCTCTTCTTTGCTTAGAACTGGGTTTCCATCTGAGCTCTTGATATTCATACGAGAGGTTCTCTTTTCTCCAAAGGTCTCTTTAATTTTCCTGTAGGCAGTATCTATCTTACCCCTAGTGAGATAAGCCTCTACATCCTTACATTTGTCCTCTAGCCATCCCTGCTTAGCCATTTTGCACTTCCTGTCGATCTCATTTTTGAGACATTTGTATTCCTTTTTGCCTGCTTCATTTACTGCATTTTTATATTTTCTCCTTTCATCAATTAAATTCAATATTTCTTATATTACCCAAGGATTTCTACTAGACCTCGTCTTTTTGCACCTACTTGATCCTCTGCTGCCTTCTCCACTTCATCCCTCAAAGCTACCCATTCTTCTACTACTGTATTTCTTTCCCCCATTCTTGCCAATTGTTACCTTATGCTCTTCCTGAAACTCTGTACAACCTCTGGTTTAGTCAGTTTATCCAGGTCCCATCTCCTTAAATTGCCACCTTTTTGCAGTTTCTTCAGTTTTAATCTACAGTTCGTAACCAATAGATTATGGTCAGAGTCCACGTCTGCCCCTGGAAATGTCTTACAATTTAAAACCTGGTTCCTAAATCTCTGTCTTATCATTATGTAGACTATCTGAAACCTGTCAGTATCTCCAGGCTTCTTCCATGTATACAATCTCCTTTTGTGATTCTTGAACCAAGTGTTAGCTATTATTAAGTTATGCTCTGTGCAAAATTCTACCAGGCGGCTTCCTCTTTCATTTCTTACCCCCAATTCATACTCACCTACTACGTTTCATTCTCTTCCTTTTCCTACTATCGAATTCCAGTCACCCATGACTATTAAATTTTCGTCTCCCTTCACTATCTGAATAATTTCTTTTATCTCACCATACATTTCTTCAATTTCTTCGTCATTTGCAGAGCTAGTTGGCATATAAACTTTTATTACTGTAGTAGGCTTGGGCTTCTTGTCTATCTTGGCCACAATAACGCGTTCACTATGCTGTTTGTAGTAGCTTACCTGCACTCCTATTATAATTCATTATTACACCTACTCCTGCATTACCCCTATTTGATTTTGTATTTATGACCCTGTATTCATCTGACCAAAAGTCTTGTTCCTTCTGCCGCCGAACTGCGCTAATTCCCACTATATGTAACTTTAACCTATCCATTTCCCTTTTTAAATTTTCTAATCTACCTGCCCGATTAAGGGATCTGACATTCCACGCTCCGATTTGTAGGACGCCAGTTTTCTTTCTCCTGATAACGACATCCTCCTGAGTAGTCCCCGCCCGGAGATCCGAATGGGGGACTATTTTACCTCCGGAATATTTTACCCAAGAGGACGCCATCATCATTGATCCATACAGTAAAACTGCATGCCCTCGAGAAAAATTACGGCCGTAGTTTCCCCTTGCTTTCAGCCGTTCGCAGTACCAGCACAGCAAGGTCGTTTTGGTTAGTGTTACAAGGCCAGATCAGTCAATCATCCAGACTGTTGCCCCTGCAAGTACTGAAAAGGCTGCTGCCCCTCTTCAGGAACCACACGTTTGTCTGGCCTCTCAACAGATACCCCTTCGTTGTGGTTGCACCTACGGCTATCTGTATCGCTGAGGCACCCAAGCCTCCCCACCAACGGTAAGTTCGTGGGGGGGGGGGGGGGATTTTTACAGTTAAGTAAAATAAACTGAATGAACCTTGCAGACCTTACTATAGGAGACAGGCGTATGCCGTATAGTCGCAAAGCCTAATGAAGGTCACCCAAGAAATGGCGAAAAATACTGACCCAGTTAAGAAGTATACATGTTTGACGTACAAAAACCAGGAAACCAGGAACCAGAAGGAGAAGGAAACGTCGCTGGACGATGTTTCAAAAAAGAAAAGTTATTCAACAGGACTGCGTGCTTAAGCGCAGTTTGCCGGATAATTGCTATTTCTTCTGAAATTTTTGAAGCTGTGCCCTTACGCTGAATATGTAAAATGCTGCAATTGGTATTCATATTTGAAATGGAATGATTACGATCCTTCAGGTGGGTAGAAGAGCCGATTTAGAACTGCTAAGGTCCTGATGCTCTCTGAACCGTATGGTAAAGGAGCAGCCAGTTTGCCTACATAGGTGGAAGGACACTCACTACACTGGGTGCAATAGCCATCCAAGTGTACACAGCGATTGTCTTCTCTGGTTTCGTGGTGCTTTAATAGGTGCCAAACCTTATGGGTGATGTAGAAGACGGCTATAATCCACTCTTTTCTAAGCAATTTCGAGATCCTACAATATATAATACCTGCATAGGATCCTGCAAAAAAAAAAAAAAAAAAAAAAGAGTTATCATTACTAGTAAATGATAGTGTAGTCCGGTACCGATTGTTTGAAGCGTCTTTCGATTGCATTTACTGGTGAAGAACTCCGACAACATTTGGCTGCAGCATGTGCTATAAATTTAATGATATCTGACTCATGCAGGTAGTTTTGTTTTGAGAGAGCGACTCTATAATCCGTTTACCATAAGAATAAACCTGATGTAAACATTGCACTATGTAATCTTCTGCCTTTTGCTAGAACCACATTGGATTTCAGTTCTAGGCGCTTCAGTCTGAAAACCGCGCGACCGCTACGGTCGCAGGTTCGAATCCTGCCTCGGGCATGGATGTGTGTAATGTCCTTAGGTTAGTTAGGTTTAAGTAGTTCTAAGTTCTAGGGGACTGATGACCTCAGATGTTAAGTGCCATAGTGCTCAGAGCCATTTGAACAATTTTTTTGTCTGCAGCCAAGCTGCCGCCAGTAGGCCTACTGTCAAGTACGATAATAAGGGTATGTTTTGTGGTGTGCGTTACACGCACATCGACTTAGCGATAATACGAGACAACAGCTTTACCGGCGGATTTAACTTAGCACTGGCCAGTCAGCTGATACAGCTAGTCTGCAGTGACGTAGTCAGCTGCAGCTCACACGTGAAACGAGACGGGCAGAGAAGCAATACAGTTTCGAATGTCATTTAATTTTTAAACAACATGAAATAATACATTGCAAATCTCCCACAATACGCTCCTTAGACGACTAGACGAAAACCGCAACACGTTATTGTTTTTAGCCAAGGTACCATAGCAACTAAAAACAAGAATGATGAAAATTCCTGACTTAACCACAGGGTAATTTTTCTGCATAAGCTGTGTGTAACGTTAAGAGAGTATTCAAGGATTTCGCCGTATAGTTAAATATTGAAGTCACTGAAAGTATTACTTAGTCAGTCGTCTGGTAGTCTCTTAGCTCTTTCCTTATCCGAATCCGAGAAATATATTTCAATCCTGGAAGTGTCGCCTGCTACGTGGATAACGAGCCTATCAACAACAGAATCCACGAAGCCAACCAGGCGCAGCATTTTCTCTTCTTCTTTTATGACGAGCCGTTCTACATCCTGCCAGCGTTCGGCAGTGACGTGTGAAGACCTGCGTGCGTTAGTTCCACTACGTCTGGCAGCTTAACAGTCTTGTTACTTCTCGGGCCAAATCCCGCACCTTAGCTCCAGATCAGTTCTGTTGGGTTCATATTATAATGGTACAGTAGCAAATGTAAAAATACAGCATTTGTAGGACGTGCTGTTTGCTGTGAAAATTATTGTTTTTTATGTTTCTACGATACTCATCTATCTCTACATTATAAAACGATGGACGTAGTCCAAATAAAGAGGATTTGGTTTTTCATTTTTGCCTTAAAAATTTTAATTGTTATGTTTTCTTAACTTAAACAACTTTTATAAACAGTCTTTCATAAAACATCGATAATTAAGAATTTGTATTTGAAATGGAAAAAGGAATTTCGCGTCCAATGTGTAATTAGAAACAAGAAGACGTGCATTATTCATAAAAAATAATAATAAGTTTTATGATTACGAGATGTAGGTATTTCAAATTGAACGATAAGAAAAAAATGATACTGTGGAAATTTGAACAAACGTACGAATAACCGCCTTTACTTTCCATTCCTCTTCGCTACCTACTGTGCTACACATTCAATTTGAGTTTGTTTATCAACTGCATTGTATACAACGCTGGGAAAACTTCAAAGCCGATTATCTCCGTAAATTTATGAAAAACATTAGGAACAGCTGTAACTTAGTAATAGGATATCTAGTACATAAGTTGGACCTACTTCCAAGAGTGTAACAACACCAATGTACATGTACTACAGCTTCTGACCAATCATCGCGTTTGTGTTTGTTTACATCAGGTTTATTCTTATGATGAACGGATTATAGCTGCGCAGTAAAGCATTGTCTGAAGAGCAGCCCTTTTTGTTGCTTTGGATGAACTGGAGAGCAGTGAATAATAGAACTAGTCATGGTTGGTTTCCTAAATATATTAAAGTGAACTTTACTGTCCTGTAACGAAATTTTCAAATCCAAAAATGGGAGTGTACAGCCAGAGTGCTATTCTATTGTACATTGAATCTTGGGGTGCATTTTGTTAAAGTAATGTTGAAAAAGTTGCAGCGAGGCATCGGTCCTGAAATAGTAAAGTACGATGTCATAGACATATCTTTTGTAAATAAATAAAAAATAATGCTTACTTAGCAAACTTTGCAATTCCTTAGCCAATAAGTAATCTAATCATTAATAGTGTTGATAATGGGCCTTAAAGAAGCCTGCAGTTTTTAGAGCTTCACCACACCCCGAAAAGTGAGTGTTCTTGGATTCATTGGTATCAAAGCTTTTTTAAGAAATCAGGTAGATACATCATCTGTTTCTTTAAGTGCTATCTTAATTTCCGCAACGAATTTAGCTGTAGGGTTAAATGAGTATGTTTCGAAAATAGGGCTAGAAAGGAAGACCTTTTCTTTCTGTACATATTCGGCCATGTGTAAAACTATTGATGTGCAGCCTTTGTCCACAGCACTACGTTACGCTTCGGTGCAGTCAGATTCCTGATGCACACTGACCATGCAGCCAGTCACCGAAAGACACCATGCCGCCAGATCCTCATCAGCCACTTTGCCAAGGCGTTGTTCTGCTGGAAGTGTGGTGTCTTACCAGTGTTTTATTTTGGCCGAACTGATCGGCTGACTAGTCTCAGGCTGTTGTAGTGAACTTTAAGTTTACAAAGGCACTTATGTTTAGACTTCAGTTTTTGATAGTGTAATTCAGACTTCTACTTATACGCCGAGGAAGCCAATATTTCGTTAAAAAACTTAATTTTTCATTGGATGGCTTTGCTAATAGATTGCTCACTAGATAGTGATGCAGATTCAAAGTAGTGATCCAAGAATTAGTTAACTGCAATAATTGGAAGAGACTATTTTGTTTCGTCTACAAATTTCCAGAGGAGGAGCAATTATCAACTCCATTTTCAGCTTGTTTGTTTTTCGATGCAGTGATAAACCTGTACCTACCGATTTGTTCCACAAACATTTACAGCTGAAACTTATAAATAACATGTGTTTTGTTTTGGATATCCAGGTGTTCTTGTTGATGTGTTCCTACCGCAGGACACTTCAATCGGTGACAAGGAACTACAAAGAGCTGTGTTCAACTGTTACAGATAGTGGAGTTGTATGTTAACTTTTACACCCTCCAATTCAGAGGACTTTATTTACCCTGTTATTATTTTTCTTCAGAAGATGCAACACACAAATGAACTTTTGGTCGAGCAGTTGGCAGCTATCACACAATCAGCACCAGAGTTTGCTTGACATCTCGCCGAGATCAACATATCAATCTGAAACATCTGGCTGACGCCACCACCCTTCCAACAGTTCGACAGAAAGGTAGAGCCATGGTCCTGCTGCATTGCAAGGATGGAACAACATTACTTGGTGAATGATAACTCAGCTGACAATGCAGCAACGCGCTTCCTTCCTTGCTAACACTGGTTTGTCTGTGTACCAACTCATACAATAACTACATCCTGGAGTGGAGCCCTATGTCCCCCTCATGCTATGTTGAAATCTAGTTTGCTTGACTATTTTGGTTCACACGTTCACATGTTGGCACCATGCCACAAATTTTTTAGCTGCCGCAAACTTTCGTCTGAATCCTACAGAGAATGGATTGTATGACTCTGAGGTCTATCACACAACTATTGTTTCATTACACCAACTCGCAGTGTAAACAATCCTACTCCTCCTCGTTGGTATGAGACATGGTGTCGGTCCATTCACCCAATGAGGTTTTGTGCCACGATCTTCTGAAGCTGAATACTCCCTCCTTGGGGGCATATTTACCCATCATTCGTGCCTTCGAGCAGTCTCTTCAACTGTCAGCAGCCATTCAGGATCCCTCATTGCTTTTTGCACCCCACCCCACTCAGGGCCTGTCCTCATCAACCAAACTGCAATCCAAGTTGTCATTTCTGGCTCGTTCCTTCCGGTTCACATTGCCTTATTAGCCACTAACGACACCAATGTCACTTTCTGAAAGCAACCTGCATTGCATGTGGTAAAACATGCGTAAAGGGAAGGTGTGCCATTATTCAGCAGCCTTGAATGTCGACAGGATGTTCACAAGCCTTCCAATTCAGGAATAGAGGACATGGACCTGTAACGTTCTTTAAATTATTTAAATTATTCACGTTTGTAAATCTATGTACAACACGTAATGTTTGTCTTATAGAAAGTTACTGTGTAATGTATTGTTGATCAAATGGTGTGCTTAATCAGTTTTACTGTAATCCAAAAAAATTAAACAACTTAATCTGGAAAACCAGTATGTCATGCCTATAAGGGAATCAATCCCCCTGAAATTTACTCAGTCACGTGAGCACCGATTTATATGACCCTTTGCAATAAACTGATAAACTTCCCTATGCAAATAAACAATGAAATACGTTTTTCTTAGCTCTTGAGTCGCAATGGATGTAATCTTGGTATTCTACTCTCTCCAGTGTAGGCTTACAAAATATTCAATCTTGGATCTGCTAAGTGCAATGCCAGCCATAAAATAGCTTCATACAAATAATATCAGTAGATTAGTTGATAAATGAATAACCTTGCAAATGTTCAGCGATAATTTTGGATGTTGGCTAAGCCCTGTGCAATGCTGCCCTCATTAAAGCTGTTACAAACATTAATACTTTTCTGATTCTGGCTGAAAAATCATTTCTCCTAAAAAATATTTCATTGGGCTTAAATAAACACGATGTGGCAGAGGATGTGGCACTGATAAGGGGATATGCTAAGACCGACTGATCGGTTTGAAATTTGTATTAAAAATCTGATATGAAACATTTTATGTTAACTTCAAAATCAGTGAACTTCTCAACAGTTCTACAATTCTCACTTACTGACGTAGTTAACAATACTTGGATTGTTACATGCCAAAACGTCTGACATCATTTGAAAAAATGGATTCCGAAATTTAACTTCCTTGTATCAGGTTTACAAAATGCATCTACATCTACATCCATACTCCACAAGCCACCTGACGGCGTGTGGCGGAGGATACCTTGAGTACCTCTATCGGTTCTCCCTTCTATTCCAGTCTCGTGTTACTCGTGGAAAGAAGGATTGTCGGTATGCCTCTGTGTGGGTTCTAATCTCTCTGATTTTATCCTCATGGTCTCTTCGCGAGATATACGTAGGAGGGAGCAATATACTGCCTGACTCCTCGTTGAAGGTATGTTCTCGAAACTTCAACAAAAGCCCGTACCGAGCTACTGAGCATCTCTCCTGCAGAGTCTTCCACTGGAGTTTATCTATCATCTCAGTAACGCTTTTGCGATTACTAAATGATCCTGTAACAAAGCGCGCTTCTCTCTTTTGGATCTTCTCTATCTCTTCTATCAACCCTATATGGTATGGATCCCACATTGGTGAGCAGTATTCAAGCAGTGGGCGAACAAGTGTATTGTAACCTACTTCCTTTGTTTTCGGATTGCATTTCCTTAGGACTCTTCCAATGAATCTCAGTCAGGCATCTGCTTTAGCGACGATCAACTTTATATGATCATTCCATTTTAAATCACTCCTAATGGGTACTCCCATATAATTTATGGAATTAACTGCATCCAGTTGCTGACCTGCTATATTGTACCTAAATGATAAGGGATCTTTCTTTCTATGTATCTGCAGCACATTACACTTGTCTACATTAAGATTCAATTACCGTTCCCTGCACCATGCGTCAATTCGCTGCACATCCCCCTGCATTGCAGTATAATTTTTCATTGTTACAACCCCTTGATATACCACAGCATCATTCGCAAAAATCCTCAGTGAACTTCCGATGTTATCCTAAAGGTCATTTATGTATATTGTGAATAGCAATGGTCCTACGACACTCCACGGCGGCACACCTGAAATCACTCTTACTTTGGAAGACTTCTCTCCATTGAGAATGACATGCAGCGTTCTTTTATCTAGGAACTCTTCAATCCAATCACACAATTGGTCTGATAGTCCATATGCTCTTACTATGGGGAACTGTATCGGACGCCTTGCGAAAGTCAAGAAACACGGCATCTACCTGGGAACCCCTGTCTATTGCCCTCTGAGTCTCATGGACAAATAGCGCGAGCTGGGTTTCACATGATCGTCTTTTTCGAAACCCATGCTGCTTCCTACAGAGTAGATTTCTAGTCTCCATAAAAGTCATTATACTCGGACATAATAAGTGTTCTAAAATTCGACAACTCATCGATGTTAGAGATATACGTCTATAGTTCTGCACATCTGTTCGATGTCCCCTCTTAATAGTAAGTGGGTGACTTGAGCACAGTTGCAGATATTTTTTTAATGCAACCATCATTGTCTTATAAACTGCTAGACTGCGCACACTAGCTACTAAAATTTTTTTTAAACAGTTTCAAACCATAAACATTTATATAAATTTTCAACTAAAATTCCATGCTGCGAATCATATGTGAAATTCTTTTTACCATACATTACCACATACATAAGCATATCTTCTAGACATATTTATAACATAATTGGATAATTTTCAATAAAGCTGAATGGACTCACATTAACATCAACATTCAATTGTGTAGTTCTCTTAAAATCAAAGAAAGCATCATAAGCTTTAAAATAATTATTTGGCGGATCTAGATTCCACATTTCTTGAGGGAAAATCTCGTTTCTGCCATTTTTAATATAGATATTCTGTAATTTAACATGATCGAATAAGGAAGAGTCAACGAGCTGATTATGTTTCCTTTTTGTTTGGAAAACAACATAGATAAAATGAGACATATCAAATTCTGCAGAGTTATAGAAATTTGTAATTTCTAACTAAAAAATTTTTTTTTCATCTAATCCAGCAATCTCTACAGTCTGTGATTCAAAGAAAGATATGGGAATTTTTGGATTTTTAAGTCTGTTGTTGTTGTGGTCTTCAGTCCTAAAAACTGGTTTGATGCAGCTCTCCATGCTAATCTATCCTGTGCAAGCTCCTTCAGCTCCCAGTACCTACTGCAACATACATCCTTCTGAATCTGCTTAGTGTATCCATCTCATGGTCTCCCTCTACGATTTTTACCCTCCATACTGCCCTCCAAAGCTAAATTTGTGATCCCTTGATGCCTCAGGACATGTCCTACCAACCGATCCCTTCTTCTAGTCAAGTTGTGCCACAAACTTCTCTTCCCCCCAATCCTATTCAATACCTCCTCATTAGTTACGTGATCTATCCACCTAATCTTCAACATTCTTCTGTAGCACCACATTTCGAAAGCTTCTATTCTCTTCTTGTCCAAACTAGTTATTGTTCATGTTTCACTTCCATACATGGCTACACTCCATACAAATATTTTCAGAAATGTCTTCCTGACGCTTAAATCTATATTCGTTGTTAACAAATTTCTCTTCTTCAGAAACGCTTTCCTTGCCATTGCCAGTCTACATTTTATATCCTTTCTACTTCGACCATCATCAGTTATTTTGCTCCCCAAATAGCAAAACTCCTCTACTGCCTTAAGTGTCTCATTTCCTAATCTAATTCCCCCAGCATCACCTGACTTAATTCGACTACATTCCATTATCCTCATTTTGCTTTTGTTGATGTTCATCTTATATCATCCTTTCAAGACACTGTCCATTCCGTTCAACTGCTCTTCCAAGTCCTTTGCTGTCTCTGACAGAATTACAATGTCATCGGCGAGCCTCAAAGTTTTTATTTCTTCTCCCTAGATTTTAATACCTACTCCAAATTTTGTTGAAGTCAATTGAATAAGAGCTGATGAAGAAATAAATGGAAATTCCATTCTAGAAAACATATTGTTACCTTTCTTTATGGTGATAACATCAAACAGTTTTAATTCATAATTATCGATTAATTTTTATTGGATTTTCCATCATAAGTTGGATAATCTGTACCATCAATTCCAATAATACTGAAATTCATGTACAATTGAGCATGATTTGGATGAACCCAACCATCTCCAATATTTATATTAATCTCCATGTTCTTGTTGGGGAGATTCAAATTATTTTTAGTCTTTTCATTCACAGGTAATGAATAAAACTGATAACTTTCGACTTGTTCACGATTTATTTAAGAATAAAAAATATTAAGAAGTTTCTAAAGTAATTGTTAAACAAGCACCATTAAAGTCAATTAAATTCTCGTTTTCATCAGTTACAGTAATTTCCAAGTCCTGAATTGGATCAAAAATAGGAATATTTACAGAATAATTTGGTTCATGAATTATTGGTCCACCAATAGGCACCATTTGGCTTGAATGAAGCAATAATATTAGTTTCTCTGTGAAAATGATCATTATGTTTTACATACATTCCATCAGCAAGATTGAAATTTTTATTTATTAATTCAAATGGAACAATTTTAGGAACATCTTTAGCAATAGCTTTTTATTTAGCTTGAACAACTTGATTACTAAATCGAAGCACACTACCAATACTATCTTTTATATCCATATGCAATTTTACATCACTTTCAATAACAATTCTGTTTAAAATTTCATCTGATTTAATGTGGATATTTGGCTTCTTCGAATGAATAAATTTTTCCATGTCTTTCAAGCTATACTGACCTACAGGAATTTCTATCGTTTCACCATCACAGTAAAGTTTATTATTTCTCGATGTAATATTTGGAGTTAGGAAAGTTGAATAAAAACGAACCAATGAAACACTACTAAAACTGTCCTTATCGGAACAGTTAATCTTTTTTTGAGAACAGATAACTTACCACTTAATTGAAATAATCTACTCGTTTACTATTAAAGTTTTTCTTATTAATAAATGCGCAAAACAGGTTGGGAAACAAAAATAAGACTTCCAGAAAAGAAGCCGAAAAATAAACATGGTAAACTTTTACCAAATTATATAAGATGTGCGATAATTGGACCAAGTGGTTGTGGAAAATAAAATTAATCATTTATTTGTTTATTCAAAAAGCTTAGATCAACCAAAATACTTGGAATCTATGAAAGGATGTGAAAAAATTGAAGAAAAAATAGCTACATTCATCGGAAATAATGAAGAAATTGTCGCATTAGATCAATTCCTAGACAATTCAGTTGTTGTATTTGATGATTTTATTCTTGAGAATCAGGATGTTGTTAGAGAATATTTCACTACAGGAAGACACAAAGGTATAGATTGTTTTTATTTAGCTCAAACTTATTCAAAAATACCAAAACAGTTAGTTAGAGATAATTTAAACTTTTTAAATATATTTAGACAGGATGATACAAACTTAAATCATATTTACCATGATCTTGTTGGTGGAGATTTAAAGTTTGATAATTTTAAAGAAATGTGTAGTAAATATTGGAATGATCAGTTTGGATTTTTCACAATAGACATGACAAGAAAATCAAATGAAGGTAAATTTAGAAATAAAATACAACATTTCTTTTTAATTAATGTTTTTTATTCTTAAATAATTGTTTGGAAAATACAATCCAGAAATCGTTAAAAAGGTAGAGAGAACAGGAGAGTAAAAGACAGTTAAAAGAAGAGTTTAGAAAATGGAAAAAACAACCAAGAACAGAGTATGAAGAATTTAAAAAAGAAGATCAACCAGTTATCGATGCCACTGAACAGGTCAAACAAGGAAATGAAGGCTTAGGTGACAATGTTTTAAAAGCAAATGAAGAATATAGAGAAGTTGAAAAACAAATGGTTCCTCATTATTTTGATGGATTTAACGATGTCCCAGGAATTAAACTTTATGAAAGTGATAAAGGAGATTAAACATTAAGCGAATCAATAATAACAAAGTTGTTAGATAATTATGATGAAGAAAGAAAACAGAATGATTTAAAAAAATAAACATAAGTGAAATAATGTTAGAATACATTAATCATAGTGAAGATAAAGTTTTTGGATTAAAGCCTGTTAATACATTTAAATTTGTTGGTAGACTGCCTGTAAAATTTGAAGGCGATAAATTATCAATTGGTAATAGAACATTTGAAGGAACTGATGGATTAATGAATCTTTTAACTAAAAAACAAATAACTATGGATGATATGAACACACTATTCACAAGTTTGGATCTGTCAAATTATGCAGATATATTGATTGAATCAGGAGCATTATATTCTAACAATAATCCCAATAAAATCAAATCAAGTAAAGGTAATAAATAAAAAAAATTTATAAAAGAGACTGTTGAACCTCATTTTTCCAAAAAAATGGCATCATCAGATTCAGATGAAAAAACTGGCAAAGGCTTGGTTAAAAAATATACAGAAAAACCAATTGAATATGTTTGGATGAATGATTTTAGACAAATAATTGATAGATTAGCTGTAATTCATGGTGAAGAACTAGCTTGAAATAAGAATTATCACAATGAAAAAGTTGGAATAATGCAAATGCTGACTAATAAATTTAGTGGTTTCGTTGTCAACAATCCAAAAGGAATTCCATACTTAATTAGAATTTTGAATAATATTCCTCACACATTTTGGAAGAGCGAAAAACATGGTAAAGGATTAGTCAATTGAGTTTTAAATAATGTTCCAATGCCTGAGATACATTTACCAGGATGTAATTACTGTGGACCATTTACTAAATTTGAAGAAAGATTAGAACATGGTGATCCAGGAATAAATCCATTAGATGAAGCTTGCAAACAACATGACATAGCATACAGTGATCATAAAGATGTACAATCTAGAAATGATGCAGATAAACAACTCCAGTTCACTGCAAAAGAAAGAATGCATGCAAGTGATGCTTCTTTAGGAAAAAAGTCGCAGCAACAGCGGTTAGAGGAATAATGTATGGAAAACGAAAATTAGGAATGGATTAGGCTTGGATGACAATGGATGGGGAGTTTAATCTTTATTAAATTTTTAATATATATAAATGAATAACTTTACAATTGATTATACTTTGCTACCTAGTGGCAAAACTGAACCAAAGTCAATTAAATTAAAGTTAAATAATGACTAATTAAATGCAATTGAACCATTTTTAACAGATGTTCAAAAAAGGAAAAAAGAAAAGAAAGTTGATGGAATTGAACTTATTACATTAGATATTCCTGTTGTTAAAAAAATTATTGAATATTTAACAAAAAAGATAGATGGTAAAGGACTAACACAACATGAAGGCGGATTTTTCCCATTATTATTAGATGCATTACCATATTTAGTAACAATTGGTTCTTTAGGTGGTGGATCTGTAGCAATTGCAAATGCAGTTATAAACAAGAAGAAAGCTGATAAAGAATTAGAAGAACAAAAAAGACATAACTTAGAAATGGAAACGAAAGCTGGAACTGGAATAAAAAAAATTTCGAAAAAGTAATTAATAAATATCCTAATACATTAAGTAATTTTGATATAGAAGAACTTACTAAGCAATTAAAAATTAAACACTTTCGTGGAGTATATATGATTGATGAATTATCAAATAAGCCACTTAAAATTGAATGTGGTATAGTAAATTTAGATAGAAGTGATAAGCCGGGTACACATTGGATGTATTATAAAAAGGAAGATAAAAATATTTGTTTTTGATTCATTTGGTGGTAATATACAAAAACATTTAGTTAACTATTTAGGAAAAGATATATTATATTATAATACAGAAAGAATACAAAATTTCGATGAAGTAATATGTGGTCATTTATGTTTATTCGTTTTAAAATTGTTATATGAAAATTATAATTTTAATGATATTTTAGATTTAGTAAATGGACATTTTTGGAAATAAAATACATCAAAGTGAACATGTAGTTAATACATCTACATTCGACCAAGAAAAAATTTAAATATGATTAAACAATTTGATCCAAAGATAACTAATGCAATTAAACAATTTAAAAAAGAATTTAATACTATTTTTAAAGTAACTATAGGTTATATTGGTTTTAAAGGTAGAAGACTTGCTAATGTAAATGATCTAATTGATGCAAAAGATGTAGTTAACAAACATTATTTTGTTAATGAACTATTAAATTTTGTTACAAAGCCAGAATACACCTATATTAATAAAGAAGAATATAAAAAGTTTCTTTTAGACTTAAAGGAAAGAAATGGTATTATAGATGGTATTATGGCGCATAATACTAAAGAAATTAACGAGTTTAAAAGAAATCTCCTTGGTACATTAACTATAATTAATTCACTAGAAAGTAAATTTAAAACATTAGAATCACAAATTAATAAAGACTTACATAAGAAAGAAGATGAATATATAGAAGAAATAAAAGATATAAGATTGTTAGATAAATCATCATTTTAACCTTATTAAATTTTTTATCTATGTAAATGAACAACCACACTGCGCATGACTATCACATTTATTGCTTGAAGTGTAAAAAATTAACTGATACACATAATCCATACAGATTAATAACAAAAAATGGAAGACAAAGAATTGAAGGTCTTTGCACAGTTTGTAAAAAGAAGAAAAGTAAATTCGTCAAAAAAAAATTTGTAGGGAAAGGTCTATATAATATTTGTGAAGAAATTATTAATGAATTACACAAACCAATGAGGAAAAATTTTACCTGAAGAAATGTAATTCCTCTCGGTATAGATGATTTATGGCAAGCCAACTTAGTAAAAATGGATTCGGGCAAGTTGAAAGGAATTTCTAAAATAAACAAAGGATATAAATATTTATTGACTATTATCGATGTATTTTCGAAATTTGTCTGGGCTGTTCCAGTTAAAGACAAAACAGGTAAGAATGTGGCTGATGCATTCGAAAAAAATTCAGTTCCAGGAGACCAAAAAAATCTGCAGCCAGATAAGGGTAAAGAATTTTAGAACAAAGAATTTAAAGAACTGATGAAGAAATATAACCTTAATAATTATTCAACTTTTTCAGAATTAAAAGCATCTGTTGTTGAACGAATGAACAGAACACTTAAAGAAAATATGGGGAACAAATTTGCTTTACAAGGAAATTACAAATGGGTTGACATAATCTCGAAACTAGTTGACGAATACAATACCACAGTTCATCAAACTATAAAAATGGAGCCAATAGAAGTTAATGAACAAAATTTAAAGTCGTCCAATTTGGAAAGGTTAATGTCGAACGAAAAACTGAAATTTAAAAAAGGTGATAAAGTTAGAATTAGTAAACTTAAAGGTCTTTTTGAAAAAGGATATACAGCTAATCGGTCAACAGAGATGTTTGAAATTGAAGATGTTATTCATTCTAATCCGATCACATAATCTGAAAGATATCGAAGGTAATTTTTATGAACAAGAGCTACAGAAAACAAAATATCCAGTTGTATACTTAGTTGAAAAAGTTTTAAGAAAGAAAAGAGATAAAGTTTATGTTAAATGGTTAGGTTTTGATAATACGCAAAACAGTTGGGTAAATAAAGATAATGTGTTTTTTATAAGTTAAACATCTAATAAAAATTATTTCTATATAAATGTATCGTATGGGACGAATGCGAAAATTAACCATTTCATATTTTATAAAGGTGTGTTATCCTGATGATGAAGATACAGTCTCTAATTTCATAAATCAATTAACTCATGATGCTGTAAATTATTTACATAATTTGAAAGGTGATGAAATTTCTATTGTTTATGAATACTTTAAAAAACAGTAGTGACTTTTTACATCGATTAGTAAGTGACTGTAATTTTAACTTCTTTATGCGTAATCAGTTCTTTACTGCTTTTCCATTGCTTTAGTTCTTTAAAGCAATTCCAAATCTTTGCAATGTTAATGTGATGTTCAACTTTTACTTGGTCCAACATTTCTGATCTAGTTAAACTTAAATTATTTTCTTTTACGCAATCGTCAAGTGCTTGATTTATTTTTTCTTTCAATTCTTATTCATAAAATAATTCTACTTCTTCAGGCGTTATTGGGTCTAAAGAATACACTTGCTCTAAGTGATATTTAGTTAAATTATTAATGTAGTCGAAAGGCTCATTTATGTTTTAATCGTCAATTTAACAATCTCAAGCAGTGGCATGTAATGTAAAACGAAGATTTCCTTATTCTTTTTATCTCTGAAGTCATCCAATAACTCGTGAATAATCTTTTCTGTTTTATTAACATCATACACTTTATCGTAGAAGCAGATATAAAATTTATCCTGCTCGTTGTGTGAAGAATTGAAATTCCAGTTTCGAATAGACAAGTTCTATGTTTTTCCCACTTTAAAGTTGTTGATTAAAGAATATCTTTTTGAAGTAGCTATATAGATGTACCATTTTTTGTTTTCTGTTTGACTTTGTCAGATAAAGATCTTCATGTTCATGTTGAATTGTTCGAGACTTTTGTTTTCCTCTTTTAATTCTTCTTACTCTTTTGACTCGATCGCGAGTTTGTTTTGAAAGTTGATGGCGAGTTGCTCCTTTTCTTTAATTGTTTGTTGCAGTTTATATTCACCGAATTTTCGGATCGATGGTAAAACTTCATGAGTAACCCATCTTTTAAATTGTTTAGCTTCTCCTTTTTTAGAAGATAAAATTAGTGAATATAATCCTGATTCATTAATGAATATAGTTCTTTTTTCATTATAAGTTAACCCTATCTGGTGGACGGGTCTCAAATTTTCTAGAAATTAGTATCATCTGTATCTACATATATTGTAATTGCTTGATCTGTGTCTTTATATTCTAATATCTGTGCAACATCTTTAGCTTTACACCATGGATTATTTTCTTTATCAATAATCATGACAACTTGCTTATTGCTGTAAGTAAGCTTGTTGTTGAACATATCTACAATCGACTGCATTTATATAGAATGAAAAAACATTAATTATATCAATTCAGTCTGATGAAGATTCATTATATCATCAACCAATTTTTCTTGTGTATAATTATCCAAAGTATTGAAATAATTTTCGATACAATTATTCTCAAATTTTCTTTCATTCGTTGATATAAATTTATTGAGTTTGGATTATAGTTCAATCATAACATTTCTTCACAATTTCGATATCTATCTTCGATTTTATATAGTTGTTTCTGTAATTTTTGTTGTTGTTTTCTAATGACATAGTAAGTATAATCACATTCATCATCAAATAACTTCAAAATTACAAAAGCTGGTCTTACATTTTTATTGTTTGTTTGTGGAACAACATGTGGTAATAGTGTATCTATTCCTCTGTTTCTTGTGTTTATTACATCAAAGGCCATATTAACTGTTTCCCTTAAATTTTCGATTTGTTTTTATCCAATTTACGTATTTCATGTAAAGATTCTATTTGATATTTATAGGTATCAATCATCTATTTTGTAATCTTATATTCGCCATATTCGCGAATTGTCGGTAAAACCTCATTTGTAACCCATTTTCTGAATGCTTTTGCTTCTTCTTTTTTTGCTTTTCGTATAAAGTAATATAATCCTGGTTCATTAATAAATATAGTTTTTATGACTACATTTTGGATGCCATGTTTTATGGCATCTGGAAAATCTCTAAATCTTTGTTTATCTTCATCACCCATCTGTTTTAATAGCATCCCTAGATTTTTTATAGTCTAATATTTTAGGAACATCTTCAGCTTTAAACCAAGGCTCTTTATTTTCATCAATAATTAGTAAAATATTTTGGTTGTTATAAGCGAGCTTATTATTTTTTAGATCTATAAGTGCCTCCATTTATATAGAATTAAAATACATTAGTAAATTAAAATTCTACAGCAGACACAATTAAAATTTCATCAAAAATATTTTTCGTTGCCTCTTAAGGTGAACGATTTGTTCAGGTTAAAATTTGCAATAACAGGATCACGAATTGCTTTTTGAGGATTTGTAAATTCTAATATTTCAGCAACATCTTTAGCTTTGAACCATGGATTATTTTCTTGATCAAGAATCACCAAAACTTCTTATAAGCAACCTTGTTGCCTTTCTGAATGAGATCAAAAATATTAAGCATAGAATGAAAATACTTTAGTAAATAACATTTTTTATGTTTCAGAAAAACTGTTATTCAAAGTATCTAAAAGTTTAGATAGTTGAAAATCTATATTATTTCAAGTAGTTAAAGTTCTAATAAAATTTGATTTAATTTTATTATTTATTTCAGCCCTTCTGGCCGTAGAACCTGAAATTGCATAGTGAGTAAAGCGTAAAATATCATTTGTGATCAAAACATCCACAAAGGAACCCAAATGTCTTTGAACCAACTTCCTAAACTTAATTCATACTTCCTTCTTGAATGAATTTGAAAGTGTTTAATTCTGAACTAGTGACAACGGCCATTTATATAGAATGAAAATACATTAGCAAATCAAAATTTATCATTGCCTCTTAAAGTGAATGATTCATTCTGAATTAGAAATTTTCATTTAATATAGAATAAAAATACATTAGTAAATTAAAATTTTTCAGGCATCTGCAACTTCCTTAAAAGTGTCACTAAAGATAACAATTTTCCTTTCATGAAATTTGTATTGTACTAAAAACTCATAAATGAAATGAAAAACAATCAATAGAAATACTAGTGAGAGAAGGAAAATTATGAGTGTAATTATTTTATCTATACAGCTATCAACCCCACAGCAAAATGAAAGAGGATTCATTTACTAAGGAAAATTTTTAATTATTAATGAAAATTTGTCTCAACAAATGGAAGCACACAAGAAGTGTAAAAAAGGTGAAGTAGAGAAACCAATTGATAACTTTTATCAACACAAATAATCAAAGGATAAGCTTTCATATATGTGGAAAGAATGTCATAAAACGATTACAAAAATACATATAATAACAAAAAAGAAGGTTTTGAACAGTTTATATCTAATTATAAGAGTTCTTTGGCAATGTTTAAGGATATGGCATATTTTTTTCATTTCTACAAACAACAACAACAGGAGTTACAACATTTGAAAAATTGTATTGGTTGTCAAGAAATTAAAGATCTTGGCTGTTTTTACGTAAGTCATACATCTAGGGACAAGCTCGCAAGTAGATGTAAGACTTGTCAACTAGAATATAGATAAAAAAGAAAAATAGTGTGTGAGTGTGGAAAGGAAATAGTTTACGTGATCTCAAAAACATTTACAAACAGACACATCATAAATGAACTACATACTTAGAGTATTAAAATTTACCTTTAATAAATTAGAACTATCTTTGCTACTGCTCTCCAATTTTGCAAGTCTACTAAAAATTAGAAGTCATCTTTGCTGTTGATCTTCAATTTTTTTCAAATCTATTAAAAATTTATCTTTAATAAATGGAAGCCTTTCTGAGAAAGTTTCCAGTCACTCAACTTCGTGATTATTGGACAAGGAATAGTTTACAAGGATATAGTGCACTTAGAAAGGATGGTCTTATCAACTTAATTGTTTCGAATAATACCACCACCACCACCCATTTTTTTCAAAAGCTAATGAAAATTTTTATATAATAAAAGATAGAAAAATGAAAGTCTCTCTGAGAGATTTTACAGTTGTTCAACTTCGAGATTATTGCAAAAGGAATAGTTTACAAGGATACAGTGCACTTAGAAAGGATGGTCTTATCACCTTAATTATTTCAAATAATTCACAAGTTGCTACAAGAACTCTAGAAAATTTGAAATTAAGTGAACTCAAAGATAAAGCTAAAGATCTTCGTATTAAAGGATACAATACATTAAAGAAATCAGAGTTAATTAATGCCATTGTATTGCAAAAGTTTAATTTTCATTCAGATGTATTTCAAAAAACTAGATTAAAACGAAAACGTGTACCAAATACAAATTACTTTTACAGATTTGATGATGATATTATTGGAAGCCCTCTTCCACCAAATGAGGAAAAAATACTAAATTTATCCATTTCGTAGTAAATTATTTGATAAAGAAAAGGAAGCTGAGCCACCTGAAAAGAATTTATTTGAGATAAAAGAAATTAAATCGAAAATTTTTGAAAAATTTAAAGCATGGTCTGTTGATTATAAAATTGACTGTATTGATGATAGCATTGCCAAACTCGATACTGTTTGTGAGAAAACAGATTATATAACAAAAGCACTCAATACCATTGTAGATGTAGCTAAAAACAGGACTAATCTCAGGAAAGGAGATAAGCTGAATATAACAACCAACAACCCAAAAATGTTTTATCCAATTTCAACAGGTTACAATGCATCAAATAATGCACAAGAATCTGTTCAAGTTTTGTGCAACAAAATAAGGGATATCTTAACATCAGACAAAACCTTTGATATAGTAGAAACATCATTTAGTATTCAGATGTTAGGAATTCCTAGAGGTAGTGGATATAAAATATAATAAATCTAGCTGAAGACAAAAAGACTAAGAGATACATCACAAGAATTAAAAATGATGATAATCTGTGTTGTCATAGAGCTGTAATTGTAGCTTTCACATATCACACAAATAATATTTTGAGAAGAGAACTAACTACGAACGAGGTTAAGAAAATCAGAGAAGGAGATAAATACAAATTACAGAAAGAATTAACCAATATATTATGTAATCAGTTGGGTGAATAGAATGTAGAAGGATTTACTTTAGATGACAATAAAAATATTGAAGAATTGTTGGATATCCAAATAAATGTAGTGTGTGCTGAAAATTTTAATGAAATTATCTATAGTGGTCCTGAGAAAGAAATCAAGATTTATCTGTACAAAGACTACAATCATTTTGATGTAATTAACAGTATGACTGGTTTCTTAGGATCATCACATTTCTGTGATACATGCAAGAAACCATATCACAACAAGGAGAAACATAGATGTAAAACAGAGAGAAAAGTGTGTATATTATGCAAAAGTCCAGAACATGAATGTGGAGAAAATAAGATTTATTGTGAAAAATCTAATAGATACTGTTATAATGAAGAATGCTTAAACAATCACCAAGAAGTTTGTGATACAGCTTACAAGTGTGAAGGATGTAAAAAGATTTGTTTAAGATCTAAAGAACATAAATGTGGCTTTGAACTTTGTAGAAATTGTCAACAAGTAGTGGAAATTGGAAATCATAAATGTTATATGCAACCTGTATTGCAAAATGGTGTTATCTGTGAAAGAAAATTTGGCAATGAATTTATAGTGCAAGGTTGTCCAAATTGTAATAAAGAAGGTTGCTATGTTAATGGAGAATTCCAAGATTTTTATGTTTACCAGTGCTTTGTGTGTAATAAAATAGTTGGTGGTAAAGAGTTCAAATGTTGTGAAAAAGGCTTTCCAAAGAAAGTGAATTGTACTTACAGTGAGAGATACATGTGGATTGATTATGAAGCAACTCAAGAAACTGGAACACACATTCCAAATATTATAATTGTTCACAATACTAAAGGTGATACTGTTTGTAAATTTAAGACAAATAACGAATTCTGTAAGTGGATGATATCTCAAAAGAACAGTTATCACACATTTATTGCTCACTATGCAAAAGTTTATGATTCCCAATTCATTTTGAAGTACTGTGTTGAAAATACGATAAGGCCATATACCATCCAAACAGGAACTAAACTAATGTTACTGGAGATCAAACAGTTAGGCATAAAAATTATAGACAGCAGTAATTTTGTACGAGGTCCATTTACTAGTTTTCCAAAAACTTTTGATTTGAAAGAATTGAAGAAAAGCCACTTCCCACATTTATTCAATATGCCCGCAAATGAAAACTATATAGGACCGATTTCTGATACCGAATATTATTGTGTTGACAGTATGAAGCCAAAAGACAGAGAAGCATTTCTCAAATGGCACAGCTCTAGAGTTAAAGAAAATTATGTGTTCAATATGAAGAAAGAAATTAACGAGTACTGTAATTCTGATGTAGATATATTAAGACGACGTTGTTTATAATTAAGAAAACAGTTTCTGGAAATTGCTAACATTGATCCATTCTGTTATTTAACAATTGCTGGCATTTGTATGGCAATTTACAGATCGAAATATTTACAGAAAAATACTATCGCTGTATTGGATAAAGAACAGAAGGAGAATTACAGTAAACAATCGATAGCTTGGTTGTATAGTTTAAATAATAGCAACATCTCACATGCTCTTAATGGAGGAGAAATCAGAATTGCAGGAGCAAAAGTAGATGGATTTGATAAAGGAGCTAATACTGTTTATCAATGTCATGTTTGCTTCTGGCATGGTTGTAAAACATGTTTTAAAAGTGAAACAATTAACAACAGAAATACGGAAACTATGGGTGATCTTTACCAAAAAATTTAACAAGACGTGCAGAAATATGAAATGCTGGATACAATCTGGTGGAAATGTGGGAATGTGATTGGGTGAATTCAGTAGAGTATGAAAATCTTAAACAGTTACCTAAAATTGTTGAACCATTGAATTCAAGAGATGCATTTTATGGTGGACGAACAAATTCAATAAAATTAAGAGCTAAAGAAGATGGTATTAGCTCAAAAATAAAATGTATTGATGTATGTAGTCTTTATCCAACCGTGCAATATTATGATTATTATACTGAACAATATCCAAGGAAAATATATAGACCAAGATATTATTCTAAAAATTGGTATGGATTAATAAAATGTAAAGTATTGGCTCCTAGAAGATTGTATCATCCAGTTTTACCTGTACGCATGCAAATCGATAAAAATGAAAAACTATTGTTTCCTCTGTGTGTGAAATGTGCAGAAGAACAGCTATGTAAATGCAATCACTGTGATGGAGAAAGAAGTTTTATCTGAACTTGGACGACTGGTGAAGTTAAGAAAGCTGTAGAAAAATGATATAGAGTATTAGAACTCTATGAAGTATGGGACTTTAAAAATAAAAGCAATATGATGTTTAAAAATTATGTGAAAGGCTTTATGAAAATAAAATTAGAAACTAATTAACATAATTTTGAAAGTGACAAGAATACATCAAAACAGTTAAAGAGAAGTTGGATATTGACTCGGATCATGATAGAATAATAGAAAATCCTGGAAAGCCAGCTGTTGCTAAGATCTGTTTGAATTCATTATGGGGCAAATTTGGACAAAGACAAAACATGAGTCAAACAGATTTTGTGACAAATTTGCAACGATTTTATGAGATACTGTTGGGTGATCAATTAGATAACTTAGATGTAAATTTTATTACAGAGGAAATGGTCCAGATGAGGTATAATTTCAAAGATTATTACATGGAAAACAATGCAGCTACAAATATCTTTATAGCTGCATTCACTACATCAAATGCAAGACTTAAATTGTATGATACGTTAGATAATTTATGAAAAAATGTCACATATTTCGATACTGATTCTATAGTATATATGGATGATTATAAAATTACTGTTGGTTGGTTGGTTGGTTTTGCGGAAGGAGACCAGACAGCGAGGTCATTGGTCTCATCGGATTAGGGAAGGATGGGGAAGGAAGTCGGCCGTGCCCTTTGAAAGGAACCATCCCGACATTCGCCTGGAGCGATTTAGGGAAATCACAGAAAACCTAAATCAGGATAGCCGGACGCGGGATTGAACCGTCGTCCACCCGAATGCGAATCCAGTGTCTAACCACTGCGCCACCTCACTCGGTTAAAAAAAATGCTGTGGAAACAGATTGTATGTTAGGTGAATTGACAGATGATTTGGGAAATAATTGGATTATAGATTGGGCTTCAACAGGTCCAAAAAGTTATTACTATGAGAAAAATGATAAAAAGACAGAAATGAAGGTAAAAAGATTCACATTAAATTATAAGAATATTCAAAAGTTGAATGGCGCATCTATGATCAGATTAATTGAGAATGAAGTGAAAGAAAAGATACAATTAGAATACAATCAGATAAATAGAGATGTTGACACTAAAAATCTAGTAAACAAACAGGTTAAGAAAGAATTTTCATTTCAGTATGATAAAAGAATTGTTCTAGATAACTATGATACAGTGCCTTATAGATACTAAAAATTATCTATATCTTCTAATGTAAATAAAAAATTCATACCACATGCCTCATACAAATAGAATATATTAGTTAGTTGCATTTTGTTGTATTCTAAGATGTCTAACTTTTTAGTTATAGAATGAATAAACTTTTAAAAATAATGAATAAGCTTTAATCTATTTTTGTAGGTAAATTATTAATTGGTAAATTAGAATCTACTATTTGTTTTACTGTCATAGAAAGAGAGAATTGGAATTTTCTATTTTCTCCCATATATCTGTATCTGTTTCCTCGTGGTTATCAAAGTTCTTTATAAGTTCTCATTAATGCACTAACATGTTTAGTATGCTTCTGACTTCTCAAGTGTTCTATAATTAATGATGGTTTAAAATATTCTATGCAAGTATTACACTCAACTTGTTTCTCTCTTGGATTATTACTTCTTTCGACAAAGATGTCAAACTTAAATTCATCCCATACATTAGTCATATTTATATAGAATAAAAATTTAAAAGATTATTAAAATTTTATTCTATATAAATGGACAATCTACTGAAGAAGCTCAATAATGCTAGCAATTCTAATCTATTTAAAAAGATTAGTGAGCTTGATGTAAATGAGTGTTATTACATTACTGACTGTGAACATTTAAAAACTAGATATGGTGATAAAATTTGTCTAGAGCTCGATAATAAATTTAAAATTATTTTGCCAGAAAGGTTCAATAAAATAATAGATAACTGGGACTTTTAAAGATGGTGAAATTAAACTAAAATATAAAGGAATGAAGAGAACTAAAAATAATGATAACGAATTTCATGATCTAGAGTTTGTTGTGTAGAATTTTTTAAAAATAATCAGCTCATTGACTCTTCCTTATTCGATCATGTTAAATTACAGAATATCTATATTAAAAATGGCAGGAACGAGATTTTTCCTCAAGAAATGTGTAATCTAGATCCGCCAAATAATTATTTAAAAGCTTATGATGCTTTCTTTGATTTTAAGAGAACTACACAATTGAATGTTGATGTTAATGTGAATCCATTCAGCTTTATTGAAAATTATCCTATCTATGTTATAAATATGTCTAGACGAATGAATGTATTAGCTACACAGAAAACTACAATGAAGTTGTGTGCAAATTTTAATGAAAATATTCTGAAAGATACGCTTATGTATGTGGTAATGTATGGTAAAAAGAATTTGACACATGATTCGCAGCATAGAATTTTAGTTGAAAATTTTAAAAATTTTTTATGGTTTGAAGCCGTTTATAAAAAATTTTAGTAGCTAGTGTGCGCAGTCTAGCAGTTTATATGACAATGATGGTTGCGTTAAAAAAAAATCTGCAACTGCGCTCAAGTCACCCACTTACTACTCTTCTTTTCCAATCCTTTGGAACCCTACGCTCTTCTAGAGACCTACGCTACACCGCTGCAAGAAGGGGGGCAAGTTCCATCGTGTACTCTGTGTAAAATCGAACTGGTATCCCATCAGGTCCAAAAAAATGGCTCTGAGCACTATGGGACTTAACATCTGTGGTCATCAGTCCCCTAGAACTTAGAACTACTTAAAACTAACTAACCTAAGGACATCACACACATCCATGCCCGAGGCAGGATTCGAACCTGCGACCGTAGCAGTCGTGCGGTTCCAGACTGAGCGCCTGAACCGCTAGACCACCGCGGCCGGCATCAGGTCCAGCAGCCTTTCCTCTTTTGAGTGATCTTAATTGTTTCTCTATCCCTCTGTCGTCTATTTCGATATCTTCCAGTTTGTCATCTGTGCGACAATCTAGAGAAGGAACTAAAGTGCAGTCTTCCTCTGTGAAACAGCTTTGGAAAAAGACATTTAGTGTTTCGGCCTTTAGTCCGTCATCCTCTGTTTCAGTACCATTTTGGTCACAGAGTGTCTGGACATTTTGTTTCGATCCACCTACCGCTTTGACATAAGACCAAAATTTCTTAGGATTTTCTGCCAAGTCAGTACATAGAACTTTACTTTCGAATTCATTGAACGCCTCTCGCATAGCCCTCCTCACACTACATTTCGCTTCGCGTAATTTTTGTTTGTCTGCAAGGCTTTGGCTATATTTATGTTTGCTATGAAGTTCCCTTTGCTTCCGCAGCAGTTTTCTAACTCGGTTGTTGTACCATGGTGGCTCTTTTCCATCTCTTACGATCTTGCTTGGCACATACTCATCTAATGCATATTGTACTATGGTTTTGAACTTTGTCTACTGATCGTCAACACTATCTGTACTTGAGACAAAACTTTTGTGTTGAGCCGTCAAGTACTCTAAAATCTGCTTTTTGACACTTTTGCTAAACAGAAAAATCTTCCTACCTTTTTTAATATTTCTATTTACAGCTGAAATCATCGATGCAGTAACCGCTTTATGATCGCTGATTCCCTGTTCTGTGTTAATTGTTTCAAATAGTTTGGGTCTGTTTGTCACCAAAAGGTCTAATATGTTATCGCCACGAGTCGGTTCTCTGTTTAACTGCTCAAGGTAGTTTTCAGATAAAGCACTTAAAAAATTTCATTGGATTCTTTGTCCCTGCCACCCGTTATGAACGTTTAAGTCTCCCAGTCTATATCTGGCGAATTAAAATCTCCACCCAGAACTATAACATGGTGGGGAAATCTACTCGAAATATTTTCCAAATTTTCCTTGAAGTGCTCTGCCACAACAGCTGCTGAGCCAGGGGGCCTATAGAGACTTCCCATTACCATGTTTGAGCCTGCTTTAACCGTGGCGTTCACCCAAATTATTTCGCACTTTGGATCTCCGTCAATTTCCTTCGATACTATAGCACTTTTTATCGCTATAAACACGCCTCCACATTCACTGTCCAGCCTGTCTCTGCGGTATACATTCCAATCTGAGTTTAAAATTTCATTACTGTTTAGATCTGGTTTCAGCCAACTTTCTGTCCCTATTACTATGTGGGCATTTTGACCGTTTATTAGTGAGAGCAGTTCTGGGACCTTTCTATAGACGCTCCTGCAGTTTACTATTACCACATTAATATTGTTATTCCCTGCTGCGTAGTAGGCAGTACTACCTTGCCGCGCCTCAGGAGGCGTCTTTTCGGGCGTAGGGAGGGAATTCTCTAACCTAAAAAACCCACATGTGCACTCCACACATACTCCGCTACACTTGTAGCCGCTTCCTGCGTGTAGTGCACGCCTGACATATTCAGGGGGACCCTACATTGCGACACCCGATAGCGGAGGTCGAGAAATTTGCACCCCAGATCTCCGCAGAATCGTCTGAGCCTCTGGTTTAAGCCTTCCACTCGGCTCCTAACCAGAGGACCGCGATCGGTTCTGGGAACAATACTACAAATCGTTAGCTCAGATTCAACCCCACGAGAGAGGCTTTCTGCCTTCACCAACTCAGCCACCCGCCTGTATGAACTGAGGATGACCTCTGAACCCAGACGGCAGGAGTCATTGGTGCCGACATGACCAACAATTTGCAGTTGGATGAACCCATTGTTCTCTATCGCCGCCGGCAGGGCCTCCTCCATGTCTCGGATGAAACCTCCCAGCAAGCAGACAAAGTGAATACTGGCCTTCTTCCCTGACCTTTCCGCTATTTCTCTAAGGGGCTCCATCACCCGCCTAACGTTGGAGCTCCCAATCACTAATAAACCCCTCCCCCCCTGTGCCTGCTCGGACCTTGCTGAAAGAGCAGCCACATGTCCACTCACAGGCAGAGCGGGCGATGCCACAAAGCCAGTCTCCAAATTGACCCTCCACTCCCCTTGGGGAGTGGTTGTTCCAACCGCGCCCGGTACCCGCCAAGATGTCTCAACAGCAGGGACCGTGGGTGAAGCATGTAACACCTGGGGTGTACCATGCGACGCACCAGACTCCCCACTGCCGCTACACTCCGAGGCAGCGGCCTGAAGACGGATGACCGCGGCCATCAACACGCTCAGCTGTTCACGAACAGTGGCCAGCTCCTCGTGCGTCCGTACACAGCAGTCACACATCCTATCCATCCTAAGAAATCAATTTAATGTAGAGAGTTAATCAACTTTTAACTAGACTGCTAATTCACTAAAGGCGGCTGATAGCTGGCTAAACCGTGGTTACTAGACACTTCTTGTTGAAAACAGTGAATATAGCGCTACCTGTCTCTGGACTGTATTCAAAACAAACACTAGCACTACTGGCACTATGGCTGACTAAAGGGACTCTCTCTGACTGTATTCAAAACAAACACGAAATCTATGGAACACTATTACTAGCACTCGAAAATTACAGCTTCCTAAAAGCAAAAACACACGGAAGAAGATGTGACAAGTAAGAAAAATACAGTCAATACTTAAATTAACGTAGCTTGCTGCACAGCAGACGTGACACAGACGGCAGTTACGACGACACTCACACTACTGGCACTATGGCTGAATAAAGGGATTCTCTATCTGACTGTATTCAAAACAAACACTATTACTAGCACTCGAAAATTAAAGCTTCCTAAAAGCAAAAACACACGGAAGAAGAAGTGACAAGTAAGAAAAATGCAGTTAATACTTAAATTAACGTATCTCGCTGCACAGCAGACGTGACGCAGACGGCAGTTACGACACAAAATATTACAAATTGGGCATACCAAATCAACCCATACATTAAATCTGATGGCAAATACTTGGTTCCTACATTCAGGGGTCACTACTGTAAAAATTAGCAAAATCCACATTGTATTGCTGCATACTTAGAACTAAATATACGAAATTTCATTACCTTACAAAACTGTATTATGTTGCATCCACAGGCCAATAGCTAAATTCTCGCAGCTGGCCACTAGCTTTGTCTTTCATCCTACCTTTAACAGAGTACAACAGCAACTGCTACTGCGCTCCGACGCCCCTACTTACAATCGATTCTGCCACTCAGGCTACATCTTTTCGTTCAGTGGTATCACAGATACGATCTTTTCCACTTGTGATAACCATTTCATGTCATTTTTCATGAAATATATTACAAACTCGGGCTCCACGTACAAGTGGACCCCTCACAGACTTACCTTCTCTAAATGTTCTTTTTGTCCAATTCATTCTTCCATCTTCAAAAAAATTAATGTCTACTTCCGTTCATATGGATGGTGTTCTAATCAAGCTACAAATCGACATGGGATCATCTACCACTCTTACTGACTGGCCAACATACCAACAGATTGGTCCCCCCCTTCTACATTCTGATACTCCATTATGCAGTTTTAGCAATGATTTTTCTCTGTCAGGTGTCTCTTGCGACCTGGTAGCAATATGGCTCCATATCCATCACAGCCTGTTTTATTGGTTGTTACAGTACCAGGTGCCTCTAATCTGCTGGGCATAGACCTCTTTGATGCCTTGGGGCTGCAAATTCAAGACGTGGAAGCCACTGTCAGTGCCATCCACAGGTGTTCATATGAGGCCAAGCTTCTGTCCAAATACCAAACTGCTTTTGCATCACTTTCCTCAGGCATCTTAGCACTCTGAAGCCCATGCAACTCTCCTTACTTTGGCTATGTCCAAATTTTGCAAATCCCAAGCCTTCTCTTTCACGCATGGAGATAAATTACAACTTCTGTAGGACTACAAGGTTCTGGCACTGGTGTCCAACAGCCGCTGGGCAATGCCCACTGTCATCATAGAGAAGCGCAAAGGGACGTTGCATATTTGTGGAGACTTTAGTACTATGAACAATGCCCAGTCAGTCGCCGACTCATATCCTATTCCAAAACTGGAAGACATTCTGGGTAAACTGGGCGGGGGTAAAGAGTTCACCAAGACTGACTTAAAAGATACCTACCTCTACTTACCGTTGGACACCGAATTCCTTGCCATCTTGCTGATGAACACACATTTCGTACTTTACCAGTACAGTCGACTTCCTTTGGCATTAATAGTGAGTGCACTAGCTATTTTTCAGAGATACTTGGAGTAGCTGATATGGGATGTCCCAAGCACCATCAACTGTCTTGATAACATTCTGGTAGCAGATCTCTCTGCCAAAGATTTAGCCAAGAACTTCGACACACTTTTTGCAGCGTTTGACCATGTGCAGCTCTGTTGTAACAGAAGAAGAGTGTGACTTTTCTGTGTAATAAGTCGAGTACTTATATCATGTATTCAATGCATCAAGAATTCGATACACACTGCAGGATGTAGTTTCTGTCCAATGTCTGCCCACACCAAAAGACAGATCTCAACTTGAAGCCGTCTTATGACATTTGAACAACTGCCGTTGCTTCCCCCTGGGGCAGCCTTGGCAGAACCACTTCTTCAAAATGTACAGTGGAAATGGACACACCAGTGTGACAACGCATTTAGAGATCTCTGACAGGCATTCCTCTGCCCCATCTGCCTATGATCCCTCGAACCCACTGATACTTGCTGCCAATGCAGCAGACTACGGTGTAGGGACAGTACTCTTCTGACACTCCACTCCTTTTCCCATTCGTCAGATATCAGCAGAAACGCCTGTGAGTGCGTAAGCGTCCATAGAATAAATGACTGGGGTAAGGAGTAGACCATTTTTCCATGACAGAGCGCAACGGTGTTTAAGCTGTACACAAATTGGTTTTAATGCAGAATTATTCTCAAGGAAATAAACGAATTTACATAGGTTGTAATGTGACAATGGTAGGACAGTTGTTAAGATAACGGCTTTCATCCTGAGTAATCGAAATAACTCTAAACACAACAATATCAAATTTCTTACTAGAAGTTTCTTTACAAAATTATTCTTACTATTGTGTCGTGAAGTTGACCAATATTACGACAGATCATCCGATTCTGGTTCTAACTTCGGTACTATTTAGGATGACAATCGAGTCTATTGAGGACGGTTAGTTTTTTGTGGCAAGCTGAGCAAAAGATTGCTCAAGGTTGCTCGGGCTCACAGTGGACGCAAGCTGGTGAACCAAGAAGTTCACACCTCTGCTTGCGATATTTACCTTAGCTGCGATGAGCTGTCGGCTGTATGTCTGCTCTCGTCCTCTGAAATTCCTATAAAAGCTAATCAAACCTTGGCTGATTTTATCAGCAAAAGCTCTCCTACATTTCTCGTTAGGCGAGAAAACATGCACTCATCCCGTCTTGAAATATGGAGATATGCACGCGCATGGCTAGAGCGGCATGAATATTAGAATGCTCTCTCAGTTCTCGCAAGAACAGTTAACTATGTGGCTGGTTCGTTTCTTCGCTGTTGGAGCTCAACAATGCTACAGCTAATACCTAGCTGAATGTCAGCCGCAGTGAACGCAGTGTTCACACAAAATTCCTCCTCTGCGTCGTACAGAGCGTTATATGACCTGTTCTGCACTTGACGCCAGTTCAGAGGAGAGTCCCCGAAATTTTCGGTCTTGTCTCTCTCGTAGCAAAACTGTCACTCACCTTGGTCCTTTCATGTTCCACGTCATGGCTTTTTCCGATCAATAGGAGCATTTCTCTTATTTTGTGGAAACTCTCTCTGCCAATCGCAAAGAGCCTACATTAAACTGCTTCGAAATTTGACCCTTTACTCCTTCCTAGTTCGTGTCAGCCAATCGGATATTTGTGCCTGCACCAGATGCCTGAAAGCTACAAGCGTACATCATGAGCATACCATGCGCAATTTACGTGATCGACTGCATCATAGGTTTGTTTGTATCCATCTGGAATTTCCCCCATTGCAGATTTCCAAAGCTTCTCCGGTGGCCCGCTACTTGCCCTTCTGGATGAGTCACCTGGCCCGTCCGTTGTCTCTCACCACAGATCGCTTGTAAGAGCTTTCCGTTGTACTCCACCTGTGATGTGCCCCGGATGTCACCCATTGCATTTGCTTCCCAAAAGAAATGTTTCCTCCGGCAGCTTGTTTCACCTATTGCTCATTGATATGCAGGATATAGGTTTGGTGTGTTAATACCATCGATCGAGTGTCATCGCGTTGCATTGCATAATGAGCATTTTTATAGGCAAATCTGCTCATTTTCGTTTGTTAGGTGACAAATTCACCTTCCTGCTACGATGTATAAAAACTCTCAAGTAGGGTGCGAAATCAACCTTAATTCAATCTGTCACCTTACACTTTCACATGTGATTGACAGAGTGGAGAGGTCCATTGCTTTTGTGTAAAGAGCTTTGTCATCAACTCAGTATGACTCCTGCTAAATCGAGAAGGGAGCACTGGCATTTTCTTTGGTATCAAGAAGTTTCACGACTGTGTATGACTGACAATTCTCACTGGACACAGACCACAAGCTGCTCCTGCCCTTACTGAAGTCCATCCTACCTATCCCCACCACGATGATTCGCCAGATCCAGCGCTGGGCTCTCTTTCTTTCCATGCACCCCTATGACATTCGGTTTCAGGCATGGCTCACCATGCTAATGCAGACCTTCTTTCCAGGCTGCCCATTGATCAAGACCAATATTTCAACTCTAACTCAGAGGTCTACTTCTAGCTGGACTCTGCTGCTGAAGACACCATGGCTCAGCTCCAATTTACATCACCCTCATCCTACAACACACTGCCACTTGCCCAGTCCTCCATTACATCTTCTGGTTTGTCAAATACGGTTGGCCTCCACCACACACCGTCAGGTGGCTTGTGAAGTATGGATGTAGATTTAGATGTAGATCAGAAGATGCTGACATACCTGAATTTGTAAGCCTTCAGGGCTTAATGCCAGGAGCTCTCCATAGTCAATGGCATCATCCTCATAAAGGGCGACAACAGCAGGATGTGCATAGTCGTCCCTTATGTGCTCCACAATCAGGTCCTCACCCTTCTGCATGAGGGATATAGGGGTGGTGCTCACCTAACACCTCACTCTCTGATATCTCTAGCA
Source organism: Schistocerca americana (assembly GCF_021461395.2). NCBI lineage: Eukaryota > Metazoa > Arthropoda > Insecta > Orthoptera > Acrididae > Schistocerca > Schistocerca americana. Next base: position 370,570,758 of record NC_060123.1, on the reverse strand, counting down.
GTGAGGCATTGACTCTGTCATCATGTCTGTATCAGCTGCCCGTTCTACATGCCAAAGCAAACGGGCTTGCTGGCCCTTTCCTCAGCTTCTCGTGGTTCATGGCTATCAATTTGGGTACAGGTTTTCCTTTTGCTACCTGTACATCCTCCACACCTTCTGGACACGCCATAAAAGCGCTAATCCGCATTTTCCGCTAGGAGGTCTCCCAGAAACTCTGGTTACTGATAATGGACCTCAATTTGCTTCTTCTGAATTTATGTCCTTGTGCAGAACCATTGCCATTACTTTAGTCCACAGTGAGAACTTTTATCCAGCCTCTAATGGCTTAGCAGACCGATCCGTCTGCAATTTTAAGCACTAAACCTTGTCGTCCCCAACCTCTTGATGACATTAAGACTCTTTTTCTTGGCTCATACAAGCCCACGCCACAAGACAGCTCCTCTCCAGCTGAATGGCTCCACAAGTGGCCTCACTATTCCTCTCTTTCCACTCTAAGCCCTTAACAACAGAGCCACCTCTCCATCCTCCTGAGCAGACACCGCTTCTCTTTACATGATGATATATGGTTCATGATATTTGGATGTGGTCAACCCTGCTGGGCTGCTGCCATGGTTACAGCAATCCTGGAATGTACTATGCTAGAAATACAGCTACTGGATGGGTCCTGCTGCAGACGTCACAGCAACCAAGTGTGTCCATGTCATGGTCTCTTTCTACTGTCAGGCAAGCTAACTTGATTCTCTGTACCCGATACCCAGTTGAGGTGGCGCCTGAGACTGACTGCGACATTGATGAAACTAGTCCTACACTGCAGCGCCATACATCACAGGCGACCACGCCCTTGGAGTTGAATCCCATCCCAGCTGCCCCAGTCAGTTGGCAAACGATGCCTCCAGAGCCGCCATTGCCAACCCCAAACTCTGTCCTCATCTCTCCTCTGTCGTTTAGGGGGAGGGGAAAGGAATGGCATGTCATGACTATGCACCAATGCCACACTGCCGAAATAGCATGGCGGGTGGCCCACTACTTGACACCTGCAGCAGGCCAGCGGCTGCAGGCAAGTTTTTGACAAAGTTCATTGGCCAGAGCACGATGGCCCCTCTGGCTTGGAGATCACGCAGGGAAGTCATGCATGCACCATAATGTCATTGGTGGAGAATGTCGCACTACATTATGTTTCTGCACACGCATCCTGCAGACAATAGGAATCCTGTATGCATCCACCTCCAGGGTAGTCCGCAGCTCGTGGTCGTGCGGTAGCGTTCTCGCTTCCCGCGCCCGGGTTCGATTCCCGGCGGGGTCAGGGATTTTCTCTGCCTCGTGATGACTGGGTGTTGTGTGCTGTCCTTAGATTAGTTAGGTTTAAGTAGTTCTAAGTTCTAGGGGACTGATGACCATAGATGTTAAGTCCCATAGTGCTCAGAGCCATTTGTACCTCCAGGGTAATGAAAGCAGCGCTGGCGGCTCCACAAGATGCTTCATCACAGTCAGCTTCCTGATGCCTGTCGACTAGGCAGCCAATCACCACCAGACGCCACGCCACCCACTTCTCATCAGCCTTCTCTGCCTGGGCGCCATTCTGCTGGAAGTGAGGTATCTCGCTGGTGTTTGGTTTTGGCAAGACTGATCGACAGACTTATGTCATGTGGCGCAGCAAACTTTAAGTTTAAAAAGGCACATTAAGTGTGGACTTTAATTTTTTCCAGTGTAATTCAGACTTCTCCTTATATTCCAAGGAAGGCAACAATTCTTTGAAAAAACTTAATTTTTTATGTATTTACTAGTCGATTGCCCACTAGATAGTGATGCATGTTCAAAGTAATGATCCAAGATTTAATTAATTGCAGTAATTGAAAGAGACTATTTTATTTCGTTTACAAATTTCCAGAAGACGAACTTTTATCAACTCCATTTTTAGCTTGTCTGTTTTTGGGTGCAGTGATAAATCGGTCCTTACCGTGCCATGCTTCAAAAATTCACAATTGAAACTTATGAATAACATGTTTTTTGTTTTGGATGTTCATGTGTTTTTGCTGGAGTGTCCCCACCGCAGGACAGTTCATAACTTTAACTGCATCTGCTTGTGTTACCGTTTTTTAGTCCTGTTCTGATGAAGTCTCGCAGAGAGAGCACTGATGAAAAGTTAGTTGATGCGTGAGCATGTGAAAAACTCACTACAGTGTGTCGAAATATGTCGCAGTGCACGGGAAGAACAACTGGACATCATATTTGAAAAACGATTTAGTGAAGCATGTAATAGTGTAAAGAGAGCATACAATCATCACCTCACTGATCTTATACTTCACAGCAGAAATAAGTAACTGAAACGTAGAATGCACTTATAGTGATATTTACATATAATGAATATTAACAACTGTACCTCAAAATATGATTATTATTAGCAATAACCTTAAGAGTACAGATGTGGTTATCTTACTTTAAAAGTCTGAAGGACTCAAAAAAACTCGACTGTTTTATAAAAAAGACGAAGGAAAATATGACATTGTTACTCCATCAAGATCAGAGCTATTTCTGCATAATACTTAAATAAATCAATGAAAATCAATATACTGCGCTTCTGAGGGCGATATTGGAAGTTTCCATTGGCTGTGGTAAGGGGGGTTCAAAGAAACTGTTCTTAGCTCTTTGTTAATCTAATATCGATCTTTTGTAACAACTGGTAAACTCGAAATCCGTGTTGAATTTAGAAGCAAAAAAAGAGAGAATAACTTATGTTTTATTCTCTGACGGTCTATAGTGAATACTCTGCAACGGATAGCGGAGATAGAGGAGAGTGTAATTTTTCTAACAATCCGGAAACACTGGTGACTGTTGCCCTACACGACGAGGATCTTAATATGCACGATCAAGATATTGTTGGAACCAGAAAACGGTAAGCAGAAACTAAAAACACGTCACATAAGCGCACAGCCTCAGCGCAACTCACAGTCGTGATATGACCTTATTTAACAATTTGGACAGCGCCCAGGTTAGTAGCAACAAGCTAGATTTAAGACAATCTCAGCTGTACATAGGTTACGACGTCGGGCGTTATGCAGTCTGTATTGAAAGTGTGTGAGATAATGTTGACTGCCTTCATCCTGTAGCCATAGGGAAAGTGATTTAATCCCCCTTTCCAGAAAACAAAGATCAGATCGTCAATAATCAAGAGACCAGAATAAAAATCGAAACTAGGTACCCAGATACAGCAAATTTATTCCAGAATGAAATTTTCACTCTGCAGTGGAGTGTGCGCTGATGTGAAAGGTCCTGGCAGATTAAAACTGTGTGCTGGATCGAGACTGGAACTCGGGACCTTCGTCTTTTTCAGGCAAGTGCTCTGCTGACTCAGCTGCCCAAGCGTGGCTCACGACACATATTCACAGTACTCCGTCTGCTACCTACCAAACTTCACAGAAACTCTCCTGTGAACCTAGAGCACTTGCCTGTGAAAGGCAAAGGTCTCTAGTTCGAGTCTCGGTCCGACGCACATTTTTAATCTGCCAGGAAGTTTCAGCAAAATTATTAATTAAATCTCTATTCTGGACACCAAGAAATATGACTCCATACATTCCATCACAAATAATCTTCAAACAGGGACTAGTAAAACATGTTGCCATAGCCACTTTAGAAGAAGAAATTTCAGATGAGATATCGTCCTTACTGAATATCATTAACGTGAAGAGAATGTAGAAGAAGCTATTAGGAGGAAACACAGAAAATATTGTGAAACTACAAACTTCTGATTTTCAAACTCTCCAACAGCATGTGCACTGATGTGAAAAAAATCGCAATACCAAGAAGGAGTTGTACGACATAAGTGAAAGCTGGAAGAGGTGTTTCTACATCTGAACGATCTTGTCTGCTCAAATTTCGCTGCAGTCGCATAAGAGAGGTGCTAGTAGCACCACCATGAGACGGCAAATCATATTTTCTTTAAATACAAGCTGTAACAGTAGTGAGCTTTCGTTAGCTTTGAGATTGGATGTAATTACTTGCTGTTAGTCAAGAATGCCTTTAAGGCAACAAAGACGCCATTATCTACACCTCATTGAGCTTGAAGCAAGTCATATCATAGGGATATGAGAAGCTGAATGTTCCTTCCATGATACTGCATGACAACTTGGCAGGAATGTAACCACTGTACACGATTGCTGGCAGTGGTTGTCATGGGAATGTATGGTCGCAAGAAGACAGGGCTCTGGATGGCCACGTGACATTACCGAGAGGGAAGGCCATCATGTTCGGTGTATCGCTCTGGCACATACAACTGCATCTGCGGCAGTAATTTGAGCAGCAGTTGGCACCACAGTGACACAACGAAATTCTACAATTCGCACGCATTCCACTGACCGCAAATCACTGTCATTTGCGACTTCAGTGGTGTCAAGTGAGAGCTCTTTGGAGGGTACGGTGGAGGTCTGTTGCGTTTATGATGGATATGACAACAGGAGCAGTCTCGTGGTTATCTCATGCACCCTGACTACAAGTTTGTATGTCAGTCTGGTCATTCAACCTGTTGTGCTGCCATTCATGAACAATATTCCATGGTGTGTTTTCCAACAGGATAACGCTCGTCCACATGCCGCTGTTTACTCTAACATGCTCTACAGAATGATAACATGTTGGCTTGGCCTGCTGAATCACCAGATCTGCCTCCAATTGTGCACATATGAGACATCATCAGATAACAACTGCAGTGTCATCCACAAACAGCATTAACTGTTCCTGTATTGACTAATGAAGTGCAGCAAACACGGAGCTCCATCCCTCAAACTGACAGCTGGCACCTGTACAACACAATACATGCTCATTTGCATGCCTGCATTCAACATTCTGGCAGCTGCACTGGTTATTAATGTACCAACATTTTAAACTTGCAATGTCTTATGTTACACTTACGTTAACTTGCGACCTTGCAAAGTTAATCACTTAAATATGTTACCTAGACAAAAACAATTCCAAATTCTAAAGGTGGCAGGGGTAAAATACAGGGAGCGAAAGGCTATTTACAATTTGTACAGAAACCAGATGGCAGTTATAAAGTCGAGGGGCATGAAAGGGAAGCAGTGGTTGGAAGGGAGTGAGACAGGGTTGTAGCCTCTCCCCAATGTTATTCAATCTGTATATTGAGCAAGCAGTAAAGGAAACAAAAGAAAAATTCGGAGAGGGTATTAAAATCCATGGAGAAGAAATAAAAACTTTGAGGTTCACCGATGACATTGTAATTCTGTCAGAGACAGCAAAGGACTTGGAAGGGCAGTTGAACGGAATGGACATTGTCTTGAAAGGAGGATATAAGATGAACATCAACAAAAGCAAAACGAGGATAATGGAATGTTGTCGAATTAAATCGGGTGATGCTGAGGGAATTAGATTACGAAATGAGACACTTAAAGTAGTAAAGGAGTTTTGCTATTTGGGGAGCAAAATAACTGATGATGGTCGAAGTAGAGAAGATATAAAATGTGGGCTGGCTATGGCAAGGAAAGCGTTTCTGAAGAAGAGAAATTTGTTAACATCGAGTATAGATTTAAATGTCAGGAAGTTGTTTCTGAAAGTATTTGTATGGAGTGTAGCCATGTATGGAAGTGAAACATGGACGATAAATAGTTTGGACAAGAAGAGAATAAAGGCTTTCGAAATGTGGTGCTACAGAAGAATGCTGAAGATTAGATGGGTAGATCACATAACTAATGACGGGGTATTGAATAGAATTGGGGAGAAGAGGAATTTGTGGCACAACTTGGCGAGAAGAAGGGACCGGTTGGTAGGACATGTTCTGAGACATCAAGGGACCACAAATTTAGCATTGGAGGGCAGTGTGGAGGGTAAAAATCGTAGAGGGAGACCAAGAGATAAATACGCTAAGCAGATTCAGAAAGATATAGGTTGCAGTAAGTACGGGGAGATGAAGGAACTTGCACAGGATAGGGTAGCATGGAGAGCTGCATCAAACCAGTCTCAGGACTGTAGACCACAACAACAACAACAACAGACAAAAACATTTCAGAAATTTCATTGTTCTACATTAATTAATTATTTTTTGTCGGTTTTGGTGTTTTTTTCAGTGTATATTTACTTGGAACGAAATGTGGTGATGGGCACTAACAAGTACTGATGAGGAGCAGCTTAGAATATTTGAACATAGGGGTCTGTACAAGATTTATGGGGCAATTCAGGGTAACAATGATTTCTGGAGATCTAGAAAGAACACTGAGCTAGACTGCTTCAAACAAGAGGCTGACATTGTAACAGCAATGAAAAGTAGGAGATCAGCTTGGCTTGAATATATCCTCAGGACGAATACTGGACGAATAACTAAAAACGTTTTAGAATGCAGGCCAAATGGATGAAGACTGAATATGACAGAAGGGGAAGGCTGCGAAAGCGATGGACAGACGATGTGGAAGAAGACACAAAATTTCTCAGACTTACAGGATTGCAAAGAACTGTGATGGAGAGGGCAGAATGGAGGAAACTTGTTGAAGATGTTAAGACCCATACAGGGTTGTAACACCATGAGAAGAAGGAGGAGACAAGATATTAGGTGCCACTTGTGAGGTAACGGACGAATTGTGGCGCCCTGAAAAAATTCTAAGTTCAGAGTTGGCATGGATGCATGGGCCGCTCGGCAGGCGTGGGGCGCTCGGCAGGCCGACCATGTGGGGCTGGACGTTGGCTGAAGAAAGAGGGGTGCAGCCCGATCATGTGGCTGGGAATTCCATGGTGACACTGTGTTGATGAAGAAGGCACTTCGGGAGCGCCAAAGATGGCGGACTTTGTGAAACCTTAATGGCAGACATTTCACAGTTTGTATAGAAATTAATAGTAGCGAGAATAATCATGATACCTCAAAATGAAACATGTACACTACCATTATTTGCACAACGTTTCTGATGGTTAATCAGATTTTCAATATCTTTATTAGTTTAAAGTTTAGTATCTGATGATAAATTATACAAGTAACACCCAGTAACGAATTTCCAAAATGTAAACAGTTCTTCAGATTTTGTCGATAGACATGTCTTTAGAAAGCTATTAGTGTAAACCTAAATTGGTATAGATTACAGGCATGTAACTTGAATAGTACATGAGTTATTGGAGGACAAAGTGGTTGATTGCTATTGATCGTGTCAGGCCATAAGTATTCCTCAATTACACGAAAAAACGTTAGCAGCATGCTTATAAATATATTTATTCATCTGTATCTTTGTTTATATCCTATATATACTATTCATGCAGAAATTGGTTAAATATTTACTGTGTTTTAGAAAGAACAAAGACATTAGGCTACTGGACTACCTTTTGTTGCTATTCCTTTGATATATGTTTATTTAATTTGTTTATGTATTTAATAATGTGTGTTAGAGCGTGTTTATGATCCTGCCATAGGAATATTTATTTAATTTCAAGTTATTTAAATGTAAATGCAGAATTTCGAATGTGTTTCATTATGTTTGTGTGGGTTCTTTGGCTTGAAGACATGGCGCGCCAATCACAGCGCTCGTGGATGAGAGACGTATGGAGGTTGGGGAGGAGCATGGTTTCTGGAGAGGACACGCGGTAGTTTGGAAGAGTGCGGCGTGAGGGAGAACCGCACATGACATGGGGAGTTCGGCACTGGACACTGGAAGTGCTCTACGTGACGGCGCGACAGACACATAGTTGCGGAAAGACTTGTAGAGTGGACCAGTTTGTATGTGGCCACGAGAGATAAGAATACTTCAGAGTGCCGACTTGTGAACTTGCGAGATTTCCGTGGTTTCTACAGTGAAAACGTAGTATGCATTTAGAGGTGATTATCTTGCGAGCTATATTGTCATTCATAACTAATGACGAGCAGTAGGAATCTGTTGTTTCCCTGTTATTCAACTTATATTTTATTTAATTGCTGGACCATCGACACCAATAAGTGTTTTGCAGAAATATATCGCATTCTCAAAAGTACTTCTACTATCACACTCATCATTTAAAGTCGTTTAAAAATAGTACCTTCCGGTTTTATTTAATTGCAATTTTTCATTTATAAATTTCTATATTAATTCGCGATTGCCGAGGCATAGGAACCTTCGACCACGCAATTCATGTGTATATTCATACTGTATACTGTAGACATAGCAGTATTTGGCCTGTAATGCGGCAACTACATATTCAAGCCCCTAGACAACGAAACCAGCCAAAACTTTTAATAATTCAACTCTGAGTTGGATGGTACGTAGTTGAGGGCCTCCACCTCAACAACCTCATTGTATCATTTCATTATTATTTGAAATCCGCACACTGATCATTCCTTCAGTTAAGGCATGTTTCAACTGTCTTCAACTTTGGCACAAGGCAGAAGCCAAATACGATGCAAAAAATGTGGAGTCCACACTCACATTTATGATTACATGCTCAATTGTCAAATGGAATTACGACTGTGAACCATGCGAAGTAACTGATGGATAATGTAAGGAGTACCTATTCAGGAAACAAGTAAATGAATGTCCAACAAAATATTCCATCACCTCCTGAGAGGCAGAAAACTTTCTCTGTTACCTGTCATTCTCAAGTGTCACAAATGGTAAGCCATCTCCATTTAGGGAGACAAAAGAGTACAGCAGACACACATTCTCTGACTGACTTTCCATATATAAAGGTAATATATCGAGCATATCTTCTGAAGACAAGTCACATCTATTGCGTCACCAACAAACAAATAATTGCTACTGTACCAACAGTCAACAGAATTTCGAACAGACAAAAAGACGGAATTGGAATACAAAAATCAATTCTTCCAAGTGTAACAATAATTCAGATAGGCCTATAACACAGTATGTAAGATCTGACCCAAAAGGATTAAATGGATTTCATATTGGATGTAATCCTCACCAAGTTCAACATACTATTCAAGATAATAACGAGTCTTCATTAAACAACTCTTTGTGAGATAAAAGATTTCGTTTTATTCTTTATAATGGATCAGTTACAGAAAAATGAACCACTAGATACACAGTCCTTTCAAACGAGGCTCCTTCAATTCATTCTCAAATCAGGATGTTAACTAGGCCACTACAGATACAAAATCAGGAATTTAAGAGTTGTGATGTTGGAATGCAAGATCTGTTATGTCCAACAAAATCAACCTGGAAAATGAACCTCATCAACAGAAGATTATGGTGGCGTGTGTATCAGAAACATGGTTCCAACCTTCTCTACCTGTAACCTACAAAAGGTATTCTTTGATAAGCTCTGATAAATTGGATGGCAAAGCTGGTTTGGCAATTTTGGTTCACAATAGTATAGCACATACTAATGTATATTTACAGCAATACAATTCGAATTTACAAGCATAGGATATTAAAATTCCTTACATCTCATGTATTTTCTCTATAGTGCATGTTTATAATTCAGCAAGAAATAAACTGGAAGCTGAACCTGGAACAAAGTCTTTCATTAGTTACGTATGGCAGTCATTATATGTGCTAATTTCAACTCCCACTGCAAGAGTTGGGGCAGTGCTTACAGAGACAGAGAAGGTACCAACTTATTGATAGTGATAGAAGATAATCAAGTAATTGTTATGAATAGTGGCTCACTCACATTAATATCTCATCTATTTAAAAGACAGTCAGCCCTGGACATAGAACTGTGTTCTTCTAGCATTGCCAACATTTCCAATTGGAAAGTTTAAACCAACTCACTAGGTTCAGACCATCAACCAATATTGTTGACATTCAACAACAATATAATTATACAAAATAGCAGACCGTGATGTGGATTGAATATTAAAAAAAGCTTCATGGGAAATACAGAAGACCAACCTACTTCAAAAACTACATAAACTTGGGGATTCATTAGATGTGAGAAATTTATACAACAAACTGAGAAATGTGATACTGGTGCAGCAGAACATTCAGTCCCAAACGAAAAGTCAGAGGATTGGTGAAATGTAGAACATTGACTGAAGAAGGCTTGCACTTTACACATAACAAGAAATCCTTTCCTAACCAGTTACCTTAAACTTTGTAAATTTCTAGTGCAAACTAAATTAATCTTAAAACAAGAAAAAGACTCAATGGCGAATGTACTGCGAGAGCATGAATGAACAGTGGAATATATCTGAGATGTGCTGCTGTGTCAAGAAACTAAGATGTAAAATTCAGCCACCAGGAATTCTGTACATTCAGATGGGTTAAAATTGTTTAAAAGCCTTATCGATAGACTGAGTCCACTGACACTGCACTAACCCTTCAATGTTCTCTCTGATGGCTACTCAGATTGCTTCCTATGCCAACTGTTTCAACATTCACGGCTGCAGAAAGAATTAAAGAATGTTACTGATTCTTCCCCCAGGGATCAATAACATACACTACTCGATGATTTGCTCTATGCCTAATTTAACTCAAATGTGTTTACTTGGCATCTATAATAAAATATGGATGAAGGTAGAATTGATGCCTGATTGGACAACACAAATTATATAGCCAATCACAAAATCAAGCGCTAATCACAGCAACGAAAAATCGTCCAGACCATTAGCATTATCATCTTGCATGGGTAAAATACATGCTAGAATGGTTCTTTTGAAAGGACCTGGACAATACCCTTCCCCATCCTTGACATAACCCAGGTTTGTGCTGTGTCTCTAATGACCTCAATGTCAATGGGACATGAAACTCGGTCTTCCTTTCCTTCTTCGGTAAAAGACTTGAGCATATGATTAAAAATAGAGTGGAATGGTTGATTGAGGGGACAAAACATGTCCCAAAATCACAGTTTGGTTTTCATAAGGGAATAAGGAACCTAAACAACCTATCCATTTTGTCACCTGAAATTCAGATGGCTAATAAAAAGAAACAAAGCCTATCAATTCTGTTTGCAGATATTTCAGGAGTGAGTGACAAAGTATTAATATCAGTTCTACTGCAGTAGTGATGAGATATGCATATACCTTCTGGTTTTGTGTCCGTCATCTAATCATTTTTGACTAAACATAAAATATTCATTCGATACAATAACAAATTACAAGGGCCAAGAACTACATGTGAAAGATGACCCAAAGGGCTATATTAAGCCATTTGCTTTACATAATCTTCACTTCAGCTCCTGAAAAATCTCCGAAATGTTGGTGATAAATATATATATACTGCAAACAGGAGGTTACAAACGTTGGAATATTTCTTAAATCAGGCAGTGGCAACATTAATTCAATGGCCTGATGAACATAGTCTTTCAACATGGGAAAACAAATTTATTGTTATACAATTTACAAAGCAACAAATTCAATATAGTGAACATACCATTCAGTTGGGTGAAAGAGAATTTCCTGTAAAACCAATTGTGAAACTTTTGGGCGTCATTTTAGACAGGCCTTTCACATAGGTTAACCATGTAGATTATATTACAAATAAAATTTAAGAATTGTTAATTTTATGAGGTTTATAGTTGGTATTTGCTGGGGTGCTCATCACTCATTTCTACTGATATTATTGGGAACACTAATAAGATCACTACTAGATTATGGAAGCTTTCTTTATGGTAATAGCTCAAAAAAGCTATATCTTAACTTCATAGTCTTCAATATCTCTTGCTCTGCATATGTACAGGAGTAATGCAACCCACATCCAGAAATGCCTTGTTGGTTGAAACATTGGCAAAGCCTCCTACAGTGAGATGTCAGTCAGCAAGGAAGTTCTTACTATAGGAGATACAAGACTAAGTACATACTTTACACGGTCTTATGCAGTAATTACAATCAATGGACCATGTCAGTAGTTTAAATTCAAATCAATCTCGCCCATGGCTCTTTCTGTAATTAGCAGCAGATAACATGCAAGAGGTTGAGTATAATATCACTACAAGTGATGTAGGTATTCCATTTAAATTTCCAGCATATTACTTTGTCGTTGATATTTGCAATGTGCTATATATGTAATATGAGAGGCTGTATTGTACGATCACATGCTAACGTTGACTGTGTCTATAGAATTTGTCATACGCCAAAGAAAATAAAAAATGTAATGTGTACATCTTTGGTTAGTGTGCATTATATGCCGTCTGCTTATTCGTGGAAGTGCTTTGGGTTAGTTTGGTGCGCATGCGGTTGTGTTGTGGTGTTTGGTGTGTAATGTGTATGGTGATTGTTAATGTGAAATTTTGTTGTGACTTTGACTGGCAGCAGAAAAATTGTGAGACATGGCTACATCACTGGCAGAACAACTGAAAAAGCTAACGCTTCCTCAAACATCATTACTCGTCCACGAGAAAAAGCGAGCATCCTTCTTGTTTGATCCAAAAGAAGCTGCAAATTTGGACAGAGATGCTGTGTATGAATTAGGTGGGTATGCTTAACTGGTCATGTCTTTATCCGTAATTTAGTCTGTAGTTTTTTGCTGTACAAGCCGTTTGAATTTGATGACGAAGGTGACTTGTAATAGGTATTTCATGTGTGTGATAGAATCTTGTTTAGACTTTGTGTCCTCAAGTCAGTTTTGGCCATTTATTCGAGTTCTTTTAGATAAATGTGTCAGTTAAAGTTAAATAGCTCTTTGATATCTCATTTAGAAAAGCCTGTTTTATAACTATGTTATTCATAACAATAATATAAGAGCAGTGGGTAAGTTACTTATATATATATAGGAATGTGCAACCGACTAGAATATCGCATTAATTATTATTTGTGAGAGTAGACTTTGGATTACAAGAGAAGGAATAGGACGTACTCCTGTTTATATTCTATGCGAATACTATTGCTTCGATGTTTATGATGCAAAGTACACCGGGTGTTTGATATTATGCGGCAGGAATGCTGGTGTCAAGTTCTTACCCAGCAATGTTATTACGAAAATTAACCGCTCTGACAAATTACATAACGTGTTTGTTAGTGAGGCTAAATTTGTTTAATATTGTACCAGAAAGTTACACTAATCTGTGTTATAGCAGTGGATCACTCTTTAAAATTAACATGAAATCTCCCAAATGACTTCGGTGTAATTTGCTGTAAAGCAGCAGTGATCACTCTGATTTTGAAATGTATAGGTGCTCTGTCTCAAATTTTATTCAGTACAAATTGCCAACTATCTTGTTGTAATGCTGTCTGTTAATATGACGATATATTATTTGGGTGTTGCCTTGGTATCACTAAGAAATTTAGCAAATTTCTTATTACTGTATCTAAATAAGTAAGCAAAGTTTCAAGTACTGAGACTTTCCGTTTTAGCAGTGTAGTAATCCCTGCCCAGGAACTTGTGACTGTAAAGATTGGTAAAGTGATTTCCCTCACATAGGTTATGAGAATATTTTTTGTTGCCGTATATTTTTGTCCCCAGTATTTTCATAGTAACTTACGTTTATCAGAAGCAAGTAAATATAAGCGGAGATTTTTGATGGGTAGAGACCATGTCGTAAAAAGAGTTGCACAGGTAGTGTAGGACCCACAGTATGAACTGCCGAAATGAATTGAATGCCCGACAAATGCAGCTAAAAATTACATTCAAAATTCTACTGATTTTGTGTTCGGTGGGCGGAAGGAGAGTGATTGTTACTTAGGCCTACTTCCGCCCCCCCCCCCCTCCCTACATTTTTCATCTTTGAGGTGCAATTTATATGCATATCAGTAACATGCACCAAAGCACACACCAGAAAGTGTATTGAATTTTACAAGTTTGTCTGCAGTTTTATTACTTACTAGGAAATTGCATGAAATATGGAACTGAAATGATTTTCTATGCTGTGGAATGGTTGGTTATGTTACCACCATCTTTCTTTCAGATTCCCATTTATTGACTTCAGTAAATCATAATAAGATCGTCATCTTCCAGTTTAATGTAGACTTATTGGTGTGCTTGAGATTGGTCTGCCACCAAGATCGAGATTTTTGAGGGGCGGGGGCGATACTGTCATGCTAATGTCCTGAAGTTAGTTTCATGTTCCGTGGATGATTTGCACAGTAGTTCGTAATGATGTGGAATGAGTGAGTCTACATTTGCGCCACAGGTCTACATGCTGACAATTTACAAGGGAGTTGTTCCCCCTCCCTCGCCTCCAGATATATAGAGATCTGAGTTAGTCATTCCAACACACCATCTTCTACAAATAACAGTAATACAATAGATGAGTATGGTATAGTATTGGAAAAATAACATTCTATCTCTGCGTACATATTCTGCAAACCACTGTACACTGTGTGGCACAACAACTAGTTGTTCCATTTCCTGTTCCACTAGCAAATGGAGCGAGACAAAAACAACTGTTTATATACCTCCATATGAGCCCCAATTTCTTGTACCTTATCTGCGTGGTCCCAAAGCAAAATGTATGTTGACGGCAGTAGGATCGTTCTGCAGTCAGCTTCAAATGCTGGTTCTCTAAATTTTCTCAGTAGTGTTCTTCTAAATGAATGTCTTCTTCCCTCCAGGGATTCCCACTTGAGCTCTCGAACTGTACCCGTAACACTTGAGTGCTGATCAAACCTGCCAGTAACAAATCTAGCAGCTTGCTTCTGTATTGGTTTGATGTCTTCTTTCAGTCCGACATGATGCATCCCAAACACTCGAGAATTGGACACACTAGCGTCCTATATGCGGTTTCCTTTACAGATGAACCACTCTCTCCTAAAATTCTTCCAATGAATCGGAGTCATCCATTCCCCTTCCCTGCCACAATCCTCACATGCTCATTCCATTTCATTTCACTTTGCAGTGTTATGCCCAGATATTTAAACAATGTGACTGTGTTAATCAGGACACTACTAATGCTGTATCCGAATGTTCTTTTAACTGCCCATCCACATTAACTAACATTTTTCTACATTAAGAGCCAGCCACCATTCGTCACGCCAATGCAACTTTTGTCTTAAGTCCTCTTGTATCTTCCTACAGTCACTCTACTTCAACATATACCATGGCTTCATCAGCGAACTCGCAGATTGCTGCCCACCCCGTCCACCAGATCATTTATGTATAGAGAGAACAACAACAGTGCTATCACCCTTGTCTGTGGCACTCCTGACAATACCCTTATCTCTGATGAAAACTCGTTGTCGAGGACAACATACTGGGTTCTATTGGTTAAGAAGTCGTTAAGCGAGTCACATCCCAGGGAGCCTATTCTGTATGCATGTACCTTCGTTAACTGTCTGCAATGGGGTTCCATGTCAAATGCTTTTCAGAAATCTAGAAATTTAGAATCTGCCTGTTGCCTTTCATCCATCAGTATATCACGTGAAAAAAGAGCAAGCTGGGTTTCGCACAAGCCATGCTGATTCATGGACATAGCTTTTCAGTCTCTAGGAAATTTATCATATTCAAACTTGGAGTATGCTTCAGAATTCTGCAGCAGGCAGATGTTAAGGATATTGGTCAGTTATTTTGCGGGTCCATTCTTTTACCTTTCTTATGTACAGGAGTCCCTGACCTTTATTCCAGTCACTTTGCACTTTGCGCTGGTCAAGAGATTCGTGATAAATGCAAACTTAGTAGGGGGCCATTGACGCAGAGTACTCTTTGTACATCAGGACCTGGTGACTTATTTGTTTTCGACTCTTTCTATTGTCTCTACGCCAGGGTTTCTTATTACTGTAACGGACCTACTAAGGAGACTGCCTACATTACACGTGTTCGTCCTCTTTTCGAATACTGCTGCACGGTGTGGGATCCTTACCAGATAGGACTGATGGAGTACATCGAAAATGTTTAAAGAAAGGCAGCACATTTTGTATTGTCGTGAAATATGGGAGAGAGTGTCACAGAAATGATACAGGTTTTGGGCTGGACATCATTAAAAGAAAGGCGTTTTTCGTTGCGATGGAATTCTCACAAAATTCCAATCTCCAACTTTCTCCTCCGAATGCGAAAATATTTTGTTGACACCGACTTATATAGGGAGGAACGATCACCAAGATAAAATAAGGGAAATCGGAGCTCGTACGGTAAAATACAGGTGTTCATTCTTTCCGCACACTATACGCGATTGGAATAATAGAAAATTGTGAAGGTGGTTTGATGAACCCTCTGCGAGGCACTTAAAGGTGATTCGCAGAGTATCGATGTAGATGAGATGTAGATGTACTGTATCACCTGTGTGAGACTCTGTGCATTGGTCAAACGATGGTATGTTTGTAAGATTCTCGAGCGTGAACAATTTCTTAACCCTGGAATTTAAAACTTCTGCCTTCCTTTTGCTATCTTCTACTGGCAAAACCAGACTGGTTGACTGACTGGATGGAAGCCGTAGACCCCTTTAAAGATTTTACATAGGACCAGAATTTTTTCGGGTCCTCCGCCAGATCTGTATCAAGAAATGATGGTACTAACTGTTGTAGGCTTCGCACATAGATCTTTTTCACAGATGGACAAATCTCTACTAATCTTTGCCTGTCTATGTTTGCATGTCCTCTATTTGAACCGAGAGTGCAACAGCCTTTGCTTCCTCAGCATTTTCCAAATTGCCTTATTAAACTACTGTGGGTCTTAATCCCCTCACTAGGCACTTAACTCTCCGGACCACAATTTACAACCTGCATAAACTCTGCATAATTCCTCTATGGTCATCATTCTGGAAATAAATGATTGCATTTCATTGTGTAAATGAGATTGCTTATCTGCTCTTTCTAACAGAAACACTCCCCTAGCCCTCTTGACTGATTTGTTAACTTTCGTAACCATATTCATTATGATATCATGATCACTGATTCCCTTATCTGTAGTGATGCCACTGATAAGACCTGCACTGTTTGTAGCTACAAGGCCCAAGATACTTCGGTTCTGTGTAGGCAGCCAAACTAGCTGCTCAGTACAGTTTTCGGAAAACATATTCAAACATACTTCACAAGACTGTCTGTACCCCCCGCAGTGAATCCATACATGCCGTAGCTTGAAGTCACTACCAACTAGTATTGCATGATCTTGATATTTATGCACAACTGACCATAGACTTTCTTTGAATGACTCTACAAGTGTCACAGCGGAGTTGGGTGGTTGGTAAAAGCATCCAACAACTAACTTGGTTTCTCCTAGATGTCTTATGCATGACCAGTTAACTTCACTATGGAACTCAATTTCAGCCTCAGTAGAGACGATGTTTTTGTCAACTGCAATGAACACTCACCCACCTATGGTGTCTGATCTCTCTGTCAGTAAATATTCCAAGACTTGATGAAAGTCTCAGAGCTTTTACTTTGGGCTTTAGGCAGCTCTCAGTTCCAAGAATAATCTGAGATGGTGAACTTTTCTGGAGGGCAATAAATTTGGTAACTTTGTTACGAATATTTGACAATATCCCGATAAAATATATACGGTTGAACTGTCTTTAAACTGAATGCAGTCTGATTTCTGTACATGCATATCAACTGGCAAGTATTCATAAGAGTACCTTTAACTACCGCCTACCCCAAAAAACCTCCATGTGCACTCCACAAATACTCTACTACCTGAGTAGCTGCTTCCTTTGTGTAGTGCACCCCTCACCTGTAAAGAGGAGGCCTACAAATCCCCACCCGGTAACACAGATAGAGAAATTTGCAGCCAAGACCGTCACAGATACAATGGAGTCTTTGGTTGAGACCCTCCAGTAGGCTCCAAACCAGAGGACCCCAGTCAACTCTGGGAATGAGCCTGAAAATTATGAGCTCCGCTTGCACCCTGCTTGATGCCAGCAATATTCACCATCTCCGCCATCTGCCTGTAAGATCTGAGGATGGCCTCAGAACCCATGCAACAAGTGTCGTTGAACAAATTGTTATTAGTTCCTTTTTACCACCACACACAAACTGTGGCTGCTCAGTCTCGTGTAAGAATTATTCTCCAAGGTAATTTTATCTGTTCACGTGTTCTCAGTTTTCAACTGTCTGTTTTTCCTGGTTGATTTCTTGTAATTCTGTTGAAGCTGCTGTCATACGAAAAGATAATTCAGTTTTTTCCCACCCTCATTCATACACATCAGTGTGTGCACTCTTGTGGCATTAGCAATGGTGGTATCCAATTTCTCTTCATGTACACTCCAGCGACTCTATAGTGATGTGCTCAAGTGCATTGTGAATTTTCTTCAAGTATTCCTAGTATATCGGTTTAGTGCAATTGATCTTTTACAAAATCCCATAGAAAGAATTATTGTGGTGTGAAGTCAGGTAATTGTAGCAGACACTGAATCTTACCATCTTATTCATTCAATCCAGAAATTGACAGATACTAATGAACGAGTGGGGATGTGCCCCATCCAGCTGGAATGTGTCATGTTGTAGGTGTTCCAATTGTGGCTCAGCAATCTCTCTGTAACATGTCCAAATAAATATCATTATTTACGGTAGACTTTTTGAGAAAGAATGAATCAGTTACACTATTGTGCTTAAGTCCACAACACATATTCACCTTTGGACTGTCACTTTACATTTCACAAGTAACACTGTGATCACGAATATGAACATTATGACATACATAAAAAGTTGACTCATCAAAGAAACAATCTCAAAAGTCATTAATCTTATTTAGCATATCCACTGCAAACTTTTGGCAGTGTTTGCGCAATGGGTTTTGTGCTCGAAGCAGGTATACCACATAGGCATAATCTCTTAACGAAAACATGAGTATTGTTGATCAGCCAAGAGATATATTGGAAATACGGAAGTGTCCGATCCCGCCCGTCTGCTTTGACCCATGACCTCACAAATATGGCGGAAACGACCATAAACCATGTTTCCAATATGGCGCATATAAAGTTGGTACGTACACATTATGAGGACGAAAATACATCGAAAAACAAACACACACACTTTCCACAAAAAGCCTAATGACACTAATGGGACAAGCGCGGGAAATGGGGTGTTTTTGGGTGGGGGCAAACTAAATATAAACAAATTTAGACACCCACCCCCATACAAACCACACAAAATGACGAAAAAAACCAACATCACAAAACTCCACAAATACCACTAAACACAATATCATGTGGAATCGGGCACTTCCCTTGACCTATATAGCTCAACAGCAGCTCCCGATCCCATAAATTAGGATCAAACACTTCCCTTGGCCTATATAGCTCAAAAACATCTCTTGATACCAATATCAACATACACAGCCACACATTGGGATCGAACACTTCCCTTGACCTGTGCACTGTTAATTTTATCTGTCATATCGATTTGTGAACATAAACAACAACATATTAATTTTACTAAAATTACCACACGATGTATAGCGAACAATACTAAATTAACCTTCACACAAATTCGTTAACTCACTGAAATGAATTACACTACAAACACAGCCGACACTAACAGTTCTGGATAATAAGCAAAAGCAACCTGAGCCCATTACACCACACAAACGAAAACCCTGAACATACCACCAGAGAGCACAACACGACGACATCTACAAACACGCCACACTCACAAACCTAACTCCGCGCTGTCATTATGTCACACACGACAACACCCTTACGTCACGGGTCAAAGTAGATGCATGGGATCGGACGCTTCTGTCGACCCGATATATTTGATATGAGTTGTTTTCTTTGACGAGTGATGTAATATAAGTGGCAGCTGTGACAACATTTTTTGGTGCGTTTATTCAACCAATGTGAAAGAAAAAAAAATGCTTGGTTGTGGTGACAGATTGAGATCTGTAGCTTTTCCTGAGGTCAAGGTTAGGTTGGAAGGTGACAGTTTGGTTGCGAGTTGGCAAAAACCAGCAAATGTGAAAGTAAAAAATTCTTATGTTGTGTTGTGGTAACAGATTGATCCATAACTTAGCCTGGTTGCAAAAATAACCACTGTTATCGCGTTTAGTAGCCATGCTGTTCATGCAGTGTATCACATGTTTCCTTTTGTCACTGGTCAATGCCAGCGGCTTGTACCATCCCTGTTGACTGTGGCATTTCCAAACCTGTGGCTGTGAAACATGCTTATTTTGTTGGATTCCTTTTGATCAGTTGCTGTACTTTGTCAGTGTTGGTATCTCCCTCTCCCTGTTTATGGAGGACACTACCATGTTTCCATACATGGCACATGTGAAGCCTGGATAGTTGGTTGGGACTTTGATTTCCAAACAAGCTGTATCCAGAAGGTTCACTTGGGTGTTGGACTTCCTCTCTATAATCCAGGCTACACAGTGACCTTTTTCTTGTGGTTCCTCATTTTCTGTCAAACCTGTGACACTTGAAGCTAGGATAATATGAATAAAAAAAGAAAACTGATTTTCTATGATCAGAGCATAGAATGTCAGATCCCTTAATCACGCAGGTGGGTTAGAAAATTTAAAAAGGGAAATGGATAGGTTAAAGCTAGATATTTTGGAAATTAGTGAAGTTCCAGGACTAGTTTTAACAATGAATTTAAAAAAAATAAAAAAAAAAATAGGAGCACGGGTAAGCTACTACAAACAGCATAGCGAACACATTATTGTAGCAAAGATAGACACTAAGCCCACACCTGCCAAGGTAGTAAAAGTTTATATGCAAACTAGGTCTGCAGTTAATGAAGTGATTGTAGAAATGTATGATGAGATAAAAGAAATTATTCAGATAGTGGAGGGAGACGGAATTTTAATAGTCATGGGGGACTGGAATTCGATAGTAGGAAAAGAGAGAGGAGAAAAAGTAGCACGTGAACATGAAATGGGGGGTAAGGAATGAAAGGGGAAGCTATCTGGTAGAATTTTGCACAGAGCATAACTTAATCATAGATAATTCCTGGTTTAAGAATCATGAAAGAATGTTGTATATGTGGAAGAGGCTTGGAGATACTGGAAGGTTTCAGATAGATTATGTAATGGTAAGGCAGATATTTTGGAACCAGCTTCTAAATTGTAAGGCATTTCCAGGGGCAGATGTGGACTCTGACTACAGTCAGTTGGTTATGAACTGTAGATTAAAACTGAAGAAGCTGCAAAAAAAGTGGGAATTTAAGGAAATGGGACCTGTATAAGCTGAAAGAACAAGAGGTTTCAGAGAGAGCATTAGGCAATGGTTAACAAGAATGGGGGAAAGAAATACAGTAGAAGAAGAATGGGCACCTTTGAGAGATGAAATAGTGAAGGCAGCAGAGGATCAAGTAGGTAAGAAAAACGAGGGCTAATACAAATCCTTGGGTAACAGAAGAGATATTGACTTTAATTGATGAAAGGAGAAAATATAAAAATGCTGTGAATGAAACAGAAAAGAAGGAATACAATCGTCTCAAAAATAAGATCAACAGGAAGCGCAAAACAGCTAAGCAGGGGTGGCTACAGGACAAATATAAGGATGGGGAGCCATATCTCACTAGTGATAAGATAGATACTGCCTACAGGAAAATTGAAGAGACCTTTGGAGAGAAGAGAACCATTGCATGAATATCAAGAACTCGGAAGGAAAACCATTTCTAAGCAAAGAGGAGAAGGCAAAAAGGTGGAAGGAGTATATAGAGGGTCTGTGCAAGCAAGGTTGATGTTGTTGTTGTTGTGGTCTTCAGTCCTGAGACTGGTTTGATGCAGCTCTCCATCCTACTCTATCCTGTGCAAGCTTCTTCATCTCCCAGTACCTACTGCAGCCTACATCCTTCTGAATCTGCTTAGTGTATTCATCTCTTGGTCTCCCTCTACGATTTTTACCCTCCACATTGCCCTCCAATACTAAATTGCTGATCCCTCGATATCTCAGAACATGTCCTACCAACCGATCCCTTCTTCTGGTCAAGTTGTGCCACAAGCTCATCTTCTCCCCAATTCTATTCAATACCTCCTCATTAGGTATGTGATCTACCCATCTAATCCTCAGCATTCTTCTGTAGCACCACATTTCGGAAGCTTCTATTCTCTTCATGTCTAAACTATTTATCGTCCACGTTTCACTTTCATACATGGCTACACTCCATACAAATACTTTCAGAAGCGACTTCCTGACATTTAAATCTATACTCGATGTTAACAAATTTTTCTTCTTCAGAAACGCTTTCCTTGCCATTGCCAGTCTACATTTTATATCCTCTCTACTTCGACCATCATAAGTTATTTTGTAGCAAAACTCCTTTACTGCTTTAAGTGTCTCATTTCCTAATCTAATTTCCTCAGCATCACACGACTTAATTCGACTACATTCCATTATCCTTGTTTTGCTTTTGTTGATGTTCATCTTGCACCCTCCTTTCAGGACACTGTCCATTCCGTTCAACTGCTCTTCCAAGTCCTTTGCTGTCTCTGACAGAATTACAATGTCATCGGCGAACCTTAAAGTTTTTATTTCTTCTCCATGGATTTTAATACCTACTCCGAACTTTTCTTTTGTTTCCTTTATTGCTTGCTCAATATACAGATCGAATAGCATCGGGGATAGGCTACAACCCTGTCTCACTCCCTTCCAACCACTGCTTCCCTTTCATGCCTCTCGACTCTTATAACTGCCATCTGCTTTCTGTACAAATTGTAAATAGCCTTTCGCTCCCTGTATTTTACCCCTGGCACCTTCAGAATTTGAAAGAGAGTATTCCAATCAGCATGGTCAAAAGCTTTCTCTAAGTCTACAAATGCTAGAAACGTAGGTTTGCCTTTCCTTAATATTTCTTCTAAGATAAGTCGTAGGGTCAGTATTGCCTCACGTGTTCCAACATTTCTACGGAATCCAAACTGATCTTCCCCGAGGTCGGCTTCTACCAGTTTTTCCATTTGTCTGTAAAGAATCCGTGTTAGTATTTTGCAGGTGTGACTTATTAAACAGATAGATTGGTAATTTTCACATCTGTCAACACCTGCTTTCTTTGGGATTGGAATTATTATGTCGTTCTTGAAGTCTGAGGGTATTTCGCATGTCTCATACATCTTGCTCACCAGATGGTAGAGTTTTGTCAGGACTGGCTCTCCCAAGGCTGTCAGTAGTTCCAATGGAATGTTGTCTACTCCAGGGGCCTTGTTTCGACTCAGGTCTTTCAGTGCTCTGTCAAACTCTTCACGCAGTATCATATCTCCCATTTCATCTTCATCTACATCCTCTTCCATTTCCATAATATTGTCCTTGAGAACATCGCCCTTGTATAGAACCTCTATATACTCCTCCCACCTTTCTGCTTTCCCTTCTTTGCTTAGAACTGGGTTTCCATCTGAGCTCTTGATATTCACACAAGTGGTTCTCTTTTCTCCAAAGGTCTCTTTAATTTTCCTGTAGGCAGTATCTATCTTACCCCTAGTGAGATAAGCCTCTACATCCTTACATTTGTGCTCTAGCCATCCCTGCTTAGCCATTTTGCACTTCCTGTCGATCTCATTTTTGAGACGTTTGTATTCCTTTTTGCCTGCTTCCTTTACTGCATTTTTATATTTCCTCCTTTCATCAATTAAATTCCATATTTCTTCTGTTACCCAAGGGTTTCTACTAGCCTTCGTCTTTTTACCTATTTGATCCTCTGCTACCTTCACTATTTCATCCCTCAAAGCTACCCATTCTTCTACTGTATTTCTTTCCACAGTTCCTGTCAATTGTTCCCTTATGTTCTCCCTGAAACTCTGTACAACCTCTGATTCTTTCAGTTTATCCAGGCCCCATCTCCTTAAATTCCCATCTTCTTGCAGTTTCTTCAGTTTTAATCTACAGTTCATAACCAACATATTGTGGTCAGAGTCTACATATGCCCCGGGAAATGTCTTACAATTTAAAACCTGGTTCCTAAATCTCTGTCTTACCATTATATAATATATCTGATACCTTTTAGTATCTCCAGGGTTCTTCGATGTATACAACCTTCTTTCATGATTCTTGAACCAAGTATTAGCTATGATTAAGTTATCCTCTGTGCAAAATTCTACCATGCAGCTTCCTCTTCCATTTCTTAGCCCCAATCCGTATTCACCTACTATGCTTCCTTCTCTTCCTTTTCCTACTACCAAATTCCAGTCACCCATGACTATTAAATTTTCTTCTCCCTTCACTACCTGAGTAATTTCTTTTATCTCATCATACATTTCATCAGTTTCCTCGTCATCTGCAGAGCTAGCTGGCATATAAACTTGTACTACTGTAGTAGGCGTGGGCTTCGTGTCTATCTTGGCCACAATAATGTGTTCACTATGCTGTTTGTAGCAGCTTACCCGTACTCCTACTTTTTTATTCATTATTAAACCTACTCCTGCATTACCCCAATTTGATTTTGTATTTGTAACCCTGTTTTCGCCTGACCAATAGTCTTGTTCCTCCTGCCACCGAACTTCACTAATTTCCACTATATCTAACTTTAACCTATCCAGTTCCCTTTTTAAATTTTCTAACGTACCTGCTCAATTGAGGGATCTGACATTCCACGCTCCGATCCGTAGATTGCCAGTTTTCTTTCTCCGGATAACGACGTCCTCTTGAGTAGTCCCCGCCCGGAGATCCGAATGGGGGACTATTTTACCTCCGGAACATTTTACCCAAGAGGACGCCATCATCATTTAATCATACAGTAAAGCTGCATGCCCTCAGGAAAAATTACGGCTGTAGTTTCCCCTTGCTTTCAGCAGTTCGCAGTACCAGAACAGCAAGGCCGTTTTGGTTAGTGTTACAAGGCCAGATCAGTCAATCATCCAGACTGTTGCCCCTGCAACTACTGAAAAGGCTGCTGCCCCTCTTCAGGAACCACACGTTGGTCTGGCCTCTCAACACATACCCCTCCGTTGTGGTTGCACCTACGGTACGGCTATCTGTATCGTTGAGGCACGCAAGCCTCCCCACCAACGGCAAGATCCATGGTTCACGAGGGGGGGTGACGTATTTGAGGGAAATATTATGGAAATGTAAGAGGACGTAAATGAAGATGAAGTGGGAGATATGATACTGAGTGAAGAGTTTGACAGAGTACTGAAAGACCTAAGTCCAAACAAGGACCCGGGAATAGACAACATTCCATTAGAACTGCTGATAGCCTTGGGTGAGCCAGTCATGACAAAGCTCTGTCGCCTGGTGAGCAAGATGTATGAGACAGGCGACATACCCTCAGACTTCAAGAAGAATATAATTATTCCAATCCTAAAGAAAGCAGTTTAATAAGTCAGGGCTGCAAAATACTAACACGAATTCTTTACAGAGGAATGGAAAAACTGGTAGAAGCCAACCTCAAGGGAAGATCAGTTTGAATTCCGTGAAAATGTAGAAACACTTGTGGCAATACTGGCCCTAAGACTTATCCTAGAAGATAGATTAAGGAAAGGCAAACCTACGTTTATGGCATTTGTTGACTTAGGGAAAGCTTTTGACAATGGTGACTGGAATGTTGTTGTTGTTGTGGTCTTCAGTCCTGAGACTGGTTTGATGCAGCTCTCCATGCTACTCTATCCTGTCCAAGCTTCATCATCTCCCAGTACCTACTGCAGCCTACATCCTTCTGAATCTGCTTAGTGTATTGATCTCTTGGTCTCCCTCTACGATTTTTACCCTCCACGCTGCCCTTCAATGCTAAATTTGTGATCCCTTGATGCCTCAAAACATGTCCTACCAACCGATCCCTTCTTCTAGTCAAGTTGTGCCACAAACTTCTCTTCTCCCCAATCCTATTCAATACCTCCTCATTAGTTACGTGATCTACCCACCTTATCTTCAGCATTCTTCTGTAGCACCACATTTCGAAAGCTTCTATTCTCTTCTTGTCCAAACTGGTTATCGTCCATGTTTCACTTCCATACATGGCTACATTCCATACAAATACTTTCAGAAACGACTTCCTGACACTTAAATCTATACTCGATGTTAACAAATTTCTCTTCTTCAGAAACGATTTCGTTGCCATTGCCAGTCTACATTTTGTATCCTATCTACTTGGACCAGCATCAGTTATTTTACTCCCTAAATAGCAAAACTCTTTTACTACTTTAAGTGTCTCATTTCCTAATCTAATCCCCTCAGCATCACCCGATTTAATTTGACTACATTCCATTATCCTAGTTTTGCTTTTGTTGATGTTCATCTTATATCCTCCTTTCAAGACACTGTCCATTCCGTTCAACTGCTCTTCCAAGTCCTTTGCTGTCTCTGACTGGAATACTCTCTTTCAAATTGCTGAAGGTGGCAGGGGTCAAATACAGGGAGCAAAAGGCCATTTACAATTTGTACAGAAACCAAATGGCAGGTATAAGAGTCGAGGGGTATGCAAGGGAAGCAGTGGTTGAGACAGGGTTGTAGCCTATCCCCGATGCTATTCAAACTGTATGTTGAGCAAGCAGTAAAGGAAAAAAAAAGAAAAATTTGTAGTAGGAATTAAAATCCATGGAGAAGAAATAAAATCCGTGAGGTTTGCCGACGACATTATAATTCTGCCAGAAACAGCAAAAGAGCAGCAAGAGCAGTTGAATGGAATGGTCAGTGTCTTAAAAGGAGGATACAAGATAAGCATCAACAAAAGCAAAACAAGGATAGTGGAATGTAGTCAAATTAAATCAGGTGATGCTGAGAGAATTAGATTAAGAAATGAGACACTTAAAGTAGTAGTTGAGTTTTGCTATTTGGGTAGCAAAATAACTGACGATGGTCGAAGTAGAGAGGATATAAAATGTAGACTGGCAATGGCAAGGAAAGCGTTTCTGAAGAAGAAAAATTTGTTAACATCGCGTAGATTTAAATGTCAGGAAGTCTTTTATGAAAGTATTTGTATGGAAGTGAAACATGGACGATAAATAGTTTAGACAAGAAGAGAATAGATGCTTTCGAAATGTGGTGCTACAGAAGAATGCTGAAGATTAGATGGGTAGATCACATAACTAATGAGGAGGTACTGAATAAGACTGGGGAGAAGAAGAGTTTGTGGCACAACTTGACTAGAAGAAGGGATCGGTTGGAGGGACATGTTCTGCTGAGGCATCCAGGGACCATTAATTTAGTATTGGAGGGAAGCGCGGAGGGTGAAAATCGTAGAGGGAGATCGAACAATGAATACACTAAACAGATTCAGAAAGATGTAGGGTGCAGTAGTTATTCAGAGATGAGGAAGCTTGCGCAGTACAGAGTAGCATGGAGAGCTGCATCAAACCAGTCTTTGGACTGAAGACTGCAACAAGAAAAATGCCCAAGAAAAAGGCAAATTGCCAATTTTGAAATCGTTCCGCTTCATAATTAGTAATGTAACTAACAGAACAGTTGTGGGAGATTGGAAGTTTTTGAAGAGGATGTACAGAGTAGAGAATCACAATAAGCATGGAAATTTAATATCAAAATCATGACAAAAGGTGATAGTGAAGAGTTTGCTTGACCTATATGGCCAAATTGAATTGGCAGATATCATCACGAAACAAAAATCCCACTATTGAACGAATAATTGTACCAACGGTTTAAGTTAACTGGTATAGCACAGTTGAATTACCAGCTTAAGGAATAAAAGGGGAAACTATCTGGTAGAATTTTGCACAGAGCATAACTTAAGTAGCTTATTAAACCTACAATTTATCAACCAAAAAATATAAAAATACTTTTAAATCAGAAAATGCTGAAAAATGAACGTAAAAAAAACAGAAACTTGTCTCAGAAATCACACGAAAAAGTTATTGTACCCATAGTTCCTTCACGCTCAGATTACTATTGAGACTAAGAGCTGGTTGAAACGTGAAGTGGAGAGCTCTGAGATTTTTAGCAATTCATGGAATATATATTGGAAAAAAACAGATTAGATACCATAAGAGGGATAGTGTTCATTGCAACTGACAAAAATATTCTCTCAATTGGGCAGAATTTGAATGTGACATAGGTGTAGGTGAGATCCAGTTCATTGGTTGGTTTTGGGGAAGGGACCAAACCGCGAGGTCATTGGTCCCATTGGATTAGGGAAGGACGTGGAAGGAAGTTGGCATTGACCTTTCAAAGGAACCATCCTGGCATTTGCGTGAAGCGATTTAGGGAAATCACTGAAAACCTAAATTGGGATGGCCGGACGCGGGTTTGAACCGTCGTCCTCCCAAATGCGAGTCCAGTGTGCTAACCACTGCACCTTCTCGCTCGATGAAATCTTGTTCATTGTTAGATGTTTTTACCAGCCATCTGATTCTGCTGTGACTTTTTTTAGTCATTCAAAGAAAGTAAGTCTACAGTCAGTAGTGCAGAAGTACCCAGATCATGCAATACTAGTTGGCGGGGACTCTAACCTGCTGGTATGGACTAGGACATCTGTGGATTCATTGCAGGGTTACAGACAGACAGACAGACAGACAGTCTTGTCAGTACAGAGACAGATAATAGTGATGATGATGATGTCATCGTAGTGACTCTGGTCACTAAAGGTAATAAAACAATCAAGAAGGCAAGGAGAGTATTTCTGCTAGAAAGAGCAGATAAGCAGTTGCTATCAAATCACTTGTACAGTGAATTGACATCATTTAATTAGAGTATGATGGACTAAGAGAGTTTAAACAGATTGTAAATCGTGCTTTGGAGAAGTATATGCCAACTAAGTGGATTAAGGGCAGAAAAGAGCCATTGTGGTTTAACAGTGGAATTCAGAAAATGCTGAGGAAGCAAAGGCTGTTGCGCTCTGGTTCAAAAAAGAAGATGCAAACGACTATAGGCTAAAGTTAATTCAGAATGTGCATTTGTGAAAAGATTGATTGCAAAGTGTACAACTGCCACTGTCATACCTTAGCAAACAATCTTTCTGAAAACCTGAGAAAATTCTGCTCCTATGTAAAATTGCTAATAAGCTGGTCTAAGCTTCTGTCCAGCTACTCGAGCAGTCTGGTGTGGCAGTAGAGGATAGCAAAAGGAAAACTACTGTTTTAAATTTCATATTTAAGAACTCGTATGACTATAATATGGAGGACGTAGTAATAAGCATCCCTAACGTAGAGGAAGAACCGAAGGGGTTGAAAACAAGTGAATCGCCATGTTCGGATGGAACCCACTTTAGTTTTACTAAGAGTACCATATATCATTGGCCCATTATTTAGCATGCATTTATCATTAATTTCATCCAGCACAGTCCCAAGCAACTGGAAAAAAGTGCAGGTGACACCTGTGTATAAGAAGGGCAAAAGAATTTACCTGCAAAATTACAGACCAATATTCTTATGATTAATTTTCTGCAGAATTCTTGAACATATTCTCAGTTTTAATGTAATAAATTTCCTTGAGACAGGAAAATTTTTGTCCACAGATCAGTATGTATTTTGAAAGTATCGCTCGTGTGAAACTCAGCCTGCCCTTTTCTGAAATGATATCTTGTGAACTATAGATGAAGGCTGACAGACAGATTACATGTTCCTAGATTTCTGAGAAGCTTTTGACTCGGCGCCCCACTGCAGACTGTTAGCAAAGGTATGAGTGTACGGAATGTGTTCCTAGATATGAGTGTGGCTCAAAGACTTCTCAAGTAATAGAGCCCAGTAAATTGTCCTCAATGGCGAGTGTTCATCAGTGACAAGGATATTGTCATGAATGCCCGAGGGGAGTTTAGTAGGACCACTGTTATTTTCCGTATGCATAAATGATGTGGGGGACAGGGTGAGGAGCAGTCTGCACCTATTTGCTTCATAATGCTGTGATGTACAGGAAGGTGACATTGTTGAGTTACTGTAGTAGGCTACAAGGTGAATTGGACAAAATTTCTAGTTGATGTGATGAATGGCAGCTATCTCTAAATATAGAAAAACGTAATCTAATGTAGACAAGTAGGAGAAACAAACTGGTCTTTTTAGAGTACAACATTATTAGTGTGCTGCTTGCCCCAAGTCAAGTAGATTAAATATCTATGTGTAATATTGCAAACAATATGAAATGGAACAAGCATATAAGGACAGTAATAGGGAGGGCAAGTGGTTGACTTTGTTTCATTAGGAAAATTTTAGGAAAGTGTGGTATGTTGGACTTTAGTGGGACCCATTTGTGAGATACTGCTAGTGTGTCTGGCATCTGCACCAGGTCAGATTAAAGGGAGACGTTGAAGCAATTCAGAGGTAGGCTGATAGATTTGTTACCGGTAGTTTCAAACAGCATGCAAGTATCACGGAGATACTTCGGGAATTCAGATGGGAATCCCTGGTTGAAGGCAATGCTCTTTCCAAGGAAACCCATTGAGAAAACATAATAACTGGCATTTGAAGCTGACTGCAGGACGATTCTACTATCGCCAACACGTGTTTCTTGTAAGGGCCCTGAAGATGAGAGAAATTATGGCTTGTACAGAGGCATGTAGGCAGTTGTTTTTCACTCGCTCTGTTTGACTGTGGAACAGAAAAAGAAATGATACAGGGTACCCTCTGCCATGCACCGTACAGTGGCTTCTGGAATATGTGTGTAGCTGTAGAACCTAATGTAGTACAGGGTGTTCAGCAAAGTAGTCTTTGATTTTAAAATTAAATATCTTGGAAACTATGATTGATAGATAAGTAAGACAAACAGAATGTTTATCGTGTAGGCTGTAAGAATATTATACAGAAGTTTCAGAATAGTTTGAAAAACTGCTGACAGATGGTACTGTAATCACAACATGTAGTACCGAGCGAGGTGGCGCAGTGGTTAGCACACTGGACTCGCATTCGGAAGGACGACGGTTCAATCCCGCGTCCGACCATCCTGATTTAGGTTTTCCGTGATTTCCCTAAATCGCACCAGGCAAATGCTGGGATGGTTCCTTTCAAAGGGCACGGCCGACTTCCTTCCCCGTCCTTCCCTAATCCAATGAGACCGATGACCTCGCTGTTTGGTCTCTTCCCCCTAAACAACCCAACCCCAACAACATGTAGTGCACTATAAATAGTGGGCCACAGCTCAGAGCAATCAGTTCCACTGTTGAAACATGAGAGGAGCGTAGGGTTTCTAAGACGGAGGCTGAAATCATGTATTCCATTGACTGGTGCTGGAATACTACAGGTTAAAACATGGTCCTGTGGCAACAAGGTGCACTTTTCAAATACGATTTTATGTTTCAAAAGGGTCCAATACAAAAACCATCCGCAAGCCCTTCAGCAAATTTTGACAGGCAGGCAGCTTGGCTGATGATCTAGTGGGAAATGTTGGCCCCCGAGCAAACTGCAGCTACTCCTGAAAATGTTGCAACAATTTCTGGAGTTATTAAACAGAAACCAAGCAAATCCATCTTAAGAACTGCACAGAGACTGGTTTACATCCTCAAAAACAGCTACCGCCGTACACTCCATCAGACCCCCCCCCCATATTTAATAAATTCTCCACAAATTTTCTTGCAAGATGAAAACAAATCTACAATAGTCTATTGCATCCATTTAAAAAAAAAAAAAAAAAAAAAAAAAAAAAAAAAAAAATGTTGAATGCGTGATTTCACCTTCACTATAATCTTACATCATGGCTCAAAACCAACAGGTAGCAATGAAAGTTTCAGTTGACACAGAATATGTCTATGACAATGATACAATCTTCATAAGCAGCACGTTTAGGCAAATGGCGAACACAAAGATTACAATTACAGAAAAGAAATTAAACCATCAGAGAGATCCAGACAACTTGGAGTTCTCTGCGGGCAACCCAAATGAACTACTGAAGATGCTAGAACAAACCTACAAAGTGAATTGTTAAGTTGGCCTGTACATGCTATCAACAACAGAGATCATGAATAGTAACCTTGAAGATCCACTGATAGTCGTAGTTTGTCAAGTCTTCTCATTCAGCTACAGGAAAACGATACCCATGCAGTGAATACTGTAAAAACTAAGTGAGCAGTGGCAGCTCCAGCACGTGTCACACAGAAGGATCAAGGGTGACCCAGATTATAGAATTTGTAGGCCTTTCCTCAAGTTTACAAGGATAAATATGAAGGACAAAATATAGTTTAAATGTTAATTAGTTGACCTTACACAATTTCCCCACTAAATTCATTATAATAGACACCATGAAGTGCCAATTTGGTTTGTAACGCAGATTAAATTTGTGCCTATCTACTGTTTATTTATAGTCATTGTATCCTGACAGTTATTGTGTGCATTTGTTCATCTGCATCAAAGAGATAAAATCTCAGAGAGTGGCTGCTGTCCGCATTTGAACTTCTGTCTGCCATTTTTGCTTTAGTCAGAGGCATCACCTTATTTGTTACGCCTCCTTGGAAATTCTATCTCATTACCTTTGACCAACTTGGAACAGCTCTTGGTAGCATTATTTCATCTTGGGGAATGATAAACAGTGTTGATTTCTGTGTACTTTGACAGCAACAAGTAATATTTTTGCAAAAATATGGATAACATTTTCAGTGCAGACAAACTTGGAAGTAGATCAAAAACATCACAATGACTTCGCTTGTTGCTGGCAAGAAAATTATCCTCTAACCATCGAAATACATTATAACTATGTAATAAAATCAGTGACTGATTCTGCCTTTCTGTTAATATGTTAAGTGTACACTAAGAGGCTCAAATGCCATTCACTTTCAACAAGAATAATTTAAAAAATGTAACAATTAATGTATGTAATTAACTATAATAATAATAATAATGTATTAACAACAGTGACATCAGGAACAATAAAACAATTCATTACCATTTGATTTCCACAACACTTCCAATTTCTGTTTATTTCTGCGTCCATCAATACAAGAGTCTCTTTCGTTACTCATCACTTCCTATGCCGTTCTGTGTCCCCACCCCCGCAGCCCCCTCCCCATAATCTACCTAACCTGATATTTTATTTCCATTGCAAACAAACTATTGGGAGAGCAGCAGAAACCTAGGTCATCTGAATGGTGACAAAGTAAACAGTGCAAAGTAATGAACAGTAAACAAATTCTGCGTCAGAAAGTGCAGCACACCTACATACATAACTGTATTACACGATGCATGCAATCCCTACTAACAGTAAAATGCTGAAAAACATTTCCATTCCTAAAATAAAACTGGCAGAAGTAAAGCTGTGAGTACCGGGCGTGAGTCGTGCTTCGGTAGCTCAGGTGGTAGAGCACTTGCCCGCGGAAGGCAAAGGTCCCGAGTTCGAGTCTCGGTCGGGCACACAGTTTTAATCTGCCAGGAAGTTTCATATCAGCGCACACTCCGCTGCAGAGTGAAAATCTCATTCTGATTTCCATTCCTATATTGGGAACTTCAGTACATACTATATACGCAAACTATATATTTTACAATATTATGAAAAAGAAAGTTGCTACTCACCATAAAATGAAGATGCTGAGTTACAGATAGGCACAGTAAAAAGACTGTCAGAGGCAGTATGACTGTTTTTTTTTATTGTGCCTATCTGTGACTCGCCATCTCTGCTATTTGGTGAATAGCAACTTTCCTTTTCATAAAATGTATTTTTCAAACATGTAATCCCTAGTAACAGCAAAATATTGAAAAATATTTCCAGTCTTTTATTGGAAACTGAAATACTTGGACATACATAAGCTATATTTTCCAGTACATGTATATGCTGCTAATAGCGAAATCTTGCAAGATAACATACCAATATGAGTGACATTCCTTTTCTGACATGCCATGCAACAAAAACAAGCTACGCCTCTGAACATGTGTCGTTAGGAGTACATTTATTTTATGTTCACCTGGAAGATAGCAAAATTGACATGACTGAAAAGAGAATGAAAAAACTGCAAAATACAAAATAACACACAGTCATCCATGTAGTTTGAAATAGATTAATCCTTCTGTTGTTATGACTGGTGGCAAAATCGCCAACACTATTTGCAAGTCAGTGGTCTTTGTCACAGTTCTTTTTATTGCAAGAGTAGAAAAATGACTTAGGCATTCATCAGACATTGAAGTAATTAAATCATTTTTTACATGTTGCTTACATGACAATATTCTTTCATATGATGCACAACTATTTGACTTAATTTGTTCCAATCACGTAAACCAAATTTATGTTACTCTAGCAACATGAGCAATGCAGCAAAACTCCAATTTCCTGTTCATGTCATATTATAACATTCTTTAATATCTTAATTTCTGTCTCCAATAATTCAGTATTGCACGAATACTTTTGTCCATCGGCAGTTACATTTGTTTGTCCACAAAATGTTTACTTATTGGGTTTAGACAAGTGATTCCTTTAATTAATCTAGAGTATGAAACTAAACGACTCTCAAATTCACTGACTGTCAAATGTAACACTTTTTCACCATTTAAGATTTGAAATTGGTTGGTTGTATAGGTTACTGGCTGTTGTTATTCAGCAAACCACAACCATATTCCCCAAGATGATTTGGCAACTTTCAGATTCTACCAAGAGAAGAGGAGTTTGTGGGAATATCAGCACCTATTTTTGCTGCCACATCAAATACGCTTTCTTTCCATACCTAAGTGAAACCTAAGTCTGATCCCTGAATTTGGTTAAAATGATCTGTTGTAACTTTGGTGAGTTCATTGCAACAACAGTATCACAATCTTTGTCCTGAAGAAAATAAAGTACTGACTTGCACTTTTCTAGCACACTTGTGAACAAGCATAAATGGAAAAATAAAAGTTACTTAACTACATCCTTATGCTTCTGCAACTTACTCTGAGTTTTATGCTTGAATATTTTCTGGGGTTACAATGATAGCTTCAGTTGTCTTCTTCACAGCCTAATACGAATCTTAGTGATAGGACCATCTAGTGTCACTTTTTTAATTCCACTTTTGAATCTTCATTCTTATTTGTGTATCAGTAAACATTTGATACACTGTTGACCCACTTGTAAAATATTGAGCCCCTACAATGTCATAAAAAAATTTGTAGCTGACTTGATCCCTCAACATGTTGCTACTATAACGAGATTCAACTTATGGTTCATACAGTCTGTGCAAATGACTTACAGGACTTCAGTGATTAAAAAGAGCTTGAATGAACATCTGCACAAGAACCAATCATAACTGCAGCTCCATGATATGTTTTTGCAACTCAGCATATTAAAATAACTTTACAGTTTGCTAGCTTTTTTAGAACTAACATTTAATTATTTATTTTTTGGGCGGGTTCAAAACCTGGAAGCCATTTATATATGTTTGCGTCTAAATATAACTGAATAACAGTTGATAGTTGCTTAGTTTTTGAACAATCTTTTGACTTGTCAACCATTAGAGTAAAATAGTGGACTTCTTTGACTTTATTGGAGGTACATTCTAGCATGATATTGTTCATGATGCTAAGAATTTCATTTTCTGTATCAAAATGAGTGTGTTTTTCCCTTTTAGATTCAAGTTTATTTTTTTAGGACCTGGATCGTTTTTCCCTCTAAGTTCTATTAACTCTAAAAGTTTCCTCTGATTTGCACTATTTTTCAATTCATTATGACCTCTTTGAGCTATTTCTTGAAAAGCTGTGTATCAAAGTAATACTGCAATTCTTTCTGTGTATGCTCAGTTTTCTTCAACTTCAAGAACATATGTTTCATCTAGCAGAGCAGCAACTTACGCATTCTCTCCATACTTACTTTTTAAATCTTTAAAGGATACACAAGACACTTGGAGTTTTTGTGTGTGAAGCTGTTCTCATGCTGCTTACAGAGAATAAGTCCTCCACTCTCTTCAGTTTCATGAAATCTTCCCCCCTTAACAAAGCTAAGGAATTTGTTTTTTTGTGCCTTAAGTTTTGGGGAAGAAAAATTGACAAACATTACAGACTTCGGCATCATTTTTAGGACTATATATGGATGAATTTTGTAACAACCTGTCCGCATTTTTTTTTCTATCGGCAATGAAGCAGAAAGAAAAACATATTACTAGAGGTTGTTTTTGTTCATCAGTGGGTTTTATAGAT
The DNA here is from genome assembly GCF_021461395.2 of Schistocerca americana. NCBI lineage: Eukaryota > Metazoa > Arthropoda > Insecta > Orthoptera > Acrididae > Schistocerca > Schistocerca americana. The sequence continues at coordinate 370,535,152 of NC_060123.1, read as the reverse complement.
ATGTCTCAAACTGAAGCAGACAGATTAGTGCTGCTGGTTGTACTGCTGGGGATAGAAAATAAATATTTTCTTTTATTTTCAGTGAGTTTTCATTATCCAGCTACATCACTGCTCTTCAAGCCACCAGACTGTGTTTGGCGTAGGGTACTTCTGATACCTCACTGACTGGTCCCTCCTTTCCTAGTCCACTCATGAGAGTGTGGGCAGATTCATTGTCAGTAAGCTTCTGTATTAGCTCTAATTTTTTGAATTTTCTTATCATAGTGACTTCATGAGATGTATGTGGGAGGAAGTAATATGTCCGACTCATCCTGGAGTACTCTCTCTAAATTTCGGTTGTAAACCTGTCCACGATGCACAATGCCTCTTGTGGCATCTGCCATTGGAGTTGAGCACCTCTGCAATGCTCTCGCACTAAAAAAACAGTCCCATGGCGAAATGTGGTGCTTTGCATTGAATCTTCCCCCCCCCCCCCTCTCTCTCTCTCTCTCTCTCAATGAAAAGTACTCAAGAATCAGCTGCACAAGAGTGCCTTGTAAGCCACTTCTTTCATGGATGAGTTACATTGCCTTCTTCCCATGAATTCCAGTTTGGCGTCTGCTTTTCCTACTATTTGTTTTATGTGGTTATTCAACTAAAAGTCACTTTGGATAGTTACTCTGAGATATTGTTTCCAGTAATTTGCCATCAGTAGTAGGGTTACATTGTAGTGGATTACTTTTCCTGTGTGTTTCCAATATGTTGTGTTTGTCGATGTTCAGGGTCAGCTGCCAGAGACTGCACCATCAATCCTATGTAGGTCATTCACAAATCGATACTGTCTTCTGGACTTGCTGCTTTCTTACAGACAAGTGTGTCTGCAGTCTTAAAGAGCTTCCAACGCTACCTGCTAGATCATTTATATACATTTTCAATGGTGATGGTCCTATGAACTCAACTGCTTCTGGATGCTCTGGAAAGTACCTTTAAGCCTTTCGATTTTGTTCCATTAAGAGCGACGTGTTGATTTCTATCTGCAAGGAAGTCTTGTATCCAGTCGTCATTCTGGTCCTATACTCTGTTTTGTGTGTGTGTGTGTGTGTGTGTGTGTGTGTGTGTGTGTGTGTGTGTTTTCCCACTAAACAGCAACATGGAACAGTTTTCATATGTCTTCCTGAAGTCAAGGAACATAGCATCAATCTAAGTGCCATTGTCTACAGTATTATGGATCTCATGGAGGAACAGAGGAAGCTGAGTTCCACAAGATCCATGTGTGTGGAATCGATGTTGATTTTTATAGAGCAGAGTTTGGTTGTCAAAAAAGTTATGGTTCTTTAGCATTAAACATGTTCTACAATTCTATAACAGATTGACATAAATGATGTAGGCCTGAAATTATGTTCATCTGTCCTATGACCAATCCTGAAAATGTGAACCTGTGCTGCTTTCCGTTCGCCAGGTACCAACTGTTGCTGCAATGAACTAGGATAAACTGCTGCTTGAAAGGGAACAAGTTCTTTCACATAATGTTTGTAGAATCTTGTGGGTATGCCTTCTGGTCCAGGTGCTTTTCCACTATTATGTGATCATAGTTGCTTTTCTATTCCATGCTCAGTTATCTCAATATGTACCTTTTCTACATTCGTATGATGATTGATAGGAGTGACTGTATCTTGATCTCCTGTGGTGGAACAATTCCAGAAGACCAAATTCAGTATTTTGGCCTTCTCTCTGTTATCTTCTGTCTCGGTACCTGTATGATAATTACAAACTGCTTAATGATTTTATTATATAAGACCAAAATCTCTCAGCATTTTTGGCCACATCAGTTGACAAAATTTTACTGTCAAAGTTATTGAACACTTCTCTCATTACTCTCCTTGCACTGATTTTCGCTGCTTTCAGTTTTTATTTTCAGTTAGGTTTTGACTTCTCTTGAATCTGCGATGAAGCTCTCCTTGCTTATGTAGCAGTTTTCTAACGTGGCTTTAAGACCAAGATGGGTCTTTCCCATCTGTGAAGACCTTGTTTGGAACATACTTGTTTAAGGCATATTGAACGATGCTTTAGAAGTTTTTCCACTCATGCTCCTCGTCTTCATCTTCAGACTGAATATTTGGTGTTGGCTACACAGATACTCTGCAATTTTTATTCTGTGGTGCGTAACTCCACCCAGAGTATTCACATTTAGAATGCATAATAACCACATTCGGTGTTATTCAGTTCTTTACTGCAATAAATACACCATCATCTTTGGTGATTAACCTACCCTTACAATAAATATTCCAGTCTGAACTTAGGATTCCATTGCTATTTGCTTCAGATTTCAGCCAACTTTCTGTTCCTAATACTATATGGACTATAAACTTCAGTAAGTTGTAGAAATTCTGGTATTTTTTTTCCTTGGACACTCCTGCAGTTTACTAATCTCATATTAATCTTTCCTGTACCTGGTCTGTGAGGACAAGCATTTGCTGAGGATATTCTGACTGATGTATCTTTGATTTTGGCGGACAATGTGTCTCCAATGCAAAGGAGGGTTTCTGTAATCTAAAAAACCTCATGTGCACATCACACATACTCTGCTATCCTAGTAGCTGTTTCCTGCACATGAAACCTACATTCTATATCTGATTGTAGATGTCGAGAAATTTGCATTCGATACTGTCACAGTATCTGAGACTCTTGTTTAGACTTTCCACTTTGCTCCAAATCAGAGGGCCATGGTCACTACAGATAGTGAGCTTAGCCTGCACTCCCATTGCAATGCTAGTTACCTTTACCAAACCAGCCATCTGTTGAAAGGAACTGAGGATGGCCTCAGAACCCAAGTGGCAGGTGTCCTTTGTACCAACATGTGCCACTATTTCCAGCTAGTTGCAACCAGTGTGTTCAATAGCTACCAGCAAACCACCTTTGCGTCGCAGATGAGATCCCCCAGCAGACGTACCAAGTGCGCACTGGCATTCTTTCCCACATTGCCTGCTATTTTCCTGTTACCTATCTAACATGTACAATTCACTAAAAGAAAAAAAAAAAACACAGACCAACACTGTAATGAAAATATAGATTGCTACTTACCATAAAGATGATATATTGAATCACAGACAGACACAAGTACGTATTAGCTTTCAGCCACAGCCTTCACCAGAAAAAGAAAGAGAAACACACACACATTCATTCACATAAGCATGCTTAACTCAGTTTTCAAACGTTCCTTTACAAAGGAAAACACAGGAGAATTGCCCCAATTTAATCCTCATGCCACTGAAAAGACTGAAATACGTATTAGTGTCAGTGATATTGAGAAACAGCTGAAATCATTAAAAT